>NC_090928.1:1026359757-1026984757 GCF_040938575.1 Ambystoma mexicanum | reverse complement strand
AATTTAGAGTGTAGTGACTCAAACGGTACCAATTTATCCTCCTGCACCACGTCTCCAATACTGGTGATACCACGCTGGACCCAAACGGCCATTTGGGTAGCTTCTGTATTTCGGGGAGGAGGCTGTTGTTCCACAGGTGTTGGGCCAGTGTCAGTTTCCTGTTCCACCCTAGGTGTCGGTGTGCTTCCACCCAGATTTGCTCAATATGCGTTGCCATGTCAGAGTTTGATGTGCAACCCAGACCACAGTACAAATGATGCAAATGTGTTGTTGTTCTATTAGTGTTGATCCCTCTGATGTGTGGCAGGGTCCTGTCCCCATGGAGCAAGTCGTTCACCACTGCCATCTGGCTGGCCCAGTAGTATGTCTGCAGTTTGGGCAGCCAAATTCCACCCTCCCAGATGGACCTCTGAAGTGTTCAGAGAGCCATCCGCGAGTGACCCCCACTCCAGAGTAACCGACGGAGGATGCGGTCAATTTTGAGGAATTCCTGATGTGTGATGTACAGTGGTGCATTTTGCAGGATGTACAAGAACTTGGGAAGAGCAATCATTTTGAATAGGGCGACTCTGCCCATCAGTGTCAGTGGCAAGGAGATCCAGTGGCGAGTGTCCTCTGCGAACCTCGTCAAAAGTGGGTAGAGGTTCAAGGATGTGTAGTCAACTAGATGCTTCGTGATTTGTACCCTTGGTATTTGAACTGTTCTGTTACAATTTGGTAAGGGCAGTCTGCATGGCTCGTAACTGACACGCTGCCTATGGGGAATAGGGGGGATTTAGACCCGGTCACGCGTAGGCCACTGAAGATCCCGTATCTCTTCAGCATATGTGTGACTCTATGGCAGGAGTTCATTGGGTCTTTCAAGATGAGAAGGTCGTCCGCATAGGGCGATAATCTGTCCTCCCAAGTCTCAGATCAGCGGAAGCCCTCCCAGAGTGATGTGTTTCATAGGAGGATAGCCAGGGGTTCAATTACAATCGCGAAGATCATAGCCGATAGGGGGCAGCCCTGCCTAGTGCCTCTGCCCAGATTGAAGGGGTCCGATTGCCAGCCGTTGACCCTAGTTCTGGCCGTAGGGCAATTGTATAACAGTTGCACCCAGCTCATGAAGTTCCTGACAAAGCCCATGCGTCCCATTATGTCCCAGATGGCCCCCCAACGCACTTTTCGAAGTCTATTTCTAATAAAGCTAGTGGGCTTTGTATGCTGTCGGCTCTTTCCAGGCTGAGTGCAGTCTGTAGAGGTTCATGCACGTCGATCTCTGGGGAATGAAACCGCACTGGTCTGGGTGGACCAGGGAGGGGATGACCTGCTGCAAACGGTCTGCTAGTAACTTCGCTAGTATTTTGGCTAGTATTTTGGTTTCGCTATTTATGAGTGAAATAGGTCTGTATGAGCTGCAGTTTTCAGGGGGTTTCCCCGGTTTGGGTACCACTATTACTGTAGCTCCTCTCAGATCTGGGGGCAGGATGCCCTGTTCCCGTGCGTTTTGGTACATTCGCAGTAGGTGTGGGGTTATTACGTTGGTTCCCACCTATCGCCATAGCTCGACTGGAAAGCCATTTGGGCCCGGGGACTTGCCAGTTTGGAGGCTGGACATGGCGCTCAACACCTCGTCCTCTGTGATATCCTTCTCCAGTAGCTCCTGTTGTGCCGTGTTTAAGATGGGGATATCAATCTCATCCATGATTTTAGCATCTGTATAGGTAGTGGATTCCTTATAGAGCTCAGCGTAGTACTCCGCGAAGCCTCGCGTTATGTCCTGATCTGTCACTAGTGGGCCTGGCCCCCCTGTTTCTAACTGCCAGACATGGCTGTGTCCCTGCTCCCTTTGTTCCAGCCACGCCAGCATCTTACCGGCCTTGTCACCTGTTTCATATATCCTTGCCCGCATTGCGGTATATGCGTATCTTGCATTGTCCAGTGCTATGTTTTGGAGCCACTTCTGTGCTAGGAGCAAGGCGCGGTTTGTGTCAGGCGTGTCTTCGGTTATGTGCATTTCCCCCTGCTTGTTTCACCTGCTGCTCCGCTTCGTGTATCTTAAGTAGGTGCTTTTTCCTTTGTGCAGTCGTCCAAGATATGAGTTCACCCCACAGTACTGCTTTGTTATCTAATCTGGAGAGCGAGGCGTGTGCCCCAGAGTGGAAGGAGTATTCTCTGGTGTTGGGGTGGAGATCTCTCCACACGTCGCACCGGCCCAGGGCCCTGGTAAAAGTGGCAAGTTTAGTGGGTACGTTGGGATTTTTACCGCGTAAATGTGAACGGTCTAAGGTTGTGTCCATGACTTCATTGAAGTCTCCTCCCAATATCATGATGTTGGAAGTGTTGTTTGTAATCAGGGGGGAGATATCGGTGAATAGTGGCGATAGTAGGGTGGGTGGTACATAGATAGCTAGTAGAGCGATAGAGTGGTCCCAGAGCATGCCTCCCGCGTATACATATCTGCCTCCGGTGGCCTGGATCATTGTGTTCAGGTCGAAGGGGAGTTTTTTGTGTATCAGAATCATGATACCCCTTGAGCTCATAGTGAAGCCTGCGTGGAGTGCCCGCAAGACGAGTCTCGGACAAAAATAATATGTCTGGTGCATGTCTATTTAGGAATTGCCCTACCGAGCGGCGCTTGACTGCGTTGCCGAGGCCATTGACATTCCATGTCAGGAGCTTGAGTGTTCTGGAGACGCTGGTGGTGGCGTTATATGATGCCATGTTTGCCTGTGGCTGGAAAGGTGTATGCTGCTGTTCGCGACGTTAAGCTCCAGGCGGATTTGTGCCCGTATGTTATTGCCCTCTTGTCTGGTGTTGGTATGCTTCGTGCTTGACTGGTCCCGAACTGAACTGAACTTAACAAACCCCTAACCTCCCACCTTATACTCCTCCCAACTAGAAGCATTGGTCGCCCGAACATGAGAACTTTAAGTTGTCAACCAGACAACTTACATGCAACTAACAAAACTTAGGTACAGGTAGTTCCCCCTTGCGATATACGATCAGGGGGCGCCACTACTAGTGCTATCTTGTAGTGTGCCTGTGGGGGGGGCCCTTGACGTGAGGACGCGAGTCGTTCTCGTGACCGCAACCAGAAAACGTGTGTTGCCTTGTGTTAGGTGTTACGGTGTGTAG
Source organism: Ambystoma mexicanum (assembly GCF_040938575.1). Taxonomy (NCBI): domain Eukaryota; kingdom Metazoa; phylum Chordata; class Amphibia; order Caudata; family Ambystomatidae; genus Ambystoma; species Ambystoma mexicanum. The sequence goes on along the minus strand of NC_090928.1, from coordinate 1,026,981,637 downwards.
CATATGGTTGGGTGATTCAGTATGTACACACTGCTCTCTATCGGGGCATTGTCGGAGATCAAGACAGGGGTCATCCACCAATGTCTTCCAGCAGGTCTTGTGCCGGTGGTTGTTGGGATGCTCGCTGTTCGTCAAGTGGCAGTCTGTGGTTTCTTCCCCTACTACCATGAGCCGTTGACCAGTCTCCCTCTATGTGTTGTTCAGCCCAGCACCATGCTTCTCTGGGGTCATTAAAGTGGACTGTGGTACCTTTGTGGTAGATCTTAATCTGTGCAGGGAAGAGCAGACCATACTTGACACCCATTGTTTGCAATTGCTTTTTATAGTGGTCGAAGGATTGTCTCACTTTCTGCACCTCCCTCGTATAGTCGGGAAAGAAGGCGATTTTAGAGCCATTAAAGGTGGTCGTGCCCTTGGCGCGTGCACGTTGCAATAGTGCGTCTCGGTCTCTATAGTTTAGAAATGTTGCTATCACTGTGCGCGGAGGAGCCCCAGGCACCGGTCTGCCCGTGGGCATTCTGTGTGCTCTCTCTATAGAAAAGAACTTGGAGAAGGAGTCTGGTTCAAATAAGTCAGTGAGCCACTGTTCAAGAAAGAGTTCCATACATGAGCCTTCAGCTTTCTCGGGTATACCGAGTATGCGCACATTGTTGTGCCTAGATCTTCCTTCTCTGTCCTCAATTCTGTCCTCCAGCACCTTAAGCTTCCATGTGACGCTTCTAAGCTGCTGTTTCATGTCGCATACCCCATCCTCTGTCTTGGAAATCCGTTGTTCGGCCTCACCAGTGCGTGCCGTTAGTTTTTGGAGGGCGTGCCTGAGGAGGGATACATCCAAGCTTATCACGTCCATTTTTTGTTCCATTGACGTGCGGGAGTCCGCTATGGCGGCCATGACATACCGCAGAGAGATTGTATGGTCGGGCTCCACATCCTCCGGTGCAATAGAGTGGAGGTCGGGAGCCTGTGGTAGGGGAATGGTATATTGGTCCATTCTGCTTTGCTTGGGAAGTCTCTTCGATTTGTCTTTCCCCATGCTTCCTGTTGCGTCTTGTAGCCGTAGTTTCCACACGGCGGTCACTCTGTGGTAATTGAAAGGTATGCATCGTAACCACACCCTTTCTTCGTGGTCTGTTGGCGCTGTGGTCTTGCTCCACTGCCTGTGTAGAGTAAGGACTGTTTGTGATACCCGTGTCCAGACCGGCACTGGTGAGTCCTGCTGCTTCCCCCTAGTTGCTTCTTAGGGTGTACCTGCAGTGTTTCGCCCCTGGCATTAGGCCTCTTTTACCCCCCGGTGCCTTAGCAAGTTGGTGTGGTGTGTGGGGGTCCTGCACCGTATGGGGGGCCACCTCCGGGCCGTAGTGATGTGCTGCTGTCCGGATTCCAGGTGTATGCCCCGGGACGCACCCCGCCTCGTCGCCGCCAAGTGCACGGGTCCACGGCCACCCAGCCAGGCCTGTCTGCCGTGTGTCCCGGGCGTGCCCCAGTCGTGCGGCGTGTCTTTACCTTGTTTTGTGCCCCCACATTGTGTCCACTCGCTGCCCTGGTAGGTATGGGTATCTGGGCTGCCAAGCAGATGCATGTCCACTCTGCTTTTCCCCAGGGGTCGGCCCGCCCACAGCTGGTGCAGGCCCCAGGCTGCGCTGGCTCAGGGCACCGTGGGGCTCCGTCCTCTCACCTCCAGTAGCTTGGCCTCTGTTCGTATGGGGCGCAGTGCTCCTGCGGCTCCTCCACGGGTGGGGCTGATTATGTCCATGTGTGTGGGTTACAACTATAGCCGTCTCAGACCCTACTCCCAGGTTTGTGCGCAAACAGTCATGTAGCTCTGTGTCCCCCAGGGTCCCTTCAATGCCCGTCTGCTGGTAGCTACCCGCATATCACGCGGCTCTGCTGCAATGCTTCGCAGGTCCACCGACTCCGCTGTCAGTCTGGCAGGCTCACCACCAGAGTGGCGCGCCAGCGCATACCACGGGGGGGCCACCCCCGCTCCTGACCCACGGGCGGTCTCCTTTCCTCAGGCGGGTCCTCGGTCTGCCGCTTCTGTGGCTCTGTTAAGGTGCTGCACGTTCTCTTTTTTCCCCGGCTGGCTTCAACGACGGCAAACCAGGCCCAGAGTGTCGCATGCCAGTGGGCCCTGCTATATCTCCTTCACTTCTGTTGGCCCGCTCGGGCCCACCCACGGTTCGGAGCACCGCCGGAGCCCCTCCGCGGGTCGCGCCCCACCTCTGCCGCTGTTGGCGGGTAAATGAAGAACAGGGCACAGCCGCGGCACGGTCTCGCTCCACGGCCTCTGTGTGTTTGATTTCACGCGGGCGTCCATCTTTAAGACGGGCTGCTCGGCAAATGCACAAAGTTCTTTGTGCCCAGGCACCGGAGAGCAGGCACATTTTCTGTCGTTTTGTCGCGTTACTTATGCTCGAGGGTGTCCGACACCCATCAGGAATGTTTATCTTACAGAAATCCGGCATTTTAAACAGGATGAGCGTTGCGGCCACGGGTGCTGGCACCTCTCACGTCTTTCCCATCTCGCTGCTGGCCACGCCCCCTTTATTTTGATTGTTAATGAAATTCCAAACTTAAGAGCATTAGTGTCTGCTGACATTGATAGATTGGAATTCCTGGACAAATGTGACAAAAACTGTTGTGTATTACATTTTAATTAAAAAAGTATTTGCTCTTGTCTTGTCGGAAAGGAGTTTGTGTGATCTTGGCTTTATTTTGCCCATATTGATGAAGAAGAGGTTAGAGAAGTGGAGAATAGAAGATCCATGAGAAAAGAGGTACCTAAACACATGAATGATCACCCGTTAGCAAAAAAATCCTGTCCCTCAAAAATTGGGCGGACGTTATCTCCACCTTGTGGAGAAAATCTTGTTGGTAATTGTTACATCCAAGAAGCATACTTATGTTGGTAATTACAATATCCATGATTTGCCATGCTACTCTTGAGGATTCTATGAAACCGGTTGACAACTCGAAGTGTGTCGTGGGAATTTGGAATATCAGAGGTTTTAGCAAACTGAGTCAGATCAACTTGGTAATAGCAATGCTAAAGGATTACACCATATTGTGTTTTCAAGAGACTTGTGCATTAGATGATCTTGTATGGAAGGACATTTGATCTTTCAGCAGGTAGCAATTTGAGGCCTTCAGGGGGCCTGTGAACAGTGATTAAAATTGGCCATGGAATAATAACGAGTGTGTTTGCGGATGAATGCAGAGCTGTGTTGGCAGTCAAATTAAAATTACTGGAGAAATCTAAATCAAATATTCTCCTGTGTGTCCTGTACCTATTGGCACCAGGCCCATTGTGATCTCTCGGCCATGATCAGTGGCTTAGAGAGGATCCTGAGGAATTATAAGGATATCTGCCCAGTCTCTGAGATAATCATGGTAGGAGATTTAAATGCACTGTGGGATACATTGACCCACTCAGCAGAATTCCCATCCATAACCAAACTGCACTTCAGCAGTTAACAGCAAAATGGCTGCACTGGCTCCTTTGAGCACCACTGCCTCGCATCAAAACTGTGTTTTGCAGCTACAAAAGGATGGCTGCACTGTTTTGCAAAGCACCATTGGGCAAGTTGGAACAGGGAGCACCCCGAGAAAGGATGCCACAATGTGTTCTGGTGTGTACTATAGAAGCGGAGTGAACAAGCAGCAGTGCTTTGCTGCTAGCCCGAAGCTTCCCATTGAAAAAGGGAAATATTTTACATTTAAAATGATGTCGCTCTGATGTTCTTTTCATCTGTTCTACATTACTCTGCTTTTATCAGTGAGGCCCTGCCATGCCCATCCATATTCAGATGGTGCTCCAGCAGAAGAGAGCATTATCCCTGAATAACAGGCTATGTCAGACCAGATCCAGGAAATCAACCAAAGCTTTACTTTCAACTGCACAGAAAAACGCTTGACTTTTGGGCTACAAAATGTAAAAAATCACTGCTTAAAAGAAACCCTAGCTATAAGAGCATATGTTAATTTCAGCGGACCTGTGTCTTAAACAGATTGCTGTATAAGTGAAATTGAATAGGGCTGCAAAACAATGTTGGGAAGTCAGAAGGAAGAGAAAACCTTTTGAAATGTTCATCCCAGCTGACTTCACCATGTGTTAAAATGCGCTTTTGCAAATAAGGAAAAATGCCTGTTTCAAAAGTGTAATGTTGAAAGAAGGCCCTGTCTTGGCCTAGCAACGTAAAGGGGGTTTTGCTGGGAAACATATATGGGATGTTTTATCTCAACAGGCTTGCTACTGATTGAGAACAAAATAAAGAAATAAAGGCATTGGCTATACTGGAGAATTAGCCAAACAGGGTTCTACTATGGCTCTAGGGACAGTTGGGGGCTGGGACCTTTTCCCAACAGGAGCCACAAGGGATTTCTGGGACACCTACACGTTAACTGTTGCCTTTTGAAACTTTGACCAAGAGAAAGAAATATCACATGCTCGTCAGACTTCTGTCTGGGCTTCAGTTTAAGACAATAGATCTGGGACACCTATGTGTGACTTTTTGAAGTGACAACCACCAATCACTCAAACTGAGGAAACTCCAGGGCAGCCCTAGGCTAAACTGATATTTGGTGGTAGCCTGAAGAAAAAATGGTCCCAGCTGGAGGACAAAGGCCGCCCATTTTGGCTCAAAAGACTAGTTTATTAATAAAACTTTGATACTTTTATCTCCGCAATTGGAGCACGCAGAAATGTAAAAAGTTAACAGTTTATATGTAATTTTTGTGGCTTAAACAAGACGTGGTAGCCTTCGCTGGCATGTTGTGGACAGAAATGCAGAGAATTGGATATTCTGAGGAAAGTGTATATGATGCCACTCTGAAATTCAATACTTACATGCTTTATGATAATATATTCACATGTATAAATTTATAGAATTTTAGGTAAAATAATTCCATTGAAAAACCACAAAAAATGCTTAGATGGACGAAACAAAGTCCTAGAAACGTGAGAATTGGACTGCCATGCTCTGTGTGAAATATGTAACCTGCCTATGTAATTTGCCAAAAGGCCATGACTGTACAAATGTGTGATTTATGTTAAGATTGTTTTTTTGACAAAAAGGACTGTGGGATGGCTTTTCACCTCATAAAACACAACTCCCTAAAAAGAGACTGCTCCTTGAGGAGGCATTTAACTTAGGCTGTCGTAGCCGATTCTTGGGGGCAGGTCTAGCTTAGTTCTGCCCAACAATATACCCAGTGATGTCACCCGCTTTATAAAACTCTCTCCTGAACTTCCAGCGCCTGCGTATCCAGACATTCCAGATCCATATTTGCAAGATTCTAGACTGTACTGCCAGGCCAAAGCATAGCTGACCCTATCCCAGCAAGGCCAAAGCATAGCTGACCCTATCCCAGCAAGGCCATTGATCCAGAAACCCCACTAAAATCCCAATAACAAGGGGGAAAAGCTGTGGACCCTTTTGGGAAGTATCCTGTGACCAGACCGGCTTTATGCCCACTACCTGCATGCCCGCTGTATCCTTGCGATCCAGTATCCAGACTTGCCCAGCTGTTTGCTGTAAGGGGCGCTCGCTTTGCCGTGACCAGAACCTTTTGAGTCTAGAACCCGGTTGGCTGTCCCAAATCCCAAAGCGCAGATTGTGAGTATCACCCCCTGCCATAGCCACACATAGTCTACCATATCTTGATACTTTATATTTGTTCTATTTTCTAAGTAATCCTATTCATACCTTGGTAACTGGCTTAAGACTGTTAGAATTCTCTGTGCACCCTTTTCATTGATCTCCCAGCGTTAGCGCCACATTTCTATTAATTTCTGTCTTGCACAGATCATAAGTCCTTAGTCATATTTTGAATAATCAAATTAATTCCCACATAAAGTTGAACGCAGGGTGAAAAGGTTGACGTTGCGAATCAACCTTGGAGCGTCCCGTGTCTTTCTTTAACAATATAGTCTTGATAATCTAGTTCAAGTAAAACTTGTCTTTCTTTCCAAACCTATTTTCTCTTTGTAACTGCTTTATTTGACCAAAAACCAAATTTCTTTCACCTTGAAATTCTCATCCAATTCTTTAGCTAGAGTCACTTTTTCACTTTCATATTGTCCCTGTGATATGTATCTCTTCCCCAACCTAAAAACCGCATTTCGATTCTGTTTATTTCACCCGTTGTTTTTAAAAACCGTTTTGACATTTAAAACTGAAAAGGGTGAAAATGCAACTTTTACACGTATAATTTTGACAGCACTCGGATTCTAACGTTCACATTTTTTTGAACTGTCTGCCTTTTGTAATACATTGCTTCATAGTTGCTAGTGATCTTACATCCCTGATACTGTGATAAAACATATGAACCAAATCTGAGTGTCATTTTAAGCAATTGCAAAGGGGTTTGCCTCTTATTTTGTGAGGGAAGGTCGGATTTTGATTCTGTTTGCTGCATAATATCCCTGACACCTTGCTGCTTCTTTTACAATTCGATTAATTGTGGGTTGAGGGAACATTGCCGGGGGATACCTTAACTCGAGTGCTATCTATCCTAATTGAAAAAGCGCTGCCATTCATTTGTGCTTTGCATATGTTCTTGTAGAAGGTTACCCAAGTGTTATTTGTAGTTATCACCCCATTGGTGATTGCTGTCCAATGTAAAAATTGTGTGATTTTAAAATAAATAAATATCGTGTTACCATCCACCGGCCTGGTTCATGGTCCATTGTGACCTTGAGTATTTCTAAGAGGGGGTGTGAGAAGGGTTGGGCATTGGCTCAATTCAAATTCGTAGAAAATAGAGAAAAAGCATTCTCATCGAGCACTACATCTAAGGCTACGGGCGAAGGTCCCGGTCCGATGTGACGCCCGATTGGAATCCTTCACAGCACATTGCTTTCCTGATGGTATAAATCTAGGAAAAAAGATAGATCTTACAAACCCGCATACCATACTTCTAACTGAATATGGCATTCAATGGAGAGAATTCCGGGAGGGCTAGGGACTGTTTGTAGCTAATGGACATATGTTTGGAGATATCCCTTCTCATCCCATGTGGCATACAGACAGCTTAAGCTCTTGGCTTGACTATGTTATAATTTCAAAAAATCTATTAGCTTTTCAACATCACTTGAAGTTATACATAACTTATCAGTACTCATGACCTTGTTGCTCTAAATGTAACGCTCAAGGCACCTAAATTGACATGCTGTAAAACATTATTGTTAATCAGAAAAAAACAGAATTAGCTGGAATCAGAAGAGCCTTGAGAACTTTAATGGACTTGTTAACAATGTTTGGTACTCTACAATTTATCTCCAAAAATGAAATGACCTGTTGGTTGAAAATGATTGTCTGTTTATAAGACATAAGACCCTCTCCCTCATAGATAACACTGCTGTCTAAACATTTAGACAAAGGATATACAGGTAAGACAAAAGCGTATGCCTGACATAATTAAAGATTTAAGATCAAGAACCTGTAATAAAGAGGCAAAAAAAGAAAATATCCATAAAGAGAGACAGTCTTATACAAATTGTATTAAGAACCACAGGTTTATCCTCAACCAAAGAGATGGAGAAAGGATGATAAGCGCTGTTCTGCAGAAAAATAGCAGACATTTTTGGAACATTGTTAACTTGCAAATTGGGCCTGAATCTTCTGGAATTATTCATTCTATTCCCGAAGAAACCTTGTGTAACCACTTTGAAGAACTGTATAGAAATGTGGAGAAGAAACATCAAATTTAAAATTCAATGATCCTTGGATTTTAGACATTTCAATTGAACACCCAGAGAAAATCATAAAATCTTATTTGCACTCTCGTGCTCCTGGACCAAATGCTCTATGCAATCTTGTGCTCCACAAGCATCCAGAAATGCGGGCTAGAGTACTCCATATTCTGTTTCAGGACATTTTGGTTAACTCGGTTATTGTGCCTTTATTTAAGAAGGGCGATCGCATGAATCCAGTGAGCTATCGCCCCATTGCTCCCCTTGAGGTGGAGAGCAAAATATTTGCATGGTGTGCTCTGAGAGGCTTCGAGGAGTCGATTAACATGAGAAATATCCTATTGAGATTCCAAACAGGCTTTAGGAGGGGAACGAGAATAGATGCAAGTGGTCTCCTAGTACAGTCAATGATAGACCAAGCCTGTATAGAAGGTAACAATCCATTGTATGTGGCTTGCATTGACCTACGTCTCGCTTTTGATAAAGTTGATAGGGCGAGGCTATGGTCAAAGCTACTTGATCAGAGAATTCTGACACAACTGTTGGACATTTTGATACAACTACACAGTAACACAGTGGTGAGAGTGTGGCTTGGAGCAGATGGTAATTTATCCAGGCTGATAGAAACTGATCATGGTGTTAGAAAGGGGTGCATCTTGGCCGCCTGTCTTTTTAATTTGTATCCTTCAAACGTGGGGAAGTTTCTTGTTGAAGCCTCGTTTATTCCTCCGAGGGTGGGAGGTGATTGCTGCTTTTGAGTTGTGTACGCTGATGATCTGTTGCTCCTAGATAGGACTCTGATAGGCCTGCAAAGGATACTCAATTGTTTCTCCAAGTATGTGCAAACAAATAGACTTACAATAAATCCAACTAAGTCTAGTATTCTATGCTTTACCGGAAGAAAATGTAAGCAAACACAATTTAGATGTTATCTTGACTCCACAGTACTAACTGTAACCCCGCGTATAAAATATACGTGGGGTTCACCCTATTAAGACCAACAGAGTACAAAATAGGAAAATTAGCACTTTGGGCTCGAGAGAATCAGTATGCTGCCAAATGAAATTTATCCAAAAAACTATTGCTGATTTACACTTCAGCCTTTGGTATCATTTTATACAAGCAAAATTGTACCTTCATTAACATATGGTCTACACTTTCTATTCTCAGTTTTGAATTGGGCTTCAATTTCTTATCATCGTTAGTTCGGCTGAAAATACTGTTATTATTTTGTAAAGTAATTGTATACTCCCAGGACTCATTGTTTGCAATAATGGGAGACCAAATGGGGAAAGGGACCGCAATTTGGGCAAGGGACCGCAAAGTCATTTTAAATACGTCACGAACAATGTCAACAAATAATGAGAAGTTTTGATGTTTCCTTGGAGATGTTGCTATCTAATCCTGAAAAGGCAAAAAGAAAAATGTTAGATACAGATTGGGCAATCACATGTGGTGAGAGAGGAAATTATAGATTGTCTAAAGGGAATAGTTTGGATTTTAAAAAGAGGGGAATCTTCTGCCCTATTTGAAACCATGTCCAGATAGACGTTTTAGTGAAGTTTTATGAAATTTCGTTTCAACCTGTTACATACAGGAGAGGTTTTGCATTTGAGAGGCCAACGGGAAAAAGTGCAATATGTACGTTCTGCCAAGATCCCATGGAGTCTCCAAAACATCTAATGGTAATGTGTCCTGCTCTATGTGATTTGTGAGAGGAACATTTTAGCTGTTTTCTAAATTGCACTGAGCACTTGAATAGTGAGCATGTATGGTTGAATATGTTGCAGGTTAGACCAACATTGATACTAATACAAATTGTGCAATATATTAAAAAACTTAATATTATAGAAGGAAATGTTTTTTTAGAGGCTTTTACTGAATGACACGAATGTTTATCAATTGATGTAATTCATTGAATTGTGATTATTTTTGTGTTGTAAATGAATGTGAGTTTGTTTTATCCATGTATTGTATAAAGTTTATTTAAAACTAATTTACAATTAAAAAAACATACTATAATCACAGCTATTTATGATGTTTGTGAAGACATTTTGACATGTGTGAGTGAACCAGAGAACTAGTTTTAGTCACCTTTCTTTGTGTAACTGGGAATCCTGTGTGAATCAGTTTAATTATCTTAGTGTAAAGAAGGGCCAAGGCAGGAACAGGAGTCTCTTGGCAAGTGACACGTGTGACAGCAGACATCCAAGGCCCAGACAGTGTCCTCCTCGCCATGGGTCTTGCAGCATTTTATTTTGCTGGAGGGGAATACAGTGAGACAAGCTCAATGCACAACTGCATCAAATAGAAGTATTGCCTGACAAGTCCTGCATAGATGCCAGATGCCACTGACCCCCGCCCCCAACACACCCTCCAGTGGTAGGCACTGTGGTAAGGAAAAGCTACCCATCCATGGCCCCAGACATACTGACACAATCAGCTCTCAGTACCCCGCCCTCTGTCATCTGAGCACCGTTCACCAGTGACACTACCCAGCAGCCGGGCCTTGCCAGTACTGCCACTGCAGTTGTTGGTAGCAGTCCGCTATTTGTCAGGCATAGAGAGGCTCAATGACATTTCATGTTGGTACGTGCATCTCTATTGCCAGATGACCATCAGTTGGGGGAGCTGAATGACATGGCTGTCGTTAATGTAATGGAGTGGCAGATGTTCTGGCCCACCATGCCCTCTTGTGGGCGACTAACTGGGCATTGAGAAAGAGGGTTGGAAAAAGGGCAGGCAGAGTGACCTCTCTCTGAGCTAGAAGATGGTCTTTAAATATTGTAGGAGTGGCTTAAGTTACTGGGACACTGCCATAACATCTTCATATTGTAAACATCCAATGAATTGTGTTCGGCCTGTTATTACTGTACATGTTTCTTTTTTGTTTCCATTCTGCAGCATGCAAAATACTGTTAGCTAGAAATGGGCCCCTCACATTATTTAATCTTTTGTCATGCATGGAAGGAAGGCCAGTGTTTATTTGCATGGTGGAGACATATGAAAATCACATGAAGTATCACTGAATGCATGTCAGTATTATATAAGCAGGAGACTGTAGAAGTCCAAAATGTAGGAATTGGAAGAAGTGAGAGTTTACTAGGCAAAGAAACTCTTTGGAAAATCATTCTTGGTTAGTTCTTTGTATTTGAAATTGTTTTGCCCTTTGTGGCCTGGAACTAATGATGCATTTTCAAAAGCAACTTTTGATGTTTACAATTTTGGAAAATCACTAGAAAGCAGCTAATGCTGAATGGAAACCACAGCAAATTCCCACCATCGATACCTGCATCATATGTTTCTGTTTGTTGTGCTCTCATGACGATAGGGGAATGGAGTATTTTTGCAGCTTTCTATTCATTCACAAGGGGAATTGAAAATCACATTTCCAAGGGTACTACTGTTTGCAGGGGTATTACTGTGTGTCCTGTTGGGATGGCTCTCTTTGGATTTGGTTTAAAAATAGCAGGGGCGGGCTCAAGAAATTAACACTAGTAACACCAGTGCTAATAATGGTATTCATATCCAGTCTGTCAGCCCCACAGCAGTCTGTCGCTAAAGCTGTTGCACAACAGCAACACTATTTTTTGGGAAGACATCATATAGAGTTTTGAAGCCAAAGAAATAATGACTCCACGTTTATTATGAATATGTTCCAACATGGCGGGCTGGATCACCCATGTTAAACATCTATGGGGCCGATATAGGTTATCAAAACTAAAGAGGGACACTGAAGTAGATATAACCAAGTCTTTGCGAATCCTGTTTTGCACAATCTGACAAAGCCCGCTAGGGTGAAACGCATTGTTGTTTGCTGTTCGTTATGTCCACATCAACTTAGTAAAGGAAATGAATTGAAGTCTGTGGGAGTTGGAGCAAATCATTAAATGTATTGGAGAGAGTGCCGCTGCTTGCAGGCAGAAGAAGGATTCCCCTGCCTGCCTTCTTTGTTCTCATATTTGAAAGCGGGCCGGCCGCGTGTCAAGGCAGGCACCTGTGTCAGGCTGATCAATGCCTGCAATGTTTCTCTAGTTGAGTGTGTCACCCCAAAGCCGGAAAGATTTCTTTACAACAAAAGAAACTTAAGTGAACTCTGCTGCACATCTAAACAGTGATACATAAATCAGGAAGGCATTCCTGCCAGGAGTACGTAGGCATGTTGAGAGCAGCTGAGACCCGCGCTGCCTGAGTCGGAGGACCCTGACAGCGGTTGGAAGGTATGCTGGCTCTTACCCGTGAATCTTGCCCTGACTATCATTCAATGCTGTACCGATTGAATCCATATACTGCAGATGGTGAATATGACACAATCCAGTTTTTGTAGTCAATCCCCACGAGTGAACGCTTGTAGAAGGAGAAAGATTGGGATTGGCACAGTCCTGTATACACTAGCTCCAATATACTAAACTCCTATCAGACTTTGTTTAGACAGTAAAGTTTTATTATGGTGGACAAAGAGGACAGTAGAGACACAGAGGCTTCCGTGCTCTTCAGTGAAACTCTCTACCTGAAAATCACTAAAAGTATACAGACTGGACAAACTAAAACAATCTAGCAAAACATTTTCAAGTTAGAAAAAATGGCACAAAAAATAAACAATTAAATGGTGGGAAGTGAAGTCCCTCCAAATCTACATAGACTACAAGCGAATACCAAGAGGACTGCGGATTCTAACTATTCAGATCTATGAAGACCCGGATCAAGGTGTGCTACAAGAGTGAGGGGAAACGACAAATGATTGCTCAGTCAGATGCTGACTGTCTTGGTAAAGTATGCAAAAAGTGATAGAGTTAAAGCACTGGTGGAAATACAAGATCTAGAGGCCGTTGCCTATACAGGGACGGAATCAAGCATAGCAAAAGACATGAAAATTCAGATGGAAAAGAACAGAAGTAAATATGAGAATGAAATTAAAGATAGAAAGCAAATAATTTTTCTGAGAGATAAGGATGACTACGCCACAGGCAGAATTTATACCTTCGCCAGGAAATATGGCAGCATCAGGAAAGGGATAGGTACAGTACAGAATGTAATCATACCCAATGCTCTGGAAGTGGATTCAGAAGTGGAAGATGGTACCAGCACCTCGATAGTGACCTCTATTAGCAGTAATGATGACACTCCCACAAGGTTGGATTTTTTAGAGGAGATGAGACTCCTACATCACACAGGCAAAACAATACAGGGAAGAAACCAAAACAGAGGCAAACCATTGTGGTACAGTGTGGAATCTCGAGGAAGAACAAAAGCGGCCAGAGGGGAAAAAGGAAAACAAAGAGATCAATCGGGAGGCCATCAGATGGGTCAGAAGATGTGACGTCAGATAACTTAATGCAAGTAGTCATCCTCTCACATAGAGTTCTAACAACCGCAGAGAATGAAGTATTGAAGAAGGTACTCTCCTATTGCCTCACCGTCAAGTTTGATTACCCACAGTCACAAATTGATCTACATTGCTGTATACGGAAAATAAGATTGGCTAAACACTATGAGAATATGGATTCTTCACACAAAAATTAAAAGATCAAGGAAATACCAGCATTATGTGTGCTTGACTCATTATCTAATGGGGAACCACAGACTTAGGAAGTGGAGCCAAACAGAGATGAATGGAATATGACTGTCCCGGATACCATAGACACCACCATGACAGTAGACAGTAACTTAAAAAGAAAATCCAAGTTCATGCCACTTAACCCTAATAGGCTAAGCATTGATCTGTTCGAAGACTTGATAATAGATGACTTAAAAATGCTGTCATCCAGATCTAATGTCAAGAAGAAGCAACATTTGATAGCTGCACATTGGTAAGCCATGGAAGATCTAAGAGTAAATAATTTGATTGTGATCAAGTCCTCTGACAAGGGGGGCAATGTAGTAGTGCTCAATGCAAGGGATTACAAGTTGAAAGCTACACAACACCTCAGGGATGTGAATAATTATGAAAAATTAACCACTAATCCCTACCCAAGATACAAGACCGAATATGACGTCAAGCTTCAAGGGTGGTTTTAACAGGCTTTATTGGAATGGGATGAGAGAATGTATTTAAGTAAGGATTTTCCAACAATACCTATTATTCATTTCATTCCAAAAATACACAAATTAAAGAAGAAGCCCCAAGGCAGATCAATAGTGACTTCCATTGATTCTCTATTATTGAACACTTCCAAATGTATCGACAAGTTCATTTCCCCCTTTGTTGAAACTTTATCTTCCTATACAAGGGATACAACTGACTTCCTCAATCAAATCAACAATGTACCCTGGAATGAAGGATACTTACTGATTACCCTGGAAGTTGTCTCATTGTATACATGTGTCAAATGGTATCTGCCCACGAGATCCCTCAGCTGCAGGGAACATTCCCAAATGGTTTTGGATATTTTACTTTTATGTTTGATGGACAATTTTATAATCAACTGTGCGAACATGGGAGGAAAACATATTCGCCTCAGATGAAATGACCGTGCCTACCAATAGGTTGATAATATGGTGAAGATATATAGATGATCTGTTTATCCTCTGGGATGGCACAGATGCAGAATGGCTGGATTTTTTCAAACTCCTCAATATAAATGATGAAAATGTAAGATTCAAAGAACAGCATCATAGAGAGGAGGTTGTATATCTGGATATTAAGATCAATGTTGTAGGAGGAGAAATTACTACTCAATTATATCGCAAGGAAACAAGGAAAACAGCACCAACTCAGTATTACATGCCACAAGTGCACACCCAACACGTTTAAAGAATAGCATACCCTATGGAGAGTTCTTACGCATCAGGCGAAATTGCAGTGAAGTAAAAATCTTTCAGAAAAATGCCAGAATAGCAGCTGCCAGGTTTTCTGCAAGAGGGTATACTCCTACGTCCTGTCGCTTTCCTCCATAATTATGGGCCATTCCTCCGTCCTGTGGGACGGGACCGGAGCACTTTGTAAGGCATCAAAAAATCTTTGCAAACATTTTTTGTTCTTCCTCTCTTTCTACACAGGGTCCTGCACGCGGCCGTATCCCTGCGCATCTCAGCTCCGCCTCGTGCATCGCCCATCAGTCATTTTCTCCGCTCGTTCCGGACTAGATGCTCTTGAATCTGCAGAAGAATTTCTTCCATTTTTCCTCCTCTCTGGCTCTCGCTAGCGATCGCGTAGTAGTCTGTCTATGCCGTTTAAGCTAGACTTCCTGAATTGTTCTTCGTGTCAGCGGCGCTTTGCGAGGGCGGATCCCCATCCTCTTTGTTTAGAGTGTTTGGGTCCCGATCACTGTTGGGACTCCTGTTTCTATTGCGATTCTCTTTCGGTCCGGGCGATTCAACGTCCATTGCAGCGGTGGGAGGAGGTGTTTCAACGCGCTCTCCCATTACATTTTCTTACGCTCATCGAAGAAAAGAAGAAACTCTCGGTGAGTTCTTTACTTTTTTGGGCATCCCGGCCGGGGGACTCCTTCCCGGGGTCTTCCCGGTCCGGGAAGAGCGTCGACCGCTCTGTCACCGGGGCTTGCCTAAAAAGTGTACTGGAGTTTTCTCCGAGGGTCTCCGTAAGGGGCCTGTGGACACCGGAGTGCAATCTGAGGCCCCTCCTGTGGGGCCTGCTTGAAGACCTAGTTCTACTGAATCGTGGGGTACCGGAGCTCGCTCCGAGGCCTCCTTATTGGCTTCCCTCAAAAGTACCGGGGTGCCCCCCGAGGCCTCAGCTGGACTTGGTGATACCGAATATATGTTCGAGGCCTGCCGTGAAAAGGCTTCTACCGGACCCGAGTCCTAGTTCCCTCGTACAGAGGCTAAGGCAACCAACAGTTCTGAGAGGCCTGAAAAGGCCTTATCAGTGAAAGGTGTTTCTCACCGTTCCCGCTCTTGTGGCGACGCCAGAACCGTTGAGGGGGCAAGGAGTAAGTTTTCGAACCATAGTTCCTCCTTTACCGGCTGTGCCGACGTCCTTTTTGTGAAGGCTAGTTTGGCTATTGGTATGTCGCAGAAACATCCCAGGCCGTATAGTACCGGCTCGGCTAAGGTTCCTTGTGTAAAGGTTAAAATGAAGACCCCTGATCCACCGATGGGGACCACTGCCTCACTTCTACACGTGCCGCAGTTCCACTCAGGTGACGACAAAATAGCAGCCGTTCCTGCCAAGACCACGGCGGCCATTTTGGGTGCTTCCCCTACAACTACGCCATCGGCCTCAAGTGTAGGGATTGGTTCTGTTGGTGAACATAAGGTTTCTTGTGCGCATCCATTTTATCCGGTTTAGGACTGGAACGCTTGGATGCCCCTTCCGCACAACATCTCGCTGCCTGTGGGTTCGGCACCCTTGATTTATGTGGACACCTCTAGGGATGGGCATGCTTGGCAACCCTCTCCTCTGCGTCCCTGGAATTATCCCCTTCATGAGAGGCCTTCTCCGGCAGTTCCAAAGCTTTCTCCAGAGGACAGTTTTTCGGCAAATTTCAGGTACTCATGCGTACCGACCCCATGAGAGAGTATTTCAAGGGTCTTTTTAGGGAGATATGCCCGCCTGCGCCACCGGTTCCACCCGCGCCTCTGGTGGTTCTGCCGGCGCCGCCTTTGCCTGCAAGGCCTCCCCCTACCCTTCCGCCCTTGCCGCCGTTGTCCCCGGTGGACAAGGCGGTGCCCGACGTGGTTCACCAGGATCCGGACCTGTCAGATTTTGCGCAGGGCGATCAGGACAGCGAAGACCAGCCCCGCTCTATTAGAGCCTTTCACGACTGGGTGCTGGACATGATGTGTCTATTGGATGTCCCAGTGCCCGAGGCACCCGCTCCGCAGGAGGGAGTGCTTTCGGGGGCGTTCACCTTGTCTCCTTCGGAGCGTACCGGCCTGTTCTTGCAGAAGGACGTTTTGGCTGAGGTCCGTAGAGTCTGGGAGAAACCGCACTCTGGACTTTTTGTCAATAAAAAAATTGACGCACGTTACAGGCTGCATTCTTCAGAAGAGGTAGCCCTAGCATCTTGTCCGCCCCCCTCCTCCACGGGGGTGACTGCGGCCACTTTACAGTCCAGGCTTGCAGCATCCTCTTCTATGACGGCTACTCAGGTTCTGGGGAAAGAGGACAAGCTCCCCGACTCCCTTGGGAGGAAGATTTTCACAAACTCAGCCCTGCAGCTACGGCAGGCCAATGCAGAACTGGTGTTAGCGGGGGTGAATATGAAGATGTGGAAAGGTCTGTCGGAGTTCGAGGAGTTAATTCCGGTCGAGAAGCTGAAGGACTGTAAGGCGGGATTGTCGGATGCCAGGGTCTTGGCCCAGGATCTGTTGGAGGCCGTGGCTCATCACGTTGACACTTCGGCTCGAAGCCTTATGCTTGGAGTTGATACCTCTCGGCAGGTTTGGTTGCACGCCATCAAGTTCTCGAAGGAGGTGCAAGACAAAGTGTTGACCTGCCGTTTGACGGTAAGGAGCTTTTTCATTCCTCAACGGATGTGGAGCTGACCAAAACAAAGGACAGCACCCAGACAGCCAAGTCCTTGTCTGTCCTGGTTAAAACCCCTTTTAGGACCCAGAGACCGTTACACAAAGCTGGCCTCCTCTGGTTTTAGGGGGATTCTAGATCGAAAATCCCGCAGAGTGGATACCCCTTCAGGAAATTCACGCTGGAGGCAGCAGCTGATTCGGTTTTTCTCCCGTTCCTCAGCCTCCTCCTCAGTTTCAGGTGGTAACACCACCGACAAACCGCCAAATGAGGGTTCTCCGCGCTCGCACGAGACCCCGGTGGGAGGACGCATTGTGTCTCATTGGGAGGCGTGGCAGACCATCACCGAAGACCGGTGGATCTTGTCAGTCAGTCGGGCAGGCTTCCGCTTACCTCTACCCCCTACCCCACCCTTCAACCCTCCTTTCCAGCAGTCAGGGTCGTCCTCCCTCAGAGCTGAGGTTCAGAAGTTGCTGGACCTCAGAGCAGTGGAACCCGTTCCCCTAGGGGAGTGAGGGGAGGGCTTCTACTCCCAACTGTTTACGGTGCCCAAACCCAACCAGGCTGGCCTGCGCACAATCCTAGACCTTTCCCAGTTCAATCTTTTCCTACCCAAAGAGAAATTCAAGATGATCACGCCTGGCCAAATACGGTCCTCTTTACAGATGGGCGATTGGCTCAGCGTGGTGGACCTGCAAGATGCGTACATGCATATACTGATCTGGAATCCACACAGGAGATACGTCCGTTTCTCTGTGGGAGAGGAGCATTTCCAGTTTTGAGTGCTTCCTTTTGGCCTCAGCTCTGCGCCGCATGTCTTCACAAAGATGATGTTGGTGATTGCAGCTTATCTTCGTCTGCAGGGTATCCATGTGTTTCCGTATTTGGATGATTGGCTCTTACGTTGCCCTTGCACAGTGAAGGCCGCCTCCAATCTGCAGCCTCTCCTCCAGCTCCTGTTCCATCTCGGGCTGTCAGTGAACTGGCGGAAATCTTCCATGACGCTCTCTCAGGACTTGATTTTCCTGGGTTTTCGCTGGACCACGATCAACTGCAGAGGTTACCTGACCGTGGACAGAATGGCGTATCTGTTGGCCACGGGTCAGACTTTTGCGCAGTCGGAGAGCATGTCGGCCTGGTGGTTCTAGAGGCTTCTGGGACTCATGGATTCCTGTGTCTTGGCCTTACCTCTCGCCCGTCTGAAGATGAGGCGGACTCAGATGGCTCTTTGTAGTTTTTGGCGTCAGGCAGTGGATCCGGACTCCAAGTTGATATTGATTCCAGCTTCCATGAGAGCGGACCTGGAGTGGTGGCCGTCTCTCAGCAACCTGTCGGTGGGTGCAGGCTTTCAGGACCCAGCCCCGATGGTGACGGTCACAACGGAGTCCTCCCTACTGGGGTGGGGTGCGACATTGGATCTTCTTTAGGTCTGGGACCTTTGGTCGCCTCTGGACAAGTTCCTTCATAAAAATCATATGGAGCTCCTGTCGATTTTCCTAGCGCTCAAAGCGTTCAGACCGATCATTACCAACAAATTGGTCCGTATCCGCACAGACAATGTGGTGTCAATGTATTACATCAACAAGCAAGGGGGCACCAAGTCTCCCCCGCTCGTGGACCTGTTCATCCAGATTTGGGAGTGGGTGGTTCGTCATGGTGTCTGGCTGGTAGCAGTACACATCCCGGGTCAGCTGAACGTTAGAGGCAGACGCCCTCAGTCGGTGGACAATGGTCAGCTACGAATGGGAGCTGGAGGCGGAGATCCTCTCATGGATTTTCCTGCATTGGGGCATGCCGGAGGTGGACCTCTTTGCGACGTCTGCAAACAAGAAACTTCCTCTGTAGGCCTCCAGGAATGGCCTGGGAGCCTCCTCTCTGGGCAAAGCTCTCGAGATTCCTTGGCACAACATGAGGGCCTATGCTTTCCGGCCTCTGTGTCTAATTCATTAGACGATTTGCAAGCTAAAGAACACGGTGAACTGTTCCCTTCTGCTCATAGCCCCGTGTTGGCCGGCCAAGTTCTGGTTCTCAGAACTTCAACACCTGTCGGTGTGTGCACCGATCAGGCTACCAGTGACTCCCGATCTGCTTCATCAGGGCGATCAGCAGCTGTGGCACCCCTCCCCACAATCGTTCAGCTTGGCGGCATGGTGCCTGAGTTCAGGTCCTTAGAACATCTCAACCTGTCTGCTGATAACATGCGCATTATTCAGGCAGCCAGGAAACCCTTAACCAGGTCTCAGTATAGGAGCAAATGGCTTAGGTTCTGTCATTGGTGCTTAGAAAAACAGCTAAAGCCAAGGGCGGCTACAATTGACACTGTGCTGTCCTTCGTATCCCACCTAGCAGAGTCGGGCATTCATGTTTTGTCATGCAGAATGTATCTTTCGGCAGTATCTGCCTACCTTTCCACTGACCAATGCTCTTATTCTCTGTCTAATCCAGTGATTAGGAGACATTTCGCAGGTTTGACGCGCCTTTATCCCCCAGTTTGCAAACCGCTCTCGACGGCGGATCTGAACAAGGTCCTTACGGCGTTGTGCCATAAACCAGATGGATCGCGGCTTGCATTACAGAGTCTTAAACTGTCCAAGGGTTGCAGCCTTCCAAAGGTATTCATGCGCACCTGGTTTCGGCAAGGCAGCTGCTGTTCCTTTTCAGAAATATGTCCACTCGGAGACCATTGCAAAAGCGGCTACATGGGCCTCCCCATCTGCCTTTTGTAAACATTATTGTTTCAACTTGAGCTCCAGATCTGTTGCTCAGTTTGGCCAGACTGTGTTGAAGAACCTTTTTCAGTAAGGGGTTTTCCATCCACCCGTACTTCCTGTAAGGAGTGCTTGGGAATCTCCCATAAGTATGGAGGAAAGGGGACGGGACGTAGGAGTATAACCAGGTTACTCACCGTAGTGACCACCTTACTCCTAGTCCATAGTCCCATTTCCTCCATACGCTCGCCCGCCGTCCCCTCTAATAAGGTTCCCCTGTTATTGCTTAAAGGTCTCTGACTTGGCGATAGAAAAGGACTGATGGGCGATGCGCGGGGCGGCGCTGAGATGGGCGGGGTTACGGCCGCGTGCAGTACCCCGCTTAGAAAGAGAGGAAGGACAAAAAATGTTTGCAAATATTTTTTCATGCTTTACAAAGTTCTCCGGTCCCGTCCCACAGGACGGAGGAATGTCCCATAAGTATGGAGGAAAGGGGACTATGGACCAGGAGTAAGGTGGTCACTACGGTGAGTAACCTGGTTATTCCAAAGCAATCAATAGCAAAGCGTATGACAAATGTTCAAAACAGACTAGAAGTGATGTACTCACCGTAGGGAAGATTAAAGGTTTGAAGACCCAGGAGCCAACCAACTGCATTAGGTTCATTACGACCTTTAACGAGGGAGCCAAAGAGGTGAGAAAGATCTTAGGGAAACATTGCCATCTCTTAACTAGAGATTAGGATGTTCGCCAACACCTACAAGCGAATGCGAGTCTAACATTCAGAGAAGCTGTATCTATACAATCAAAATTGTCACCAATCTTATTCCAATCGGCCGTCTCCCCAGTACCAACAGGGCGGTTATCGGATAAACCCACTGGTTTTTACAAATATGCTAAATGTAATTCCTGCCAATTTGGGATCAATGTTAAGAGGTACAGCCATCCACGCACTGGATGAGAACTCAAAATTAAGAAATTGGTTACGTGTATGACTAAATTTGTCGTATATGCAATAATGTGCAACAGCAGCCCTCCCCGCAAACGCATCAGCGGAATGCGTCAGGGCACTCTGCAGGCAAGGGTGCCAGCACCAAAAGCCACAAGGCCGTCGAGACGCCTCCTAAGAGCGTGCCGACGGATAAAGCTGTGGTTGCGTCGAAAGCTCCGGCGCAGCCGTCTAAACAGCCTAAACCCCTCGCGGTAACGCCGAACATCAGCGAGAGTCTTGTGAAGATCGTTTCGGCGGCCAGTAAACACAGGGACAAATCGAAAGACAGAAGGGCGGTAAGATTATTCTGAGAGTCCCCGGTCTTTATCTAGGACCTCCTCTGACAAATCTCAGCGTTCTAGGCATGGGGAACCCCAGGAGGAGCCCTTTCCCTCCTGGACCTTCTGGCTTATCTTCATGGACCGTGGAGAAATTTGAATGGTGTATGAACAGGCTGGCAACATTTTTGGACTTCTTTGAAAGATTCACTCCTAAAAGGCCTAGTGAAGAAGACCCTTACCCTACAGTGGCCAAATTTCAAAGAACCTCTTGTCCACTTCATGAGCAGTTCTTTGGCCTTACAGATCAGGAGGAGGTTCCTCCTGACCCCTATTTGCAGGAGGATGATCCCTTTGAGGATCCCACTGATCATACCCCGGATTGGGGGATGAGCAGCTGTACAAGAGGCGTTGCAAGAATCAGATTTCGTGGAGGACCTTCTAAAGGAGAAGCATTCTGCCAGCCAGGCTATCCCTTTACTTAACTCCATCAAAAGGCGCATCACCCCTTCCTTACTAACACCTTCACAAACCAGGGATGTGAACCCAATGGTGGAGAAACTCTTTCGCCCCTCCCCTTCTGACCCTCCCTATATTAGGGCTCATGCTACTCCTGATTCTCTTGTGGTCACGACAACAAGGAAAAGTGCAGGGGTGCCCTTATCCACAGGCGAGGTACCGCCGGACAAGGAATGTAAAAAATGGTATACTTTAGGGAAGAGAATCACTACTGCGGCTGCTTATTCCACCCGGATTGCCAACAACACCACGCTGTTGGCCAGCTATTCGGATGTCCAATGGAACCTGCTGCAAGAGGGCCTACAGGAGGTCCCCGAACCAGTGCGTTCTCGCCTGCTTACAATTGTGTCTGAGGGTAAGCAGGTAAACCATCACATCCTTAAAAACACCTTAGATGCTGGTGAGACAGCAGGTAGAACCCTAGCCCAGGGCACCCTTTTGAAACGTCACGCCTGGTTAAAGAACTCAGGGTTCAAACCAGAGACACAAGCACCGTTAATCAACAAACCGGTGGAAGACACTAACCTGTTTTGCAAGGCTTTTGATGAGGCACTGGAAACTGCCAAGAAAGAACACAAGACTTTGAAATCTTTGAATCAGATCACTCAAAAGCCCTTTCAACAGAGAGGGGGAAGTTCTCACTGCTCCTTTCGCGGACAGTCCTATTCTCGTTCCCCACATAACCAATATGGCACAGGTAACAATTGGTCCTCAGGACAGGGGTCTGCTGCCTCCAATCCATATCCACCCAGAGGATGACGTTTTTGGGAAAGGAAGGGGTCGCAATGCCACCCCCGAGTCTTTCCGGGCCTCCAGTCAGAAATGACTCTCAGATCCAGGTCCCCTACCATGCCTCCCCAGTCGGGGGACGTATAACATCATTCCTATGCGCATGGGACGGGATTACCACAGACCAGTGGGTTCTCAAGTCGTCACCCACGGTTATTGCATCAAGTTTAGCCAGCCACCTCAATTCATTCCTCCAAAGTCCAGACGTCTAACACCAGAACACCTTAAGATCCTGCTGCAAGATGTCGAGATCCTGTAGGAAAAGGGCACAATTGAAGTCGTCCCCGTTCTACAGGTAAACAAGGGTATTTATTCAGTGTACTTCCTTGCACCCACAAAGGATCTCACCATGCACCCTGTGCTACACTTGCAGCCAGCGAACAACTATGTCAAACCCCAAATGTTTTGTATGGTAACGCTGCAAGAAGTAATTCGTCTACTAACGCAGGGGGATTACATGGCCACATTGGACATGAACGATGCATACTTTCATATTTCAGTGTTGCCGACACACAAGAAATACCTAAGGTTCATGATAGAGGACAAACACTATCAGTTCAAGGTCCTTCCCTTTGGCATTACCTCAGCCCCAAGGGTATTTACAAAGGTACTGGCAGTAGTAGCAGCTCACGTGCGTAGGCAACTCCAACCCAGTTTATCCTCACCTTGACGACTGGCTCATAACAGGGGATTCTTACGGAACATGCCCATCAAACACCCAAAGGACGATAGACCTACTCTTCAGTCTGGGATTCTCCATAAGCAGCCAAGTCAAGCAATTTCTAGGGGCTCTAATTTGGACAGAAGACGGCCTCACTTTCCCCTCCAATGAGAGGGTTAAAAAAATGCTGTTTCAAATACCTCAGTAGGTAGCCAGTCGAAAGGTCACGGTACGCAAGGCCATGCCACTGTTAGGAATGAATGTATCCTGCATTTATTTGGTGCATCGCGCATGCCCATGCAAGAGTGGCTCAACAGCCGGTGGTGTCAGTCAAGAGGACAATGGGGCGATCTAGTGGTTTTCTCAGCAAACCTCATTCTCTCTCTGCAGTGGTGGTCGAGGGAAAACCTCTTGAATAGGAAAACCTTCACCACCCCCGCTGTAGAAGCCACTCTCACGACGGACGCATCTCTCACGGGGTGGGTAGCTCACCTCCTCCAACAGACGCTGCACGGCATTTGGTCCACAGCAGTAGCATCCAACCACATAAATCTGCTGCAGCTGTTAGCGGTGTTCAAAGCACTGAAGGCCTATCAGACAGAGTTGCAGGGAAAGACAGTACTAATCCTCACAGACAGCACCACGGCCATGTGCTACCTGAACAAGCAAGGGGCACTCACTCTCCAGGGCTGTCCAAACTATCACAGAACATTTGGAAATGGGCTCTCAAACACAAGATGTTTCTTTTGTCTCAACACGTTCCAGAGGAACTGAATCTTCAGGCAGACGTGCTCAGCAGAGACTTCTCATTGCCCTTAGAGTACGAATGGCGACTACACAATGAGATTGTCATTGTCAACGTTTTCGCATAAAAGGGATTCCCAGAGATTGACTTGTTTGCAACTCTGGAGAACTCACAATGCCCAGATTACGCCTCCAGGTACCCTCAGAACCGATCCAAGGGGAATGGTCTCTGGTTAACCTGGGCAGGGAAATTTGTTTACGTTTCCCCCCGACTCTCATACTCAACAAGATTGTGCACAAGATAGGTTTCTCTGGGGCCGACTAGCCATGGCCTTGTACATGCTGCACTAGATATAGCTTTTGGACATGGCCAGTGGCCGCGGGTTTCTTCCTGGCCACTGTACATGTTGCACCAATAGGTTTCTTTGGGGCCCACATGCTATGGCCTTTGGTCGTGCCACTGCACATGTCGCAGCAGACCGTGGCCACGGTACATGTTGCACCTTTCTTTAGGGGCCACTAGCCATGGCATTCGATCGTGACACTGCACATGTCGCAGCGGGCCGTGGCCACTTTTACATGTTGCACCAATAGGTTTCTTCGCACCTACTAGCCATGGCCTTCATCCATGACCACTGTACATTTTGCACCAATAGGCTTCTTTTGAGACCCACTAGATCACAATGATGCCATCTATGATATAATTATTGATGTCACCATTGATAGCTTCAGTGCTGTCATCTGTAATGTCATCATTGTGGTCATGTGCTGCACAACAGGGGGCACATAGTTATGGTGGACATGCAGAAAATGGGATTGCTGAATTGAGTCTCTCGTAACCAAGGGGATTTTTCACTGAATTTCAAGGCTTTTGGTATAGTATCGTTTCTTTGGGGACCACTTAGCCATGGCCTTTGGTCGTGGCTACTTTATATGTTGCACCATTAGGTTTCTTTGGGGCCCACTAGCCATAATCTTTGGCCATGGCCACTAGCCATGGCCTTCAGCTGTGCCACTTTACATGTTGCACCAATAGGTTTATTTGGAGTCCACTAGCCGTAGCCTTTGTCCATGGCCAGTGTCCATGGCCTTTTTTAAAGGTGCCACTAGACATGGCATTTGGCCTTGGTCAGTGCTTACAGCCTTTGGCTTGGCATGTTGCCTCAATAGGTTTCTTTGAAGCTAACTAGCCATGGCCTTCTGCCATGGCCAGTGGCCACAGCCAAATCTGTCTCTTAAAGAGGTCCACTTGCCATGGCCAACAGCCATGGCCAGAGGCCACCGCCTTTGACTGTGGCCCCTTTTCATCTTGCACCAATAGGTTTCTCTGTAGCCCACTATGGCCACTCTACATGTTGCATCAATAGGGTTCTTTTGGGCCCAGTAGCCGCGGCCTTTGGCCGTGGTCACTTTACCCGTTGCACCAAAAGGTTTCTTTGTGGCCCACTAGCCACGGCCTTTAGCCCCAGCCACTTGCCATCATGCACCAATAGGTTGGTTTGAGGCCCACTCATGGCCAGTGCCCATGGGTTTGTTTGGGGCCCACCAGCCATGGCCTTCGACCATGGCCACTTTACAGGCTGCACCAATACTTTTCTTAAAGGGGATGAATTTCCTTATTTTTACAACCCTTTTCCCATACTCACAGTTATTTGGGGCAATGAACTACCCATGCCTGCAGTTATCCAGAAAAATGCTTGAAAACTCCACAAACTCATGCCTTCCTTCACAGGCACTCACCTAGTGCCTCCTCTTGCCATGCGCCCACCAACCCCCTCAGGTGCTTATTTCCTCCCTGTGCCTCTCCCGTTGCCCCCTATTACTGCTAATTTAGTGTGATGCACTTTCACTCCCGATCGCATCTTCTATCGTAGCCATGGTTATCCCACCCGATGTCTGCGCTATTACCATGATAATGCAAAGTCCTTTAAGCTCTAATTCAGTCGCTAAACCCCCCCAACTCCCCAATTTCACATGGTTTGTTTCTTCTTCCCTCTCTACACCTCTAGCCTGATGCCATTTCATGCTTTTCCCTCCTTCAAATAGCATATTTTCACTTTTTGTTTTCACATAACCCATGAATACCTGCGGTTATCAGTCGCATCAAGCAAAAATAGAAAAAGATGGATTTTCATTTTTGAAAAGTCTCTCTGCTACAATGTACATTGGGAGATATAACTATACTTTTGGGAGAAAGGAGCACCCCCTTCCCAGTCACATATTTTAAGAACTATGAGACGGAGTAACCCTAGGCTTGTTCTGGAAATTAAGTCAACGCTTCTTGCCCAAGATTTTTCTTATTTGGTCTGATTCCGTCAAGCAGTTTTTTTTAGGCCGAAAACAGTGTTTCTTTGCTTTCTTAACAACAAAACATCTACACTCTTGAGAGGGCCATGACAAACCTTTTGTTTGGAAAATTGCAGCCAAATCCGTCGACCAAGTCAAATGCTTTTAGCAATACAATTTTCAGATTTCCTATGGAACTAGGCATCACCTTAACTATACTGCGGGGACCAAATGCACAATTAAGGTGCAAAGTAGGAAAGGAATTGTGTTTAAAACACAGCATACGCTGAAAACTGTTACTGTGCCGTTGATGAAAGTAGGTAGACACTCCTATGAAAACATGGAACTTGCTCTAGGGCAGAGCAGAGCAGAGCAATGCCTACATGAGAGCATCGAACTATAAAGGGTGGAATTGTTCACCTTGTGATAGCTATGACTCCCCCAGCACGGCCCAGACGACACCAGACACTTCAGTAATGATGAATGAAGATGCTCTCATTTGAATGAAGCTACCATTTTATCTCTTTTAAATTGTGATATTTCAAACATTGTAAATGGGATCCAAAGTCTCAATGGTACTTGCATTTTCAATAATACAGTTTCCACTATTTATGTGTCAATATTTTCATATTAAGAGATTATTATTAGGATATTTATTGAGTGCTGACATATCTTCAGGAAGCGTCAGAGGGCTTGATTACCTATTCGAAACTGTAGTTTACCTGGATATCTCACTTGAAATGTATTGCTATACAAAATATAAAGATATATTAATTCCCAAATGCACATAAAAAAACAAATCTGCATGGGTATATGGATGACAATCAAAGACATCAGTCAATTGAGATTTTAAATGCTATGCTAACAGGCATTCGGACTATCAAAAGTGGGTGGATCGAGCTTCCCAGTCATTGCTGCAAAACGTTGGAACTCTCTCCCCCCTACACTAAGAGCTGTACAATCCTATTTGATCCGTAAGCACTTGAAAACTTGGCTTTTCACTTAGGGTACCCTGCCTTTTTCCTCCTCGAGCGAACAAGCCATGTCTTCTTCAACACTGTTCTACAACCTGTCTCTATAATGTTTCTGTTCTTTGCACCTGCACGCTACGCCTTGATGCATAAGTTTAGTACGCACAGTGGTCGAAGTGGGTGGGAGCGGTGCTCCTCTACTTTTTTAAATTAAGTTTGACTGTTCCTATTCTTTTATTTTAAAAAGAAACCGTTTCGGAATGGTTTCGTTTTTAAAATAGAAGTGTTGGAAGAAGTTTAAACTTGCACTTTCAGTGCACTGTACTGAGCATTCCCTTAAACAGAAAGTGCATGTGTTTGATGATTTGTATTGTGTGTAGGGGGGAGAGTGGCGATAGGGTTTGTGGGAAGTGGGGGTAGGCCAGCAGGGAATATAGTTCCACTACTTCTGTTCGTACACTTCGACCACTGAGTACGCAATACAAATGTAAAATAAATAAACAAATGAGAGTATCCGAGGTTCCAGCTACCCTGGCCTCGGTGTTGAGGTAACTCGGAACAATAACTCACAATTAGATCCAGCTGTGTGTTGCATCAAATTCGCCAATCCATAATAGAGATTTCTACTCGGTTTGGATGCATGATAGGGTTGTTGACACTTTTCACTGTCACAATGCAGAGAAGATGTAGCTAGCTTGAGAAGATATGGCACAGTTAAATAAAGGCAAGAGGAGGACAGGTTATAATTGAAATAATTTATTTACCACTAGAGCACCACAAAAAAAAAGACATACATTGTGTTAAAATACAAAGTAATCGGTCACTGAAATACAACACAGTCATTTTTTTGTTCCGTTTTTTCCCCAGTGCTGCCATACACAACCTGGCTGGGACAAACAAATTCCTATCTTTAGTAGCCTAAGTGCCAAGATTGGTTTTCCAATGTTATAAGTAACAATGGCAAATAACTCTCTAATGTAAAACAAAGACAACATATTTTGGACGAGGGCGTGCAGAAATTAGCGATTTCTCTTAGCAAATAAATGGTGTTTTCTACTACACAGTTTCTTGTACAAAGTGAAGTATTGAGGTGCTACATACAAAAGGTGCTCCCCTAGTCTTCCAATTCACTTCAGCAGTGCTGGTGTTCTGCATGTCGTGAAGAACGTTCCAGCTACGCCGTGCGCACACACTAATGCGCTAGCAAGCCCATTTATAATCACATGCATGATCTCTCCTGGCCAGACAACTTTAGTTCACCCCTGTTACACATGTTTATGGACAAGCATTTTAGGACTTCACAGCAATTATCTGTGTAGTTCCAGAATGTTAATGATAAGGGTGCTTGCAAGTTGATGCCTTGTTTTCTGACAACCCTAAGTTTATATTTCGAATTCAAGAAGTTGTTCACAACCTACACAGGCAAAGTGTTGACTAACAGCTACATATAAGACATCTTTTATATTCCTGTAAACACTGGCAAATGGCCTTTATTGGTGTTTCACTAAGAAAGCGATTTATGCGCCCTTTGTAGTTGAAGACGTGTCTCCACCATGTTCCTCTATTATGTTAATGTTAATGTTAAAGGACATTTGTACCGCACACTATCACCACCGTAGTGGTCCCTTGGCGCTCTGGCGGCTCTGAAAGAGGAGGGGAGGTTGAGTTAGTGGGAGGAAGCAGGAAAAGTGCAAGAGAGCAGTGATGTGCTGTTGACAGCCTCAGCCCGGTGGGTCCGTTGGCTGGGCTTGGGGTGTTTTGTGGACCGTAGTCGTCGTGTGCTGTTGTGTGGTTTGTTTTGTTGTTGCATTGTTGTGAGGTTTGTGCGGATTGCTGCGTTTTAGGTTTGTGGTTATGTTTGGTTAGAGTTTGAGAGGTGTATGCAGAGGAATGGAATTGTTAGTTGGTTGGTTATTTGGCATTGCTGTCCTTGCAATTGTGGGATTCCATCTAGGTGCGGCACCTGCTGACAGTCCCCTTTCTATCCAGATTTGACGCAAGCCAGGTTCAGAACTCTAAGTGTGGTGCATGCTGAGAATCATATATGCTAATAATCACATTTCTGAGATTCCATCTATGTGTGGCACATGCCAATTACCACACTTCCGTCTAGATGCGACGCAGGCCAAATTTGAGAAATTCCATCTAAGTGTGGCATATGCTAATAATCATATTTCTGTCTAAATGCGGCGCAAGCTAGGGTAAGAATTCTAAGTGTGGTGCATGCTGAGAATCATATTATGCTTTTCTTCAAGATTTTCACAAGTTGCTTTTGAAGACAAAACGGAACACAAAGTATGCTCTATATTGTTAGACTTCTTCATCGTATTGCATACTATTTCAATGCATTAAAGGGGAAACTCTATGCCAAAACAAGTAAAAATATCGATTTTACAAAGCAAGAGAGACATTTGCTGCTTTTCTACAAGATTTTCACAAGTTGCTTTTGGAGACAAAACGGAACACAAAGTATGCTCTATATTGTTAGACTTCTTCATCGTATTGCATATTATTTGAATGCATTAAAGGGGAAACTCTATGCCAAAACAAGTAAAAATATCGATTTTACAAAGCAAGAGAGAAATTCGCTGTCACCAATCGTGGGAAAATGCGATGCCGACGGTTGGTGCAGTTTGAATCAGTACCCAAGAGTCAGAGAGGACGAAAAGGTACAGCTGACTGCACAGTCACTTCATCTGTGGTTTGTTTGGTCAAGCATGTTTACGCATTATGTAGCCCACTAGAAATTGGGAACTTCATCTCCCCTCACCCCTAGCCAGCAATGCCTGTGGTGAATGATCATGGGACTTGTAGTCCAAAATATATGCAACGCCACATATCGAGTAACATTCCAAGGCCACATAGGAAACAATCACACCATCCCACATCATTTACTGGTGCCGTACTGCGATTCTCATAGGGATCTCCAGGAGGGGGAAAAAACCTTGAAAAGACAAAATCATAAGAAAGGCGCGGCCTAGCAGAATGCGCTATTTATTCTGCCGATCCATTCAATTATCATCCAATTCTTTAATCTGTGATTTGCAGCAGCTTTTCTTCTTCTTTGTTTCCAGAGTTTAAAGTGTTTTCCAAAGTCAGTGGAACCATAATTTTCTGAATCATCCCTTTTTTATGTTTTTTTTGCTCCTGCTGCACATTGGTAACATGAATTCCACTGTTTGGTCATTGCAAACCGTTTCACTCTTAACTTTGGCCAGAGTGTGCCTGTTCCTATTTCAGAAATAAAATAGTATTGCGTGACTACCTATTTGGCTGACAATGAAAAGCATGATCTTGACAAATAATCTAAAACATTTGCAATTGTTCAGTTTTACAAATGTGGATGCAATAAGAACGACATACTGTAGTTATCCTTTAAAAAATAAAGTCAGGTAGCTTATGGCATAATGAAGAACAAGATAAAAAAGCACATGTACAGCAAATATTATAAAACATGTTTGTAGTGCAAGTCGACGTATAGGACTCTACTCATACTGGCCAGCTAGAGGGAAACACGCTTTTCTTCTTCTGAGTGATGGAAAGAGCCCCCGATTCAAATGAACAAGTTACCTTATTTGACAAAATTACAGAATACAAAAATATGGTGAAAATGTACACATTTTACATGAAGTTGCTTATTATTGATCATTTGCAAATAGAGAACTAGAGATTGGTTTCCAATTAAGCTGGCCCTGGTACCCACCTACTGTAATACTAGAGGTACTGCTACCCACTTATTTTAATACTAGAGGTACAATTACATATACCAGAACAAAATCCCATAGCGTAGCAATACAGCAGCACAACTTGGTCTCTCGAACAGACACGTGCCTGCTGCATGCTACATCAGTCCAATAACTGCCATTTTTTGCAATTTATCAGAAAAAGTACAATTGTATAGTCTGCCTCTTTGACTCCAAATGACGGTTCCATTCTCCAGCAGACAAATAAAATCAAGAACCCCATTACAGTAAAAACAAATATAAATGTAAGGCAGACGTTTGGAAAAACAGGGTAGCTGACAAAAAAGAAGTTATGAAAATAAAAAAAAATGTCTTTGGAGTTTAAAGGTTGTTTTACACTACTTCATACATTTTATTCTGGTAGTTTATTTGGTCTTCACTTTGTCCAAATTTTCTCAACAGTTCAGTTTTTGTTTTACCATTTAGTTATACACAAATAAATAATGCACCTTGGCTCTACAACTAAAAGGAATGGGTAGGAGGCCTATGGCGTGACAATGTTCGGAGATCAAGTAAGGCACGAGACAGATACAGCAAGTCCACTTAATGGGATTTTCCTGTTTTTCCTTTCACATAATAACACTAACAAATTCTTCCAGTGTTTATTTTCTAAAGGTTGTTGCTTCTTATCTATCTCCCTATGCAGGGTAAAGCCTTCAATATTTTGCGTCTGATGCAAGTTTTTTTTTAATTTTCTTTATTTTAAAGAAAATATTTTCACACACACAGTTCAGACTAGTACCGTTTTTTCAGTTTTTCCTGTTTTGAAATTGAACACTGATAAAACCAGGCGTTTTGTTCTTTTGTGTTTTTTTTGTAACGTGTCTATTGAACACATAATCCCGTTTCGGGTATTTTAGCTGCACTTGCAAGATTTTACAATCATATTTGACAGCTGTTCGATTTTCGGTGTTTTTCCGATGTAGTACAGGATGGTGAGGGAGTCCAAATCTTGAGAGACACAGCAGGGGGACGCTGATGCTTCTGGGTTTAGGTTGTTGTACAAGCTGAGCACCTAAAGACACAATACACACAAAAAGAAAGGGACACGTGTAAATGGGGTATGAAATCTTTACATTGCAGTGACAATTGCTTATTTTCTGAGTGGGAAAACACATCTTGGTACACTGGAGTCTACTGTCTAAAGAGAATGCTTGCTCCCTATTCATTTACCCCATAGAGCCCAGTGTCTAATACACCCTCCTTCCTGCTCTCATGAGCTCTGCCTCATGACTGGTATGCCCCACATTAAATCACCAAGCATTCTCCATGTCTTCAGGACAGTAGGTACTGTTGTTGGCTATTGTCTAGTCTCCGACGGGTCAAGAGCTTTTGACATCAATGAAATACCATAGAAACAAAGGCGCTGCATCAATACCTCCCATAGTAGTGTACAAGAAAGGATCCTCTCCTAGGACCCAAGTGGCCTTGGAAAGGGCTGGTGGGACGAATAGCTGTGACATCTGTGTCTGTTGCCAAGCGACAAATATATATTCCACATAATAGAAGCTTAAGAGTTGCCACCCACTTTAGGTCTATGAATAGAAATGCAATTCACTCAGGCATCCATTGCAGGGCCACCCTCTCTCTTCCAACTGTACTTGGCATGATGCCAGCTACAGCACGAACACAGAAACTGGCCTTTTTGGTGTGCATATACTCAGTGACAGATATGAAGACGCATCCGGTGAAGTTGCAGTCTGTATGTATGGCATCTATAAGCAAAATGTTTGCACCAGGAGTAGTCTGATTACTGTTGACAACAAGCTATTTTCAAGAATACCATTAATTAATTAGTCGATGATCAAGTGACCTTCTGCTCGATATTTAGCTGAGCGTTTTCTGCCCAGACAGAAGATCCGTTCAGAAAAGCAACACAAGCTACTGTGTGAGGCTACCTTGTGCTCATTGGGTAAACAGCCAAACTACATGTTTGTGACCATGACAGGTACTCTTCCCCTCGCCTTACAAAACATGCCCCTGTCCAAATGCTTCACAGAACTTAAATATTTCAGGCAGGGAAATGTTTGCTTTTCTGGTCTCACCATGACTTGATAGCAGTGGGGGTGTGATCATGCAGCCCCATGTGCTGCCTTTCTGCTATCTGCCGGGGGAGACATGAACTGGGCAGCAGACATTGGACCAAGCAGGTGGATCCTGCTCCATTTCACTAGAGACACTGAATGGTCATGTGGCAGTGTGATCTGCTGCTTTTCTTTCTAGTGCTGCGACCGCTAAATTTGCTGGGTGCGTTGTTCTGCGGATCCCGAAGATCACAGGGATACAGCTGTGATTCTAGGGGTACATTTGACATATCTCTGTTAATCCACGCTGCAGCATATGCGCAAACATCATGTACACTTCTTTTCGCCACTGTCTACATCAGCCACTAGTGTGAAGTATATAAATCAGTTGTACTAAGAAGCATTGTGTGCACGTATAGACCCACCCTTAAAACAGCTGACCAGGCACAGAGCTGACAGATGCCTTTGAAATTAACACAATTTAATTGGAGCCAGTGAGAGAAAACACAATTGCACTGCTCTTATGGAACATCCTATGTTACATGATAGCAGTACCGGCTGTTCTGATCATGTCAATGTATTGCCACTTATCCTTCATGTATTTGAGTTGTTAATTCCTTTTGGCCTGCATATAAGTAGTCTAATTCCCTCCATATGTATATGTTTTTTTTTATAACATATTTTTATTATTTTGTGGCATGAACATTACATCAAACTCGGTGACATTTGGCCTAGAGGCCCGTTCATACAACATTTACTGATACAAAAGAAGTTTGGGTCTAGAGTCGTCCATTATGCCTCCCGCAACGAGTTTGTCTCCTATTCATTTGTGCACCATATATTCACTCTCAGTTTGTACAAGTTCAGCTAGTTACTGCGCTTCTTCCCACCTATTCCAGATCTTATCCACTTTCCTCGGGCATCCTCTAGCTGTGTACACCCTCCGTTCCATTGCGATACAGATGTTCACATCAGTGAACCATTGTTCATATTGTGGCGTTTTTTCGGCACCCCACAGTTTCGCAATGTTTCTCTTAATTAGTGCTGTAGTTGTTGATAAGAACAGTTTCTCGTGTCTGGACAGTTCACCCTCCTCCTCCACCTCAAGTAGCATCAGTTTTGGGTCCCTATGTATCTCCTTCCCTAACACTCTTGAGAGTTTGTCACAGCATTGCTGCCAGTTTTGTTGAATGCAATCACACTCCCACAGTATATGAAAGAAAGTGCCTTCTTCCCTCTTGCAGCGTAGACAGTGTGGGTCGGGAGTTTACCCCCATCGGTAGAGCGTCACTCTTGGGTAGTACACCCTATGCAGAATTTTAAACTGTATGAGTCAGAGCCTGGCTGAAATGGTCACCTCCCTTGGGTACATGAGGACCGTCACCCAATCCTCCGCTTGTATGGCCCCAACATCCCTCTCCCACTTGGCTTTTAAACTGGTTAATTCGGCGGTGGCAAAGAAAGTTATTACGTTGTACATAGTGGATGCGATTTTAGTTTCAATGTTTGCCTGAACTATGTTCCGTTCAAGAGGGGTAACCTCAGCCATGTTCTCCAGCTCTGTAGAGTGGGCCCGTAATGCGTGTTGCATCTGTGTGTAGTGGTAGCGTTGGGTGGGTGGAAGGTGGAAGCGGGATTCTAGAGATTCGAAGGGTATTAGTTTGCCATCCACAAGGACATCACCAAATGTCTGTATCTCGTGCTGTCGCCAATTTTGCCATCTCGGAAGTTTGTTCACCTCGGACAGGTTCCCATTGTCCCATAGTGGTTGTATTGGGGTAATTCTTTTGTCCCACCCTATGAATTTGTGTGTTTCTTTCCAGATTATGGAAACGTGTGATAGCATTGTCCAGGGGTTTCAGTGGCGCGTGGTCCTGTAGAGGTGTTCAATATGAGGTCTGTCCTGTCTCCCGATGCTTCCTATTGTAATGTGTGGCAGTGTTCTATCTTCGTGTAGTATGTCATTCACTATGGCCATTAATAGGACTGTAGGCGTGGGAGTCCAATACCCCCTTCCCATATAGAGTGCTGGAGGGTACTTAGTGCAATGCGTGAGCGTCCTCCACACCACAGAAGCTTTCTGAGTACGCTATCAATATTTTTAAATTCTTCCGGTGGAATGTACAGCGGGGCGTTTTGTAATAAATATAGAAAGCGTGGGAGGGTCATCATTTTAAATAGTGCTGCCCTCCCTAGCAAGGTCAGTGGGAGAGAGGCTCAATGCCGGACGTCCTCCGTGAATCTATTTGTGATCAGGTGGAGGTTGTTAACCATGCAATTATTTAGATTGTTAGTGATTTGTATGCCCAGGTACCTGAAATGGCCTGTTATGATTCGAAACGGGCAGTTATCCGGTGTTAACGACAAACCATAAGACCGAGTTCACTGTTGCCTATTGGAAACAGTATTGATTTAGACCAGTTCACTCGTAACCCGCTAAAAGATATGTATCTGTCCAGTGGGTCTGTTACCGCGGAGCAGGAGGCGTACGGATCCCTCAGGTAGAGTAATAGGTCATCCGCATATAAGGAGACCCTATCCTCCCGTCCTTCTGCCCAGTGAAAGCCATTCCAAGCTGGTGATGTTCTCAGCAATACAGCCAATGGTTCTATGGCTAGCGCAAATATCATGGCAGACAGGGGGCATCCCTCTCTGGTTCCTTTCCCCAATCTGAAGGATCTTGAGGGCCACCCATTCATTCTCATTTGCGCTTTGGGGGATTTGTATAGAAGTTGTATCGAGGATATGTATTGCGGGCAAAACCCCATGCGATTCATTGTTTCCCAGATTGCGGCCCAGTACACTGAATCAAATGCTTTTTCAAAGTCTATTGCTAATAGGGCTAAGTGACCCTGTATGCTGTGTGCTTGTTCTATCACTGCATGTGTTCTGTGTATATTCATACGGGTGGGTCGTTGCAGCATGAATCCACTCTGATCAGGATGGATTAATGTTGTTATGACTTGTAATCTATTGGCGAGCACCTTTGACAATATTTTGGTTTCACTATTGATGAGGGAAATCGGTCTGTATGAACTGCAGTGATCTGGGGGCCTGTCCGCCATGGGAATTACTATTATCGTGGCTTTCCGCAGGTCTGCGAGTAGGCATCCCTTTCTCTTGGATTGTAGGAACATTCTTAGTTAGTGAGAGGCAATCTCATTCGTCCTTAGTTTCCGCCACAGCTCAATCGGGAAGCCGTTCGGCCCCGGTGTCTTTCCTGACTGAAGTTCCGACATGGCTGCTATTAGCTCCTCCTCTGTAATATCTCTCTCTAACAGGGCCTTTTGGTTCTCACTTAGGGCGGTGAGGGCCACCTCATCCAGTATGGAGACATCAATGGGCATCGCGGGGGGTTTATATAGTTCTGTGTAGTAGGATGCAAAGCCTTCAGCTATGTTCTAGTCAGTCAGTAAGGGGTCAGTTCCCACCAATCGTATCACCCTGACATGGTTACTTCCCTCCTCTCGTTTTTCTAGCCATGCCAGCATTTTGCCCGCTTTATCTCCCGTCTCGTATATTCTGGCCCTCATCGTTCTATGGGCCTGTTTAGCGCAATCTAGTGCTACATTTTGCAGGTGTTTTTGGGCTAACATTAACAGCTTACTTGTTTCAGGCTGATCTAAGGTTAGGTGGTTTGTTTCGGCTTGGGTAACTTGCTGTTCGGCCTCAACTCACTTTTGCTGATGTCTTTTTTTATACGCGGCGGACCAGAAGATGATTTCGCCCCGTAGTACCGGTTTGTATGCTTCCCACAGCACCCCTGTGTCGTCTACCGATCCCATGTTGAGCTCGAAATATGTTTTTGTCGCAAACTGTATTTGGTCTATGAGTTCCGGGAAGCCCAGGTAGTAATTATTTAGGCACCATGTGGGGGAGGGCGCGGCCTAGTTGTGTTAAGCTCGATCAGCAGGGGGGCGTGGTCTGATATGCCTCGGGACAGCAGGGTTGCCATGCAGCCCTGTGGAGATCTAATGTCCGGAGAAAAAAGTAATCTAAGCAAGATAATGAGGCATGCATTCCAGAGTGGTACGGGTATTCTCTCGCATCAGGGTGCAAGTCACGCCACACATCCCGCAAACCCAATGCGGCTATGAACACAGCAAGTTTAGTAAGGGTGGAGGGGTTTCTCCCTCGTAAGTGTGAGCGGTCCTTCTCCACTTCCGTAACTTCATTGAAGTCTCCACCAATTACCATGAGGTCTGAGTTCCCTGGAGATTATGGGCGTAATGTCCTCTATCAATGCCATTATCAGCGTCGGGGTCGAATACACTACCATTATTGCAACGGTCTGGTTCCAGAGTGTCCCCGTGATGTATGCAAATCTCCCACCTGTACCACACTGACCTGGGTTAGGGTCAGTTTGTTGTATATTAGTATGAGTACCCGTCGGGAGTCTGTGGTGAAGCCAGCATGTCTTTCCAGCCTGTAATTGGTAAGTTTGAACAAATTGAATGTGGTGCCTGCCAGGTGTGTTTCTGTTAGAAGAGCCACGTCCGGAGCGTGCCTGTTCAGGAGCTGTGTGATGAGTCGTCTTTTGATACCTCCTCCTATCCCGTTGGCATTCCAGGTCAGGAGACGCAGGGTTCTAATCTCGGTGTTAGCGGTAGCCATTCAGTAAGTAGCATGGGACTGTTAGCATTGACGCACATGTTGCATTTGGATACCACACTGAGTGCGTTACAGCACACGGTGCTCTCACGGAGCATGTCTGAGTTGACTCTTGGACCCAGTTCCCAATCGAAACACATACATTCAAACTTCCCCTCCCCCACCCTATACTCCACCCAACTTGAAGCATCTGTCACCCGAACGGTTAACAACAAATACTGGCAAAAGGTAGCTGAAGATCTATCAACTACTAACTAAACAAACTAGATTAGATTGTTGTGTACGAGTCCCTGACACCTGCCCGGTACCATAACTCGGGAGTGTCATCCAGGGGAAGGGGGGCCTTCCGTCTGGGTTGGCTGCTTAAGTTTGTGCCTTTCCGTGATTAGTGCTTCCTATCGTTGTGAACATCAACCTATTTTGCCCCACTTCCTTGACCATAGTGATAACAAAAGGTACCATTTTCCTCTGCTTGGAGCATCAGCCTTCCCTCTCTTACTGCTGCGGGTCTTGTTCCGGTGCTGGTGGCTGCTGGATTGGTGGCCCACGTTCTGGTTGGGTTCAGGGATTTCTGTTTCTGTTGCTTCGTGCCAACGTCCAATCCCTCTCAATGTGTTGTTCTGCCCATTTCCATGCATCCTTTGAGTCAGTGAAATGGACCGTTGTGCCCTTGTGAAAGATTTTGAGTTGGGCTGGGAACATGAGGCCATACTGTGAGCCATTGGTTTGTCGTTGTCCTGGTGCCGTTTAACTACTGGCTCTGGGTTCATAATAGTTATTGCATTCAAACCCCTTCAGGGGTTTCCTACGCATCCACTTTTCGGAACCGATCACATGGTTGAGTATGTTGGCGCCCACCAGATACACAGCTCTGGTATCTATTCTCGACTGATTCAGCGGCTGAAACAGGCACACAGCCTCCTCACAGCCATCATGCGCCGATATTCCCCTCACGCGCATTCGCTGGTGTGGGGCACTCTCTCAGCCCCGTTGTGTCCTTGTCACCGGCCCACCCAGGCTGTGCCGGAAGGCAGTGAAGGGCGAGATCCCAGCCCTACCCTTTCGCGGTCCCCGGCCCTTCAGAGGTCCACCGCCGCCCCTGGGCCCTGTCCCAGTGGGATTCGCCCGGGCACAACACAGCCACCAACCGTGTCCGCTCCACTTCACACCGGGCCGGCTGTCTCGCCCCTCTGGCGTTCTTTTAAGCAGTGGCGCTTCGGGTGTGCAAGGAGTCGGAGGGCCCGGGCCTCAACCGCAGGATCCTGTCTACTTCTTGCCCTCCTGGGGTGGGGAGCGCACACATCCGCTGGGTTAAGTCTCTGTGTCAGGGCCAGGATGTGTGTTCCTTGATGAAGAGTCGTCTACTCCTTGGGGCAGTGCCGCTGCCGTGTGCCCTTCCCTCCAAGCACACAAGCGGCCCTCTCTGGAGTGGTCTTCCATCCCCTTGCAACGATTCTGGCACTGAGGTCCTGCCAGGTTCCTCTGTTTGCCTCTCCGTGGAGCTTGTTCAGCTCCCCCCGGTCCAGTCCGCCCCAGCTGGGAGGCAGCAGACACGGACACCCCCCGCACAGGAGGTTGGGCCGGCGGATGTCTTCACATGCCCAATTAAGGTCGGCTGTCCTCGTCCACGGGCCGCAGCCCAGGGCAGCGCCTCTCATGCTTC
Source organism: Ambystoma mexicanum (assembly GCF_040938575.1). Classification (NCBI taxonomy): domain Eukaryota; kingdom Metazoa; phylum Chordata; class Amphibia; order Caudata; family Ambystomatidae; genus Ambystoma; species Ambystoma mexicanum. The sequence continues at coordinate 1,026,942,526 of NC_090928.1, read as the reverse complement.
CCACCGCCAAGTAGGGGAGCGCCGTGACCGCACGGATGTCGCTGCTTCGCTTGGTCTATCCCTTCGCAATGATCAGCAGGTATTTCATCCACTGTGCAGGTCGGTACGCCGCCCTCCAGCCGCTGGCTCTTTCCAGATGCTTTCTGTGTGTCTCGCTCTCTTTTGGTGCGGCTAGTCTGCGCTCGGCTTCGTCATGTTGGCTGCAGCCATTTTGTTCGTGCTTCGCTGCGCTCGTGCTGATTATCTTCCACGGCTCTGAACTCTCTCAGAATGTCACGTTCCTGGCTGATTTTCCTCCTATTTACGCTCCATGCATTTGTTCTTTGGGGGATAGTCTTTATGTTTGGGTTTATCACCGGTAGCAGGCTGTTTTGCAGGATGTTTCGTAGCGGCCGTAAGAGCTACAGGGACTCACGCCCTCATCGATCTGCTGCAGACCACGCCCTCCACCATATGTATATTTTTAATTAGATCTTTAGTTAGGCTATTGCGCATGAACATATCCCACAAGTGCTATATCACTGTACGTATTAGTTGGTAGATGATGCAGGAAAATTAGGGCTATTGAGAGGGCAGAGTGAACATAGCACATTCAGTGCAAACATTCACATTTAAGCGCTCTGATGGAGTCAACATTCCGATGGTAATGAGCACTTACCAAAACTTTTGATACTGTTTAGGTAATTAAAACTGGAGTCAATGAGACAGTAATATTTAGGAATATTAATCATGAATGTACCAAAAGTACTATTAGCCAGGGCACGTTTGTTTAATTTGAGCTGTTAGTTAGGCGTTCAAATCCATCTGTGCGAGGCGTACCCCAATGATTTTCAGTCTCACTTCCTTTGCTTTGCCATTTATGCTTGCCCTCTTGTTGCCTCATTCGCCTTTTTGACTTCATCCATTTCAAATATGCAGTCAACTCAAAGATCTTGCTAAGATGGGGCGGTTTGGCCACTATTATTTATTAACAGGCACGCTCGTGGCATTGCTAAGTGCTGTTAACGGCTGCATGAATTCAAACGGCTAAAAGTAAGATCAGGGAAAAGGGAAATGATGGTGGTCGGTGGGCAGTGGGACTGCTGCTAGTGACTTCCGCATATCGAAATTATGCTAGGATGTGATGAGGCAGATAATTAATGGGTGCTTGTTTTAGGGGATTCCTCATTTCTTGCACCTGAACATTTTCTGTCCTAGCTCCCAGACTGAATTACAGAAACGTCATTGCTTTTGGCTACCCGAATTTGCTCATTCGTTTGGAAGCCCAGCAGGAGGTTTGCACAAATGAACAATTTCACATTGATTCCACTGTGTAAATTAGACAAACAATCCCAAGTTAAGGTGGTGACTTTTACTGGTGCTTACCATTTGCGTTATATTTGACTTTGAAATGTCAGGCGCCATTTGTATATGTGATGCCTTAAGTGTGTGATGACTTTCAAGAATTAATACTGAGGCAAATATTAAAGGGATTGCCGCATGACTCATTGATAAAAGTAAAATGGAAATGTAAGTTGAAAGAACAAATATAATGATCATCACCAAAGTAATAACAACAAAGAATTGCAAGGAAAACAAAAAAACAGGAACCAGGCCTTGTCCTGCTATGCTCCCTGCCTCTGGAATAATTAATTATCTGGGCACATAAGATCGGCACCTTCCGTCCTACGCTTCAGAAAGGACCTGCTTTTCAAAGAGCATCTCGCCAATCGCTGATCACTCAACCCTGATTCTTAGCTTTGGCAACAACTCCACCACTTTCCCTATCCCACCTCCTCTGCAGCACCAGCACCTTGTAAGCAGTTTGGTGCATCCCCTATACATAGCCCTCTGTGGCTTCCCAGATAGTTTTTACACTCTATAAATCACATACATATATAAATACATACAATCAAAGAACCAACATATTTGAGGAAATATACTATCTCTATAGTGCCATGTAATCAGAATCTGCTGCATTGATAAACACTGCTATTAGGGGAACAGGGCTGGTAATGGCATTCCAGTCCGAGCCATGTGGACCCAACCATGGTGTTGTGTAGCGCTGTTAGCGCCCTGGGAGCTCCTTCCGGGTGCTAATATATTTTATGTTTTTTTTGCACAGGACATGCATTCCTTGCATATTGTGCATACCCAATCTCCTGTGGGAAAAAAAGCATAGAGGTTGCCGCAATAGAAAAGGGAGTAAGTACTGTTTCTATCCATGTCAGGAGGCTTGAAACCGAGATAACGCGGGAAAGTAAAGAGCAGGTAAGTGCGGTCAGGGGTTGCATGATTCCATGATTGTTTGTGGGGTAGAATAAGTAAAAAAATGTGACGAACACCTGGGGGAGGTGCTTTGTGGGCCAGGAGACATGGGTGGTTACTGTCGGATTGCACCCAGGTTCCCTAACAACTGATTGGTCGGCATCTCTCCCCCTGGTGATAATAATGAGGGGAACGTTCATGAGGAGGTAAGTAGTGGTGATGTAAGGTGTATTGTATAAATAAAAGATTAGCTTGCTTAGTTCCTTATTAATAAAGTAATGAACATGAGTTTTCACCATCATGAGTACTGATTATAATGACATGAACATAAGTAGTATTGATAGATTTTACAAAATGGCAATATTAGTAAAGGATTTTTACTCTGTCGGTAGGTTGAGTTATTTATCTTCGCATAGGATGATTATGTTTGATTGTGAATTAACTGATTTGTATGTGTGTGCGTTTTTACATCAAAATAAATTAAATGAACAAGATGTAATCCCTACGTTGACAACATGAAAACGTTATCATTTTCATAACATTGACTAAAAGATTGGAGAAGGATCATGGGAGTTGCAGATCAAAAAGCTCTGATAGGACGCATAATGCTTAAACATAATTAGATGGCAACTGCATAAAGACAGAAAATCTAATCTAGACTTCTATTCTGAAAGATGTGCTTAAATTGCATCTAACCAGATAATTATCTTACCCGACTGTGCTGCGTGTCCGAGCTCCATAAATATGGGCATGCGCCGGCGCAGAAGTTTGCATTATATCCCTTAGGTTCATGTATCCATTTCCATCCAAGGTGTTTCTTAAAGTCAATGTACAGTTGTCGAAGACAACAATTATCTTGCACATTTCTGTGAAACAAAAAGGCAAAATGTTATGTCATTCCATTTTTCTTTAGCTATTTTTGTGCATATTACTTGTGTTCATATTTAGACTGACCACAGCAATGGTGATCTGCTTATGAAATTTGCCAGTCACCACGTAGGCTCATTTCACGTTCAACTATTCTTACCAAATCTAGCACTTCTAAGAAGCCACATTTTTTAGAAATTGTCAAATCTCCCAACAACCTGTCTAGTATCATCGTCTTAAAATCAAAATCAATCCTCTCGCCAAGCACCTCCTCACATATTGTACACATTTCCAGCCAAAAATAATGCACTCTTATGCAATTCCATATCATATATTCCAAAGTACCGACCTGGTGGACACAGCTCCAAGATTCATCAGAATCAGCAAGACCTCTTTTGTACAAGCGTTCAGGACTCCAATAGACCCTGTTTAAGATTTGTATTTGCCTAGATCTGTCACCCAGATTAATCGAACAAAGATTGACATTTTTGCACATTCTCTGCCAGAGTTCAGTAGAAATATCACCACCAAGTCTCTTACTCCATTCTTCCCGTAAATTGTCATTCTCTATATGTCTTGCAGCAACTAATTTATAAACCTTGCTGGCCAGCCCTCCTTCTCGTTTTTTGCAGTTAATAGTACATGCTTGAGATAACCCATGGGTCATCATCACACATTAAAAATATCATAAGATAATATCACTGTGCCCTCTAAGCGTCAATTTGTGTTATATGATTTACGTTTTCATATGTAAACAATTGAAAGTGTGCTGCATTGTTAAACAATGGATACATTCTCTTATTTAATCAATTTAACAGGTAGTTATGTTGCCAAATTGCGGTTTCATCTACCAGAATTAATAGACAGCTGATGAGGAATCATATGTGTTTGATTAAGAGGAACATATTCCACTGTTTTGTCTATATAATGGTAGTGCCATAATGAATATATTTGATCTGCATCAGAAACGTTACCATTGTGAGAAATGTGATGGGGCCTTTGACATGCAGATTGGTTTAGGATGTTTCCATTGCTTAGACAGTGTGGAGACAGGAATGAGTTACCTAATGAGGTTAGCGTCTTCTGCGGCTCCCCTATTAGGTCCAATGTGGGTTTAGTGAGTGTGTTAAAGACATCAACAGAAAGATTATATAGGCTGCGTAGATAGGGGAGAGTTTATAGACGAAGGGAGCCCTGTTCATTTATTTTTTTTGTTGAAACAGTGCAGCTTTGCAAATAGAGTTGGGGCAAGTGCTGAGGGGTAAAGTGTTCTTAGGAGGAGAGAGGTTGGGGTGCCCTGCATGGATCATCTCCAGGATGGGAAGGGGTTCAACGGTAAGGAGAGATGGTAGAGTTTTGGTACAAGAGCTGGTTATTAGTTACATGTGAGTGTTTATTAAAATGATTGTTTGAGTTCCTTCCAGTATTGACATAAAAGTGGGTGTCACTCATACATTGAGCGCGTTGTTGATCGGAAATCTGTAGACCTGGTTAATTAGGCTTATTAGTGGGATTTACCATACCTCAGATTGGTGTTTATATAATGGCCAAATCCAGCTGTGAATGGTGTGGTCTCATCTGGAGAGGATATCTAATCAGTACCGTATAAATTATGCAGCAGGAGTTAAAGACGACACAAGCTGCTTCCAGAGCCTGTGAAGGGCACCCGTGGGAGGGATGCTCTCCGTTGGATAGGCAGCCCATAACAGTGCTGTTAATAGTGGTATACGCTGATTTGAGAAGACCTGTGAGTAGAGTGTCACCACCCTCAAGATGTGAGTGGTCAAAGGCTTCAATGGTACACTGACATATGTGTTTGCTGAGGAATGGCAACGTTTGCTACAGTTGAGGGATATGGAGTGATGCATTTGTTTTTCTGAAGTGCATTCGAATACTATGAACTCGGACGTCATTGGGTTTAGTTGTATGTAAGCACTCAACATTAATTTGTGGATGCCATAACTAGAACATGAAAGCAGGAGGCAGACGCGCGGCTGCTGGAATGAATTTCGGGGCAGTGCTTCAGTGGAAGGACTGGGGAAGTGTCTGTTGCTTTCTGGATGCTGGTGTTATTTCACTCTGTCTTTGTAAATCGAGCTGGAGGTCCTTAAATCCAGGGATGTGGAGCCAGTGCAAGCACTCCAGGTTCTGGGCCACGTGGTCATTGTGTTGCATGCATTATATTGTTCTGCTGTCAGCGGTCCAGTTGTTAGTGGCTGGCGTGTGGATTTTGGTCAGTACTGCCGGAAGGTAATTGTTGAAGTGAATCTTGGACAGATCAGTGGATCGGTGCACCTAGGGTATTCACTGGCCCGTTTGGAATTGCTAATAAGCCCAGCTGCATCGATGAGCGCATCGTCCCTCCATTGCTTGGAGGAGATCCCGTGCGCATGAAGCAATCCCTGGCAGTTCTCTTCTCTCAAGAAGCATATTATGTAGATCACCTGGTTAAAATGTGCTCTACTCTTGATAGCTCCCAGAGAGAAACTTTGGGTCAAAAGTCAGAAGCCGGAGGTGCTGTTCTGAATGGAGTATGCTTTGAACCATGAGCCCTTGCCTTGTGTGTCTGAAGGGTTTGCACTGGCTGAATTATCCCTTGCGGAGGTCTCAGAGTCCTTGCTTTTCCAGGCAAAGGCTTGGGGATGGGGGGGACTTTTGCTGCATACTGTGTGAGCAGCAGCTAACCTACAATACAACATGGATTTCGTTTTCTGGCAATTTCTATGTGAAAAATGAACTGAGCGATTCAGCTGGCTGCTAAAATTACTGCTTTCGCTTGTGCAAAATATTCATGAATGATGAAAAAATGTGCTCGAGACCCCATTTTTAGCTAAATTGGTGCGCTCCTTCATAACCCCCATCCAATTTTCACCTGTCGAATCCTGCTTCAGCAATACATTCTAAGTTTGAAAGAAAACACTATGCTGGATGTCGAGGGCCACGATCTCCCATCATCCTGTTGGAAGTGCTGAGCAGCGTCCCTTTTCTCTTTCTCTTCCCCAACACCTACATCAAATGGACGAGCGCGTTCTGCGAAGGTGTTGTGGAACGGTTGGCGGATCAAAGGGCTCCCGGTCATGCATTGTGGCCCATGACTTACTGCACCTGGCTGCCTGAACAGAGGCTTGTCAACAGCATTTTCCAGACGCTGCGCACTGGAATGCTTTAAGCTAACCATGAGGGTGGGATTTCTCTCTCGTGACTGGGGAACATGGAGGAGGGGTTGTCAGGGAGGAGGCCGCCTCAGCCGCTTGTGACGCAATACTAACGTTCAAGAAAGTGAATGGGACCGGTGTATTTGCCACCTGGCTCCTTACTGTGGGGGAAGGGTGGAAGGGTGAATCAGGCGTTTGGGAAAAACTGTTGCGGAATAGGATAAACTCTGAAAACTATGCACTCTACTATTGTACCATAACGTTACCACCTACTCCAAATGACAGAATGACCATCTCTATGACTTGCAGAGTATATCCCTGCAGGCTTACCGTCTGCTATATTGGCGCTATTTCTAGAGCCAACACCTTTTGAATGGAGGAAAGTTACACCCGTCAGTTCTGCGGTATATGATAGTGGAACACACACGGTGCTAGTTTAAAACATGCAAACAAAAGTCTACCACTTCCGCATTTGGCTCAAAAGGTGCACTCTTGAGCGATCAACATTAGGTGGATGACTGATCAAACTGCTCAGCATCTGATCCTTTTAGCGGAGTGATTTGTCAAGAGTTAAAGCGCCATTTTAGTGGGAAACGCCTCGTTTGACGCCACCTGGCTCTGACTGGCCTATCGGGCAACAGGGCAATGCCCGAACCATAAACACAAAATGCTGGACTGGTCCACTTTTTTTGGGTCAAAGTTGCCCACTTTTTTGCCTCATGTGGGCCAGTTGGATAAGTTACTTCACCATGCAGCTAGTACTTTGACCAGTGTTACTGCGTAAATGTTCTTCAAAATGCACAATTTGCATCACATTTTATCAAAAACTTCCCCCGTGGGTACTACTCAGTCTGACACAAAAGGAATGAATTGCCATTTGAAATTGTTGACCACATTTTTATTGGTGCCTGAGACAGTTTTATTATAATGATAATGTATTTCTTATATAGAGCGACACACCTATTGGTCTCAGTGTGCTCAAATAACAGAAGACCTTAACATCCCATAGAGTGGTACTCATTTAATCAACCTCGGAAGGATGAAAGGCTGAGTTGACACCGCCAGGATTTGAACCAGCCACAGCAAGCAGCACTGGATATCAGGGGCGAGCGCTTCGGTCACTGTGCTATCTGAACAGCCTTTATGCCCCACTCTAACCCTGGACGTCACTATGAATTTGACCATCTCTTTAGCATTCTAGCCTAATGAAGTAGATTGTCATAATAGACCTTGCTCTCCTTTCAAAATTCACCTATGGCAGTTCGGGCCTACGTGATGTAGAAAGATGCGTGCAGTGCTGCAGTGAACCCCTTTCTGATGAGTCTTGAAAATATAAACCTCCATATCCTGCACCACCTTTAAACGAAGACTTTGAGTTGTGCCACCTGAGAGGTCATCCTAAACATGCTGATGAGTTTGCATATTCCTTGGCCGCCACTGGAGCCCCTGCCTCCACTCCGTGTGTCCAGATTGGGATTTTTACAAAATTCAATTGCAACTTTGTCTTCCGTGTTTTAGTTCGGGCATGAGAAACAGGAGGCAGGCTACTCTTGCCACCGGCCTTTTTGTTTTGTTTTTTCCCAAACAGATGACGTCCATGTTTTTACCATGGAAACCATTTACTTCTAAAGGTTTAAGCGCTGGCGTGCTTCGAATTCCAGAAACATGGAAGGGCTTCCAACTATGTAGGCTTGGAGTTGTATGACTTCCTCTCCTATAAATTGCATGTAGCACTGGTGGAAAGCTTCATGACACTTGCCTTGCGGTCCCTATTCAGATCCAGCTGCACTGCGTGCCTTTGCTTTCTCTTTGCCACTCATATGTTTAATTGCACATACCTGAATTGTTCATAACAGATATATCTTGGACATAGATAGTACTGGGAATGTCATTTTCAATCAGATCAGCTTTAATTGTTATTCTAAAAATCCATTACTGGGAACGAGATTTGATAACATTTCTTTGGGCTGTTTGTCAGACACTTGATCCAAGGTTGCCAACATTTAACCACTGCGCTGTTAGCATGCAGGCTTACCGGAAGCAGTAGGCGGCGTCTAGCGCCCGCTTCTTGCGCTTGCTGGGCTGCTGCGAGTCCAGTCTGTAGGAGGGCAGCAGCATTAGCAGAAGGTGCGGGGTCCTGCCACTGTGCCTTTTCCTGTTGGACTTAAGTGCTTTCAGGTCCCCACTGGTATACATAGTGTAGTCATCGATACCTTGGAAAAAAATAGACTGGTTAGAAAAACATTGTGTTGCTTCACCAAGTTAGAGAAAAAGATATACGGTAAACCATATGTGTGATCAGTGGTACTCACAAACAGGCCAGGCTACTGGATGATATAGTGCCATTTCAAAACGTACTACAATACACTTGGCATGAAAGGAAAGCCGGTCCTTGTGGTGAAACTACATGGCAGACCCACAGCTGTTAACAATTCTACACAATTATAATTGATCAAATGTTGGGTTATTAGAAAACCTTATTATATGGCAGCAGCATAAACAAGGATTGACATCGAATATTCCTAACTCCTATGACACATCTTGTAACAATTACCATATGTGATTGTGGTGTACGTTTGAATAAAGGTCTAATTAGCTTTTATTACCAACAATAAAACATTCCCAGATATAATACTATACAGCACTGAAGGATGTTTAGTCCTAAATGTTTAACGCAAACCTGTGATACAAAAAGCACCGACAAATAACAACAATAGAAATTGATTTGTATACTCAGTGTTATTTCTCTGTCCTGTTTTGGGCCCTGCAGAGACTGTCTGAGTGACCCCACGTTTAGTTTTGGCTGATAGGTGACGCTTAAATGGCACCTCTACACCAAAACTATCGCATTGGAGTAGAGATGGGAGGGAGATGGAATGTGAGGAAGGAGGCACAGCTTGTGGGTGTTGTTTGATTATTTACCCACCCATTGACTGCCTATGGTCATGATAATACCTTTGACCTTTCACACCTACTACTAGCCCCACCCTGTCCAAATTAGAGCCTCCAGGGACTTCTCTGAGCTACCTCTATTAATCAGTAAAATCAAACATTGTACCGTATAGGGCTTTCCATGTTTTTTCTAAGCAGTCTACTGGGAGTTAATGGTTAAATAGCAGTTATACATGCGCTCCTGGTTTGATAAAAAATGTCTTCTCCATGTGTGCCTCAGCGACTTCATTTAAAAGAAGTATTTGTGTACTCACATCTGTGCCTTACATTGAAGTACTGCTGAAAACAAGCATTGAAAAAGCCAACCGTTTTAGCTTTTGTATAAGCATTAGATAGGCACAGCCATCGTATGTGCAGCTGCACACATCTTTTTTCAGCTGCTCCTATCTTATGACCAGGTCAATACACTTATGTCTATCCATTGCTTAAAGAAAAGCTACAACTGTATTCTTTGCTAATGCTTGTTTAAAGTTCAAATTGTTGAAGGCATCAGTGGCTCCACAGAGGCATAATCCAGGCATAAATTAGGTATCAAAATCGGCACCCCTCTTGTTTGGCATAACATTTTTTTATCAGTCATAGTTTGTTCTTGCCAAATAGTGTTTATACAAAATGTGGGAGGCATTTATTGATAACAAGTGATGTTGTTTATTTTGTGAAGAATTCCCAAGAAGGAAATTGACGCAAAGGATCCTTACAGCACCTGACCCTAGCTACATGGCACAGACTCTACAAAGGATTACACAAAATCTCTTTTCTATGTCAAGACCGGAGGCGTGCATTATGCTTAAACTCTTTAATGCTACTCTTCACTGCAGATTTTTCCAATCTTCACTTTTTTGTTTTACACTCTTCTTTTTTTTCAACAGTAAAACAACCAACTAAACAAAACTTCCACTACACAGGACTACACATCTCCAGAAGTCCACAGTGCGCTGTAGTTTTTTGTCAATTTGTTTCGTAACCAATCATGTTCCAGCACATTCCTCATGTCATATCCTGTCTGTGCCTCCTCCTCTTTTTATGTTGCTCTTCCAAACAGATAAGTCACCCTGTCTTTGCTCTATGATATATATGTCTTTATATGAGTAATTGTTTAGGTTGTATGCTTGATAATTGCTCTTCATTAGTTACGAGAATTACTGTGTGGGATCTCACTGTTATAGTGGGCGCGAGTCACGCGACACGAAATTGCACCCTAATTACCCAGCACGATCTTGTAACCTAATTGGGGGTGTTTGGTTCAAGATGTGATTACGGGTGGCAGCCGCCGACCCGCAGTGTTTGTTTTATCATAACAGTATTGCAGTTGACGGCCACTGGCCCGAACAGAGACTTTCAGTTTGTTGCCAACATTATTATGGGCAGCAGTAGCTGTGCGCTGTATTAACAGTGTTCTAATAGAAAAGGCAGGCTTTGGGGAGCGCACCGGGACTGCAAGTCATCCTGCACGCGCTGGATGACTAGGGCGCTCCCTGAGACTTAGCCACACTCTGCCGCAGTGAGCGCACAGTCCTTTCTGGCTCTGAGGAGTCCGTTAGAGGAAAGGACCTTGTGTTCCAGGCGCTGGTGCATAGTGCATGCTGTGTAGGATACGGCAAGCTCGTCCCTCATGCAAGGTGCGATTTTGGAATGAGATTCAGGCGGGAAGAACATTGGTGTGTACGTATTCGTAACAGGTGCTGTCAACATGGATATTTGCTCAGCACAAATGTGAGGATAGCTCTCTCCAGTATAAGCAGCATGCAGCATTCAGGCACTGAAGGCACAAATAACATGATCACAGAAAGGCTGTATTTACTACATTGCGTAGCATTTATAGTGCAATGTAATCAGAAAGCACTTCACCAGACTATAGTGAAGAGGAGCAGGGACCTGTCACTAAGTTATAAGAAAGTCTTAGGTGACTCATTGGTGGTAGCTGTGTCACAGGGAGTGCAGCCCATCCAAGAGCGCCTGCAGGCATTAGAATATCTCCTGTCTGCGACGGGCATGTGGTGAAATGAATACTGCTCTGCGGTAGTACAGTGATGAGTTGATGCGAAATCACCTACCCAGACTTACACTTCTACTAAACCAGCAGTGCTCCCAAACATAAAGGTGAAAGAGGCAGAGCCTGAAAGGTATACCTCCTTCGCCTTGTGTGGTCGCTCAGGCCAAGGGCAGGCTATATATTTAGGAGGGGTGTGAGCTGATAAGAGTAGCAACCCAAACAGCAGTAGTGCAAGGACTCCAAAATAAAAGATTGTCCAATCAAGGTTTTATACAAATGTAGAGTTTTAATAAAACAATAAAAATGCACATCATTAACTAAAAACATAAGCAAAAACAAACACATGTAAAGAAAGGCAGACGTTGTAGAATATCATGCTGGGTAGATGAGCAGAAAGAAGTGTTCAGGCTCTCACTTGTCACAATGTCAGTGTTAAAGAAAATATCTTGTAAGAAATAGGAGCAAAAGGGGGAGCTGAAAAGTCACTATGGTCCCACAAAATGCACTAGGTGGACAAGGCCTCTTCATGGTACCTTATCTCTTTATTTGGGACTTAACAGCATTGAGCCAGGTTTTTCACCATCAAACTAGGTGCGAGGATGTGGCGCAGGTCCCAACGATAAAGTGCTGTTTGGCAGTGGCGTCAGCTTGCAGGTCGAAGATGATGGGATTGGGAGGCAGGGCAGATTCAAAGGCACTGCAACACCTGGTGGGCTCCAGGGGCAGAGAAGCATATACTTACATTTGGGTCTGAACTGACTCATCTGGCTCAACATAGCATCAGGGCTGTGCAGTGCATTGGCTGGGAGCTTGAAGAAGCTAGTGAACAGGCAGAGGTGTCAAATTGAGAATGCTAGAAGGCTCGGCGGGTCTCAGATGCAGAGATGGCAGAGCTTCAACATTACGAGAACTCAGAAATTAGGGGTTCCATGTGTTAATATACCCACAAAAATATTGCCATATTTTTGCTGCGATATTAAGGCATGGAACCTGCGGGGGGCACCCCCACAACCCCTGTATTATTTTAAAGAGAGCGGGGGACACCCCCACAACCTCCACTCTCAAAAAAACCAAATATTATCCCCAATAAAAATATCGCCTATGGCCGTTCCTGACGACCATATATACAGCCATATTTTTGTTGGGGATAATAGTACGTGATATCAAATTAGGAGGCAGTCGAGCATGGAGATCAAAGATGACTCTGGCAAGTCCCTTGCAGCAGCTTGGAAAGCAAATAAGGTGTCCAAGCCAATGTCGAGGCAGTTCAGAGATACAGGAAGACCCAGGGGCACCTTCCTCGGTTACATGGTTGCTGGGAGTCCCAATCTAGGGGCCCAGGACACGGTGAGTCCTTCTGTCTAGAGAGCTTGGCTAGCACCTACATTGATTTCTTCACTTTTGGTCACAGGGTCCTGGTTCCTGTTCAACCGCAGTCAGAAATCAGTCACCCACATTGTTCCCAGGTGATGGTTAGTGGATAGAGCTGTTCTCTGAATTGTATGCCTTTTGTCTTCACCTCCCTGGCACAGGACTGAACAAAGGACTACACTCCAAGCAAAGGTCCAACAGTGTATTCTTCTTGTACTACCTAGGGCCCACAAAGAAATCCATTACTCAGGGGGGTTCCCATCTTGTTTTATAGGCAGAATGCCACAAAGAATTGGTCAGAAGAAAGCTTGCTGTAAGGGGCCCTCTCCCCATTGTTGTAACAAATGTCCCTTACCTAGTGACATCACACCAGAGTGCCTTGCTTGCAAAAAATTGAGGGCACAGGAAAGGGAAGATAGACCCAACAGAAAGCAAGATGGTGGGCTTCCTCTCCTGGCCTACCTTTCTTCTCAGGCTACTCTAACACCACCCCCTAACCATGCATGCTGGCGCCAAAGGAATTCCAGTGATCAGCACACTACTGTGAGGCAGACTTTGTCATATCAGTGTTGCCTCTGAAGAAGTTGCCATGCCCTGGGAAAGGTGTTTTCCCCCCTTTTGGATATTAAAAGGTGGCAGTACACTGGCTGTTGTCCCAAAAGACAGATCTGGAGACATTCAGCTTAGACACCAATACAGATCAGTTTAAGCCATGCTCACAGATTTGACACTGGTGGGATTTCAAATTGATGTGCCTTTAACACTGTGTGCTATTATAAGCCACACTGCCACAACCAAGCATAGCTTACATTTAGAGATTGACCTGCCACCAGTCTGATTAAGGCAGACAATCATTATAATTTAGAGCAGATGTGCAAAAGTTACATTTCTACCCCTGCCTGCAGTGACTCTGTGGCCCAGCAGCTGTCATGGATGCAAAGATGGCATTTGAACATCCTCTGTGTAGAGTGGGTACAGCCAGGCTCCAATGTGCCTCAATTTTGAAAGGGGTTTTCACACCAACACCAGATAGCATTCGGTTTCACACCCTCTACAGGACATTCAGGGTGGAAAACATACCGGTCAAGGAGGATGCACATTCACAGCACTAGGGGTGCACTTATAGCACTAGGGGGCGCTCACAGATATACTTGTAATTAGCCTATTCTGTCTCAGGGTTTTCACCTGCAGTCAGGGGGCTGTGGTGTAAATCCCAGCTAGCATCCCAATGTATTCATTCCATTCAGTCATTCCTGCTCTTGGAAACGCTCCCAAATTGCTATCAAGAATGTTGTAAGAGTAATTTGATCAAAACCCATGTGCTCCAATTAATTCCAGTAGAAACCTGTTTTGATGTCAATTGGTCGTTTCACTAGCATATACTACTCACAGCAGTAATCCGTATCTGAATCCTGACCCTGCTGTAATCAGTCTCTCCCCTTTCTGGTGTTTGAATTGAAGGTAGGGTGTACAGGTGTGACTACCACCTGACTATTTCCAAATGGGTTCCACTGGATCCAGTTGCTAACATATGCATTCCTGTACATCCTCTGTATCACTATGAAGACAATGTCACTGTTAAGTTTCTTCTCTGCGTGTGCTACTGCCCCCAGTTTATACATCTGCAGAGGGCCTCCTGCAAGCTCCATTCTTTTCCTCTCTTCTTGTCCCTTTCTCCCTCCATCCCCGTTAAATACATATATGCAAGCTGTTAGCTGTGTAATACTCAACGATATTGTAAACAAGCACACATTTAAAACAATAATATAAAAATCGTGAAACAAACACACACATTTCAGTTGGCAGCACGTGGACGTTAAGATTTCTCTTTTCCATTTTATTACTAAGATACAATTTATTGATTTATGAAAAAGAAGACTTCCAAGATGATTTAAAAATTGTTTTTTTTCATGTGGACTAGTAAAGATGCTATAACAGGCACTTGTGTGATTCCCTGTGTAAACAGGGGGGGCGACCTATCCTCAAAATGTCAGTATGCGCAATTATTTTATGCACAAACATGTATACCTTTGCACTATGCCAATGGGACAAGACCATCTTAGTCTCATTGATATGCAACCTAAAAATACACACTCTAAACTGTAATGTTAGACCAACTTTTATTATTTAGCTGTTAGTACATACTATAGATATTCGTGAATTTACTGAGGCACACCATGTTCTGTGCCACCATGTTCTTGTGTGATTCCCAACTTACTCAAGGATTCCCTTCACGATTACACATTGAATGTATTTATCTATTAAGAAGGATTATATATTACATATTTGGAGCATATGCAACTGCATGTGACGTATGATGGCATTAACTGAATAGCTGGGGTTTTATGTTACCATATGGTGACTAAGGCAGGCGTATCAGGACATTATTGGGTGTGCGACATATGAACGTAAAACTATATTGGCTATTGCAATGTATGGTCTATATTTCATAATATTATTTTGGTAACATGTTTTATCAGCCTTGGCGTTGGACCGCGGAAATTCATATTCTGGAATCGGTTATATGTTATTTTGCTGAAAGGAGGATTTTTGATGGAATTTTTGTCAGAAAAGAAATCGAAAAAACTCCTGTCGGCCAAAAGCGATACCCTCGAATCTACCCTGACCTTTTCAGGTTGGAATATTCAAAACCTAGGCATTTGTTGGTTTCTCTATTCCCTGACTTGTAGGCAGGCAAAGGTATATTGAGATGGATGTCTTTTGGTGGTTGGTAGGGGTGGGTTGTTTCTCTGTTTATATTTAGGACTGCTGTCAGTTCTTTAAAACTAGCTTTTGCTTCGGGTTTAGTTGAGAAATAAGCACCCTGACAATGCACACAAGTAGAGGTTTGTTTTTTAGAAAAATAACTTGTCATATAGCTAAAGAAATAAAAGTGATGGTGCTATTGCATTGGTGCATTACTCACCATAGAGCCAGTAGAAAAGCTCAAAGTTTTTAACTATAATGACATCTATCTAGCTATAATGAGATATTCATTATTCTAAGGATTCTTATTACTGAAGAATGAGACTAATTTAATATTACCACCAAAGCAATAATGCCACCCCTCAACCTATGTTAAGAAAGTGGCTGTTATAATCAAAATATTTAGTTTTATTTAAAATAATAAACCAGGACATTTAAGGTGGTCCTCTAACATATAAAAATGTACCACAATCTTTAAATGCATACTGGCAGCTTGTCTACGGACATTAAAACACAACCCGTGTACTAATATCACACTTATGTTTGCGTTCAAACTCACAAGAACATCCATACACAGAAAAAAAAATAAGAATAACTATACTAAACAATAAGCACATACTTACACTTTGCGGTCTAGATACAAATTGGCATTGATTTTCATAAAAGATGATTTACACATCCTATAGTATGGAATTATAATCCTCTACTTGAAATCCATCGCCACTTTAAAATCAAAAGTTGAAACAGTTCTCAGAATAATGTTGGACACAAAACAGTGCTCTTATTGTTTCCAGAAACTATTCACAAGTATTGACATTAGAGAAACATGTTTCTCCTAAATAGCTCACTCATTAACAGATCCATTGGAATCTAAAATGTTGGACTTTACCTAGGACAAATATATTGGTTCCTACTTTAGGCATGGATGCAATTGGATATCTGTTGTGATGTAGAATTTGTTGCTAATAAGGTTGGGTTCATGAATTCTCTTTCTTTTTAGGAAGTGGGGGAGAGCAGAACTTAGCTCTCTTGCCATGTTCAAGAAACCAGGTTCACCCTCACAACCCCCCAGTTCCATGTGTTCATTAAGGAATAGATTTCATTCACTTCCTTGCCACCAATCAAAAGACTTGTCATTCTATATTTCAATATGAGATGTCTAAGTTCACCAGAGATCTAAAATAGCAGGAGAAATTCCATGTATGGTGAATCTACCTAGGGTTTCATTGATAGTCACCATGCATTATATTCCCATCTCCAGTGATATAGCTTTTCAACAGGGTGCCCTGTAATACTTTTAATTGCTATCTAAGATTTATATTCTTGGGATATCTGTCTAAATCATCTGGGATCATTGTACTCAATTTAGACTGTCCACCTGAAACCATAATTACTCTCAGGTAATATGGGTCTGTCCTGGGAAAAGGGCTCTGCAGTCAGCACTATCTGGAAAAGACCATCGTAAGGATGTTTCTCATCAGCTACTTTCATTTGGAATCCCAATTTCCCTTTTTCCTGTCAGACAAGCTCTCTTGCTTTCCTCCTTTCCCAGAACTCTCTCTCCTTCCTATGTGTTTAAGCTTAAAAGCCTAGCAAACTTACCTCATGCAGCAACATTTGACACAGCAAGTTTGTATTTGACAGTTTATTTATTTATTTATTTGCATTTCTAAAGCGCTCACACAGCCCGCGGGCATCGAGGCACTGTTACAGGAATTGTTCTTTTAAAAAAAATGCTGTTGCGTAATTGGTTTTTGTTGTTGTCTTAGTTGCATATTTATAGCGCGCTTAAATACCCAGAGGTTTCTAAGCACGGACCTGGGGATCGAACCTGTGTTTCTTTGTGTCGTCTTGTTTCCCAGGCGAACATGTTGCCACTGAGCTATCCTATCAGTTCACTTAATTCACTTACACCCAATCTGTACCTCCTACTGGCTTTGATTGGGCTGATGTATTTCAATGTGTCATAAAGGGATTTGTTAGCTGTGAGCTAGCCCTCCCCACAGAAATTAAATTCAAAATGTAACTATATTATTAATTTTCGTTTCAGTTCTCCAACATGAACAGGTGCAACTGATAAGAGTTATATATTCAGAGTTGCCAGAATATTCTCAATCCAGAGACCTAATTTGTTCACTGCATGCATAATGGAGCTATAGAATAGCCAAATGTATTAGTAAATCATATATTTTAATATATCCATTTTACATTAACATGATTCTCCCTTTTTTGTTGAATTCAGATCTATGTTTGTTTTTCCAATCAGACAGACGGTTCCAAACTAGAGTCAATAATGTATTTCTAATTATCATTTTTAAGGCATCTTTTGTGTAGCACATTTTAAAGCTGATATTGTGTCATTATCGCTTAAGTATATTTGTGTAAGATCATTAGATTTTGTCAGCAAAAAGCATCTGCTGAGAAATACATTCTGTGAACAAAAGGATAATTTTAATAGATAGCTTGATGAATAGACACATTCCTCATGGAGCCTAATATTCGGCCAGGTCAGAGGCTAATAACCCGCTTCGGGCAGCTGCTATTAGCTTTAAGAATATAGCCCTTGGATTTAGCCTGACTCCCTAATATAAAGCTCAAATGTACATGTATATGTATTGCAATTTAGAAACACAGTATTGTCTTAAGTATCATTATCTTTCATTGTAGGCATGGATAATGGATCTGGAATTTCTGTTTCCCAAAAGAATTCCATTTTGCAAAAACGTTTCAGAGTTCAAAGTAAGTTGACAATTTTGATGTACATGTAAAAAAGTCTTAACTAAATTTGGTGTAGAATTCACATACACCCAGGAAAGAGATACACTCTTCCTTACAGAATAGATTTATTAGTCCCAAATGAGAATGCAGCTGCTTGTCCGCTGAACTTCGCAAACCATCTGCCAATCTCAGAATACTGCCTGCTGCCACAGCTCTACATACTGCAAACTACAGGAACCTGACCGCAGGCATGCCCTTGGGATATAACAAACTATTTCCCGTAAACTTTAGTGATCAAAGATTAATTGGATCACTCAAATCTTTCAGGTTTCCATTGTTATGGAGCATGTTACAGGGTTCTACACTTTCCTTCCTGCTGTACAACACAAATGTCTTCTCTTGGCACAACAAATCAGATATCAGCTTCAATCCCAGATGCTCCTGTTGACAAACATATCAACTTCTCGATAGAAAATGAAGTGGATAGACTTGCGAATCTGAAAAAGTACTTGAACCATATATGTATTTGTATCTGTAAAATTATCCTATGACTATTGCAATCTAATCCACACTTAAGCCCATAGAAAAGCTCAAGATATAAAGGGGGCACAATTAGTCTGTTATATTGAGCCAACCTTGTAAGGCCCTTTTGGAAAGTGCTACACTGATTCATGGAACAGAATAATATGGAGCTTTTTCTGTGTGATGCATAAGGCATGGTAGAGCAAAAGATCCCAAGATCTCAAACAATCACTCAGGCAATAAGGCCCGAGCCTGCAGGCCATTACCTCATAAGGTGATGCCCCCGGGGCCAAAGTTACAGGCCTGAGCGTAGCTTATTGCCATTAGTACCCAAGGCCGTTAGACCAGGATACTAATGTTTTTTTTTTTCCCGACTGCCGTGGGCATGAAAACGTAGTCCATTTTCTCTTTCCATGGCGGCCATAGTAAACAAAGACTGCCCACCATGAAAGGAGCAGAAGTGATTATATGTGTCCCTTCTCCCTTTCCATGGCACCCATTACACCAAAGGGAAAAAAAGGTAAACAAAAATAAATGGCTGCCATGGAAAGGGAGAGATGCAGCTCAACGTGAGTTGGCTTACCATAAGGTAAGGCTCTGAAAAGCACCAATCGGTGCTTAGAATACAATGAAAGTTTGACGCACTGGGTACTAATGCCGATTACATACTGTAATATTCTAGTCATATGAAATGCAGCAATGGCACCTGGAATACCGTGCTGTCATGAAGAATGTGATGACCATCAGCTGCGGAGAGGCAGATGGTGACAGTTGAAGGTGAGCCACTTATAAAGAGCTGGGGTTCCTCACTAAATAAGCTGTTATTGCTCTTACTTGTGTCTCCCTATCGTTACACGTACTAAGCCAGAAGATTATGTGTGCTTATGTAAATAGATTACGCAATCCAAAATCCACATGGAAGAAGAATGTGGGAAAATCCCTTTGAGTATTGTGGTGGCCCCAAGACTCTGGAATGCTTAAAATGCAATCCTTACAGACTAAACACCCCTGTTCCTTAGAACACCCGGAAACATGTATTATTGAAGGAAACCTTTGAAAAGAAAGTTCAGAATCCATTGAAGGCACATAATCTATAGACTACTAAATATATGGCCGCTCAGTATGCCTACCGTCATCTACAGTGCCTCAACTTTTGATATACAGCACTCTCTACCAATCTATCCCTAAAAAACCCAGTAAGTGCATTAGCTTGTTGAGGGCGGTCAACAACTGCCCTGAGCCTAACATAACAACTATCACTGTGGATTTGCCCACAGCTGGAGAAAGCAGGGCACATTATTCATCCCAAATACTAGCTGGATTCCAATTGCACTCAACCCATATGTAACAATTTGACAACGACAATCCCACCACACTCCACCATGGCTATTATAGCCCTGACATGGGGCAGGCAAATCAACAAGCAAATAGGGAGCTAAATACACAATGACTACATCTCTTGAAACTACATAGGGACCATTATCTAAACATGTAATTGCCTAATATTTAAATAATAGCGCACCTAGATCAAAATTGGTTGAAGTGGCCAGCAGGCAGCATGCCATGTCACATAATAAAGTGAAAATGAAAATATGTAATACCATTTCTGCAAACCATATGTATGATTTTGCACATTGAACGCAATCAAAGTAGTACTAGAATATGCAGTTTGACAAATGCATAGTCTTACCTGCAAATTTTGTTTCCAACTCTTCACTTTTGTTTGGGATGATATAGTTATTAGAAGGCACAAAGGTGCAACAAGGGCAATGTAAACTTATTTTGAATCCAAGATTCTTGTCTGCAAGGCAAAAAACGTGATTTAGTCATCCAAGCAAACATATACACCTTTCAGTTAACCAATATCATTGAAAGCTATGTTCATTTGGATTCCAAAGCATATTACATAAGTTCTGAACCTGTATTCAAAGCAGTGGCATGCAAGCCATGCTGTGCCAAATTCACAAAGACTGAGCAAACCCAGCACTTAGCTTCTCAGATTTGCTGCGGGTATCTTATAACTGATTAACAGATCCTAAAACTGGAGAAAATCTGAGGCTGTCTGGATCAGTTCTGGGATATTCATGTGCAAATGTGATTCACAAAGTTTGCTCAAGTACATCTCTGAGAAGTTAAAGTAGCAATTCAATCCTGCTCCATGGAGATGAAGGCTAGGCTTCTTAGTCCAAATGGGCCCAACTAGACTGGGCTTTTGTTCCTCCCTGCTGATGCCACAAAGGACTCACACACCCCTAGATTGAAGATCAAGTCAGAAGGGAACAAGAAGGGCCAGAAATAAGTTGTGGTGTCAATACAGCAAGTCATAATCCTATGAGCTTCGATGTGGCTCATGAATGTCGCAAACCAATCAGTAATTTAAATGTTTATCTACGGACCAATTAATGCACTTACGAATGGCATCACTTCTAGAAGAACTTGAATAAGGGCTAATGGTGTCCAGGGTGGGGTGCGCCGTGTGGCAATGGCCTGCCATCCCTAGTTAATGTCCCAAGCAAAGCTTGCCCCATGGTCTTTATCGCTATTAGCACCCCGTGTGTCTAGGATGCTCCCATTTGGTTTTTTAAGGAAATGTGTGTCATTCCAATTGTGCCTACCCAACATCCTTTAAAAAATAACAAACAATGTGGCCAGTGTCAAAAACCGGAAAAGGACCTAAGTTTATTGGTTAAACCAAATGAACCTTTAACAAAGATAACAAGTAAAAAAAAGAAAATGTAATTGCTAAAGCTATAAAATGATTTAAAACAAAGTGACTAGGGGTACACATATTTAAAAGGTCATATTACACTAAGTCAAATTCACAGAAAAAGTGCATAAAATCACAAATGACACACCAGTGTCACCTATACGATAGCATATAGAAAAGGGCACTCCAGAGGAGCCCCACATTCAATATTCTTCCAATTTAAGGAATTTAACAAATGATGACACTCAAGCACCGTGGAGGTTGTGTGGCCCGACAGACACTCAGGCTAAACTTGCATACCCAATACCACTTCCAGCACAGGCACAAATCTTTGTAGGTGGTTCTATCACTGTGCCTTTAGTGCCGGGCATGCTATCATTAAGTGCTCGTAGGTTTCGTCCTCGAAGGCTACCTTGCCTAAACTACATTCCAACTGATCAGCATCCAAATGGCCATGTCTAATCAGAATTTGTTTTGCGGGATGCAGGTTCTAACGAAAACACAGGAAGGTGAGTCTGACCCATTTTGCTGGTTATATGGTCAAGAAGGGGGCTACCATGTCTTGCTTCTTATGGTCACTGTTCAGTTGGCTCAGGGAGGAATAGCTGTGCATTTTTTCTATGGTGTTAACCTAGTCATATTCAAATCGTTTTTTTTTTCACTCTGCAGGGATTCGCTCTAAATTCACTCACTGAACTAGTTATTTCAGTTAAGAGATAATTGCAGAAATTAATCTCTCGTTCATCCAAAGGCATTTGCCTGTCACTAGAATACTTTCCAGGTCCATAAATAAAGAATCAGGTGCTGGACATATGATTTTCCTGAGCAATGACAGTGTTTTCCACTGTAATCGTGCCAGTCATGAGATGATGCCCAATTCATAATGAATAGCATATATGGGTGCTGAGTTTGGAACGTGCAAGATTCAACGCCAGACTAGGGCCTCTAGGACAGGCAGCATATTCATCGCAGCTACGGGATAGATTTCTATCCCATACAAGATCTTAGGGACGATTTTGCCCTGATAGAATTATAAACTAGCTTTCAGGGAATAGGTACTGTTACGGGAATCCACTCTCAGCAGTTGGTTACATAAGGCTATGATGCCCTCCCTCCGCCACTTTATCAGCCTATGCAGCGATGGATTGGCCATGATAAAATAATCCAAAGTATATCAGGGAGTTCACCCTAGGCACTGATTCTAGACCTATATGTCGATTGTTTGACAGCCTTTTGAGCATTGCAGAATCTTAGTTTTGCTAGGATTCATCTGGAGGGTGTGTTTGCCCATAAATAACGCAAAGGCATCCATCAACCTCTGTAGGCCTATTGGGGTACAAACAAGGAGGACAAAATCATCGGCATAGGAAAGCCAGAAGGGCCTTATATAATGTATCACTGGCGTGATCAATGCACCTGCTTCTAGATAATCCCCCAATGTCGGATAAATAGAGATTAAACAGGCAGGGTGCAAGAACGCAACACTGCCTCACACCCGAAATGTCTGGATCATGAGTGGGAATCTGTCGGAATAATTTAGACGTACCTGTATTTCTGAATATGAATAGAGGCCAATGATTAGTCTCAGGAGTCCTGGAGGAGCTCCCCACTTGTGGAGCTTGGACCACAGATGTTCCTGATCCACCGCAGCCAAAAAGTCTATGGATGCGATATAGATTGAATCATATTTGCCATCCCAAGCCAGATGTTGGATAGCTTTAATTATTAGCCCATTTAATGATGTTCCAACATTCTTTCGGAAGCCAGTTTGGAGTTTTGACATTAAGTCCCTTTCTACGTCTGATGCTGTGATGCACAGCCAGGTCGCGGGGAATGAATGTGTCAGCTGACAGATGAGTTTGGGAGCATTATTTTATTTTTGTTTATTTATTTTCATTTTTTAAAGCGCTCACACAGCCTGCGGGCTTTGAGGCGCTGTTACAGGAATTGTTTGTTTTAGTTGAGTAGTTTGTCTTAGTTGAGTATCAAACCTGCGTTGCTTCATATTGTTTTGCTTCCAAGGCGAGCACATTGCCCCTGAGCTACCCTCCCAGGACATAGGGAACCTTCCCCCAATACACTCACCTGAGTGGGGAGTGGTGACTCTGGGGAAGGCGAGCCCGTTGTGGTAGCAGACACAAATCTCTGTTGCTCGGGGGAGAAGCACGGGAAGCAGGAATGGAAACAGTGCTTGTCCCAGGGGAAAACGTCCATGTTCCTAGCCTCCGGAATGTGGCACCAGACTTTGTTCTGTCTAAGGAAAATAATGTATGCAGCAAAAACCTTTGCTCTTTGTAACAGTCTCCCTACAAATATGACGCCTGCAGATACGTAATTTACACCAGGAAACAATATCGATAATGTAATCAGAAGTAACCTTCGATTGTAGGAAAACCTGTGTAAGTTAAACCTGAATACACAAATAGTTAGAAAAAAACTCCCGAATATTTTCCCCCAAATACCTTCTGTGATTCATCACATTACACTAAAGCATGTGCACGTTCACACCTCTCATCCAACACCCAGAATGGCCAAAAGTAACTTAAGCATACTCAGAAAAGTTGGTGAGAAAACTTTTTTAAGTTTAGCAAATAAAAAGCAAAGTTACAGTTTTGCGTGTATTCACCTTTTCCCCATCCATTGAGACACACCTTTTACACTGACAGAATGTTAAACTTGAGTAGGTTACGCAACGCCCACATACCTTATGGCTAACCCTGCACCACGGGAAAAAGGTGAAAAAGCTTCTGTGGCTTAAGTGTACAGGAACGAAATTAAGATTGCATTAGCAGGAACTAAAAGCAGCTACTGTGTATTCCGCATCAGCTAGTGACCAGGAGCTACGAATGGGAAACATACAATTGTGTCTGTTATTTATGATGTCTTACGCGCTAAATGTTGTATAGATGTGTCCTAATGTGTATTTATAGTTTGCCCCAAATGCACAAAGTTAAATTCACATGGGCGTGTCTGTTTGCTATATGTTGGCCTGGGGAGCCTAACGTAGCTCCTGGTAGTTGTTGCTAAAATGTTCCCAGCTCCCCTGAGTTTCAAACACTGGTGTAAATCCTTTTGCAAATTATTAGTAACTTACTCGTGAGTAAGATAATACCTTTTCAAGAAGTAAATACACCTTACCCCAGGGAAAAGCTTTCTGAGCTGAAGCTTTTTCATTTTAAAGATCGGTGGGTAAGTCTTTATATCCTTATGGTACTCGTGAGTAGTAACATTTAACCAGAATTATTAGTGAAGGATGATGGATAGTGCCTTATGATACTGATAAGGGGTTGATTTTTCTTCCACGGGTGGAATAATATTGGCCAAGGTTCCAAAGACATTATGTTTGCCTTCCTCTGGTATTTCCTTTAAGAAATGGATAATAGTGTAAACATCAACAAAATGTTCAACAAAACTGACTATCTAGCTAATTTCAGACCATATAGAGTATGGAAACAAAAGGTGAGATGGCTGGAAGGTTTAGAATAAATCTTAACCTCTGGCATTGCTCTCCGCAACCTTCCAGACCATCGCCCTTCGCCTGCCAAGCCATTGCAGAAGGGGAAAGATCATATGCAAATCAGGCTTGGTCACATCCCAAAAGTGTCAGTCAGCCTGAACTGCTTGGTCACATCCCTTCTGCACGAAACCACAAGCATCCCCAGGCATGTTTTGCTATGTTACCCAGAGTGGGATGGGTATGCCCAGACGTGGGTCCTGTGCATGCTGGGCCTAGAGACCCAAGCTACTTCTCACTGATGACGCTCATCGAGGCAGAAACATGTCTGGCAATGCTTGTGGTGTCGTACAGAAGGGCTGTGACCAAGCAGTTTGGGCTGGACTGCCTCTTTGGGAGGTGGGACCAAGCCTGATTTTCATATGTTTTTTTCCCTTTCTGTAAATGTCTTGGCAGGTGAAGAACGATAGTCTGGATGGTTGCCCAGAACAATTACCAGCAGTTTAAGATTAATTCTAAACCTTCCAGCCATAACCTCTTTGTTTGCGTATGAAACCATTAATAGAATTGGAGATACCAATATGATTGACAATCATGGAACCAGAAAAACCACAACACTGCACCAACCAATACAATGAAGAATGAGTTTGTCAAAATGTCTTTGAAATCTGTGGATACTAGAGATGACATGCATGTTAATCACATTGGACTATATTTTGTAACTGTACCTTTGTGATGTAGCCATTCAGTGACTGCTTCTGTGACATCAAATGAGAGCCACTCCCCCTCAGCTCGCGTTTTGACCACTTTGCTATCAATGTAGCGTTGAGTCGGTGATGTTAAGTCTTTGGACTTTAGAACCTGAAAATCATAAATGCATATGCATTAGTTATTTTTGTTTCTGAAAATTTGAATTTATCAACCAACAAAAAAACCTCTACAGCTCAGCTCCATCTAAAATTTTGGGTGAAGGCCCCAACTCAAGAGGGTATGAAATCACAGTATTGCTCACTGTGCCATTCCAAAGGAGAAATATACATTTTCATATCATTCTGGTTCTCTCCCTCTCTACCCCCAACAAGGACAGTCCAGCACCAAAATACTGAAAAAGAATACCACCAGCAACCTCAAACGTTTATAGTCATGAAATCGAATACAATAATGTCGAAAGTCAAAAAATCGAAAAAATAATGTCGAAAAAAAAAGTCGAATTTCTTTTTTATTACGTTTTTATTCGAAATGGGTGGGTTCCCCCCAACCCACTTCTTTACATTTTTTGTTTTTGTTTTGACCTTTTTTTTTACATGCGGAACCCAAAAAAAATATAAATAATAAAATAAAACATTAAACTTTTTTTTTTCGACATTTTTCGATTTATTTGTCATTCAACATTATTTATTCAATTGTATGACTGCACACCACCTCAAACACTTGTTCCTGCCTTGTTCGGCATCATCAGTGACATGACAGCGTGTCTGTTGAGGAACAGAGACCAAGCGATCCACGTCTGGATTACCCTCTCTAATTTAGGATGAAAACCCCAGGTCTTTCAAATTCATACAAAAATGTGAGTGCTCCTCTGCTTGGGATGAACATGGCTTAAATAACCAGCTCTGGGGAAAAATGCCCACCAAGGAAGGCCTGCAATCATGTTTTAGATCACTATGCCTTACCAGAGAAAAAATATCTATTTACACATCAGTCTAGTACCGCCCAAAAGACAGGCAGATTTGAACGAGTACAGTAAGTGTATACAACAGTATGAAAACAACAGGAAAAAGGACCAAAATGAATCAATATATAGAGCAATTAAATAATTTTATATTATATATATCTATATATATTCAATGAAAAAACTTTGTTAAAGGGACGTTATGTTTACAAGTACAACCGAAAAACCTCAGACATTTGCCAGTTATGGTAAGCTAAGCAACCATAACTTGCGCCACCACCGTGCCCTGCTAAGACAAACACACAGAGGACATCAAAGATGACATCACAAATGACATCACACCTATTCTGACTCATTACCCATTAAAAATCTAGCACAGAGCACATACTTATGGGTGTGGCAGTTCTTTACCACTGTTGGGAATGTACCGACGGCTAAATCTACCAAAGTGAAATGCACTGAGTGCAGCCTTTCTACCATTCTTAATTTTATATTTGTAACACTCCCTCAATGCCTCCTTTCAAACAGTCACACATCCATCCATCAAACACTTCCAAAAACTGTACATATAACCATATGACCATATTAAGCTTCCACACACCAACTACCACTTAACAATCTTTTACAAATCTTTTGCATCTACATTTCCCTTACACAAGAACTGTACGCATTGTGCAGTGAGAGAAGTGCATAAATAGAACGGCATTACAGATGGGCAAATAATCATAAGACCCCAGGAGGGAAATGCCAAGATGGGACACTACTGCTTAACTACTGGAGCAGAAGAGTCCCAAGGGTGGGATGCATCTTAACCATAATATCCCTTTAACAAAGTTTTTTCTGTCAATTTTACAAGTAAACATGTTTCATGGTGTTATATCACTATATGAAAGTTATTAAATAATTCCTCTTTTCATATATATGAAAGAACTATAAATGTCCTTTAACAAACATATCTTTTGCAACACATACTGATGTCTGTTGTTATCAGCAGCGCATGCTGGGGATGGAAATCATGGTTCAATTGCCTATGGCATACAGCTCCACCATGAACTGAGCTGAACCAAACCACCCCTATTTTTCACTGCACCTACCCTGCATCCTAGCTCAGTGTCCACTGTACCCTAATAATGTAACCAATGGCTAGTGCTCATGGCTTCAAACCATGGCTAGTTTCCAAATTCATGGGTATAGACTTCGGCCATGCCGCATTCCGCAATGAGCAAATCAGAGCACACATTTGTGTTTGCTGAGGACCAGGCCCACTACCCAGACACTTAATGTGTATCACTAGTTTTTCTACTTACATTCTTACACTTTCAAAAAATAAAACACAAGACATATTTCCAAAATCATGCTTTCAGGTACTTGCTAATACTCATCTCGCAGGTTTGTTGTAGTCTAGTCCACCACTTGGCCATGCCGCATGCCCTTATAGGCAAATTACAGTACACATTTCTCCTTGCTGACGGCTAGGCCCATTGCCCAGACACCAATGCTATATCACTGTGTTGTGTACTTATATTTTACACTTTAAATAAAAATCAAAGGACATATTTGCAAAACCATACTTTCCCGTTCTTGCTGACCCTACTCATGCATATTTGCTGCAATCCCATCCAGCACTACAACCTCTACCTAGGAGCACATGTTTTCCCTTTCAAACCTACCCCAATTAAAAAAAATAAAAAAAACACATTACCACATATTTTACCATGCCTACTTTAACCCATTGCTGGTTCCTCGTAATCATGGCCAGTAGGCAGATTGGAGGCCATGACCCAGACAATCTGGCCACTACCCATGGCCACAGGCTACTACAACCTCTACCTAGGAGCACATGGATTCCCTTTCAAACCTACCCCAATTAAAAAAAATAAAAAAAACACATTACCACATACTTTACCATGCCTACTTTAACCCATTGCTGGTTTCTCGTAATCATGGCCAGTAGGCAGATTGGAGGCCATGACCCAGACAATCTGGCCACTACCCATGGCCACAGGCTATACCTCAGTCCCGAAAGGTATATCACTATTTTTGCACCTACATTATGACACTTTTCAAAAAATAAAATACACACACCTTTGCAAAACCATGCTTTCAGGTCCTTGCCAATGCTCCTTAAACGAGTTTGCTGCAAACCCGCCATGTTTTATTTCAAAAGTGTCAAAATGTATGTACATACAATACTCATATGAGTTAGCCCCCACTTGACAAAATCCATTCAGACTTTACACAAACATTGAAGGTTGGGTCTATAATCATTCGGAAAACATTTGTCCACATTCGTCAAACGGCAACGAAGTTATAAGCCATCTAAAAATGTTGAGATCCCCCTCTAATTTTTCCCCTCTTGACAAAATCCCACCAGACTTTGCAGAACCATTCATGTATAGATCTAAAATTCATTTGCAAACGTGTGTGCAGATTTGTCAAATGGCACCCCATTTATAAGCCTTTAAAATATTTTGGGACGCCCCTCTAATTTTGTTCCCTCTTGACAAAACAGCACCACACTTTGCAAAATCATTCAGAATCAGGACTAGAATTAAATTCCAAAATGTCATGCAGTTCATTAAGTGGCGCCAAAGTTGTAAGCCATCTAAAAACTGTTTTTCACCAAACCAGTATGGCAGGAATAATAATAGATGTCCCCGAACATCTCTGATGATCACGAACATCACAGCACTTACCCGGACTCTTCGCAGACATCAGAGAAGAAAAATGCCAGTTTTTCTGGCTTTTTATGGCCACATTCCATCCATTCATCATCACCTCTCACCTCCCCAGAGATTGCTTCATTAATTTTACAAAGGCAATGTTGTGTTTTTTAATATGTTTCCACCGCAATGTCCGCGGACACCGGTGGATGTCTGCGTTTCCCAAAAATACTACACACCTCCTGCTTTTCACCATCCTATCAGCGGGCGAGTCCGATGTCCGCAGACACCACACTGTCCTCTGGGCCAATCGGAGACCCATCCACCGAGCGAGCAGGGAAGTGGGTCCGCGGACCGAACCGGATATCACAACCGGGACTTATTGGCTGGCAGAGGGACTCCTAGGACCCCCTTGTTTTTGCATAATTCAAATAACTTTGGGTCTCACCCTAAACTACTAGGGTAATCCAGACGTGGACCCCTTGCTCACTGCTCTTAGAGAGGCACAGCTCCACCCTACTGATGAGGCCCAACGAGGCTGAAACACGTGTCTGGGCTTGCTGTCAGTACTCTTGTTCAGAAGAGAATTGCTTGGCATTTTTGGTACTGGACTGCCCCAGGGCAGGACAAAGACTGATATGGTATGGATATTTCTCCTCTGTGAAAGAGATAGTGAGCTAAAGAATCTGGGTAAGACTCTCGAAACCGGGACTTATTGGCCTGCAGAGGGACTCCCCGGACTCCCCCTTGTTTTTGCATAATCCTGTCTTTCCTTTTATTCCACACCCTGTACTTACCTCAACCCAGATACCATTTGCATCTGGGGAGAGGCACCAGCTAATCAGGTGCAGTGAAACCTGGGCGTGGATCTCCAGTGACGGCCCACATTCCACAGTAGCCCATTGGCCCCTCTCACTGTCTGTCAACATTCAGTCTGGCCCAGGCACCGCCTTCCCCCTTCAGCCAGGGTCAGACCCGCTCCTTTTCCACCCATGGAATCCTACCCCTGGAGTACTACCCCCCTCCTAAACAAAACCCCAGCTTATTTGCCTTCTGCCACCTCAGTATCGTCCTGCTCAACCACCTATCCCATGAAAATAGGAAGAGCATCCGTTTTCTATTTTCGGAGTTCCGATGTTGTGCCTGCAGTTTTTCATATGGGGAAATAGACTTGCACGCAGAGCGTGGTACCACTTTCCCATAAGAAAATATACACATATCTATCAGCACTCTGGAGGGAACCCTGTACTGCTAACGGTGTTACCCACATTATCGGCCTAGCTGGTCATTAAAGGCCCTTGCTTCGCTCTGATCTACTTTGGCTCAGGTTGTGGGCCGTTAATGCCATGCCGAATCCCACCAGTAAACATAGGTGTAAATGCCACATTAGTGACGCTGCACCTTAGTGTTTGTGCACAGTAAATCACAACTGTTACTCTGAACGTCAGGGAAATGTCAAAATACTATATTAATGGAATTGAGGCAATTTATGAGCGGCATCAGGCAAATTTCTCTGATGTCCGGTGCACGTAGCTTATCTCGCCCACTGAAAATGCATGGAAAGAATTCCCCTACTTGTAATTATGCCATGTTTCATTAGTATTCCCAATATCTGCACCCCGGAGGGACCCCCCCTGACCCCCCGCACACCTGACAGGCACTCCACACATTCCTCAGGCCTCATTCTGGGAAAGGTGTTAATGCTACCACAGGGTGTTAAGTGGTAAATAAAGCCGGTGGCACAGTACAGGAATACCACTTGACTGAAAGGACTGAACTTTCATTTTATTTCTGATTTACCGCCCGTGCTGAAACTACTACTGTTAGGAAGTGCATTAGCATATTACAAAAATATCACCAACAGAAGATTGTGCCTGTTGTTGCAGTATACTCCTGCAGCGTGTGTGCGTATGATAGGGTATTTATCACACAGCAAAAGAGTGAAGACTTTCGATATAGTTCTGAATGTGAATTCCTGCGGCTTAGGCTTCTGAAGTAGTTCCACTGGAGTATAATGTTATGAAGGATCATGAAATTTACAAAACACGAGGTCAAAGAGACTCAAAGAAACTGACTGCTGTGGGCTTTAAATCAATAATTCCAGTGCCTCTTGTTTAAAAAAACAAGCTAGCAACTCGGCATAGCGTGCGTTAATGGAGTCAAGAAGGGGAGCGGGTTGCTGCCACACATCAATGGAAGCCAAGCTCACAGGAGGACACATCAAAGAGCCAGTGTGAGAAGCGGGAGCTCAGCATCACAGAAGTGTTTTTACGGCCACGACCATGATTACATACCCTCATGCAAAGTACACAGAGGCACCTGGTAAACATACCTGCGGTCTCAATGGTGAGCTCTTTTAACCTCATAGAAATAAAGGATGTTTGTCTACTGTTGGGATCTTCTCTACCCTCTTTCACATTTTATGCCTCAGACCACTGGCATTGCAGCTGCAATTACACACATCAAACACCAGCATTGCAAAAGCCACCAGTTAACACACTCTTTCATAATGTATTGTTTCCTTCTCTCTGCCCCCAAGAAATAAGATGGGCGGTGAGTGACGCGTTCCCACGCACATCATGGCCATACTATGCCTCACCTCACAAGGAAGTTGTGGTCTGGTGGCCATGCACAGGAGTCAGAGACAAGGGCAGCAAGAAGTCAGACCTGCAAGACGTCAGAAAAATCACATCCTCTCCCTGTGCACCTCTGCCCCATCTGCAGAGGCGTTGCTAGGGGGAGGGAAGGTGATGATATAGCCCTAGCTCTTTTGGTTGAAGCCCTGGATAGCAGCTCAGGGGTTACAAACAAAAAGCTACCCTAATTCCCGACTGTCCTGACGTGAGCGTAGTCCCGGATCTTTTCCAGGCCTAGCAACACCGCTGCCCATCTGTCACTTGGGTGAGTTGGGGGTGAAGGCATCCATGCCTGGGTCGACTGCCGTGTTCGGAACTCCGGAGATTTCCGTTTGGGCCTCTGCACCCAAGGCATCTTTTGTTTGGTTACCTATTTTATTTCCGCATTTTGATCTGGGAAAGGGGTTGCCCATGCCCACACTGTGTAAAATGGAGCCAATTTGAAACACATTTCCTGGGCCACTTTGGTTCCCAGTCTTCCTCTGCATCCATAAGTCACTACTCTGCACTGTGGAAATATGTAAAATAGCGTCATGACGACGGATACTGTGCCACTGTAGTCCAGAAGTGAAGTGGGCCGAATCGGTAAGTAGAATTAAGCAAGACTGTAAAATGTCTCTTAGAATTGCAAACTAGCATCATGCAGATTAGTGGGCGTGGTGCTTAAAAGCAACGATAAGAGTACTTACCTGCTGAAAACATCTGAAATGTGTTTAGTGTTCACCGGATCTATGTGATTACTGCACATTTTTACTTATTGCGCATCCCAAAATATAGCTTTTTTTTGTTTTACCCCATTTCACTGCATGTATATGTGGGGGAGAACCCCGGAACCCTGCAATACCCACCCACATGTATTAGTAACTTAACCCCCCCACATATATATGCAGTGAAATGGGTCTTTATAAAATGCAACATTTTGGGATGCGCCGTTATGGTGTGCGCAGTAATGGGGTGATACTGTGTTCACCTTTTAGAGAGGGAATTATGGACCATGTAGTCATAAAAATGCGAACAAAAACCAAAGATGGATGTTTTCGAATGAATCATAACCCGAGCCCTGCGAAGTCCCTCTTTGCCCTGAGCCCTCATCTGTTGTTGTGTACCTGTGCTTGCACCTGCTCGTTTGGACTTGCTCATCGTGTAAATCAACACAATTGGCTAAAGCCACGCCCACTTTGCTCACGTCGCTACAATAGCGACTCCTCGCACGCACCAGCTTGCACTGCGAGAACCCCCGCAAAGTCCCTCTTTGCCTCTTCGCCTCGGCGTCGCGGCAAGCGGGACATCTGTGAACTACTCGGGCGCATCGTAGTTAATACTTGTTTTCAATGTTTCACACTTTGAAGTCTGGCATGCCGAAGGGCTTGCTTCTTAATGTCTCCCTAGCAATGCCATCCTCAACAGCAGCAGTCTCTAGGAATTACTAGTGCACTTCATTCTGCCCAAGATAGACTTTTACATCTGAAAGTGTGTGGTGCGCAGGCCCTGCCCCTACTGGTGCTTGCACTGGAGAGCAAAATGTAATTACGGACGTTAGTCTACTTGAAAACAATCCGCCTACTGCGGATTTGATCTTGAGTGATGATTTACCTATTGTTCTTGTGTCTGATGTGGCTGTAATTGACCTTAATTCATCAAACGTATGCTTCTCTCCGCAATTGTTGTCAGATAACCTTTCCAAGTCTCCCATCATGTTTTCAAGTAGTAGTTCCCCCATCTCAAATGTCTCATTTTGTTTACCAATGCCTCTCAGACCCACTCCCATGCAAAAATCTAGCATCACCGTTCCTCCAACTGCATCCCCTGAAAATGGTGCCAAACTCATTGAACTTGCTATTAGCACTTTTCATCTATCGCTGACTATGTTAGCCAAGTTATACGACTCACTTGATGTAAAACTTACCACTCAATCCGTTCAATTTGAAAAAATACTTTCATGTCAGAATGACTTTAACATTCGAATGTCTGATCCTCACTCTACATGTTCGAGAACTCATCCAACGCCGGCCACTATGGACACAAAGTTTGAGTCCAAGGAGCCTTCCTTATCTCTTCACGCAGTTGCCACCCAAACTTCTGCACATGAGCCAACATATACGAGCCTCCTAGAATTTGGTAAAATCATATGTGCTTTGGTTCTGTGGGAGGTTTTAACCCACTAGGCTCTGCCCTGCGTCATCCCTGTGTGCCGGTGGCACCAGA
This sequence comes from Ambystoma mexicanum, assembly GCF_040938575.1. Lineage (NCBI taxonomy): Eukaryota > Metazoa > Chordata > Amphibia > Caudata > Ambystomatidae > Ambystoma > Ambystoma mexicanum. The sequence continues at coordinate 1,026,908,658 of NC_090928.1, read as the reverse complement.
ATCAACAAAATGGCAGCTAAAGTCCTATGCATGCTAAACCTATGAGAATTGCGCTGTGAAACCAGAAAAGATGACCGCCAATCTACTTTGCCTGTTGTCAGTAGTGGAAGGAGACCACACTGCTGAAACCTGTCACTGGGCTGCCCACCGAGTGAACATGAAAACTGCATGAAAGGCAGTGCTTTATTGCACGGAAACCCAGAAATTGCTCTGAAATCCTTTTTTTCCTTCGTTCCTGAAAAAACAAAATAATGGTTCAAAACATCAGAAAAAAATCCAACATCCTTGCTGGGTGTTACCCGTCACTTCATTAAAGGAATCTATATGAGCACACAATGTCAGGAAAAGCAGAATCTATCATCAGAATATCCACATTAAAAAGTGTGCTTGCCTGTGAAAATCTGTCAAAATATGGGCACAGTACCACCGGCCGCCTGTATGACAACTGTCATGTAATTGCATTAGAAGCTTAAACTTGTGCAGTTAAAATCAAATGGTTGGAATTAAGTGACTTGCTATCAAAAGTAATATAGGTTGCAACTATTTAATCTCCTTGTTTTAGAGAATGGAATTAGAGTTCTGTTTGCCTGTTTTAAAATTGTAAGTTTATTTTCATCAAAGAAAACTTAACAAAGTGATTTTTAAAGTCAGCATGTTGCAGCCAAAACTACAAAGCAAATTCCCCAGCTTTCCCCAACAAAAGGCACCTTTCCTACTTCCCACCAAAAGCCAGGAAATCACATTCAGGTGTTGATGAAGAGGGGAGGAGATTTGGGCTGCTGCTCCTGGGAGAGACAAAGGACTTCCTTAGCTGAAAGGATATGCAGATTGCAAGTGTAACAGTAGCCCCTGCCAGAGGAAGAAGGCGGGGATTGCTCTTGAGCCACCAGAAACTTTGGGGGCGGGAACAGACATTTGTGTTGATTCTTAAAGCACAGAAAGTATATATTTTAAAAAGACTGACAAAGGACTGTGTGAATTTGTAAAAATTGTAAAATTACAGTATTGTTAATTTGCATTTTTTGGGTACGTTTTAAAAGGATTCAGAACTCTGGTTTTGTAGCAATTGTATTGATGTCAGAAGCATGAAACGTCATATGCTTATGCCCAGATATCATGCGCACATATGCATAAAATTGTGGACAAATCCAACATTGGGTCCCAGACCAAAAGTGCGAAAAGTTGCCAAATCCAGGCCCAAATTCTCACAGCAACCGGGCTTGGATGAATACTTGCTCCACAAAATATGTGATATAGATATGCTATTGCTATCAAGTTTGTAAAATTGTAAATATGTATTATATGAAAAGTAGATTTCATGTGCAAAAACAAAGGGGAGGTTTTCCCTGGATCATAAAATACATCGTCATGATGACACTCTGTTTTCTTCTCCAATCAAGGGAGAGGAAAGATCCTAACCAGTGGACTACCTAGGGGGGGTGCCTAGGACAATTCAGCATACCCACCCCTTTAGTAAACACATAAATAAAGACAGCTGAAGGCTCACAGGGGGACACACATTCACCCACCAACCGATTGCTGGCGGAGCACTTTGCAAGAGAAATCCATATTCCAGACTCTAGACTCCGGAAACTTTGAAAGCAGAAAGGCCCATTTCCAAAGCTGAACCATTCGCGACTTGGCCTTTAAAAATCCAGAAACCAGATTTTACCCCAGACCTCTAAGGGGAACCAAAGAACAGCCTGGCTGTGCTGTAGCTGTTTTCCTTCCAAGAATTATTACCAGCATTCAAAGATCTAACCCAGTAGAACTGTGCTGTGACCAGATAGCTATGAACCAGAACCAGAGCCCGAGAGATCCAGTCCAGTCCCACCGTGCGGTGTCCAGAGTGCCTTGCTGTGTGCAGACCAGAGCGCCTTGAGTCCAGTCCGGTGTGTCCAGCAGAAATCCTGGCCAGAAATCTTGACTGACCTGAATCCCTGACGGTTCTGTCCAAACATTGGTAGTGAGTATCCATAGCATAGGACTGTCACTAGCATAAATATTGTCCATAAGTCATCCCTATCCAAATCCATCCTCTCTGATATCCAGAACTGCATTGCTAGAAATCCTTTTTGTCTTGCCTGAACTCTTTCTCTTATCCTATAGTCCTTTTGTAATAGTAGTGTTAAAATCATCTTTCCGCTGATATATATTTTCTGAAGAAAGGCGAGCGTCTTGGCAGGCAAAACCCACCTGAGATATCCTGGGTTGGTGGCTGTGCTGTCGTTTAGTTTGCATCTTCATAGTCTACCCTAGTGTAAAGAAACCTTGTTTGTAAGTTTAAAAGCGCATCCATGTTTTGCAATTTTGCCTCTTTCTGAAAAAAAACGACCTCCACAAAAAACCTCCAGAACTTCTTCACTGTTTATGCTAGAAACTAAATGTGTAGGTCTTCCGCAATCGCGCTTACCGCGCTCGGAAAAGGTTGCCGCAAATTTTTCGTTTGGCTCAAACCTTTAACGTGTGAAATAGCTGTTCATTGCACCTGACCTCAAAATTAAGTTTTCTACTTGCTTGTTACTCTCTAATCATTGCTAGTGTTTGTCTGAAACCATACAAAGCGGCTCCCACTAGTATTGACACCGTTTCAGTGAATTAAATCCATTTTCAGTGTTTTTACCATTCATGCAAAGCCAACTTTAAACCATTTTTGACAAGTTTGCCAATCAATTCTGTTTTTCTCTGATGTTTGCTGGGGGGAAATTGGGATTGATACTATTTTGTTGAATTCTGTATTCCTGAAACCTGTTTTCTCTCCTTCCATCGCTTTATATTACATATTGGGGGGATTGAGTAGTGTGCAGGGGGAAAGAGTAATCACATTGCAATTTGATTGAACCCACACAAAAGTATCATCTCTGTGCTGCATTGTTTTTCCCATCATTACTCCTCATGATTAAAGAGATTGTTTAGTTTAACATCACCCCATTGGTGATTATTGTATAACCATTAAAATAGTGTGATATATATTGTGAAATACATAAAATAAATATTTTAACTTTGCAAACCAGCCTGCTTCCTTGTTCAGTTTGACTGGGGGGGGGGGGTGGAATTCAAAGAGAGGGGCGTGATATAAGTGGTACATCGTTCAGAAATAAAAGAATTTATAGACATAAATAAATAATTAATTGAGATTGAATTTAATGACTTAGGTGAAGTGCCGGGTTGAAATCACTTACAGGATTGGGGGCTCGTGTCTGGGATTTCTGAATTAGACATACCACTTGTGACAGTCTAATACAGCGTGCTAACTGACGGGGTACATAAACCGTGTTGGGCTAACACACTGTGTTATACTGTGAAAAGCACCCCTCAATAGGAACGTTCTAAGGAACTTGGTTTGTTTGCAAAAATAAAATGAACTCCTGTAAGTCAGAAAGGAAATTAATATTTCCAGAATGGTGACCTTGGTAGAAATCAATATGGCAAAAGAACACCTACTGCGCAAACTATTCATCAGGGGGTGAATGGACAGAGCAGGATCAGAATGTGTGGTTGCAGGGAATTAAAGAACAGCCCACTGCAACAGGAGTAAATATATGGCAAGATCAGGGTCCATTACATGTGGCACTGAGTGAACTGTATATGGCCCCTAAGGTAAAAGAAGAGCAAAGTAAGATTGCCAAAATAGCGGCATATCTGTACCTCCACATTGGAGCAATACAGGACAAATATGCCAAAGGCCACGATCTGGCAAACAAGCAACTAAAATCACTACAGAAAGCCCAAACTGATCTGGACTCTGCAGAGCAAAGGCTACAAAAGTCAGAAAATGAAACCAGGCAGTGCCTGATAAAAATAAAAGAAGATAACATATGGATATCCTACAGCAGGAGAAGGTAGAGCAGGATACCAAAGTACTAGCCCTGCAGAAAGAGTGCCAAGAAAGTTTGGACTCTCTACTACAGAGCCAGAAAAAGCTGGAACAGCAAATACATTTTAATAGAGCATGCGCAGAGCAGGTAGTCACCCTGCAAAACCGCCTAAACCAAGAAAAAGAAGAGAATAATAAATTAATCCTGAAAGACCTTGACACCCAGTCAGAATTAGATGTGGAGCGCCAGAAAGCTGGTGCACTCCAAAAACAAAGAGACGACCTGGCTGCACAGAGGCATACTCTTATTCCAGGAAAGGGACCCCTTAGGCCAGGAGGTCAGTTATTTAAAAGATAGGACGGAAGAAAATCACCTGGCCCTCCAGGGACTGGGTGAGCTCCAAAAAGATTATACAAAACTGTTAGAGCACTCCAGGAGGATGGAAGATGCTCTGGCAAAAAGTGACCAGGCCAGTAAGGACAGGACTCAGGAGGTAACCCTCCTGCAGCAAAAATTGGCCCAGTACTCTAAAATGACACACGAAGCACAGCGAGACAATGAGGCTCTCTGTGAGAAAAATGACAGGCTCCACAGACAGGTAGCTATGCAAGAACAATTGATAGAGACTAGCAAGGCCTTGATAGAGGAACAGAAAGGTCAGGTTCTTGCATAGCAACAGGGAGCAAGGCCTGAGAGAGATGAGGTCCGCTGGGAAAGGGAAACACCTGAACATAACCTCAGGAACCCTAGTACCAGAGGCCTTCATCTCTTCCACTCCCTGGACTCTGCCACCCCCATGTCCACTGGCGCACATGAGCCAAGAGCCCCGGGTATGGCCGAGTTCAATCCAATGAGGGATATGGGGCTCATAGATCAGCACCTCACAGGAATGGATGGGCGGGCATCTGGGTATGGGTTCCCAAGTACTAGGGCCAAATTCTCTGATCATGGAGACTCCAATGAGGGGAGGGTCAGAGAAATGGATCCTCAAAAATACCATGTACCCCGAGATCAAATGGTAAAATTCAGTAGGGAACTCCATGAGACTAGGCCCACTAAGGGCATCCTGAAAACCTCTGCCCAGCTAGGACAATGGGGGTGGGGGGTACTCAGCAAATCCTGGGAGCAAGGAGGAATCAGAAGTCTCCTCTGAGCACCACAGGACACAAGAAACTAGGCCCCCACATTCTGCCAGCCATTCCCAGGCTTGCAGAATCTGGGAAAGCCTAGAAGATCAGACAGGCACCTATGGTAGCAGTGCCTCTGAGTCAGAGGATGAGTGGACCAGGGTCACCCGAACCAAGAAAGCCAACAAGGTCAAGAGGGCCTTGCTCAAGGATCCCCTAAAACAAATCAAGGCCATTAGGAGCATCATCACTCTCTATTATAAGAACGCAAAATATTCAGTTTGGGAGCACCTTGAGCTCTTTGAACAAATGATGGAAACGTTCCATTTGAAGGACAATCAAAGCTGTATTCAGTATGTGAAATGGACCTTCTCTCCCGAGTACTCCAGCTTCTTTGTGGGGCTGGAGGACCAGAATCATTCTAGATGGTCCACCTATATGGCGGCCATCTTGAAACATTTTTCTGTGCACAGTAATCCTCAGGAGGCTCGCAAGGCAGTCTATAACTTGCAATGCGGTGAAGATCAGGCCCCACAAGAATTTGTTCAAGAATTAAAGCGTGCCTATGCGCACACCACCAGAAGGGTGCGCACTGACAGCAAAGAGTTTGTGAATAGTTTCTTCCATGCTCTCCCCAAGTACATCATGACCCAGCTAGTGAGAGACTTTCACGAGAAAAGATCACTAAACTCGGTCATTGAACAAGCCACACGCATTTATGAGGTGCAAAAGCCAGTGGAAAACAAAAATAATCCAAAAAGGCCCAAAACAACCAACACCACTGCTGCTGCTGAAGTGGCAGAGGTGATTGTTGCCCCCATTTTAGATTTGGAGATGGGGGAGCTTAAAAATGTGCCTGCACAGAATCAAAGCAACGCCAAGGCCAGAAGGCCCTTGGGCCAATCACAAACAGGGAGTCAGGGATGAAATCCCACAAATGGGACCCCTAACTCCCCTGACTACATCACCCCATGCTACAAGGGAAATCAACCCATCCTGGGTTATGTGTGGACTCCTCCAGCCCAAGGGGGGGATCCAGCCAGACAACAGCTAACCCAGGGAACTTCCCTCCTCACTTCCCCCAGGAGGGCAGTAATCCCCCAAATACTAGACAAAATTTCTTCCCAAGGAACCTTCAAAATCTCAGCCTCCAAAACCATCCATCCTTCTTTCCCCACTTTCCTGAGCCCAGACAACCCAATCCGGGAGAAGGGAGGCCAAGGGTGGAGGGGTACCCAAACTTTCCTAACCCGGGGTATTTTGGGAGAAGGGATAGCTCCCCTTCCCAGGGTCAGCCCAGGGGAGACATGAGGGCCCCGTACCAGCCAGAGCGGGTATCCCAACTAGAGCGCCAGGTCCAAAACATGGCACAGGATCTGGGTTGCATGCTGATGGCTCAACAGAACCCTCAGATGAGCATGGCGGTGCAGAATGCCTCAAATCAAGGACCTGGTGCTCCAGAGCAATGAGGGGGGAAGAACCCCGACAACCCACCGGTTCTCACGGAGGAAGCACAAGCGGAAGGGGGGTGTAAAGCTGTGGAGGAGGCTTCCTTCCCCACTTGTAAAAAGCCCCTGGAAACCCAGGAACCGGAACCAAAATCTCCTGCCCCTGAAAGTCTGCAACCCAAGGAGCAGAGGAGGGTAGGAGAAATAAAGAGCCCACAAAGACCCATTTTGTGGAGGTGGTACAAGTCTTCCAGTTTGAAGGAGAGGAATCCTCAGAAGATCCTGGGAAAAGGATCTTCTCCTTCAGAGATGGGGGAACTCCTCCCAAAGAAAATGGGTTCCAAAGGATCCAAATCTAGACTGGGTAGATGTGGGGACTGAGTTAGCACCGCCCATCATCAATCCCCAGAATCATCAGCATGAAAATCTCCTGGTTCAAACCCATCCTGGTGACTGTCTCCAAAAAGGGGGGGCAGCCTAGAATCAGAACCAGGGGAACCCAAAACTTCCCCCATTTCTAGCTGTCATTTTCTTTCAGAGTCCCAAGACTCCAAACAGAATCCTGCCCAAATCACCTCTTTATCAGTGTCCAAAACCAAGAAACTAACCCACCTGTTGTCCAAAAATGTACATTATCTTTGCCCCCTTGAGGAGAGGGAGGGAAGATTCTATGCCCCGATCCAAATACAGCGGCAGTGTACAATTTTGGCACTGGTGGACACTGGATCCCAAGCTACCCTTCTGTCAAAAAGGGCCTTTGACCAACTTAATTTGGGAAGGGGGGAGAAGTACCAAATTCCTCTCACCCCTCTTCCTGGACAACTTCAGAACTTCGACGGGAAGGAAATTCCCGTCGAGGGGACTGCGGATTTGGATATTAAAATTGGACGACACTAGGTGAAGCACCCGGTCATAGTTGTGACTCCAGAGGGCACACCTTGTTTACTAGGGAATGACATCCTGCGAAGGTTGTCACCCCTCATAGATTGCGTAAACAGGGTCCTCTGGACCCAGACTAACCGACCAATAAAATTGAAACAGAGTGTCAACCATGTTAGTTTAAACGGCACATGCCACATGGTTGAACAAAAATCTGACCAAATAGAATTTCACTTCCAGAACAACCAAATCCCAGACGTGACAGTAATAGCAGTAGGACAACAAACTGGTGATGGGGGGTCTTCTCTATTTCTGAGAATCAACCTTCCTTCCAGTCTAAGGTGGCATTCCACACTAGAAGGAAACTCTCTGAAATTCTTTACAAATTCACAATCAGAAATTTCCACTCGTATAGTCCAGAAAGATGGGAATTCAGCTCAAAGCTTGGCTGATATTCAGAAAATTGGAGAGCAGTTGTTCATCCCTATTCAGTTAAATGAAGGGAAGAACTCTGTTCTCGCCCGAGTATGTGTGAACAACGGTAAGAGCTTCATCAGCGAAGCCATGTTCCGCAAACTCCCAAAAGATCCAGCCATTCCCACACTTAAACTGATAGACAAATGGGGAATGGACCTGGAAACACCCAACTCCAAACATCTCTTGCCTACCAGGTGTATGCTCTGAATTTCCATAGGCAACAAGAGCATAGTCCATAATTGTTGGGTTGTGCCAGATATCCCTGCTGCATTTTACTTAGGCAGTGAAATTCTCAATTGCTTTGCCATTAGTTTGGACCTTCAAAAGCTTGGTCCCGATTAGCGGGTAATCGCATGGGCTTTGATGACCCAGAGAAAGCATTTAGGTCAGCTCAACTGCTGCCTTATGCAGTTGAAATTCAGATTGGAGAGGAAGTCACCATCCCAGAAAGGAACTGACAATTCTCACTGGAAGTGAAAGTTAAAAGAGGACAGAAACTGAAAAACCATGACGCCTATATTCATCTAAATGCTTCTCTCCAACAGGAAGGGTTGGGGGTAAACCCAACACCACTAGTCAACATAGAACATGACACCATTCCTATAGAGGTGGATAACAGCGACTTAAAGACTATCACTCTAGCCGCGGGTACCATTATTGGAATGGCGGTTGATGACCGACATTTTTACATAGATTTAGGTAATGAACTGTTAGGACCAATCCCCAAGGACTGTTTTGACAGTGATAGTGACAATGACGCAACACAAGACAGGATCTTTACCCGGCATGGGGGCAATTTCCTGGTGTACACTTCCTGCCCTTATGGTAAGGAAGATGTGACCTGTGACTTCAGGAGGGATGAGGTGATCTTTCGGGTCCGTGAGGACTGCCTTCCCCACCTGAAGCCACCAGTCCAAATCAGCACTTTGACCAGGGACTTCTCCACCCAGCTGGAGGAGACCGCTGAGATAGCGAAAGCGGAAGTATTTCCAGGCTTCAGGCAGATGGTTGAAGAGAGAGTCAACCTAGCTGATACCTGTGAGACTCTGGAGCAAAAGCAAAAATGTAAACAAGTTTTCTTAGATTTTCAAGATCTCTTTGCGGTAGACTCATATGACTGTGGTCGCACCGACATCCAAACAACAAGAATTCCCACGGACCCCGGCATGACTCCAGTGTTTGTGAAGCAATATCGCTTGCCTCTCGCATCAATGGAGTCCCTTACTGAAATAATTAAGAACCTTGAGTCCCGTGGGATAATCCGTCCAGTCCACAGCACCTTCAATAATCTGGTGCTGGGGATTTTGAAGCCAAACGGCCAATGGAGACTCTGTGCCGACCTAAGGGAGCTCAACAAACAGGTCCATACTTCCCGATGGCCTCTTCCCTACATAGACCAAGGGCTGGCCCAGATCCAGGGGTCACAGGTATTCACTGCAATAGACCTGACCAATGGGTACTGGACTGTACCTGTCAGTTGGGAGGACCAATACAAGCTGGCTTTCACCTTCGGGGGGCAGCAGTACACATGGCCCCGATTCCCTTCGGATACATCAACTCCGGTAATGAATTTAACATTTTTCTACATGAGGCCATGCCCGACCTGGGTGAAAGGGGTAACCTGGCCTATGTAGATGATGTTTTAGTCAAAAGCTCAACTGTGGAGGAAAAATATAGCGGAGATCTGTTATGTTCTGGCACAGTTGAGGGCTGCCAGAGTAAAACTCTCCTTTCAAAAGGCACAGTGGTGCAGAACCCGTGTCAATTTCTTGGGGCATGAGATTACTCCTCAGGGTCTTTGTCCCCAGGAAAAAAAGGTAGAAGCACTCCAGAAATTAAAAGACCCCACAACTCTGCGGGAACTCAGGAGCCTCCTTGGACTAACTAATTACAGCAGAAAGTTCATTGAGGACTACACAGAGATCACAAGATCCCTGATCCATCTTTTGAAGTGGGGGTCAAGTGGGAGTGGGGTCCAGAACAAGCCAAGGCAGTAAGACAACTCAAAAGAAGCCTCTCACAAGCACCTTGCCTAGCTTACCCTGTCAAAAACAAGGAGTTCTTCTTGGAGACAGGGTTCTCAAATACATGCTTGACTTCAGTATTATAGCAAAAGCATGACAAGGTCAATAAAGTAATTTCCTATGCGAGTTATCCTCTGTGGAGGAAAAATTCAACGATTGTTAGAAGGCACTCCTGGCAACGGTTTGGGCATTGAAGAATTACCGCCCGTTTATCCAGGGGGAACACATCATAGTGGAGACTCCACACCAGCCTCTGCAATATCTCCAAAGTGACAGAATCCGTGCCGGAAATGTGAGTAATTCCCAAATTAGTTCCTGGATTCTGTCAATGCAAGGATTTCCTGTGGAGGTCAGATATGGCCAGAACAAGAAGAACAAGAAGAGTCCCCTCGTGCAAGGTCTGGCTGACTTGCATGATTGGGCCAGAGAAAACTGTCTCGAGGACAAAAGTCTTAAAATCAAGGACAACATGGAGGCATACCTTAATTCCTTTGAAGAAGACAAGTGTCAGGGAATGCCCACTGTATGTGGATGGATGCTCCTACCATGTTGACAACAACGGGGAAAAAGAACTTGTGGCCGGCGTAGGGAATGCATGGGTGAATGAAGCCCCAGAACCCTCCACTGGGTACAGAATCGGTCCCCGAAGTAGTCAAGTGGCAGAGCTGATGGATGTGCATCAAGCCATCCTCACTGCTGTCCAACACCAACTCCATGAACTGGTCATAATCAAAGATTCGGATTATGTACGGAATGGGTTCGTGGAGCACCTGGTTAACTGGAAAACCAGAGGCATGCTATGTGCTAATAACAAAGCATTGAAACATGGAAAATTAATCCAAAATATTGATGAACTGGTCAACTCGAATGGGATGTCCATCTACTGGAAAAAGATCAAGGGTCATTCTAAAGTAGAGGGACCAGACAAAACTGGAAATGACCTAGCTGATCAGCTGGCCAAAACCGGATGCATCCAAGGGGATCTCCTTGAGATCGAGTCCCTGTTGGGGGAATTCCAGGTCACTGCTCTTACTAGGTCCCAGACAAATGCTCAACACGAACTCTCAACTGCACAATGGAGTAAGGAAACCCCAGATGCTGATTTGATTACGGCTCAAAAAGGGATCCAATAATTGGTAAGTTTTATCAACACATTGAGGACCCTGAGAACTTTCCCCTGACGGATACCGATTACATAGGAAAAGAGTGTTGATGAAATGTCCAAAAATGTTCCGAATCCAAGAAGGTTTGTTGGTGAGGAGATCCGTAGCTGGCCATGATCAGTCGGTGGTCCCTACCTCATTCCGAAGCCTGATGCTAAATCACGCCCATGATGCGGCCACAGCCGGTCATAGGGGGGTTTCATACAACACTTCACATCTTAAGAGAGGTTGCATACTGGCCACACATGGGGCAGGTCCTCGACCATTACTTGAAGGGGTGTCTTGTGTGTGCACAATTTCAGCCAACATCCCTCACACACTGTGCGCCTCTCCAAAAGAGGGGGATGACACTGCCTTGGTCAGATTTACACGTCGATTTTATCGGGCCCATGATTCTCTCCTCTAGGCGGAACAAGTACATGTTGACCGTGACATGCCTGTTCACTAAATGGGTGGTATGTCTCCCGGCCCCAAATTGCAAAGCCGAAGCAGCAGCTGCCCTGATGATCAACCACATCTTCTTGCGTTTTGGACTGCCCCAAAGGATTGAGTCAGACCGAGGTAGCCACTCCACTAGCAAAGTGATGACAAAGATGTGGAAGATACTTTGGGTCAAAAGAAAATGACACATTGTCTACCAGATAGCCTCTAGTGGTGCAGTGAAGAGATACAACAAGACAATTGTGGGCATATTAAAAAGGTTTGTGGCAGATTCTGGGCCAAGTTGGGACATCCGACTACCTCTTGCCCTGATGACCATCCGATCTACCCCTTCATCTGCAACACAAATGTCACCGTTTGAGCTGATGACTGGATGCAAGAGGGTGCTTCCCCAGCATCTGTTGTACAGAACCCAAGAGCAGACATTGCTCAATGCCTCCACAACTCATGAGTATGTTGAAAATCTGAGAAAACACCTTCAACATGCTTTTGCCTATGCTCAGCGAAATCTAGAAAGATCTGCAGACAGTATGAAGAGCTACTATGACCTTAAGACTACTAGAAAAGAATACCAAATAGTAGACCGGGTCTACTTATACAATTTCCAAAGGAACCAGGCCAAACAGCGCACATTTTTGCCTAGCCGAGGGGTCCTTTTGAAATTGTAGACAAAATCTCACCAGTCGCCTACAAAATCCATATCCCAAAGGCACTTTGGCATTGGGGGAAGATAAGTGGGTCCATATCAACCAACTGAAGTGTTGCCATCCTAGGCACACTCTGCAGCAACTAGAGGATTCATCTGGAACCCCAAAGGGGGACAGTCCAGTTCCCTAGAATTCCATCTATAAAACTATTCCATCTGTCATAATTAGTAATAATTGTAAACAGAAAAAAATGGTCCTAATACGTCAAAATGTATGTATCTGCCCCACTACATGAATAGTGGTGGGGAAATGTCTACAAATATGCTCTGCTTTGTCACCCTAGAATTTGAAACCATGTATCCTAAGTATCAAGGAGGACCTCCCAGGGACCGGAAGGAAAAACCCCAGGGGCCTGGGGTATCGCTCCAGACTCTCATCAGGAACTGGCGAGGAGAACCTGTCGATCCACCACTGATGGGAGAAGCAGATGAATTTTGCCATTTGGACCATAACAAAAAGAAACTGAACACCCCAATCTCGCGACTTCCCCTTGACGGACGGTCAAAAGTCAAATTGCGAGGGGGGGCTTGTGGGATGTTTTAACCCACTAGGCCCTGCTCTGCGACATCCCTCTGTGCCGGTGGCACCAGAATCAGCAAAATGGCAGCAAAATGATTCTGCAGCTTGTGTGCAGAGACTATTGAAGCCTGACCCGGCGCTCCACTGGAAAACAGCTGCCTTTGAAATCTTTTTTCCTTCCGAGCCGTGAAGGGGCTCCGTCGGTGCTTGGGCGCTTCCTGGAGGAGGCGTGGCCTGACCATCTCACGTGACTCCTCACGTGACCCAGCACCTCCTCATAGCGGCGACCCATCCGCCCGAGGGGCGCATTCTGCAGCTTGTGTGCAGAGACTATTGAAGCCTGACCCGGCGCTCCACTAACTGGAAAACAGCTGCCTTTGAAATCTTTTTTCCTTCCGAGCCGTGAAGGGGCTCCGTCGGTGCTTGGGCGCTTCCTGGAGGAGGCGTGGCCTGACCATCTCACGTGACTCCTCACGTGACCCAGCACCTCCTCATAGCGGCGACCCATCCGCCCGAGGGGCGCATTCTGCAGCTTGTGTGCAGAGACTATTGAAGCCTGACCCGGCGCTCCACTAACTGGAAAACAGCTGCCTTTGAAATCTTTTTTCCTTCCGAGCCGTGAAGGGGCTCCGTCGGTGCTTGGGCGCTTCCTGGAGGAGGCGTGGCCTGACCATCTCACGTGACTCCTCACGTGACCCAGCACCTCCTCATAGCGGCGACGCATCCACCCTCGCGGCGTTAAGCCCGGCAGGGGTAAAGGGCGCCGGCTGTTGTGCGGCTGTTTGGCGCTGGAGGCGCCAGATACGTATAGGGGAGACTGCGGAGACACTATCTCTTTGATCCCCGAAATCCTCCACGGAAGAAAGCACAACTTACCGCGACACGAAATCGAAGCAGCGTAATAGACACACAAACGTGGCAAGTGCAGCTAAGACTGCCCTTAGCCCCTCCATGACGGACGTTGTAAAAACACTGAATAAGAAGTCAGGGCCTCAGACTCGTAACAAAACCCTCCAGCAACGCCGCATGCTAAATCCCTGGACAGTCATGAGCAAGGAGCCGCCTCATGATGGAAAGGTAAGCAAACAAATTGTACACCTACAGTCACCTATTGATAGGGGGGAAAAAGGAATCTTGAATGACGTAATTGAATCACGTAAGATGCCCCTAGTAAACATGACGCCGGAAACCCTAAAGATCCAATCATCTGCTGGACTAAATGGGGGCACAATTACATCTAATACATCTCTTTTAACTTCTCAAAAAAGCCCAAAAACCAGAACTGCTCCAACTGACGACGTGTACAATAACAACAACGTCCTACTCCGCCCAGCTTGCGAGAAAGATTCTGTCCCGTTGGTGACGGAAGTAGTTCTGCAAGAGACACAAGCGATGCAATCTATGAATGTATCGGCAAACACTTCAATGACAACGCCTCCCAAAATTTTTTTACTAACACTAAATAACTTAAAATCCCTTTCACAGTCAATATGTGAGTCAAATGAGAATAATCGCTCTCCTGTGTCGCCTGAGGCATTCTTTTCACCATTTGAACTTACAGATGCTGGTTTGTTGGTAGCCGCACATGTTGACTTAACTCAAATCAGCGGCGTAAAAGCTAACACGTCATGTATGACATTGCATGACTGTCTAGAAACAACTACCTGTGATCAAAATGGGATCCCTATTCCATTAGAGTCTGAACACACGGCGCAATCCCAAATCACAGCTGGGAAACAAATCGAGTGCCAAATTGTTGATGTAGACCTGGATATCCAACAAAGCCTCCATCCTGTTAAAATGCATAACAACAATATAGAAGTGGGTGAGGCGAACAGTAGCGACTTTGAAAGCACTCATGAACTCCCACGCACCTCGTTGAATGCCACCACGAAAGATTTGCAGCAGATACAATTCCATGCAACCCATGGAGGATCAGCACTACCTGGAGGGAAAGTAAGACGTTTTCATCCTATGCCAACTGGAAAGCGGCCTGAAAGAGCCTCAAACCAAATCTCTATTGCTCCACCAATGCTTGTAAAAGAAAACAGCATTATAAAATCGCAGGCTAAACAGGGTAACACATCTTACCGAAAAAACCCACATGGCTTGATGCTGCCCTTTGCAAGCTCCCTGCAACAGCCGCCGATAAACTGTGCTCGGAGCCTAGATGGCAACATGCAAGTTAGTGAAACATCGTATCACCTGCATATTGCTTCCGAGCAAGAACTCCATTGAAATGTAAAGTCACTAAACACAGCTGCTACAGCTTTGAGGGCACCCATGTCTTCATGCCGAGACAAAGATATTGTCTCAAACACACAAATCATAACAAGAAATACTGTCAAGGGAGTAATGTCGGATCCAATTCTTGAAACAGCGAATCCATTTACAAGCACTCCCTTGGCATCTACAAGGAAAAGTAATACTAACAAGGATCTTGATTCCTTGCGGAAAGCTGATCCAACTCCTGAAATGAGAGCGCATGCTAAGGACGCATCGTGTCTCTCAGCAAGTGGCGCAGAGACTATCGGGCAAACGCCAGCAAAAGCTAGCATCTCGTCAGCCGCAGCAATGCAAATACATAACAATGTTCTAGCGGCATCCTCTTTAGCCATGATCCCATTTATTAAACTTTATGAAGTTCTAAGTGAACGGTTACATGATCAAGGCGCCATGCTGTCGAACCTAATTCAGAAAACGGAAGAAATTGAAAAATCCAATACAAACTTAAAGGCAAAAATAGAGGCCGAGGCTAAACGATCAACATCATGGCATCAAAGACAACATGACCAGGCTGTTCATAATAGCACACAAATGGAGAAACTTGTAGATAGTCTCATAAATGCTCTAAATACAATGCAAAACTGTCAAAGTCATGTGACGCACAAGGATGTAAGTCCAAATACCAGTACAAAGAATACCAATACTTCAACTACGACATCGGATGAAATCTCCGTAAATCAATGTCAAGTCTTAATGGAGATTGAGAGTGCGACACTACCAGAAGTTAATGGATGTCGCTAATAGCCACCAATATAACAACGACAAATGAATTAAAGTCTCAGAACATCGGGCGGGACGCTGCGACTGATCCTGGCAAGACATCTCAATCCGGTACCCATGGAAGTGAATCAATGGACAACAGAACAAAAGATGTTACTGTTGAACCGCACCAAAAAGACCTACAAATGAAAGTTGCCTTGCCAGGTTGCAATTTCTCTTCATTTGGCATCTTTTCTGGCTCTGTAGAAACAACGGCTACCATGTCTACTGTAGATGTAATCAAACTTCTTGACAAAAAAGAAAGTGGGAAAACAACTAAGGTTACAAAAAAACTACCAAAAGAGCAGGCTCCTCTAAGAAAAAAGAATTCATAAGAAACTTATCAACTCCGCCACGTCCGAGTCTGTTTACACGTAATAACAATTTAAACAAGAAAAATTCTGATTCTGTTGCAAACTTAGCTATTCCAGTGTCCTCGTCTAAAGGAATTCACAAACCATCCTCGAAACGAAGAAGAATCATCTCTTACTCTGAGACCAGCTACACTACAATCGTATCCACCTCAATCGATTTATGTGATTTGTCCACATATTCGATTGGCGAGGAAATGCCTGACGAATGCGGATTACCGAGCACGAAAGAGTCCTCTGGACTGTCTCTAGCGCAGGCCGTAAAACAACGGAAAGGCAAACAAGAAAAAACCCGGTCACAAGAAAAGCACCCAAGATTTGGGGGCTCTGTTAACTCCACACAGGATCATATGGGAGACAAACAGTTGAATCCGAAATTTACATCCAACCAACGAACTCAACGAGTTCACTTTAAAAGTAAAGTACACGAGACTACACACATGGAAACTTCAAGTGGATGTCGCAAATTACGTCTGCAAAATATACAATGCGATGATGCGGAGGTTAACCTCAACAGGTCAAATATCATGAAACTGTTCAAATGTGTGCCGTCTTTACGCACAATCGTTTCAGATGACATACGGATTGTCGAGTATGCAACTGAAAGAAACTCAGATCAGGTCCTATTACACATTAACTCTGCAAGCGTGCGTAGCACGCTTTTAAAGGCTGTTGATGAACTGCTATTCTTTGGGTTTGAAATTTCTGCGGAACCGGAGCAAGTTGAGCCAACCAGAGTTGAAAGATCAAACACAGGGAAAAAACAACAACCTAACCCAATTGACTCGGACACATTAAAACAGTCAATGAGTATCACCGTGTCCTCAAGACCAGGTCAATCCTCGAAAAGAAATATTACTACGAAAAAATATAATCAAAATCAAACAAAGATACATCATTAGCCATGACTAGTGTCAAGGAATAAGCCAATGGTACTCCTATCCTGGAACACACGTGGATATAAGCATTTATTCAACGATTTTGAGACACCACTCGAAAATATCTTCATCATTTGCTTGCAAGAAACATGGCTATGCACACCGCCAATTTGTGATGGATTCACTGTTCTATTAAATACAGCAGTGAAAAACACGAAAGGTCGCCCAAGCTCGGGCTTAATCACATTGGTAAGAATAACTCAATCTTGGTCATCTCCGATATCAATAAACCCAAATCCGTATGTACAAGGGACTATAATACATACCTTGGAAAAAAATACCACAAAGAAACTTCATTTATTAATTATAAACATCTATTGGAACCCATTAAAGATCAGCACAGACAGCATAATTTCGGCAATATCACTACTAATTGACGACGCAATGACAACCTATCAGTTATCTGCTGCGGCGATATGAACTGCACGTGGTTTCAACAAAATCACTCGTCGAAACAGTATCAGCAACTCGAAAACGAGGCGCTCGATGAAAGAGCAAAAAGATGGCAAACCGCCATGAGTAATCGCAATCTTGTAATGTTAAATGGAAACGTTAAAGGAGACGTGCCTGCTAAACCAACCTGGTATCGAGATGCCTCACGTAGCATTCTTGACTATATTTGGCTCTCAAAGAACCAGGTGCCTAAGCTAGTGGATCTGCAAATAAAGCAAATGAACTATAGTGATCACAGCCTTCTTCAATTACGTATCAAGATGAACACGATCCTGCAAACAAATCCATTCAAAGTTTCACTAGAAACCAATTGTCGTGGAAATCGTCTACGACTAAAAAGCAATCAAATTCAACAAATTGGGGAGAAATTAATGATTGAGCTAGGAAATCAAAGACCTGATTATATTCCATTGTTAACAGAGTTTACCATTCCTGGAAAAAACTCATTAAAGCTTGGTCAAACTCATCGCCATATATATTGCAAGGTATTACATGAAGAAAAAAAGGCTTTGCGAAAAGATCTGAGATTGATAAAGAAGAGAAATTCCAAGTTGGACGCCCAAAAAGAACTAAAAACACGACGCATGATGTATCGAAATTGGACAAAGTCACATGCAGCCATAATAGAGCAAGATCGTGCAGAGCATATGTTACAATTAACTATGACTAAAAACACACGTGACATATGGAAAATCCTGAATATGGAGCTTTTAAATTGCAACTCAATCCCAATAAACACCATAACAGGCGACGTTTGGAATAGGCACTTCTCCCTGGTGTTTAAGAAACCGGATTTCGAGATCCCAACACCAAAATGTTCTGCTGACACTCAATGGGATGTACAGATGGGCCATGAGGAAATCGTGAATGCTATAAAAGCTCTAAAGATCTCACATGCTGCGGGACCCGACTTGATCTCAAATATTGATTTAAAAAAACATCCAAACGAATGGGCAATTTTCATTGGTAAGCTATTCTTAAAAATCAGTTGGTCCAAAGAACTGCCTGAATCTTGGACATTGGCGATTGTGGTGCCAATTCATAAGCGAGGCAGTTGGGACGATCCAAACAACTATCGCCCAATTGCCTTGCTAGACACCATTGGAAAGATCTTTGGGTCGAATCTACGTAGCAAACTTGCAAAATGGGCCGTGATGTCACAGATCAATGACATCCGGCAAACTGGATTTACGAAAGGGACCGGAGTCGACGTAAATCTGCTCATTCTCACGATTCTAAAGCTAGAAACCTTAAATAAAAATGGCAAGATTCACCTAGCTTTCATCGATATGAAACAAGCTTTCGATGGTGTGAATCGAAGCTTATTATGGGAAAAATTGTCAAAGTGGCTATGTCCGGCATCCATTTTAGAGCCTATCATTGCTCTACATGAAAATACTTCAATCAAAGTCCGGCTAAACAACAGTGGATTGTCATCAAATAAAATAGCTACCCACAAGGGTGTTAAGCAAGGTTGTCCCCTAGCTGCTGGATTATTCAAACTATTTCTAGCAGATCTGCCAATGTACCTGAACAAAGTCATATGCTTCTCACCAAAAATAAATCACACAGCAATTAATTGTATAGTCTACGCGGATGACCTGGTGCTGATAGACAGAACCCAAATTGGCCTACAACGTCTCTTACTAGGCTTGAAATCCTATATGGGCATAAACCAACTGGAAATAAATTCACAGAAAAGAAAGATCATGTCCGTTGGAAATATTAGAAGCAAAAAAGATAAAGGTTTCAGGTGGAAAATCGAAGAAATCAACTTAACATCTGTCGATTCAATAAAATACTTGGGGATACAATTTAACAATTCCGTCTGCGAACAACAATGGATCGCAGATTTAACATCCAAAATGTCGAATTTAGCAACACAAGCCGTAAAAATCAATAAAAATTTTGGAAAATTTTCATTGGAACCCGTACTCAAATTCTACTTACAAAAAGTAACCCCAACAATAATCTTTGGGGCTGCGGCGGGTTGGAATATTAGCGTGCAAACTTGGAACGCCTTGGAAGGTCACTTTTGGCGGAAAGTCCTGCAACTGCCACAGGCAACACCACTATCTAGTCTGTGGCAAGAACTAGCAATTAACTCCCTTCACATGAGAGTGGTCTGGAACTCAATCTCAATAATGCGAAAAATGACCCTCGATTCATCCGCATCGGCTTATAAAATCTTTGCAAAAAATGGCAGCTCAAAAAAAGGCGACATTCTCAATCTATGGTTTCAGAAACTGTCGGCATTTCTCACAGCTGCACAAATAAGCAATCAAGAACTGCTTAATTGGCCACAGCTGGCAAAAAAGAAATTTGAAAACTGGGCATGGATTGTTACCAATGAAGAAATGTCAAAACTAAAATCAATAGAGGAAATGAGAGGCGTGCACAGGAAGCTAAATGAACCAGCGCGATATCTATTATACTGTCCATCTCGTCATCACCAAACCCAATTTTTAAGGTTGCGAGTCAATGCTTTAAAAACGAAAGGAACTCTCTGGCAAAGAAAAGATAAATCTATTGACGATAATCTCTGTCGTTTCTGTAAACAGTCAATTGAAACAGTCAAACATCTGTTAATCGAATGCACTCAAACTGTCAAACAACGCTCACTACATCTAGGGAACTTTGCACCACTAGATGAAGATATGGAGCGATGGTGGGGGCGGATCATTTCAGGAAGTAACACAAGACTTGTATGTGCGACTGTGAATTACTTTGACTCGATTCTGAAAATGGACTCCCTTAACTAGAATTAGCAGTGAGAGTCTGTTTTTTGTTCTTTTTTTTAGAAGACTGGTGGAACCTATCTCTTGGTTATGAAGTGATTTCTTTCTGTTGAAACAAAACAAAACTTGAATTCAAACTGAAGTTTTTCAATAAAAAAAAAAAAAATGGCAACAAAAGTCCTATGCGCGCTAAACCTATGAAAATTGCGCTGTGATACCGGAGAAGATGGCCGCCAATCTACTTTGTCTGTTGTCAGTAGTGGAAGGAGACCACACTGCTGAAACCTGTCACTGGGCTGGCCACCGAGTGAACATGGAAACTGCATGAAAGGCAGTGCTTTATTGCAAGGAAACCCAGACATTTCTCTGAAATCCTTTTTCTTGGTTCCTTAAAATAAAAAATAATGGTTCAAAACATCAGAAAAACATTCAACATCCTTGCTGGGTGTTACCCGTCACTTCATTAAAGGAATCAATATGAGCACACAATGTCAGGAAAAGCAGAATCTATCATCAGAATATCTTTTGTTGATTTTTAAAGCACAGAAAGTATATTTTTAAAAAGGACTGACAAAGGACTGTGTGAATTTGTAAAAATTGTAAAATTCCAGTATTGTTAATGTGAATTTTTTGACCATGTTTTAAAAGGACTCAGAACTCGATGCAATGTTCTAAGAAGGCGCAGTGAAAAATCTGGTTTTGTAGCAATTGTATTCGTGTCAGAAGCATGAAACTTCATATGATTATGCCCAGATATCATGCGCACATATGCATAAAATTGTGAACAAATCCAACATTGGGTCCCAGACCAAAAGTGCGAAAAGTTGCCAAATCCAGGCCCAAGCTCTCACAGCAACATGGCTTGGATGAATACTTGCTCCACAAAATGTGTGATATAGATATGCTATTGCTATCAAGTTTGTAAAATTGTAAATATGTATTATATGAAAAGTAGATTTCATGTGCAAAAACAAAGGGGAGGTTTTCCCTGGATCATAAAACACATGGTCATGAGGACACTCTGTTTTCTTCTCCATTCAAGGGAGAGGAAAGACCCTAACCGATGGACTACCTAGGGGGTGTGCCTAGGACAATTCAGCAAACCCACCCCTTTAGTAAACACATAAATAGAGAAAGGGGGATTACACCACATTCCTCAGGGCTTTATGGAGGCATCAGAGTGGGTGCCCGCCAGACCCCTTTGGCAAAAGCAGGAGGTCTCAGGCTGCCTCACCCTCCCGTGCACAGAACCACTAGCTACATGGAAAGGGGAGAGGCTATGGAATAATGCAGACCATGCTGCCATTGTAACCTAGGAGGCACCCACACTGATGCCTCCATAAAGCCCTGAGGAATGTGGTGTAACCATCTTGTACCTCAGAAACCGGTCAGCTGTTGGGAGACCTGACCTAGTGCCTACGAAAAAAGCACAGGCAGTGTTTTCCGAACTAGGATCCTTTATCAATGAACACTAAGGGTCCAATAAGATTCTTTAACTTATAGATTTTGAAAAAGAGGAACTCACTGGAGAATAGATTGTTCACTCTCCAGTATTTTAAAACATATCTGCACCTGCCTGATGGAGAAATCCCATTAAAGACTTAAGAATTTCTTCTTCCGAAAAGCAGCAGACACATGGACAGCCCTTAGCGGCCTAACATGTGTTTTTAGCACGCCAGAGTGCACCCACATGCACTTGTAAGCCAAGACAAAAACACGTGCTCATCCCTATTTACCCTAATAAAGTAGCTGTTTTCCTGACAAGAATTATTGCCAGAATTCAAAGATCCACCCAGTAGAACCGTGCTGTGACCAGATAGCTGTGAACCAGAACCAGAGCCCGAGAGATCCAGTCTAGTCCCACCGTGCGGTGTCCAGAGTGCCTTGATGAGTGCAGACCAGAGCGCCTTGAGTCCAGTCCGGTGTGTCCAGCAGAATTCCTGTCCAGAAATCCTGTCCATAAGTCATCCCTATCCAAATCCATCCTCTCTTATATCCAGAACTGCATTGTTAGAAATCCTTTTTGTCTTGCCTGAACTCTTTCTCTTATCCTATAGTCATTTTGTAATAGTAGTGTTAAAATCATCTTTGCGCTGATATATATTTCTAAAGAAAGGTGAGCGTCTCGGCAGGCAAAACCCACCAGAGATATCCTGGGTTGGTGGCTGTGCTGTTGTGTAGTTTGCATCTTCGTAATCTACCCCTAGTGTAAAGAAACCTAAGCTTTCCACATCCCACTCCACATCCCACTCCTTATAGTTCTTCCACAATCGTGCTTACTGCGCGCAGATAAGTTTGCCGCACATTTTTCGTTTGGCTCAAACCTATAACGTGTGAAATAGCTGTTTATTGCACCCGACCTCAAAATTAAGTTTTCTACTTGCTTCTTACTCTCTAATAATTGCTAGTGTTTGTCTGAAACCATGCAAAGTGGCTCCCACTAGTATTGAAACCATTTCAGTGAATTAAATCAATTTTCAGTGTTTTTACCATTCATGCAAAGCCAACGTTAAACCATTTTTGACAAGTTTGCCAATCAATTCTGTTTTTCTCTGATGTTTGCTGGGGGGAAATTGGGATTGATACTATTTTGTTGAATTCTGTATTCCTGAAACCTGTTTTCTTTCCTGCCATTTCTTTATATTACATATTGGGAGGATTGAGTAGTGTGCAGGGGGAAAGAGTAATCACATTGCAATTTGATTGAACCCACACAAACGTATTATCTCTGTGCTGCATTGCTTTTCTCATCATTACTCCTCATGATTAAAGTGATGGTTTAGTGTAACATCACCCCATTGGAGATTATCGTATAACCATTAAAATAGTGTGTTATATATTGTGAAATACATAAAATAAATATTTTAACTTTGCAAACTAGCCTGCTTCCTGGTTCAGTGTGACCGGGGGGGGATTCAAAGAGAGGGGCGTGATATAAGTGGTACATCGTTCAGAAATAAAAGAACTTATAGACATAAATAAATAATTAAGGGTTTCAGCTGTGCATCACACACTTGGCATTGACTTAGGTGAAGTGCCGGGTTGAAATCACTTACAGTTCCAAATGTTGAATTCGTTTGCCCAGCAACTGGCCTCAATGTAGAAGCACGGGAGTCACCTAAAGACCCTAGTGTTAATCCCATATCTCTCAAACCAAGTTTGCCAGTGGAAGCTACTTCTTCACCTCAGATGTATTCCCGTGCAAATCAAGACCAGAATAAACCTTCCACGAAAACGGCCTACACTATATTTTCCAAAAACCAAAAGGAAATTGCTCCAGCAATCTCCAAATCCAAACTGTCTAAAAACCAATCCAAAGAAAGAAACATCATTAGTTCTAAAACAAATCAGTTTATGAAAAAATGGAATCTTCCAAAAAAAAAAAACACTGTTGCCGCTGCTCCTTCTGCAACAAAAAAATACCAACAATTCATGTTGGATAAAACATCGAAGGCAATGTGTGAACTTGTCGATGCTCCTGTGCCCTATGCACCACTTGACGCTTTAGTTAAAGCTGTGCAAGTAGAATCAAAAACTAACAATAGTATCTCCACCATGCCGCACTCTAATGTAGACAATGCATATAGAATAAAGGCCTCAACAGGTCACTTAGTGAGCACGGATGACTATCATCGACAAGCCATCAGAAAGGCAGTTGACGCCTAAATGAGTAATCTACCTGCAAATTCCGTTCCTACTAACATTAATCAGAATTACATCCCCGGTGCTCCCAACAATTGTGGATACCACACTGTTGTTATGGTGTGACAATATACCGGCAAGCAAGACCCTAGACCCACATGCTTTACTGGCTCAAGTTACTCCAGAAATTCTTCAAATGCTGCAATCAGCAATTCACACAAATTTACAGCCAGTGACAAGTACTTGTAAAACCCATAAAGTCTCCACTTCAGCTCAAAATTCTATTTTAAGAAATTCTAACAGAAAACCCCCAGCTAACTTTTCTTAAATTTAGCTTGCAAACCAAAACCCTCTAACCAATATGACCTGAATCAGAGATCAGATCTGGCCATCTTCTCCGACATTCCATTGCGTGAAGACATTCATAGCATGGATATTGCATTAATAGAATTCCCTGCCAAACCGAATCTCAATTCTATCAAGATATGGATAAATTCCAGAGTCATTCAAAATACCATATGGATGGCTAAAAGTGAATTATTATCTCTGGGATTTGTCCTTTCCACTGATACTCTCAAAGTCCCTATTCCTACCCTGAAGTCCCAAACCGAAAAAAAACAGCTGTAACTCTTTGCCTATTTACCAAAATAAACACTCTTCCATTTCAACTGAGTACCGTTGTCGATCAGTTCTACAATCGAATTAGCTAATACCTCCTAAAAATGCCCAAAGTATCTCACTTATCAGTTGGAATACCAGAGGTTTCTCTCATCCGAAATTCACTTCTACATTATAATATCCTCATGTTCCAGGAAACATGGATAACATCTGTCCCTATATGGGACAATTATGATGTCTTCCTTAATCCGGCCCTTCGAGCGACCTCTGGTAGACCCACTCTGGCTTGTTAATTGCTATTAAGATCGAACAAGGCACCACTGCTCAGGAATGGAGGTGTCCTAATCAATATATGCAATTGCTAAAACTATACATTGATGACATTGGTTAGGCTTTAATCTTTGTTTACTGGGATCCTGCAGGAATATCTCATGGATGTTTTCTCAAAGACTTAAGTGAATTGTTAAATCTAGTTCGCCTGTTTCTAACATCATTATTGCAGGCGATCTAAACCTTGATTGTATACCTTGTCTGACTACTAATAATAAATCCAGGCTAAGAAAATGGTTAGCCTTCACGTCGTACTACAATCTGGTCAAACTCAATGGAGCTTTTCCATCAGATATTCCTGCACATCCTACATGGAAAAGAGGCATTTGTTAGTCTATCATTGATTTTGTATATGTTAACATCCAATTTCTTTCTAGTATTATGGATTTCTTTATAGTTGAAAACTGTAACAGTGATCACAATCAATTAGTGACTCACTGGATGACTTATAGGACAACCCCAACAGAGCAACAGGTGCTTCCTCAAGACTGTTTAGTTCTGAATAATGGCGGCATTCGTCTACGATGGTCACCTAACTCTTTGAGCAAATTCAGTAGCTCTTTGGATGCTCAATCTCAACGACAAATAACTCTCCCAACAAATCAGCCCACCGACTATTCAGATCTGATGCAACTCTTTCAACCCTCTAACTCTCCAAAAAGTAAACCAGATTTCATAGTATGTCTGCCAAAACTTCATATCTTCAACTGGGAAGTTAAAACTCTGAAAGCTAACACTCGCCGACTAAAACGCCAGGCATTAAATGAACAGGTTGCCACTAGAGCATCTACATTGAGGAGCATTAAAACTAAACACAAGAATGCTTTAAGGGCTTTGCGAGCAACAACTTATGAAAACAACGGTGAAGCAATGCTATCAACTTTATATTGGAAGAACATCGCGAGATCCTGGTCACTATTGAATAAAGTTATACACTATTCGCAATCAGTACACCAGGCTAATAATGTCTCATGATCAGATTGTATCTTTCACTTTTCCATTCTATATGCTTTGCCCCTAAACTCACCAAATGTGGCTCTCGGAGATGAACATAAGTGTTTTCACCTCAACTTTGATCTGGATGACATTCAATTTTATATTAATAGGATTAGCAATTCAGGCGCCTGTGGTCCTGATGGTCTTTCAAATCGAATGTTTAAACAACACCCGGATCTTTGGGCATCTATTTTGTTCAAAATATTTTCACTTATCAACATAAATCAGCACCTGCCAGTATCTTGGGCCCATTCTATCATAGTCCCCATATATAAAAAAGGTGACCGCTCCTCAGCATCTAGCTACAGAGCCATAGCTATGTTAGACACCCTGGGAAAAATCTTCTCGAGAATTATATTGAGAGATCTAAATCACTGGACAAGTCAAAGCAACTTGAGGGATCTATTTCAATCTGGCTTTGTTGCTGGCCTTGGAAGCAATCCTAACTTTATGGTTCTTAATATGTTAAGATCTAAATATGCAGCCAAAAATCAAATATTATATTTAGCATTTACAGATTTCAAAGCCGCCTTTGATTCCATCGACCGATCCATTATGTATCGCAAACTAGTCCAATACAACAATCCATCTTCATTATTAACTTTGATCATGCTTCTACATACCAATACGACCATGCAAGTCAGACTGACACTAGCCGGCAAATTGTCATCTGTCATCAAAACATGTCGAGGTCTTAAACAAGGCTGCATTTTGGCGTCCTTCATATACAACCTGTTCTTACTTGACTTAGGCCTCGCTTCGCCCCTAGTACAATCTGACTCTCCTAAATTGGGGCCCAATTCTATCTGTCATCTCCTTTATGCTGATGATTTGATACTCATATCGCAAACATCGACAGGCCTACAAAAATTACTTGACTGTTTAGCCTTGTATGTGACTGTTAACAATCTGACAATTAACAATCAAACAACTCAAATCATGGTCTGTAAACCTCATGGAAGGAATAAAATGAAGTTGTATAATTGGCATTTACATAATGTTCCTCTATCGAAAGTCCAGCAGTACAAATATTTGGGCATGATCATTCAGGCAGTGCCAACAAATCATGCAATGGAGGATGTAATACATACAAATCTCCAAATACTTATATCTCGGGCTAAAGTACTTAAAGCAAAGTACGGAAGCATATTCTGCAGTTCTACCAGCTGAAAGTGATTCCCACCATACTTTATGGAATTTAATCTCTATTGTCAAAAGACTCTAATTGGTGGATTACACTGGAGGCCTGATTCTGGACACAACTCTTGCACTTACCCAGGAGCACTCTGCTTCACATAATTCGATACGAGTTAGGTCTCCTTTCCTTGGAGTCACAAGTTAAATGGAGAATGTGTGCCCTGTTTAGGAAATCTGTCATGGGAATCTCTACTCCCGGGATTCTAGGTATCATGGCACAGCATCTTTTGGCCCAGGATCATGTCTTCACCAAGTCGTGGTCTAACTTTACCCTAGGTGCATTAGCAGATGCCTCAATCACTCTAGACTTACTGCTATCCAACCCACAACGTGCAAAACAAAAGCTATATCAGCATGACTGGATAGAAAATCTCAGACAATGTCAAAACTATAAGACCTTTGATCCCTGAGTGTTTGGACATAAAACGCTTTGTGAGCCGGCTGATTACCTAATAAGATGTCCGTCACCGCACATTCGCCAACAGTACCTGAGGTTTCGCTTAAATCTTTGGCCAACCAGAGAAATCATGTCTAGATGAAAATTGATTCCAAGAAAACTCAACTATTGCCGCTTTTGCACAAACAAAGCAGAAAAGGAAACATTAGAACATTGCATAATGTACTGCCCCATGTTATCCAATCAAAGAAAAAATTATTTCAAAAACCATCTCATAAATATATATGACCACATGGATATAATTAACATCTAATAACCCCAAATTGGGTATGCATGTGGCAATAGTACACTTCTTGGAATCAACATTTGTAAAATGTGACAGTAATATCTTCCTCTCAAACTGCTGAATATCCTAGAAGCAATTTCTCGAGCTGAATTTTCCTTTCCTTTTTCTCTTTTCTTTTTCTTCTTCGCTTTTCTTTTTAATGACAACATTGCATATGTTATTGGAATAATGTATGTTTTTTATTTGATTAGTTGTATTTAATGTTAGAAATGAAATATTGTATTCTTCCTTTTAATGATAATGATGTAATCTTAAGAGTTGTTAGTTGTATAACCTTGTAAATTCTTCAATTTGTCAATATTTGTTTATATTTGAAAGGATGATTGTATTATCCATATCAAATAAATACATATTAATTAAAAAAAAAATGGTTGGAGAAGGTGGTTGTTGTGGTGATCACAGGCAGTGGGCACACAACACTACCTTCTATTGAAAAAGGGTTGCCAGTGTTTGTGGTGGTTGATGAAAAATCTATCACCAATTAAGTTGTCTTATATGTCAAAGGCCAAACACGGGAGGGGGAAAGGAAGGGAACATGCAAATGTTGCACGGTTCACTGCTAAAACCGCAGCTGCTGTAATTGCTGGTGATGTAGTAATCTCCGGTAGTAGAGTAGTACAACATCAGTCAATAACCACACGTTGTGCCTCAACCGCTACTATATGAAGAACTGCAAGCATTCAAACTTTGTTTGTAGGGGTTTCAACCAGTCCTTCCAATGTTATCACTTGCTTGGCTGTTTCTGGCACTTTAGTGTAGCCAGCAGAAATCCCAAGTGCCATAAGATCAGAGTCTGGCACAATCAGAGATGTATCCCATGCTCCGAATGCACACGTCCAAGATCTGCAGGGAACTGTTGATGTGCCAGCTGTAGAGACTGCCACTGAATATCTGGCAGGAGGAGCATATGTTCTTGAGGGGCATTGGGTATCCAACAGAGCCATGCACAATTGCCCATGTTAGAGGAGCAGGATGTTTCTCAGCCTAGCACACCCACTGAATCTCCCATCCCTTCAACTCCTTTGGTCTATGATTTCAATAATGGCAACAATGATGAAGGTGAGAATGACGATGACCAGGACAATAACTAAAGAAGAATTGCACTTCATGATGGATTCCGACCTCTAAGAGCAGGACTGGCGGCTCAGCATTGTCTTGATTCCAAGACAAATGCATTTCCCCTGAGCTGTTCTCCCGGCTCCCTATTGTGGCGAATTGTATTCTGCCTCATAGGAATACAAGGGAGAGTAGCAGCAAAATGGCCCACTCAGCACTCTACTGTAAAAACCAAAACACGGCACAATCATAAAGGTAAAACAGGGACCATGAAGCGATATACCACCTTTGCCTTTTCTGGTAATGCGGGCAGAGGGAAAGCTATACTCTCAAGAGGGGTGTGACGGTGAACCAGTAGTGACCCAAACAGCACAGTATCATAGTCAAAAATAAAGAGAATGTCCAATCAAGGTTCTATAAATATACTTTAATTAAAACACACCATCTGCAAGTATAATGAAAAGAGATTATTATACAAAACCCCACCCCAAAGGAAAGAACAGAGAAAATGCCACAGACTGGAGCA
The DNA here is from genome assembly GCF_040938575.1 of Ambystoma mexicanum. Classification (NCBI taxonomy): domain Eukaryota; kingdom Metazoa; phylum Chordata; class Amphibia; order Caudata; family Ambystomatidae; genus Ambystoma; species Ambystoma mexicanum. The sequence continues at coordinate 1,026,879,402 of NC_090928.1, read as the reverse complement.
AGTAGCACTCTGTAGTTCCAAGGGTGGAGGTAAGGTACTGCCATAAAAAGGAAATTGGGTTGAAAACAGGCGTGATTGTGACCTAACCAGTGACCTAACCAGTCTCTAGGGCCCAAATGGACCATGGGAGCAGTTCAGTGTCACAGTACCTCGATTCAGTTCTTGGTGCACTGATGCATCAGACCCATGTTCGAACGTTGATGCGATCTGATCAGGCTTAGTCAGGCTTGTAGGATTGTTGAGGCCCTAGCAAGCAGTCTTGAGTAGGGTTGAATGCAGGTGCTCTGAGCAGTCGAACAGCAGCAGTGCAATGATGCAGGTTGGGACGGTCCCAAGAATGCTTCACAGCTGCCCAGGCCAAGTCGTGCTTTAGTCGCTGGGGGAAGTTGTCGAGTGCTGCTCCAGCAGTTCGAATCAGCGGGTGAATGTCGCATGAAGTGGTGATCGAGGGTGTGTCAATGTGCATTTAATGATGTGACGGTTCTCGGGTTAGCTGGGCTCAGCCATGGTGGTAACCCCCAGTTAGAGTTGTTTCAGTTTCCGGTGTTGAGTGGTTTATGTTCCCTGGGAATGGTTAGGGGACAGATCTTCCTTCTATCTTCGATAGCTCCTTCTTCACCTCCGGTAGAGGGCTTTTGGCAGTCCAACTATCCCAAAGGAAGTCCAGATGAGAATGGTCAGAACGTCTCTTCCTTGAGGAACTGAGGTACTTCTCCTGAAACTGTGTGAGATTTTTTCTTTTAAGGGCACAAGTCCTCAGGTGATTGGTCTAAAGCTAGCCTGTTTTAGGGGACCAATCCCTGCTCCTGGCTGGAGTGGACCTTGCTCTTTTGATCTTGCACCCAAATTGCTTTGCTCCTGAGGAGAGACAGTGACTAACAAGATGGTGGAAGACTTCTTCCAGTGTCCAGAGTACTTCTGCCTATCCTACTACCTCCCCCTTACCTCCTACCGAGAACAAATACATTTGGATATGCAGCACCCTGGTTTGAGGTTACTCCTTCTGAATGGGTGTGCTCCTTTGATACCTGGTCTCCGGACAGCTGCCTGCTATGTGGCTGTCTTTGGAGGAGGGGGTTACCGGCCCTCACAAAGAGAATCAAATAGAGGCTGGGTCTTCTAGGTTTCTGTCCTGCCACGTGACAGCATCGGCCCGTCTGAGCGGAATACACATTCCCTTCCACAGCAGAGCTAACAGGAGCTAATGCATGTGCAATATCAATTTGGATGTGGCGGCCATGATCATAAGTATCACTGTGCACTATGCTTAAACTCAGGCATAGCTTATTGTTAGATATTACCCAGCCATCAGCATGGGGTACTCAGGATCATGGTAGTTTGGGTACAGGAGGCATATCTGAAATGTCGCCCCTGTGCTGTAGTGACTTTGCTGTCACTGCAGTGGTTGAGTGGTCATCTTGTGACCTTGAACCTGCCCTGTGCCACACACAGAGTGTGTCCTGTGGATCAGGCTACTGATGCAGCAGGGCACATGTGCACTATGCTTTTGGCATGGAGTTGCAACAAAGGGGGATCTGGTTAGCAGATTAACCCCACAAAAACCATATGTTGTCCTCTCTATATTCTCTCTGCAGCATCTCAGAGATCCTGAGGTGGGTTATGGTGTACGTCAATTGACAGCATCTCCTAGACGTTCACAGCAACCAATACCATCTCTTGCACCTGTACACATGAAGGAGCCTCATATTTCCTCTTATTCTGTCTCTGTTCAACAGCTAATGACACCTATTGAAAGTCCACAGCAAAAGCACAGGAACCTAACAACACTTATGTTCAAACTTTACGACTAGGCCAGATCATAATCATCCATCAGGCATACTCTGATCCATCTAAGTTACCCTGATCTGCCTAGGTACTGATGCAATTAATGAACTCCTTCTCCCGGGGCACAGTATTAACCTCGCTTGGTTAGATCTAGTCTCCTGCAGATATGCACTACTGCCTGCGAACAGAGGAGCTCTCGGGCACTTGCATGTCCTGGAAGGGACAATAACGTGATACAATTCCACAATCCAAAACATGAGCTAGGACAGGAATACCCTCTCACCTGCCACAAACTATTACCCGGGAGCCAGAAAAATGAGCCCACAAGCACTTCTATCGAGCCTCTGAAACAGACAGACCTCATGGGAAGGTGCCCTGAAGCAGGCAAGGAATCTGGCCCAGAATTTCACTCAGAGAACCAATGCTCCTCTAGAATAGACACGGTCAGCTCAGCGAACACTCGAAGGAAATCAGAAATATGGCTCTCCAAACAATCCACATACTCACACATACAAATATGCCCACTCTCTCCTCTACACCACTAAACAATAGAATGCAGCTATACCTCTCAATCAGTTTGGCCTAGCTGCACACATACCTACTCACCTCCATGAACACATCAACAGTCTTTAGAACTCAGCTATACCCCACAGAAAATCGTCCTAGCTCAACAAATAATGTCATACACAAGTCGCACCACCACCAGAATGCAGACCCAGGTCAACGGCCTTGCTACACATTCTACTGACCTCACACAGCCACCGCACCATGCCTTCCATTAGAATGCAGCTACACATCGCACTGGTTGCACACATACTGGGTACACCCATGCACTTTATACTAACTTTCCACTGATCTGGACTACAAGGGCATTCAACCCACGTGGCTTTGTGATCATACTAATGGTATAAGGTACTATACAAAAGCACAATAACATAATATACCATTATATAACATATCCATGTTTTGGAACTTCTTAGTACATGGTTAAGTACAGCAACTTGCCACCTGCGCTCTGTGCAGAAAGGTTGTGTCCCTGATAGGGCCTTCTTCTACGCGACTCAGTGGCATCTCATGAACAAATGTCTCCTGTTTGCTATGGCCCTTTGAGGAAGCTTCACGTATGAGACACAGCTCTTTTTCAGTGAGTGAGGGCCTTCCATTGATCTACTTGCTCAAAATGAATCTGTCCAGAAGAGCAACGGAACATGATAACACTGGCAAGTCAATAACTACGAAGCTTTTGAAAGAACTGCTGGAAATCCTTCAGAATGCCCCATATATGAAACACGTGAAGTGAGACATTAAGTATTTTTCTGCTTAATGTATTAACCCCTGTTTTAAGGTGAATGTGGCCTCATTCCAGACTGTGGGCAGTAGTATGGAAAATAGAGGAGTCATAGTTGGAATGTACAATACTGCATTCGAGAGTCATTTACAAGATCACTTGCTTGCAGATCAGAGCATTGATGGACAGGCAATACAACAACAACTGAGCATCCCGAGCAGCCAGTAAGGAGCATGTCTTTATCTAGTATTGCACTCTCCACTGCAATTGTGTTAGGTTTTTGGGAACCCCATGTATGGTGTGCAACTCACACTTATACACCTCTGTGGCACTCACTTCCAGATTCTGCATTCTTCAGTGTCTTTGGGCCTGGGGCAGCAACAAGTAGCAGTAGCGGGCTTATGGCTATACAGATGTTGGATGCATATATGAGCAACACAAGCCAGCTTGGTACTCCGAGCGGTCTGTGTTACCATCAACACTTGTCATGTAGCCATTGACATCCTAAGATGCCCCCTAGATAGTGTATAGACTGAGTGTATTTGTGTATTTTTGGTGCTACTAGCACTATTGCCTTTGACCACAGGAGAAGCCTCTCTGTAGTTCATGTAGACTTGACGTTCTTAACAAAATAAAAAAGCACCATATCCCAGTTGACTACAGCAAGATACTGTTGCTTTCACAAGCACAGCTACATGACCTTCCCAGTCATCAGGAGATCATATTTGAGTCAGAGGATGACCTGCTGTGTCCCAGTGGACAGGGCAACCTGAGCAGTGGAAGCAGGAGTGGGGTTCTGTGGTTTACATTGATTTTCCAAGCTTAGGCTCTGGAGAATACATTGTATTGTGGGCTGGTTACTGATGTTGTTGATCGAGGTGATGATTAACAGAACATTTGCTCCAACACAAGAGTGTGAGATACCAAGTGTGCTGCATTTTTGTCTGTCTACTATAACATTATAACACAGGTGTGCATGATTAATTTACTACAGATATCCCAATGATTAAACAGAGACATTCACACACTCCATTTTTACTTCTCTCCTGTCCTGCATGGATGGGGGCACATCCTGCATTTTACGTTTCTCCTCACTTGCAGGAGTGGGGAACACACTCAGATTGGATGTCTCTTCTGTCTTGCAGGGGTGGGGGTATAGCCTGGATTATGCGTCTTTATTTTGGCTCTAGGCCATACACGAACATAGTAAATAACAGTAAACATTAAATAGTTCATAAAATGAACTATATCAAAAAAAAAATACACATTCCACGTCAGTATTTACACCTTGCAGTGCATAATGTTAAAAATCACATGACAGTTGCTATCAGTTTGAGGTTACAGCGCCAGCTAAATTGCTTCAAAAACTGTATCCAGTGTTACATAACCTACCTCCCATTTACCTGAATAGTGTAAGCAATTGCGTTCTGGAGGTTATTCCTGATTGTGAGGCATACTGCAGATAAAACACAAGTATAACAATAGACATCATCTACAGCATAATTATCTTATCCCTCCTGCGCAGCACCAAGGGATTGACAGGGTAATTCATGGAATAAATATGCGCCGAAAAGGGGAGTGCAAGCGGGAAAAACGCAGCGCACGCGTGCTAAAGCCACACATGCAGCCGTTCGCCGATTCATGGAATGCGCTGCGCATGTAAACTCTGGGATATGCGCCAAATCCGTGGGTGGCGCACGCGGGTGCACACGTCATCAAACGCTGTGCGGGAAGCGCACAGGGAAAGTGCACAATGTGTAGCGCACACAAGAAAAGTGGGCGGAACATGGGGCATAACACACGGAATGGGGAACAACGCGTGTAAATGTGGCCGTAACGGGGGAAGTATGGGAGGTAAATGCTTGCAACGCCCACACGCGCGCTAACAACACATATTCATGGAATCGAACAGGGGAAATCCGTGTGCCAAAAAATACGGGCACAGGCCTAAATACGTCCGCCACACGAAGGCAGGCGGTAGCGTCCCTGCGCATGACAAAAGTGTGCGCAAACAACAAACACGCATATACAGCTATGATGAATGTCCCATTCTGTGGCCCCCTAGGAGAAATGACGTGTCATGCAACGCACAGGCATCACATAAAAGCAAGAAAAAGAGATAAGCGACCCCTGTAGCCCACGCGTGTGCTAAAAAACACATGCAGTACACTCTGGCAGCCAGGAACCCCAAAAATACGTACGTGATGAACACACATGCTAGTATAGATGGAAAAAAAGGGGTACGCGACAACCAGGGAAACCCGCAGTGGGAAAAATAGCATGTGCGACTCACCGTCTGCCTTGCATGTAGAAGAAGAACACATAGCCAACACCCACCCGCTGTGAAGTAATCGCGTGTGAACCCCAATGCCTGGAAAACACACGCACCGCTTTCCACAAAAAGCATGTACAGAGCGATGGAAACCCACGTGGGACCCTCAACCCGTTGCAGGGAAATGCCCGCGCGTGTTACGTCACATACGTGCTTACGCGCTAAGGGCCTTTCCTCAAATTACACACTGATGTGCAGTTTTTTCACGTGCCAAATCACTCCGTATCAAGCTGGTCACACTACAACACACGGAAGACCACACTCCTGCCCATAAAGCCGATTTACTGCCCCCCAGAGCCCCGAGCAGCCTCCCACGAGCCAACTGCTGCAGCCTGCCTGCCTGCTGCCACCGTGCCCTGCCATTTGGTGCCTGCACATCTGCCATCTGCAGGGGTCCAGTTGCTGTGACCACCCCTGCTGGAACAGAAGTCTCCCGACTGGTGTTCCATCACTCCACAGACAAGCCCCAGGACCCAGTTGCCCACCCACACCTGCCTCGGGGGTCACCATGTCGGGGCAAACACCATCAGAGACCACTGGCGACCCCCAGCCAGAGAGGCAGAGGTCTACCAGCTTCAGTGACAAGGAAGTTGGTATCCTGGTGGAGCAAGTTCTGGGGCATTATGATGCCCTCTTCACACCATTGCGCGCCGACACGGAAGGACGGGAGAGGATCTGGGAGGACATAGTGGGTGCCATCAAGGTGGAGGGGTTGGCGCCCTGCGACATCAAACACGTCTGGAAGCGCTGGGAGGACTACAAATCCAGGACCCTCAAGAAGGCCCGGTGTCTCTTCGAGGCAGCGGATGCAGTGGGGCACCGGGCCCATTTTACCACCCAGCAGATGAGGGTCTTGGAGCGCATTCGCCCAGTGTTTCACCACCAGATCCTCAGGATGCAGGCCTGTGTGGAGTCGAGCGGTAAGTGGCCATGAATTCACGTTTGAAACAGTGCATGTTGAAGCGTGGTAGTAGTTAGCTACTCGGCTGCATGTGTGACGTGGGTCATGTATGGATGTGTGTGCGCAGGGAAATGACAGTGTTGCATGTGAGTCTAGTCAGGCGTGACCCACATGGATGGTGTATGTGTTACAATGCATCATGCTGAGAAGCATGCAGAATGCACACATGTATGCCTGTGTCTGTACCTTGACATGTTTGTGGTGTGATAGATGTGTGCTGCTGTCATGGACATGCATGATGTACATGTCCGTGTGTCAGAGTAGTGTTTGCGCCATGGATGCATGACACATGTCTGTGACGATGTGTTGAATCACTGATACAGCCTACTCATCCTTGTATCCACTGTGTCTGTGGGCATACGGGGCCAGATGCATGACCCTCCGGTGATGCGTGTGCATGTGATCAGAATGTCCCATGTTGCATGTGAGTTTCAGCCCACCATTGGATGTATGTACGGTGTGGTGGACATGGATGCAAGTTTTTGTTGCATGTGCCATGCCGGTTCCTGCATGTGTGTTGCCTGCACTGACCCATGTGTTGTTGGGAGACATGATGGAAGTGACATTTGACAGTGCCACTCATGTGCTATTGCTTCCTGTCTAGGGGAATATTGTACAGTACCCTGATGCTTGTGTTCTATGTCTCCCTCTACACAGCGGTGAGTGAAGAAGACGGCGGAGACGGTGCTGTGGAGCAAAGCGGCAGGGATGCCTCCACCGGCCAGCGACGCAAGGCCCAGTCACCCTCCCGGGAATTACCATCATCTGGGTAGCGAGGGGACTGGTGCTGCGTCTGCCACTACGGCTGCAGCGGAAGGGGCGGGTGAGCCCCCACAGGGGCTTGCGACGGCGGAAGACGGTGTGGAGCCATCCAGGTTGGTGGTGTGCACAGAGGAGGAGGAGGCCGCTACTGAGCAGCACATGGGGCCTGATGGGGGTGGTACCACTGGTGCAAGTGGTGAAGTCCAGGGGCAGGGGCAGGAGCCACCACATGTCGCCGTGGAGGGGCCTGTGCATGTCACTGTCCCTGACACTGTGACTGCACCACCATTCACCAGCAGGGATGCCCCATCCCAGGCCCGTCTGCAGGTAGGGGGGAGGTCCACGTCATCTGGCACTCCTCTACCTGCGGACGAGGGGACCCATGACCGTATGGAGTCTGTCCTGATTGGTGTCGCGTTGCGCACGTGTGACATTCGTGATGACGTGCGTGCTTCCTGGGGGGACCACGCATGTCATCATGAAGAGCTGCGTGCCGACGTGGCCCAGTTGGGAGGGGCCATGGTCGGGGGTTTCCTCCTCTGTGCAGACTATGCGCCAGTCGTTCTCCATGCCGTCTTCCAGCCCAAATGCCACCAGGGCCCCTGTGGACCTGCCCCGACTAACGCAGCCAGCTCGGTGGAGATCCCATCCCTGCCACAGTCGGGAGTCGGAGGTCCAGCAGGCGTGGACACCCCAGCAACTGACCCCAGCAGATGGAGGATGTGCCGGCATCATCGGGCAGGGCACGTTCACGACCGTGCCAGTGGATTCCATCAGCCCGGAGGCCGTCGTGCTGGCAGAGGCAGTTGCGTCGGAGGCAGTGGCAGGCTCAGCCTGGGAGGCATCATGGCTCGGGACCATCAACATCAGAGCAACATCAGAAGGGCAGGCATCGGGCGGAGGGCAGGAGGAACCTGGAATGGGAGTGTCTTCCGTGTGGCAGCGGTTGGGCCAGCAGATAGATGCAGAGCGGTGGCAGGCGGAGGATGCACAGCTCATTTTGGTCAGGGCGGAGAACTCCATGCGCAGGGCATTGAGGCGGGCTGAGTGCCTCGAGGCAACTCGCAGGGAGTTGGAACAGGCCATGACTGCATCCTTGCGAGACCTCGAGGACAGGGAAGAGGCCCGCCTCCGGGACATCGACGTGGACTTCGATGATGCCCTGGCCCGGAACATCACTGAGTGAGCCGTAGGACTTGTCCGCTGCCATTGTTTATAGTTCATTAGTCTTAGGTTTCCTTTGTTTTTCTTTTATTTTGGAGTTAATGGACATTGCTCCACTTTGTGTATATAGTTTTTTCTTCATAGGACTTTTTTGTTTCCTTTTGTTTGTGGATCATGGACCATTTGGACTTCCATTGTATATAGTTGCCGACTTGTACATACTTTCTTTTTCTATATTCCCATGGATCAATGTTTTTTTTTTATTTGGATTATGATTTTATTATGGACATTGGCAATGGACCACTTTTTTATTGTACATGATTTTTCATTTTTTTTTATTTCATTGGATTTACAATTGTTTTTTTTTCTAAATCTGTCATTGTACATTGATTTTCATTTTACAATTCCTCCAAGTCAGTTCCTTATGTTTTAAATACATGTTTTCTAACTTCTACATTTGTGTTCTGTTCTGTCATTGGTTTTGTGAATGTCTCATTGAACATTTCCTCTGTCATGTGTTGCCACTGTGTGGCTCCGTTTTGCATTCCTGCATGGGCATGGTGGTTCATTTACACTATCATGGCATGGGTAATTTGGGAGTGGGCTCTGTGGATGGTTGCATGCTTGGACTGGGGGGCAAGGGGGATTAGGGTTGGCTTTAGGGACATGGCTCTGTTTTGTTAGGAAATGTTGTTTGTTGGGACATGAGTCGGGGCCTGCTGGCAGGTGCCCGTCAATGGTGGGTGGGTGCGGGTGCAGGGGGACATGAGTCGGGGCCTGCTGGCAGGTGCCCATCAATGGAGGGTGGGTGGGGTGCAGGGGGACATGAGTCGGGGCCTGCTGGCAGGTGCTCGTCACTGCTGGGTGGGACATGTGTTGGGGCTCACAAGTGCATGGTGCCATGTGGGCTGCCTGCAGGGCATGCCCAGGGTGGATGGGCTGCCTGCAGGGCATGGCCAGGGGTGTAGGGTAGTCCCCTGTGGTATGGGCTGCCTGCAGGGCCTGGGGAGGGGGTAGGGGGCACACCCCGGAAGGACCCACACTGCCAAATTGTGTGCCCAGGGGTGAAGGGCAGCCTACGGGGCATGGCCAGGGTGGCTGGGCTGCCTGCGCGTATTCCGGGGGTGCGTGTGAAGTTTTACACGCTATTGGCCTGGTGCGAGCGGGGTACGTGTATTCTGAGGGGTGTGTGTGAAGTTTTACACGCTATTGGCCTAGCGCGAGCGGGATACGTGTATTCTGAGGGGTGCGTTTTAAGTTTTACAGGCTATTGGCCTAGCGCGAGCGGGGTACGTGTATTCTGAGGGGTGCGTGTGAAGTTTTACACGCGATAGGTCTGGCGCGAGCGGGGTACGTGTATTCTGAGGGGTGCGTGTGAAGTTTTACACCCTATTGGGCTAGCGCGAGTGTGGTATGTGTATTCTGAGGGGTGCGTGTGAAGTTTTACACGCTATTGGCCTAGTGCGAGCGGGGTACGTGTATTCTGAGGGGTGCGTGTGAAACTTTACACGCTATTGCCCTAGCGCGAGCAGGGTACGTGTATTCTGAGGGGTGCGTGTGAAGTTTTACACGCGATAGGCCTGGCGCGAGCGGGGTACGCGTATTCCGAGGGGTGCGCCTGTACATTTTCACACTTTTGGCTGCCGTGAGCAGGGTACGTGTGGTATTTTCATGTGATTACAGTGTACCGGCCCTGTGAGCTGGTGCAGGGTTAGCGCGGCCCTTTGCGCTGCATTGGGGATTTCAATGCCTTTTCCTTGCGCAAGGGGCGTTCTTGGGGGCATAACCGGCACTGCGGGATGTTCTCTGCGCTAGCGCACAAAATGACTTGGAAATTCCATGAATACGCGGTGCGCCAGAATGCTTTTTAGTGCACACGGCTGGCGCACACTGGCACACGCTCTCTCTCTGCGCTGCTCGTGTGCGCTGCCTCCGCGCTGAAATCTATGAATTGCCCCCATAATGTCATACGTGCTCTACTGCCACCACGCTCGGTGTATGAACATGGTGACTGACGCCACATTACCCGTTGCTTTGCACAGGAATAGAGATTCTGCAAGCTGTCTAATGCCATGCTGGTTTAGAATGGGCTTCAAATGAATGACCCGCAGAGCACTGTAAGATCGGCATATGAGAAGAAAATGTGCATGTTTTTATCACTTTCAATACAAACAGGGCACAGGTCTAAAATAGACATGTTCTATGTCTGCTGCAGTGCAGCCGTGGGTATATTGCCCAGTCTAAATCTCAAATATAGGGAGTGCACGTAAGGCGGGGCCGACTAGATCTATGTAGCTTTCATAACCCAGCTCTTGCTTACCCTTGCTTGGCTAGAACATCTTAGGGAAGTCTCAATTCTTGTTCGCCTCAGCCTGTTATCTGCCTCTTGTACCACCATCTCGGATGTTCCATGGATGGTGTCAAGCTGTATCCATAGATTTAAGAGGTTCATGGCTCTGAGTGTCGTTTTGATGTGCTTACCGCATGGCAAACTCTTTCCTCCTTCTTGGATCCAGAGGTTCATCACTACCTCTCAATATTTCCACAAATGTGAGGCCCACAGATGAACCCAATACATTATGAGGCGTATGGCTATTGTGTAAGATGTGTGCTTGTCATCTAGCTCGATATGTACAGCCATGTTTGGACATTTGTGATTTTATTTAGAAATCTATTTTCAACTACTTGCAGCCTAATAGGCTTTTTAAATCATCAGATTTCGGCCCATATACTGCAGCCGCCCTCGCCTGCATATTATGTATTTGCAGGGCCAGAGAAAAAGCATCATTTCCATGCGTAAAGGCACATTTAAGAATGGCATTGCTTCTTTTTTCAAGGTTCAAGCTCTGTCTTAACTTCCCTTGCAGCCAAGCAAAACCCAACAAGGAAACAGGAAGTTGCTGGTTCTTTATATAGCCACCGAAACCCGTTTTCTGATTAAGAACATTCCCGAATCCCAGTAGGAATACCCAAATCTGACGCCAGTATGATGATGTGCACCAAATCCCTGCGCTATTCCTTAAATCTGCATGCAGGCTTCCCATTCCTTCCGAACATGTGAATAAAATATGAACGCTGCAATTCTTGATCACCCAAAATCAGCAATTGAGGGTTACGCCTGGGGGTTTTGGGGAGTTATTAGCCCAGGTTTACATGGGACATACTTCCTTAATCATTTCTTTAATTAATAGTTCTCTCAAACATTTCACTCCTCTACTGCTGAGACGTGACTGGGCATGCAGATTTGACCTCAGGCAAAACACAGCAAAACTACTATCTGGGATTAGCCTGCCCACTGTCCCCTGCAAAATAAATAGAAAAAATACAAATCCTGGCATGGGTGTGACTGCACTGCTAACAACGAGGTCTATATTTCTATTCTTGGTAGGTATCTATGCCTGTTCTGTGTTCTGAACGACTAAATGCCACTATGGGTTTCTGCTAGGATTCAGGAGCTTGAAGTGTCCTTCCAACATTTGCAAGTCAGCTGGATTGTTCTGTGGACTTCTTGATCGTCCTATCTTTTCCTTGAACTTCAAATAGATCCAGTTTCCTCCAAAAGTAAAATATTAAAACAAAATGGTCTCCCAGCTCATCGAGATGTTATAAATTACGCGGGCATACGCACAGATATACACAGTTGCATAAGGTGTACCTGAGGCAAAAATGGAGTGGCACAAATGTGTTCCAGTATGTTATGTATTGCAGAACGTATATCTTCTTCCCTACTACCAAAATTGTGTTCGAAAAATGTGTACCAAAAATATTTTCTACCCTGCATAGTTTCGGAGCTGTCAGAGTTTCCCGTGGCCATGCGTCAGAAGGCCATCAAGGTCTGTTTCTTCTTGGAAATCTGGGACTTGTAGTTTTCCTAATTTTAAACGTAAACAATATTGCAAGTCTCAGAATACAAAGGGGAAACAACAGGGCTGGATGGCATTATCTCCCTTGGCCATAAGAAAACTGAGAGCCCTGCTGTTTTCATAGCATTTCTCTCAGGATCATGAGAAACATTTCATTGGGGTTGAGATAGTGAACGGCAAACGGCACTACAACTAATTCACTGTGTCACTTCCAATAGAAATCAGATGAGGATGAAAAATGAGAGTAGCCAAAAGAGACCAAGATTTAGGACCAGAGACATTGCCTTCTCTTTCACAGGAAATCCTCAGAAGCTACCGAAAGGCAGGGGCGTTGCTAGGGGGGGGGCTAAGGGGGCTATAGCCCCTGATCCTTTGGTTGTAGCCCCGGATAGAATCTCAGGAGCTACAGCCAAAAGACTAGCTAGCCCCCAGTCCCAGCAGTTCCGACATCAGCTTAGCCCCGGGTCTTTTCCAGACCTAGCAACTCCCCTGCCGAAAGGTGTAGAAATGACAGGGCACTTTGTTGGTGCACGTGCTGTTTCACGTGGCAGGGGGCTCAGTTCAAGAAAGTACTGGAATTGAATAATGGAATTTAGCCTGTGAATAAATCATTTCAGGTTTTGCGACCTGGCCTCTTCCCGAACTTTTGTACTGCCTGTCACAGTGGGCTGTTTGTTGGAGCAAAAGCCCGCCGACGGCTCCAGGCAGAAGGCTTGGAAAGGCTAGGATAATAATTTTGTGTTAGTTCAAAGGACCTGGGGCTCTTGATTCAATCTAATCTTTCTAAAGGTTTTTACATTTGAATGATATTTGTGTAATGTAAAATTCCAGAAGTACTGTAGATTGACTGAAGTACAACAAAATAGTACCTTTCATTCCTACTACAGTGGCTATGGCACTCTTATGCCTCCCTTTTTTTGGTGTAACCCAATCACTAAACCTCTCTTTCACAACGGATTCGCAGACTAAAATAGCTATTTTCAGCTAACGCATGCCACAGCAGCAGCCAACCCTGGAAGTTCACCTCCAGTGCAAAGACATGAGCAATGCTTGCGGATATGCACATTTGCTGAAAAGCAGACGTATTTGGCCCAGAAAGTTGTTTTCGTCTTATCTTTTTCAATAAATTGCAAAATGCTTAACTGGCATGCAAACGAGGAGTCAGACAGTATTACCAGAGTAAGTGCATAAGGCGTATGATGCGTTACGTACATGAACGTCCTCCCCAGAGGCTTCCCTTGCTACTTCCTGTTAAATAGTGGCCTTTTCAATGTGCTGCCGTGCATTGATGCATTTTGCTCCTTCCTCTGCTTCTTCTATTTATCCTAAGTGCTAGGGAGCTGGGGTCGCCAGCAGGGACGCAATTTCACCAAAATGCCAGGGGTAGCGGAAGTGACATCACATGAACCGTGACCTCTGATGACATCACAGGAAGTGATGGCACTGGGCCCCTCAAGCCCCAGTGACATCACGGGAAGTGATGGCACACAACCTTTAACCCCTTGACAAAATAGGAAGTGGCATCACATAGCATTGTTCCTCAGTACACTAAGACAAATATGGTTATATCACTGTAATATGATGTACATTTCATACAAAAATGGATCAGCATATGTATCGTTAATATCAGTGTGTATATGCCCATATTACCAAATTACTTTGATTGTAAGCAGACATCCAAAACAAAAACCTGGACTATTGTACATCACTCGAGCTAAACTGTAAACAGACAGAGCATTTCGAAGAGGCCTAAAACCCATAGTGCAGACATCCAGTGCCTGCCAAGTGTCAGGCCACAGACTGGAAACAGCAACTGACCAACACATGTCCAACCAGAAAAACGGTGGACTGGAGAGTTGCCCAGAGCTGTGCAAGTGGTTATGAATGATTTGAAACCTTCCAGTCATCACCTTTCTGTTTTGCATATTTGGTAAGTAACCCACAGTTTTTTTTCGTTAGATGGGAGATAGAGGGGAAGAATGTGTTGCAGGTCATAGTAATTGGAGTTTTTTTTATTTTAAACATAGACAGCAGCAGCAGATCCATGACATCACCCCTAGAAAAGGCCCATTTTATTATTTTCTTTGTTTCATTATTTCTTGCTTTATGCCAGCCTCTCCAGCTTCTTAGCACTTGGACAGGAACTGAACCCATGTTAGACTGCATCCTCTTGTTTGAAAGCAAGTGTGTTGCCCCTGAGCTATCCTTCCAAATATATAGTTGCTTTGATTGAGGAAGCAACAGATGGTTTACTTCAAAGGTCGGAGGGCAACTTAATGTAAATAAATTATCCCACCTTGCGTAGCAGAAGCCACTGATGCCCACCCCTCTCATCACAGGCCCAGTGGCTCACTGGATGTACAAAGCAGACAATGAGAAACAATGACGAGATGTGCGTTCCTGCTGTGCTGTCAATGAGTACTGCAGGCTGCTCTTACCCATTTCCAGCTAGCTAGACGTAGCCCCCATGCCCCCCCTGTTGCTACAGTACTGTGTATGAGCTGCACAGACAGCCCCACCTCTGAACCCAACCATTCAGGCATGTTTCACTAATGGACTGCCAACCTGTTAGTGATGGTGGCTTCATAGTTTTTCCTGCATCGCTGTTAGTTCTCCAGCTAATGAGATCTAGACTCCAGATGACAATTGTGGCCCATTTTTTTTTTTACTTTTTATTATTTATTTTTTGAAACTTTTTTTATTCAAACCGTTGCTTATAGTTTGTTAAACAAACTTTTACAACATGCTTTTACAATATACATATTTCCATTTCCATTTTCATATAATTTTTCATACACATGATTTGAGTTTAAAAGGAAGCTTCAGGTTTTCTGATACTGGATAATACAAAATAAAAAGGACACTTTAAATGCATCCCAGTATATATAAAAATGTATACAAAAGCAGCTGGCAGTTTTTGCCTTTGAAATACAGGGGTCACATGCTTTTCAAATATTTCATTTCAGAATGGCATTATAACGTTTACTTATGTTGCTATGCGTTTTTCTATTTCAGCATTCACTAAGGTAAGAAAGCTTGTGAGCTGTAAAATAATTTTGGTTGTAGAACCCCACATACAAACCAACCATAGCCATTCCCTGCTTTCGAGAGATTTGATCACAGGACGGTTTTTGAAAGATTCATTACGCTGCACTTCAAAATAAGTACAATGAATAGTCAAATGCTTGAGTGTTTCATGGGTGTCAAGCATTTTGCAGAATCTACAATTATCCCCACGCCTGTTCTCATTTGATTTTCTCCAGTTTATTGTCTTCTCTAAGGTTGGTAGTTGGTTGAGTTTAAACCTAAGGTACAAATCCCTGGCTGTGGGGCAAGGAAATTGTTGAAGATATTGTTTACATGGAGATCGAACTGTAGCAAATTTAGCAGCTTCTTTGTAGGACTTGAACTTTTCCATAGCACTTAGGGTTTTACACCAGTCGTGGGCAAATAGACGGATCTTGACATGTGCTAGGTGAAATTCAAGATCAGATGGCTTTAATTCTATCTCATCCAAAAGAACTTTCATTTTTCTATGATATGTTTCAATGGAAGGAGGATTCAGGTTAGTATTCATCCTCCCTAGATCTTCATATAACGAGTTTTGGAGTGGATAGAGCATTTTTGCAAAATTTGAGAGCTGTTGCCAATTGTAACAAGCAGACAATGATATCAGTCCTAATTCCTGTTTTAGAACCGCATTTGGGAGTGAATTAGCTAATCGCAGCACACCCTTCCAAATACGGCCCTGTAGTTGGTCCAAAAAGGGATTTATATTAGCCAAGCACATGTCAAGTGGGTAAAGTAAGATTGCCTCTACTTTGAGAATGTAGAATTTGCGTAATGGTAGCAATGAAAACTTACAATACTTAACTAAAATCATGCACAGTTGTGTTGATAGAGTTTTTACTTTTGAATTTAATGTATTCTTCCACATTAATATTGCGTTAGAGTCAGATATTAAATAACCTAAATAGCGAATTGTGGATGTCTGTGGGATGGAGATTGAGCCAATAGTCCAGATCCATTTCTTTAAGTTGTTAAATATAAAGATGTTTGACTTGGCTCCATTGAACTGCAAATTATGAGTTAGGCAATATTCCGCAAACAATGAAAGCTTTGTTTGCAGTCCTGATGGAGTTCGATCAAAGATGACAATATCGTCAGCAAATGCTAGCCAGTGGATTTTGAGGTGGCCTAGTCGAGCTGGATAACTGATTCGTTCCAACCATATATCATTGATGGTACACAGATATAAATTAAACAGGGTGGCAGCCAGGTTGCAACCCTGTTTCACCCCTAAAGCAATCGCAATTGGTCCTGTGGTAGCTCCAGCCTGATTGACTCTGATAAAGTACACGGTGTTAGTGTGCAATTTGGCAATTAGATATGTAAGATGGTCTGGTACGCCCAATGCTCTCATTTTTTTTCCAAAGCAAGCCACGCACAACGCAGTCAAAGGCAGCAGATAGATCCACTGAAGTCATATATAATGGCCCAGTGTCCGGAATCTTCGATTTGGCAAGTAAATGTGCCATTATCGTAGCATTTAGGGAGGCCCCCATCCTTGCTCTGAAACGGATCTGAAATCAAGATAAAGTATTGTTGTTTTTCCAGAAATAATTGGAGTTCCCGTAGAATCAATATAGCGAAAACTTTTGCGGACGCATCTATCAATGCGATAGGTCGATAGTTGGCGGGATCACTTCTTTCCCCCTTTTTGTAAATGGGCACAATGATAGAGCCCAACCATGATGATGGAATAACTAAGGAAGAAAGCACATTATCAAATTGGGGTTTCAATACTTTAGCCCAGAGTAGAGGCTGACGTTTGAGAACACAGGGAGGTATCCCGTCCGGGCCTGCTGCCTTTGAGTAATTAAGAGTGTTAATAGCACACTCAATATCTTGTATTCACCATGGGATCACAGGCGATTGCGGAGTCGGTGGCATAGTTGCATTTACATTAGCAAAACATGGAGCAACCGCAAATTTGTTCTCATAAAAATTCGCCCATGTCGCAGCAGTTATTATAGATGCCTGATTCTTATCCAGTCTACCAGCATCTGACCTCAGAATTGCCCAGGTTGATCTTCGATCATTGCAACATAGTGTGTTAATTATCCTTTGATTAGTGAGAATATGTGTCTGCCGTTTAATATTTTTGCATTTATTGCGATATGTGGTGCAGATCGTTGTTAATTTACGGTACTCATCTAATGTGTAACTAGTTTTTTTTTTTTTAGTTTGCGCAGTTCTGCATTTTTTATTTGTTTGGCTACAAGGAGTTCAGGACAGTCATTTGTTTTATTTGGTGCAACAGAATTGTTTGATTCCTTTTGGATCTTAGCCATTGTATGCGTTATCATTTGCAAATACATGGTTTGATCTTTGTCAATTGATTTCAATTTTCCAGGACTGTCCTGAAGTCCCTCAAGCCAATTGTCAATATAACCATTAATTCTATCACATAAACGGTTGTTCCATCTTATTGAAAGATGTGGTCTATCAGCTTCCAAGAATCCCTGATTAATATCCTGGGCTAATGCAATTACATTTATGTGTATGGTTGACGAAATCAGCATGTGATCGCCAAATTCAGGATCTATAGTTAAAATGGCAGTAGAGCACTCTTGTAGATTTGCAGACATAGCAAAGTGGTCTATTCGAGATCTATATGGACCCCTCTTCCAGGTGTAATCTAAACCAGGATGTTGATTGGGGAGAAATGTTGAATCCCATTGTTCTAAATGCCGCTTCCACATCACTCCCCTGCCATGTGAGGATAGGGGAAGCTCGTTAACGGTGTTTGTACAAGGTTGCATCCAGCATTCCGTGTTATAGTCGCCACCGATAATTATCCGGCAAGCAGCATATTTAGTGAGAACTTTATCTAGTAGTGCATCCAAATGATCAAAAGCACTGTTCATTTTCAGACGATTCGGATTGTGATATAGGGATGCGCATCGGAAGTACTCCACTATGGGGAGTTGGAAGGCTATAACAACTGCTACAAACAATGGGGATTGATAAAATTCATGAGTAGTAAAATGCAAGTTGGTGTTTATGCAAATAGCGATTTCACCATGCGGGCGTCCAGTTGGGCCGCGCTCAGCTGGTTTTTGAAAGACTAGAAAGCCAGGCAATGTCATGTGATGCATGGCCATAGTCTCTTGACAAAGTAATATGTCGTAGTTTGAGACATCATGCGTCTTGTTGAACCAGGAAAGAAGATTTGTATAGCCACAAGAGTTCCATGAGGCTATGGAGAATTTGTGGATCTTTTTAAGTAGGAATGTTGTCCATTGCGGGATTTAATGTGGAAGACAAGGAAGATAAGCATGACCAATCCTTGCTAACATTTGAAAGGGCCTCTAATTGGTTAATAACTTCTGGGTGGATCCCGCCATGATCTTTTGCGGAATCTACCATTTTTGCTTTTGGAGCAGATTGTGTGAGTGGTGTTTCGTTGAAGGCTATGGCCTCATCAAGAATTTCAAATGGTATTGGGAAAAGGCCGATTGTTTGCAGTTCGCTCCTGTGTTGCCATATCAAATCGGAAATGATGGTGGTTTGCACTTTGCATACCATCCTGTAATTTTGTACTTGCGGAAGTGTAATCCATTCAATATCATCTGAATGGAGCGTCCTGAGTGCTGGAATTTGTCTAAAGGTCTTCAGTAGGGCAGACCGATTTAGACGTCTATTGCCGTAAATATTCAGATCAGATTCCCAGCCAATTATCATGGGAATGGATAGATTGCTTTTATTTGTGGGCTTAGATGAATCTGCACGTTCAAATGGCAACTTTGCGGGATGGTGGCCCTCCATTTGATGCCCATTCTGTGTGTTCATATAATCAATTTGATCAAAATTGATTTACCTTGTAGGAGATGGATTGGATTGTGGGGAATCATTAGTTACATTGGGCTGCATCATTGATGTTCGTAACCCTTCCTGAGGGCCGAGAGATTGATGGTGTGCATTGCCAGCCTGTACTGCGTTAATTACTATGGGCTTAAAAAAAGCTGACAACTGAGTTTGGACAGTAAACAGTGTTTTATCTTTGTGCACAGGGGGTCCACAAGAAATAGGCCCTTTTAGTTCTTTATAAGGTTGCGCATTCATGTTTCCTTTTTGTTTTGAGGATTTTCGGTCCCATGTCTATGCCTTCAAGAGCAGGCAACGTGCCTAATTCATTGTCTGCTGACTGTTTGGAAACCTGTGTAATATTGTCATTTCATGTAGAATCTGAATTTTTATTTTTATAATTGGCAATTTTCGTTTTTTTGTTTGTTTTGGAATTAGGTGGTTTGGGCACTGGAGGGGGCGGCTGCCTCACCTCTTTCCTCTTTAGAGCTCTGAGGAAGAGGCGCTTTTCTTTACGGGAAGTAAAGAATTGGCCAGCACTGGCTGCATCGCCAGCATTATCCTTAACTTTGCCATCCGGGATCGTTGTTTCACACCTAGGCTCTGAGAAGAGGTTGGTAAGGGCAGATGGACTATCTGGGTGGAAGATTGTATCCACCTCCAAGTCCTCTTGATCCTCTTCACAGTCAGTTTGACACTCCATAGAATTTTTTTTTTGAACAAAGAACAAAATCTGATCGATCTTTTCTGTGTTGGTGTTGACCATTTGACATAGCTGGGCATGAGTAAATATGTGATGGTGAGAAGGACCTGGAGGAGCAGCAACCGTTTGGGCAAAAGATTGCGCAAATGAATAAGTGTTAGGCTGGATTGAAGACAGTATGGCAGATGCCACCACTTGGTCATTCAGTTCGGTTTGAGTAGCAGTATTTACGTATTCCACCTTTTCTGATTTTTTTGTGTGTGCAGATATTAGCCCCCCGATTGAAGGATTTGTTCCTTCCATGCGGATGGAGTCCGCAAAAATGAAACCCTCCAGTTTGTTAAGTTTAAATAGTATTTGATTCAGGGAGGACTTGCAGTCCTTAAGTTCATAGTGCGTATATTCATGACCTTTGTCAAGTAGATTCAAAATGCGAGTTAGAACTTGATATGAAGCCTCTAAGGACTGCAAGTCATCTGAGGGATCCAGCAGGTCAAACCCCAGCGGGGGTATAGGGGGCCTAAAAGATGAAGATGAAGCAGCCGCAGCAAGCAAAGAAGTTGGATTAATTTTGGGCAGCAAGGGCAGATCATTGCACAGATCCGTTGTCAACGGAGGGTTGGTGGGCGTAGCGGAGCTAGATGAGATGTTAGAAATATCTAGCGTTGCTCTTTCCTTGCAGTATAAGTGAACATCCACTCTTTTGCAGCTGGGCAAGGTAACTGGGGTGGAGGGCCATCTGACAGCCGAACCCGTTTTTCAAGGGCTGCAAGAACTGCCGGGGCAAGAATAGAAGTATCAGAGGGCGAGGTGTTCAACAGATCATTAGTTCCCTCCCCCATAAAAGAAGGGTAGTCCATTCTCATGCTCAAGAAACTTTTCCTGGATGAGGCAGGGCGAGCTGGATCCCCTCCCTGTGGAGCAATAGACTGTTTAAGCGAAAGTGGCATTGATAGTTCCGCCTGTGCGCATGCATATGCAAACACCACTTCATGACAGATTGTGTCGTTTGTCGCAACGGCATTCATTGCGGATGGAATACTTTGTGCGCTGAGAGGTGTCTCCATAATTGCTATTTCGACAATTGGAGAAAGATTGGACAGAACTATTTTTTTCTTATTTTTGGAGTTTTTGTTTTTTGGCATGATTTTGCAAGGGGGGCCACCGCTACGTAAGGAGTAAACCATAAGGACTGTACCATGCAAAGCCGGAGCCCTTCAGAATTCGTTGGACATTAACAATGCACGTTTGTTGAAAAATAGAAAGTGGTATCCAAGATCAAGGTGAGCGCAATAGCTTTACAGTGTATAGTGCATCCATAGTTAGGAAGGTTACCGTGTGTAGACTATTCTTTCGGCATCCAGCGCCACCGCGTACCGCGAACCGTGCCTGTGATTGCAGTGTCTGGCAAATGCCTAATACCTACATGCAAGCTAAAACTGTTGGTTTTGCCAATGTCTGTTTTGAGGAACCATTGTAAACTGAGTGGTTAAAGGTACCCTTGGCTAAGATATTTTTAAGTTATGAGTAGTGCATTTACAGCTGCAGTGATGCCATTAACTCTCATCAGACTCATTAGAAATAACAGCAGGCCAAGGCTTGATATTAGTGCTTGATAGAGCCGGTTCAAAGTGATCCTAGGAGCGTGTGTTTTGGGCATGGAGGTGCAGGTAGTGGGTGGGAATGTCATAGGGATTAACATTGACCAGGGCCCTCAATAGGTGGGTAAATAACCAAGCAACACTTAAAAACAGTATGTCTGTCCTCACATGTCATCTCCCTCTTAGCTGTACTCCAATGCCGAACAGCTAAAACTAAAAATATTTCTGAAGAGGGTCAAGAAGGAAAAACAAAAATTGTAGGTTAGAAAGTCATGGATGAAATTCCCCTTTAAATACAAAGATAAATAAAGCTAAAAAAGTGGTCAATATTCAAAAGTCTCGACTATTGAAATTTGACAGTGTCACATAGCTGTCAGTTTTTGGACATTAAAGGGTTTCCCTGACAGATTCTGGGTTTCTGGTTTAATTTGTGTCAGCCAGTCTGTATACCTAATTTGTGGGCAGTCGATCTGTTTTTGATGAGCGTGTGTCTGTTTTCTTTTCTTTTGAGCATTGGGCAGGCGATCTCCAGGTTCAAATAACTTTTTCTGTCGTATACCCTGGCTGAGACACAAGCCCACTATTTTTAAATGTTCGATTGCTGTCAGCCTCCAGTCTGTTCACCAATCTCAGGGATAGGATAGACATGGCCTGCTCATGCGAATGACTCCTGTAATATGAGAGAAATGATGCAATAGTTTTACAATGATGACACATCGCCCGATGCACTCGCAGAAACCTGTACAGATGTTCACGGAAGTATCAGGGGTTTAGGTGGAGGACCGTCCTCTCTGAAGCCTTGGCGTTCTCTTGATACCAGAGTGCTCAGTTCCAGACATCCTGCCAAAAACCAATGCCAGCTTCATGGACACATGCATGTGAAGCAAATTTGTATGAAGCCAACCGTAGCACTATACGTACAATTAATGGAACACAAAATCCCTATAATCCCTTAGTTGTGAAATGACAACAGCCCAATTATATTATAATTGTAGAGCTGTGACTTCAGAACCAAAAGATTGTTTTATAATCCCCTAGTTATGATGTCAGCTAACAGTGCCTGCTGGGGGCAAAGCTGATGCATGACTGCCGCATCCCATGGGGACCCAACCTTCACAACGAGGAAAAGCTCTTGGTTGAATTAACTCACAGATAGCTGCACTTTCCAAAAACAAAAGTCAGACTTTTTAAATGCTGCAACATTCTCCCAGCGTCAAAGCACGAAATGTCGACTTCTGAAGGAGACTGGCCATAATTGTGTCCGTATTATATAGAATAAGATACCCCCATCAAATAGAGTTTAAGGATAGTACGAGTCACCTGGTGGCTCTGTACTTGTGTGGCACAAAGCACATTGCCTACTGAAAATATACTTGTGATGTTGACTTGTGGTATATTACTCTATCTTTAAATCGCTGTCTTAAGGAAAGGTTTTTGAAGCTGCAGTAAGACTTCTCGATACACCTGATGCGGAAACAAATGTGGTACTTATGTTCAGAAATAAACATCTGTCCAGCTTTCCTGCACAACAAACGGCATTGATGATGACACACTTCGCCTATCCTGACGCGGTCATTCATGAGTTAGATAGGGTAGCGCCCAGGAGAAAGGAAACAACCAATCAGGTGGCAAGTTAAGTAGTGAGAATCTTGCAGTAAGTGCGCAAGTACCGTACAAGACACTTCCGCCTCTCTCCCTAGTCTATAATATTTGTTTTCCTCAGCCGATGCTTCGGTGTCCCTGGACATGTTCCTCCCTTACTTCGCATAGTCCCTGCACCCCCTCCCCCCCCCCATAAGTTCCACACCACTCACCACACTGAATATAACTTACCTGACTGGCTCCCTGCTTTGCTTTATGCATGTCTGTGTCACGGCAATAGAAATAGTAAAGGGACTACTTCCATCGTTCGGTTTCCAACTATCTTTGTTTGCAGTGTAATGAGGAAACACAGGCAGGCACGATTGGTATAACATGATTTTCATGAACAAAAAGTCTGCCAGTACTTTGAATAGAGAGGGGACAGAAAGGTGTGTTATTATCCCTGAGCTCTGAAAAGGCTCAGGCTTGCAGGCCTTTATCTCCCCAGTGTGCCCCAATTAGGGGGATAATCAGTATGTTCAATGTACACACATATGCAAATTCCTTTGTGTTTGAAAGGGCAATTTTCTCACTGTTTAACAATGGCTGAAATCTATGAAAGTCAACTGTTAAATTCTAAAGATTTTATATTGCTTTAGACTTGAGGGTAGTCATAGTCAATGGCTCTGAGTAGGGCCTCCCTCCTTTGTACATATACCCTACTTTTGTTGTGACTCATAATCCCATAGTCTCGCTTCACTATAAGCACTGTTTAATATATGTCAGTTTGAGTTTTTATTTCACTGTAGAGCACAAACTCAATGTACCTTGTGCCTGTAACAATAATTCATCTTTTATGACACGCGAGACATACTAGAGGCCATTCTCTGCGGGACCAGGATTCAGACCTGTGTTGCTCTGTGCTGTCTCGCTTCCAAGACAAACGCGTTGCCCCCGAACTATCCCCCCAGTAATCAATAAAACACAATACACTGATTAGGTTTCTGCAATCAAATCCTTCTCCTGGTGCATGGTTCCGAGTCTCCTGTCATTGGTCCACACCAATCGAGAGCATGGTGGTTTTTCCAAGCTTTGCGTTTTCCTTCCAAGACTAAAGACTCAATGATTTCCTGAATGGCTCCAGAATACAGTCATTAGGATTATATATATATATATATATATATGTATATGTATATATATATATATATATATATATATATATATATATATATATATATATATATATATATATATATATATATATATATATATACATATTACATGTAGTTATGGTTAAGTTGGTGTTTGCATAGGAAGAGCACTTTTTGGGCGGCTTATAACTTCGCTCCCCCTGGACGAATCCTCACCAAACTTTGCAAACAACGTATTTGGGTCACTCTGAATTATTTTGCAAAGTTTGGTGAGGATTCGTCCAGGGCGGGCAAAGTTATAGGGGGGGTCCCATAACTTGTTTTTCCCATAGACTGAATGGACATTTTTTTGCTTGCGTCTAAAGCCCAAACCGCTGCACGGAATTTCACTAAATTTGGACCAGGAGCAGCGGCTTGGTCCCGAAAGCGTGCTTTTGCAAATTTGGTGAAAATCCGTCCAGAAGCTTTTTTAAAAATGACCAAAAAGTAGGTAAAAAAAATTAGTGATATCTGTGTCCGCTTCGCGGACACACTTCCCTGTTCGGTCCGCGGACAGGACGGTGATTGGGCAAGCAGCTTGCGTGATGTCCGCGGACATCTGACGTTCTCTCTCATTGGATGCGGTGAAAGCGTGCAGTGCATCGTGGCTTTAGAGACGCCCGCCATCTTTGTTCCTCGCATGAGAGGCTTTGTCAGGTCAGCGGGAGCGGGATCTGCCACCTGCACAGTAAGTCCCCCACCCCCGCTCATGCCCGTGTCTGTCTCCTGTTCCTCCCACCCCCCGCTCATGTCCTGTGTGTTCTTCTTGTCCCCCCACTCATGCTCCGTGTCTCCCCTGTTCCTCCAGCCCCCCGCTCACGCCATCGGCACACAGTGGTCAGCGGAGGGCCGAGGAGCGGGATCTGCTGCCCGCACACAAACTCATGTCCGCTCATGCCCCGTGTGTCTCTCTCCTCCCCCACTCCTGCTCATGCCCTGTGTGTCTCTCCCCTCCTGCCCACCCCCACTCATGCCCCGTGTGTCTCTCCCCTCCCGCTCATGCCCCGTGTGTCTCTCCCCTCCCTCCCGCCCCCCGCTCATGCCCCATGTGTCTCTTGCCTCCCGCCCACCCCCCTCTCATGCCCCGTGTGTCTCTCCCCTCCCGCCCACCCCCGCTCATGCCCCGTGTGTCTCTTGCCTCCCGCCCACCCCCCACTCATGCCCCGTGTGTCTCTCCCCTCCCGCCCACCCCACGCTCATGCCCCGTGTGTCGCTCCCCTCCCGCCCACCCCCCGGTCATGCCCCGTGTGTCTCTCCCCTCCCGCCCACCCCCCGCTCATGCCCCGTGTGTCTATCCCCGACCGCCCACCCCCCGCTCACGCCCCGTGTGTCTCTCCCCGACCGCCCACCCCCGCTCATGCCCCGTGTGTCTCTCCCCTCCCGCCGACCCCCCGCTCATGCCCCGTGTGTCTACCCTGACCGCCCACCCCCCGCTCATGCCCCGTGTGTCTACCCCTCCCGCCCACCCCCCGCTCCTGCCCACCCCCCGCTCATGCCCGTGTGCCTACCCCTCCCGCCCACCCCCGCTCATGGCCACCACTCCCACCCACCCCCCGCTCATCCCTCCCACCCACCCCCCGTTCATGCCCACCCCTCCCACCCACCACCGCTCATGCCCTGTGTGTCTCTCCCTCCCGCCCACCCCCCGCTCGTTGCCCTGTGTGTCTCTCCCTCCCACCCACCCCCTGCTCATGCCCCGTGTGTCCCTCCCTCCTGCCCACCCCCCACTCATGCACGGCGTGTCTATCCCTCCCGCCCACCCCCCGCTCTTGCACCGTGTGTCTCTTCCTCCCGCCCACCCCCCGCTCATGCCCCGTGTGTCTCTCCCTCCCGCCCGCCCCCCGCTCATGCCCCGTGTGTCTCCCCCTCCCCCCCACCCCCCGCTCATGCCCCGTGTGTCTCCCCCTCCCGCCCACCCCCCACTCATGCCCCGTGTGTCTACCCCTCCCGCCCACCCCCCGCTCATGCCCCGTGTTTCACCCCCTCCGGCCCACCCCATGCTCATGCCTCGTGTGTCTCCCCCTCCCGCCCACCCCCCGCTCATGCCCTGTGTGTTTCCCCCTCCCGCCCACCCCCCACTCATTCCCCGTGTGTCTCCCCCTCCCGCCCACCCCCCGCTCATGCCCCGTGTGTCTCTATCTCCCGCCCACCCCCCGCTCATCCCTCCCGCCCACCCCCGCTCATGTCCACCCCTCCCGCCCACCCCGGCTCATGCCCCGTGTGTCTCGACCACCTGCCCACCCCCCGCTCATGCCCCGTGTGTCTCTCCCTCCCGCCCACCCCCCGCTCATGCACCGTGTGTGTCTCCCTCCCGCCCACCCCCCTGCTCATGCACCATGTGTCTCTCCCTCACGCCCACCCCCCGCTCATGCCCCGTGTGTCTCTACCTCCCGCCCACCCCCCGCTCATGCCCCGTGTGTCTCCCCCTCACCCCCCGCTCATGCCCCGTGTGTCTACTCCTCCCACCCACCCCCGCTGATGCCCCGTGTGTCTGCCCATCCCCCGCCTACCCCCCGCTCATGCCCCGTGTTTCTCCCCCTCCCGCCCACCCCCTGCTCATGCCTCGTGTGTCTCCCCCTCCCGCCCACCCCCCGCTCATGCCCTGTGTGTCTCCCCCTCCCACCCACCCCCCGCTCATGCCCCGTGTGTCTCCCCCTCCCCCCCACCCCCCGCTCATGCCCCGTGTGTCTCCCCCTCCCGCCCACCCCCCACTCATGCCCCGTGTGTCTACCCCTCCCGCCCACCCCCGCTCATGCCCCGTGTTTCACCCCCTCCCGCCCACCCCCTGCTCATGCCTCGTGTGTCTCCCCCTCATGGCCTGTGTGTCTCCCCCTCCCGCCCACCCCCCGCTCATGCCCCGTGTGTCTCCCCCTCCCGCCCACCCCCGCTCATGCCCGTTGTGTCTCTATCTCCCGCCCACCCCCCGCTCATCCCTCCTGCCCACCCCCGCTCATGTCCACCCCTCCCGCCCACTCCCGCTCATGCCCCGTGTGTCTCGACCTCCCGCCCACCCCCCGCTCATGCCCCGTGTGACTCTCCCTCCCGCCCACCCCCCGCACATGCACCGTGTGTCTCTCCCTCCCGCCCACCCCCCTGCTCATGCACCATGTGTCTCTCCCTCCCGCCCACCCCCCGCTCATGCCCCGTGTGTCTCTACCTCCCGCCCACCCCCCGCTCATGCCCCGTGTGTCTCCCCCTCACCCCCACCCCCGCTCATGCCCCGTCTGTCTACCCAACCCACCCACCCCCGCTGATGCCCCGTGTGTCTACCCCTCCCACCCAACCCCCGCCTACCCCTCGCTCATGCCCCGTGTTTCTCCCACTCCCGCCCACTCCCTGCTCATGCCTCATGTGTCTCCCCATACCACCCACCCCCGCTCATGCCCCGTGTGTCTCCCCCTCCCGCCCACCCCCCGCTCGTTGCCCTGTGTGTCTCCCCATCCCGCCCACCTCCTGCTCATGCCCCGTGTGTCGCTCCCCTCCCGCCCACCCCCCGGTCATGCCCCGTGTGTCTCTCCCCTCCCGCCCACCCCCCGCTCATGCCCCGTGTGTCT
Source organism: Ambystoma mexicanum (assembly GCF_040938575.1). Taxonomy (NCBI): domain Eukaryota; kingdom Metazoa; phylum Chordata; class Amphibia; order Caudata; family Ambystomatidae; genus Ambystoma; species Ambystoma mexicanum. The sequence continues at coordinate 1,026,851,748 of NC_090928.1, read as the reverse complement.
ATCCCCGACCGCCCACCCCCCGCTCACGCCCCGTGTGTCTCTCCCCGACCGCCCACCCCCGCTCATGCCCCGTGTGTCTCTCCCCTCCCGCCGACCCCCCGCTCATGCCCCGTGTGTCTACCCTGACCGCCCACCCCCCGCTCATGCCCCGTGTGTCTACCCCTCCCGCCCACCCCCCGCTCCTGCCCACCCCCCGCTCATGCCCGTGTGCCTACCCCTCCCGCCCACCCCCGCTCATGGCCACCACTCCCACCCACCCCCCGCTCATCCCTCCCACCCACCCCCCGTTCATGCCCACCCCTCCCACCCACCACCGCTCATGCCCTGTGTGTCTCTCCCTCCCGCCCACCCCCCGCTCGTTGCCCTGTGTGTCTCTCCCTCCCACCCACCCCCTGCTCATGCCCCGTGTGTCCCTCCCTCCTGCCCACCCCCCACTCATGCACGGCGTGTCTATCCCTCCCGCCCACCCCCCGCTCTTGCACCGTGTGTCTCTTCCTCCCGCCCACCCCCCGCTCATGCCCCGTGTGTCTCTCCCTCCCGCCCGCCCCCCGCTCATGCCCCGTGTGTCTCCCCCTCCCCCCCACCCCCCGCTCATGCCCCGTGTGTCTCCCCCTCCCGCCCACCCCCCACTCATGCCCCGTGTGTCTACCCCTCCCGCCCACCCCCCGCTCATGCCCCGTGTTTCACCCCCTCCGGCCCACCCCATGCTCATGCCTCGTGTGTCTCCCCCTCCCGCCCACCCCCCGCTCATGCCCTGTGTGTTTCCCCCTCCCGCCCACCCCCCACTCATTCCCCGTGTGTCTCCCCCTCCCGCCCACCCCCCGCTCATGCCCCGTGTGTCTCTATCTCCCGCCCACCCCCCGCTCATCCCTCCCGCCCACCCCCGCTCATGTCCACCCCTCCCGCCCACCCCGGCTCATGCCCCGTGTGTCTCGACCACCTGCCCACCCCCCGCTCATGCCCCGTGTGTCTCTCCCTCCCGCCCACCCCCCGCTCATGCACCGTGTGTGTCTCCCTCCCGCCCACCCCCCTGCTCATGCACCATGTGTCTCTCCCTCACGCCCACCCCCCGCTCATGCCCCGTGTGTCTCTACCTCCCGCCCACCCCCCGCTCATGCCCCGTGTGTCTCCCCCTCACCCCCCGCTCATGCCCCGTGTGTCTACTCCTCCCACCCACCCCCGCTGATGCCCCGTGTGTCTGCCCATCCCCCGCCTACCCCCCGCTCATGCCCCGTGTTTCTCCCCCTCCCGCCCACCCCCTGCTCATGCCTCGTGTGTCTCCCCCTCCCGCCCACCCCCCGCTCATGCCCTGTGTGTCTCCCCCTCCCACCCACCCCCCGCTCATGCCCCGTGTGTCTCCCCCTCCCCCCCACCCCCCGCTCATGCCCCGTGTGTCTCCCCCTCCCGCCCACCCCCCACTCATGCCCCGTGTGTCTACCCCTCCCGCCCACCCCCGCTCATGCCCCGTGTTTCACCCCCTCCCGCCCACCCCCTGCTCATGCCTCGTGTGTCTCCCCCTCATGGCCTGTGTGTCTCCCCCTCCCGCCCACCCCCCGCTCATGCCCCGAGTGTCTCCCCCTCCCGCCCACCCCCGCTCATGCCCGTTGTGTCTCTATCTCCCGCCCACCCCCCGCTCATCCCTCCTGCCCACCCCCGCTCATGTCCACCCCTCCCGCCCACTCCCGCTCATGCCCCGTGTGTCTCGACCTCCCGCCCACCCCCCGCTCATGCCCCGTGTGACTCTCCCTCCCGCCCACCCCCCGCACATGCACCGTGTGTCTCTCCCTCCCGCCCACCCCCCTGCTCATGCACCATGTGTCTCTCCCTCCCGCCCACCCCCCGCTCATGCCCCGTGTGTCTCTACCTCCCGCCCACCCCCCGCTCATGCCCCGTGTGTCTCCCCCTCACCCCCACCCCCGCTCATGCCCCGTCTGTCTACCCAACCCACCCACCCCCGCTGATGCCCCGTGTGTCTACCCCTCCCACCCAACCCCCGCCTACCCCTCGCTCATGCCCCGTGTTTCTCCCACTCCCGCCCACTCCCTGCTCATGCCTCATGTGTCTCCCCATACCACCCACCCCCGCTCATGCCCCGTGTGTCTCCCCCTCCCGCCCACCCCCCGCTCATGCCATGTGTGTCTCCCCATCCCGCCCACCTCCTGCTCATGCCCCGTGTGTCGCTCCCCTCCCGCCCACCCCCCGGTCATGCCCCGTGTGTCTCTCCCTCCTGCCCACCCCCCGCTCATGCCCCGTGTGTCTATCCCCGACCGCCCACCCCCCGCTCACGCCCCGTGTGTCTCTCCCCGACCGCCCACCCCCGCTCATGCCCCGTGTGTCTCTCCCCTCCCGCCGACCCCCCGCTCATGCCCCGTGTGTCTACCCTGACCGCCCACCCCCCGCTCATGCCCCGTGTGTCTACCCCTCCCGCCCACCCCCCGCTCCTGCCCACCCCCCGCTCATGCCCGTGTGCCTACCCCTCCCGCCCACCCCCGCTCATGGCCACCACTCCCACCCACCCCCCGCTCATCCCTCCCACCCACCCCCCGTTCATGCCCACCCCTCCCACCCACCACCGCTCATGCCCTGTGTGTCTCTCCCTCCCGCCCACCCCCCGCTCGTTGCCCTGTGTGTCTCTCCCTCCCGCCCACCTCCTGCTCATGCCCCGTGTGTCCCTCCCTCCTGCCCACCCCCCGCTCATGCCCCGTGTGTCTCTCCCTCCTGCCCACCCCCCGCTCATGCCCCGTGTGTCGCTACCTCCCGCCCACCCCCCGCTCATGCCCCATGTGTCTCCCCCTCACCCACAACCCCGCTCATGCCCCGTGTGTCTACCCCTCCCGACCAACCCCCGCCTACCCTCCGCTCATGCCCCGTGTTTCTCCCCCTCCCGCCCACCCCCTGCTCATGCCTCGTGTGTCACCCCCTACCACCCACCCCCCGCTCATGCCCCGTGTGTCTCCCCCTCCCGCCCACCCCCGCTCATGCCCCGTGTGTCTCCCCCTCCCGCCCACCTCCTGCTCATGCCCTGTGTGTCTCTACCTCCCGCCCACCCCCCTGCTCATGCACCATGTGTCTCTCCCTCCCGCCCACCCCCCGCTCATGCCCCGTGTGTCTCTACCTCCCGCCCACCCCCCGCTCATGCCCCGTGTGTCTCCCCCTCACCCCCACCCCCGCTCATGCCCCGTCTGTCTACCCAACCCACCCACCCCCGCTGATGCCCCGTGTGTCTACCCCTCCCACCCAACCCCCGCCTACCCCTCGCTCATGCCCCGTGTTTCTCCCACTCCCGCCCACTCCCTGCTCATGCCTCATGTGTCTCCCCATACCACCCACCCCCGCTCATGCCCCGTGTGTCTCCCCCTCCCGCCCACCCCCCGCTCATGCCATGTGTGTCTCCCCATCCCGCCCACCTCCTGCTCATGCCCCGTGTGTCGCTCCCCTCCCGCCCACCCCCCGGTCATGCCCCGTGTGTCTCTCCCCTCCCGCCCACCCCCCGCTCATGCCCCGTGTGTCTATCCCCGACCGCCCACCCCCCGCTCACGCCCCGTGTGTCTCTCCCCGACCGCCCACCCCCGCTCATGCCCCGTGTGTCTCTCCCCTCCCGCCGACCCCCCGCTCATGCCCCGTGTGTCTACCCTGACCGCCCACCCCCCGCTCATGCCCCGTGTGTCTACCCCTCCCGCCCACCCCCCGCTCCTGCCCACCCCCCGCTCATGCCCGTGTGCCTACCCCTCCCGCCCACCCCCGCTCATGGCCACCACTCCCACCCACCCCCCGCTCATCCCTCCCACCCACCCCCCGTTCATGCCCACCCCTCCCACCCACCACCGCTCATGCCCTGTGTGTCTCTCCCTCCCGCCCACCCCCCGCTCGTTGCCCTGAACCCACCCCCTGCTCATGCCCCGTGTGTCCCTCCCTCCTGCCCACCCCCCACTCATGCACGGCGTGTCTATCCCTCCCGCCCACCCCCCGCTCTTGCACCGTGTGTCTCTTCCTCTCGCCCACCCCCCGCTCATGCCCCGTGTGTCTCTCCCTCCCGCCCGCCCCCCGCTCATGCCCCGTGTGTCTCCCCCTCCCCCCCACCCCCCGCTCATGCCCCGTGTGTCTCCCCCTCCCGCCCACCCCCCGCTCATGCCCCGTGTTTCACCCCCTCCGGCCCACCCCATGCTCATGCCTCGTGTGTCTCCCCCTCCCGCCCACCCCCCGCTCATGCCCTGTGTGTTTCCCCCTCCCGCCCACCCCCCACTCATTCCCCGTGTGTCTCCCCCTCCCGCCCACCCCCCGCTCATGCCCCGTGTGTCTCTATCTCCCGCCCACCCCCCGCTCATCCCTCCCGCCCACCCCCGCTCATGTCCACCCCTCCCGCCCACCCCGGCTCATGCCCCGTGTGTCTCGACCACCTGCCCACCCCCCGCTCATGCCCCGTGTGTCTCTCCCTCCCGCCCACCCCCCGCTCATGCACCGTGTGTGTCTCCCTCCCGCCCACCCCCCTGCTCATGCACCATGTGTCTCTCCCTCACGCCCACCCCCCGCTCATGCCCCGTGTGTCTCTACCTCCCGCCCACCCCCCGCTCATGCCCCGTGTGTCTCCCCCTCACCCCCCGCTCATGCCCCGTGTGTCTACTCCTCCCACCCACCCCCGCTGATGCCCCGTGTGTCTGCCCATCCCCCGCCTACCCCCCGCTCATGCCCCGTGTTTCTCCCCCTCCCGCCCACCCCCTGCTCATGCCTCGTGTGTCTCCCCCTCCCGCCCACCCCCCGCTCATGCCCTGTGTGTCTCCCCCTCCCACCCACCCCCCGCTCATGCCCCGTGTGTCTCCCCCTCCCCCCCACCCCCCGCTCATGCCCCGTGTGTCTCCCCCTCCCGCCCACCCCCCACTCATGCCCCGTGTGTCTACCCCTCCCGCCCACCCCCGCTCATGCCCCGTGTTTCACCCCCTCCCGCCCACCCCCTGCTCATGCCTCGTGTGTCTCCCCCTCATGGCCTGTGTGTCTCCCCCTCCCGCCCACCCCCCGCTCATGCCCCGTGTGTCTCCCCCTCCCGCCCACCCCCGCTCATGCCCGTTGTGTCTCTATCTCCCGCCCACCCCCCGCTCATCCCTCCTGCCCACCCCCGCTCATGTCCACCCCTCCCGCCCACTCCCGCTCATGCCCCGTGTGTCTCGACCTCCCGCCCACCCCCCGCTCATGCCCCGTGTGACTCTCCCTCCCGCCCACCCCCCGCACATGCACCGTGTGTCTCTCCCTCCCGCCCACCCCCCTGCTCATGCACCATGTGTCTCTCCCTCCCGCCCACCCCCCGCTCATGCCCCGTGTGTCTCTACCTCCCGCCCACCCCCCGCTCATGCCCCGTGTGTCTCCCCCTCACCCCCACCCCCGCTCATGCCCCGTCTGTCTACCCAACCCACCCACCACCCACCCCCGCTGATGCCCCGTGTGTCTACCCCTCCCACCCAACCCCCGCCTACCCCTCGCTCATGCCCCGTGTTTCTCCCACTCCCGCCCACTCCCTGCTCATGCCTCATGTGTCTCCCCATACCACCCACCCCCGCTCATGCCCCGTGTGTCTCCCCCTCCCGCCCACCCCCCGCTCATGCCATGTGTGTCTCCCCATCCCGCCCACCTCCTGCTCATGCCCCGTGTGTCGCTCCCCTCCCGCCCACCCCCCGGTCATGCCCCGTGTGTCTCTCCCTCCTGCCCACCCCCCGCTCATGCCCCGTGTGTCTATCCCCGACCGCCCACCCCCCGCTCACGCCCCGTGTGTCTCTCCCCGACCGCCCACCCCCGCTCATGCCCCGTGTGTCTCTCCCCTCCCGCCGACCCCCCGCTCATGCCCCGTGTGTCTACCCTGACCGCCCACCCCCCGCTCATGCCCCGTGTGTCTACCCCTCCCGCCCACCCCCCGCTCCTGCCCACCCCCCGCTCATGCCCGTGTGCCTACCCCTCCCGCCCACCCCCGCTCATGGCCACCACTCCCACCCACCCCCCGCTCATCCCTCCCACCCACCCCCCGTTCATGCCCACCCCTCCCACCCACCACCGCTCATGCCCTGTGTGTCTCTCCCTCCCGCCCACCCCCCGCTCGTTGCCCTGTGTGTCTCTCCCTCCCGCCCACCTCCTGCTCATGCCCCGTGTGTCCCTCCCTCCTGCCCACCCCCCGCTCATGCCCCGTGTGTCTCTCCCTCCTGCCCACCCCCCGCTCATGCCCCGTGTGTCGCTACCTCCCGCCCACCCCCCGCTCATGCCCCATGTGTCTCCCCCTCACCCACAACCCCGCTCATGCCCCGTGTGTCTACCCCTCCCGACCAACCCCCGCCTACCCTCCGCTCATGCCCCGTGTTTCTCCCCCTCCCGCCCACCCCCTGCTCATGCCTCGTGTGTCACCCCCTACCACCCACCCCCCGCTCATGCCCCGTGTGTCTCCCCCTCCCGCCCACCCCCGCTCATGCCCCGTGTGTCTCCCCCTCCCGCCCACCTCCTGCTCATGCCCTGTGTGTCTCTACCTCCCGCCCACCCCCCGACCCCCCCTCATGCCCCGTGTCTCTCTCCCTTCCGCCCACCCCCCGCTCATACTCCGTGTGTCTCTCCCTCCCGACCACCCTACGCTCATGCCCCGTGTGTCTCTCCCTCCCGCCCACCGCCCGCTCATGCCCCGTGTGTCTCTATCTCCCGCCCACCCCCGCTCATGCCCCGTGTGTCTCTCCCCTCCCGCCCCCGCTCATGCCCCGTGTGTCTCTCCCTCCCACCCTCCGCTCATGCCCTGTGTGTCTCTCCCCTCCTGCCCACCCCCAGCTCATGCCCCATGTGTCTCTCCCCACCCGCCCACCCCCCGCTCATGCCCCGTGTCTGTCTCCTGTAACCCCCACCCCCCGCTCATGCCCCGTGTCTCTCTCCTGTTGCCCCCCACCCCCCTGCTCATGGCCAGTGTCTGTCTCCTGTTCCCCCGACCCCCCGCTCATGCCCCGTGTCTGTCTCCTGTTCCCCCCACCCCCCGCTCATGCCCTGTGTCTGTCTCCTGCTCTCCCCACCCCCTGCTCATGCCCGTGTCTCTCACCTGTTGCCCCCCACCCCCTGGTCATGCCTCGTGTCTGTCTCCTGTACCCCCCCACCCCCCGCTCATGCCCTGTGTCTTCCTCCTGTTCCCTCCCACCCCCTGCTCATGCCCTGTGTCTTCTTCTTGTCACCCCCTCCTATGATGCCCCTTGTTGACCTCTTGTTCCCCCCACCCCCGCTCATGCCCCGTGTCTCCCTTCTTCCCCCCTACCCCCCACTCATGCCCTGTGTCTTCCTTTTTCCCCCTTTTTTTCCTTTACTAACATATCTAGGCCACATGGTTTTCTTCAGTAACAGTCAGGACCTAAAAATTGAAAACTTACTATATTTGTACACTTATCCTTCAAGTATGTTCTTACAGTGTTACAGTAATTCCCTTAGGGTCCAGTCATATCATATGAAACATATACATAGGGGAAGAAACAAGCTTGAAAGACAGCAATCCTTTCTGTTGCTGAAGATAATCAGTAGAGTTATCAGCACTTTCTGATAGATCTGTTGTTTTTTTTATTACTGTACTTTCCCTGTATATGCTCATATTTGTATACATTGTACTCACACTACTTTCCTTAGGGTCCTGTCACATCATGTGATACATATACATAGGGTAAATAACAGCTTTGAAACAGAGTAATCATTTCTCTGCATGAAGATAATCAGTTAGGTTATGAATTGTTTCCGCTACTACTTCTGCTTTTTTTTTACTTACTTCACTTTCCCTGTATATACCCATATTTGTATGTGTTCTTTTCTCTTTGTGTTTTGTCTATAATAATGCAAGTATGTAGTAAGTGGGTTTTATTACCTACTTATCACATGTTTGACAGTACGCAAAACTCTAATAAGAAAACAGTTATCATTTCACTATTCAAAATGGCAAGCTTATGAATATTGCACCTCCATCATGTATGCTGCACACAATGCCTATGTTTCTACATGAGTACCTTAGTATACTGGATGGAACTTCATAATAGAATGCTATTTATATAAATGCATTGCTTAATGCACTAATTAGCACTTGATATTTATTCCAATGATCCTTGACACTTTTTTTATTAACATTACAATAAGAATCCCTTGTACAGACTTTTCATGAAAGGTAAATAAATGTACATGTGATGTCATCAGTGATGTCATCAATGACATTTGTGATGTCATCTTTGATGTCCTGGGTGTTAGTTTTAGCAGTGCACGGTGGTGGCGCGAGTTATGGTTGCTTAGCTTACCATAACTGGCGAATTTCAGGGGGTTTTCGGTTTTACTTTGAACCATAATGTCCCTTTAACAAAGTTTTTTCACTGAATTTCATAGGTTTTTAGTAGCGCAACTTAACCATAACGTCCCTTTAACAAAGTTTTTTTACTGAATATATATATATATATATATATATATTGACCGAATGTGCATTGGAGGATTAGATAGTTGATGACGTATCTCCCTGCCACTTTCAGCACCCACTCTTACCCTCTTACCCTCTTACCCTCCAGTTGCGCTGGACACACAAACTTCACCACATGCTTATTGAGGGTGCTACCTGACAATGCATATGAAGTGTGTTTAGCAAACTGGGGATTTAACTTTGGCTCCTGATTGTAGAGTCACTTAAATCCTACGGTCTACCACAGGCGTGAATGGTTCCAATTAGCATCAGAGCGCGCCATCAATCTCCAGCTGGGACTGCATCAACTTTGAATTGTTGTTTTATATAATCCCTCTCCATGTGCCGATTACACTCATTTTCTGTCTGAACCTACTTGACATATGAGCATGTTCAAATAAACTAAATATCTCCCCTGAAGGTTTCGGTTTGTGAAGTTAAGCAAATAAAGTGCAATTGCTTGTTAAAATGAGAAAATCTGTCAGTTTTCAACTCTACAAAACATTACACGTGGAAGCAGCAAACTATGTAAAACCAGTGAGCTTCACAAATCACACCTACATGTGTTCCTGACCAATGTTTAGGCATGTACCCGTGTATTTCCTTCACGCAAAAATGAGGGCAAAGTGGTATAGAAGAGTTTGCTTACATAGCTTGTGTCTTCTTTTCTTTGGATTTGCAGGGATATATTTGTAGATATCTTTGCTTCTACAAGTGCTTCTCTTCAGAGTGCTAGTACTCTATCTGACCAGACCTAAGACACTTAAAACACACAGACAGTGATTTATGACATTGACGCTCCAGCGATGTAAGCAGTCTGTTGCAAACACGCAATACATACACTGTAACATCTCCCAGTGTCAGCGTGGGGTATTTTGTATGATTGAATGCTTGCTGCCTCTAGTAGGCCAGTAGGGGATGTTTGAGTATTGAGGTTCTGATGTATTTTCAACATTGCATCACTGATAAACAAAGACCACAATCATCATAACAAATACTATGATATGTGCTTACGCTGGTGATTGATCATATACAAAGGTTTATGCAAACACAGTGTGCCCCATTAATTTGACCAAAAACCATTGGCACCCTTCCACTTTTGCCAAAGGAATCCTTACAGTGATTAAAGGGCACCCCATGATGTGAATGTGTTGTCAGTGTTCTTTTGTTTGCGCTTAAGTGATGTGCCTCTATCCCATATGATTGACCCACCCAGAGAAGGATATCCACATTCCCAAAAGCTACAAGCAAATCTCCCCTTCTAACCTCAAGTGAAATCTGTTGTTGTGAGATTCTGTTGGAGGGGGTTTGGCTAAGGTAATTCAGCGCACTTTTAATCCGGCAGAAGCAGGAGAGTTAAGGGGGTCTGAATTTAGTCATAATACTTGCATTATTAGACATATCATTGATTAAATGGTTATTGATGATGCACTCCAGGTTTTGGAGTTCTGGTCCTGAAAGAGCCCTCTGCCACTTTCAACACAGAAGATCACCCCATGTTGATCAAATTACTACTATCAGACGGAATGAGACTCACCAGCACAGACCTTAGCTGGTTCACCTCTGATTTATCTAATAGACATCAATCGGTCGAAATGGTTAATTTCAGATCAGGCAGGCTTCTGGTCTCATGCGCTGTCCCCCAGGGTTCCATCCCCTCTCCGTTACTCAACAATTTGTAGATAAGGCTCGAGGATGACTTCTCACCGATCCAGGTATAGCGGAGCCCCAATATGCAGTTGACACTTAGCTATACCTTGAAGTGAATTGGGCACGTGTCATCTCAGACCCCAGGAACTCCCTCACAGCCACTGAAACCTGTGTGACGAGCACATCCCTGAAAAATAGCCTGAAAAAAACAGACCTCATCCTAGTAGTAGGCTTCCCCTTGAAACGTAAAGCCATCCAAAGTTGGCTACATGATATTCAGTTAGATGGGTTGCTAGTGCAACTTAGCCCATTGCCAAAATCACTCGGGTTCATCATTGACGGTGATCTGTTCTTCCACCCACATATCATCAAAAAATCCCAAAGTGCCTGGTGCCAACTAGCTCTCATCCAGACGATCAAACCTTTCACACTCACTCCTATTTCTGGGGAATGGTTCAAGTCATGCTGGGACAGCAGCAATGTCACCCTGGCTGGAAATACTGCCTCACACCTCATCCCCCTATAGACCGCCATGCATGCTTCAGTGCAAATCATCACTAGAACCAAATGTGACCACATCTCTCCACTCCTAAAACAAATACAGCGGCAGCCCATTCCAGCCAGAATACTGGTCAAGGCAGCATGCATCACATACGAGAATGCCCAGAGGCCAACCTACATTTGAGTGGAACTCTCCTGCGGCTTGCACACATTTAGGAGCCACACTGTCTCCATGCTTGAGAGTTAGGCTTAAAAGGGAATACAAGTAAACAGGCATTCTCAGCCAATGTCCTAGTCAACTGGAATAAGATCTCGGTTTCAAAGAGAACAGCTCCAACATCCCTTTAGTTCAGGAAAGGGCTGAAGTCTTTGCTCCTTTAGGAATACCTGGGAGATATCATAAATACCTCTCTGCCAGCTTGAGAGAACCATCACCTGGCCCACACAACAGGCCTGACAACACCCATGACATATCTTGCTGCATCGCACCTACATACACCTAACAGAGGTTGTCTGTGGAGTGGCTATGGATTCAGAAAAGGCTTCTGATAAGATACCTTGAGCATACAGTACCTGCACTACGTAATGCATTGGCTTAATATTGGAGGTTCTTTTTTTCAAAATGACTTTTAAATTTTGCCAGCGTTTTAAGGCTTATTAATTCGTGAAAGGTAGTTTAAATGCATGTTTTCTATCTTTCACATTGAAAAAGGAAAACATGTCATGCATTAACTTTGTTATTCCTAGATCCTCGGGGATCTAGTGAAAGCTTACTCGTCAGGTTTCTCAGGTTACCCTTTCAATTCCTCACATCCGACATTTGGCCCTAAATTTACCTCCACGTGTGGTATATGTGAGAAACATTTGGCATTAAATCAAAGCTGAGATATCTGCGTTTAGGCATCTTCTTTACCTAAAAGATGATGGATCGAAGAAAAAATAATGAGCAAGCTACTTTCTAAAATATAGTTTGAATTGTGGCAAAAATATCTTGTAATGAGCTAGCCCACATTTTTTAAGAAGCATCTGTGCAGATGCCTTGCTCTGTTGCTTTTCCATTGATCTTTGTATTTTAAAACAATCTTCGTGGTGTAGAGATGCCCATGTGGTTGTGATTTAAAAAAGTGTGAACACAGCAAATAGAGGGATAAAAAGACTAAGCATCAAACATGTTCAAACTGGGGCTTTGGCTGTGCAAACGATACACTGGCTTGAGTCACGTCAACAGTCCCATGGCCTTAAATACTAAGAACGAACGTCTAAATGAATGACCTGATCAACTCCCTGTCATAATCCATTAGTTTCTGATTGGTCTGATGGTGGAATCAGATTTGCCCACACCGCAGCAGAAAGGTACAGACTCCACAGGGGCCAGGGAAGCGGCTTCGTAGTCCTTAAGCATTGATAAGACCAAACACCTCGGAATCTTGCACAAATACCACTGATGCTTGTTAAATACTACTCAAAGAAATTGAGTTCTGCAGATCTGCAAATCTCCACTGAGAGGCGTTTCAAGATATTGCCAAATGGATGCACTTTTTAGGTGCTTACTGTGCATGACCATTGATGTCCTGACAGAGTCGACATGGTATATTTGCTGCAGAAACTCACTAATGGGGCCTACTTGATGGCTTCATAAACTAAAATAAACACTTTTGTCCTTGTCGAAGAAAATGCAAGTGTTTTTAAAGTCCTGACCTGCTTATGGTTTGGATGGATGGAAATTGGAGATTCGTTTCTCAGGAAAGCTTCTCTTATACACAATCAGGACTTTCTTGGGTCCTCTAAAACAGGTTCAGAGCAATTGAGGAATTACTAACACCTACCTAAAGTGGTCATGCAGGTCAGGCAGGCTAATTATAATCGTTGCTTTTATAGACATAGTTTTTCCAATTGATTATATGCCCATGTATGGACTGGACATTGTGTTCCAATCTTTGTATAGAAAGTCCTCCATGGATTTGGACAGAGAGTGACAATGTGACACAGGAAATGACAAGGGATGCTGTGTCCCACCAGAGTAGTTCATAATCTGGAACGTGAGTATTTCTGCCCGCCCCAGTCACCCATACGCGTAAGATCCTGCTCTATATGGTGGGCTCTACAATGAGTGCTTTACTCCCACATGCATTTTATTTTATAAAACATTGTGACTAAAGATTATCACCAAGTGAGGTTTCAGCCATCGGATGGGATGTATAAGCAATCTGTATCTCCTCTCGTGTGTATCTTGCACTGATGTCCTGTTAAAAACAAGCATTGGCAAATTGGTTTTGGTTTGTGTATCGGTATTAGATAGGCATTTGCCTGAAACTGACATCATATGCCGAGTTAGTCACAGCATATTCCAGCTGTTTCATTATGACAATGCCAGGCAAACGCCTATCCAATGCCTTTACAACAGCCAAAACTGTTGGTGTTGCCAATGTGTGTCTCAATGTATGTCATTGTGGTATATTTTCATTCATTTTTGTCTACTTTAAAAAATGAAATGAAATCAAATCTTGCCACAGAACTTGTAATCTTTCACATCGTCTTCTGTCTAAATGTAGCTGCATTCTGAATTGAGCTTTATAAGTTTGGTTGGGATATGCTAAACATTTGGGACCATTTTTACAAGTGTTACTTTTGCCTGAGTGATGTGCTGCTTTGGTGCAGAGAAGCCATGGCCACGTCTTCAGATTATTTTAGTTATAGCATTGAAAACGCTATTTGCTCATTTGCCACTCTACCTGTGTATGAGGTTACTTTCACTTTAAAAGGAGAGGCCATTATACTTAGTTGAAAGTATCTCCATCTTAGGGGGTTAACTCAACACCAGGATAGAATAGGCCGCATTATTAGTTTGCCGGTCCGGAACTAACGTTTACCGGCATGTTTCTGGACCAGTAAACTACAAGTTTGTCAGTGGGGTGACCTGATTTACCTCCATCCAAGAGCTGGAGGTAAGTCATGCAGCCAACCGTCAAAAACATCTGGCATTACCGGTGCCGGTAATACTGGTAATCCCACCATGGAGTCCCATGGGACTCCATGGAACGGGGATTTCCATGCTCTTACTGGGACCTGTTATCTGCTGGTAATTCTGGCTGATCAGGCGCCGATAACGGAATTACCGTTTGCTGCCAGAATTCCAGCAAACTTCTAATGAGGCCCAATGTATCACCAGACTAAAATCCATGAAGTGCTAGGAGGAGAAATCTAGACAACAAGCTTTCTCCTGCTGTGCTCCCACGCTCTGGATCAGCCTTCCTGCTGACATCAGGCTGGCTCCATCCCTCATGAGAATCAGGAAATGTGTAAAAACCGTGCTCTTCAAGGAACACTTCACTGACAAATGAGGACCATTGACTGACAAGGGGATCCTCTCCCTACTCCTGTGATTTCTATGTAGGATTGCACTATACAAATCACCTCTCTACACACTTACCTACAAACGGAGCACTTGCAAGTTGCAAATTAAGTCCAGTCCACGGTGACACAAAGTTAATTTACCTTTATAATTGATCTTTCAAGTGGATTGTGTCCTCCAACGTATTCCTCATCTTAGATGTATTCCATCCAGCTTTGTTGCTCTTCAGAATTTTTTTCGGCAGAGGGCGGCGTGCGCCGATGTCGTCGAGTTGATGGTCCCTCGAAGGCCTCCGTCGAGGGCGACGTCATTGGGTGTATAAGTAGCACGTGTGGCGCCCGTTGGCCTCAGTTTCGTTTTTCCGCAGTTACGTTGCTTCGGACATTTAGCGCGCCTCGAGTTCTGTCAAGAAATATAATATAAAGAGAAGTAATTATGTCCTCGTCATCGACGCCGACCATGACCCCGAGATCGGGTTTTAAGAAATGCAAGTCGTGCAGCTCAAAAATGTCGATCACGGACCCGCACTGCGAGTGTTTGTGGTGTCTCGGGGAAGGCCACGACATGGAGGCCTGTTCGAAGTGTCAGGCGATGACGGCGAAGGCCTTGCGAGAAAGGAGAGGAAAGCTACAGGTAGGTCGGAACGATCGAAAAGCTTCTAGCGTCGAGTCGAGAACCCATGGGGAAAAATCTCCTCGACGCGAAAGGCATTGATCTAGATCCCGAAGCGATTCTCATCGTTCGTCGTCTTCGTCGAAAAAGTCGAAGAAACGACGCCATATGTCTCCCATCACCTCGTCGTCAGACGAGTCTCCGTAAATGAAATGCCCCACAAAACAATCGTCTACCGAAGAGTGGGAAGCATTCAGGGTCAAAATGATGGAGGTGTTTGAGAAGGCGAAGCCTCGGTCCGCGCCTTCTTCGGAAGCCGGCCGGGAGCGGCATTGCTCCGACACTCGGGCGCCCTCGAGCCCGGGTGATCGTAAAAGGAAGGATAGGGAGCCTTCCAGGACGCCGAGCGATAAACGCTCGAGCCGAGTCGACTGCTCGAGGTCACCGACGCTGTCCGAGACCTATCACACCTCGAAGGGGAAACCGTCGAAGGCCGCCTCGACGCTCTCGAAGCTGACCCTGTCGACGACCACTATGTCATCGACGCCGTCGACGCCTTTATCGACGTCAACGCCGAAACCCTCAGCGCCAAAGGCTCCAACCAAGCGAGGGCAGCCAGAAAAAGAGAAGGAGAAAGTTACAAAACATGTAATTTCTTCAAAGTCTGGTACTACACCTCTTCCTCCTCCTCTCCCATAGAAGGTTTTCAAGCCTCTCCCTAGGAAGGAGTTTTTCAAATCCTTGACCTCAATTTTTGAGGAACAGGAGAGATCCGAGGAGGAAAATGTACCTTTTGGATTGGAATATGGCACCCCAAATGTCCCAGAATGTTTGATCTCAGAGGAAAGCAGAATGAGGGATTTGGTGGAGTCTTTACACAATGCAAGTGGCATTGACACCTCTCCTGAGAATGACTTTGGTAGACCAGATCCAGGAGAGCATGCCAGTCCATCTTACTGTCAGTTAATGACCAGGGTGGTAGATTACTTGGGATGGGCTAGACCACCAGCCCAATTCGTCCAGGACGATTTAACAGACATATTGGACCATGGTCCCACTGAAGGCCCAGTACTACCTTTTCATGTAGCCTTACAAAACAGGGTGGCTAAGAATTGGGAAACTCCGGATTCTATTCCTCCGGTAAATAAATCCCTTGCATCAAAATACCACCCAGCCAGTAGCGACCCCGGCTATCTGTCAAAACATCCAACTCCCGAGAGTTTGGTCATACAGGCAGCCACAGCTTCCAACAAACTTGCGTACCCGTCTATCCCTCCAGACAAGGACGATAAGCGTGTGGATGGTTGGGCACGGAAGGTATTTTCATCCGGGAGCATGGCATTAAAATCTGCCAACTCCACATGTGCCTTGGCAAAATTTTCGTACACTCTGTGGGAGAGCATCGCAATGGCGGCGGAGCACATACCAGAAGGGGAAGAAAGGGAAGGTTTCCTAACCATCGTTAGAGATGGAAAGGAAGCCATGCAGGAATCCCTTCAATCTGGATTGGACACTGCGGATAGTGTAAGCAGGTCCATGGGCACTAGCACGGTAATGCGCAGGTTTCCGTGGTTACGGAAGTCGGGTTTTGCACCGAACGTACAGAACCGCCTCCTGAACATACCTTTTGACGGGTCTCACCTTTTTGGCAACAAGGCTGACAAGATCCTTGAGAGGTTGCAGACCTCAAAAGCAGCGGCCAAATTTTTAGGAGCTGCTATTAGGCAACCTCAGCCTTTTCGTGCGCAAGGGCAATCATGGAGGGGACGATCCTATCGTTATTACACCTCATACCGGAAGACGAGAGGAATGGCCAGTCAAAGGGGCCACAGAAAGGCCACTTGTGGTGGACGAGGAAAACGTGCTAAGCCAGCTGCAGCCTCTTTGCCATCAGCAGCTGCAACATCCGCCACAAAATCACTTTGAGGACTTGCACCACAAAACACCTGTAGGGGGCAGGCTGCCGCAGCATCTGCAAGAATGGCGAGCCATTACTTCAGATGTTTGGGCTCTAGAAATAATAGCCCAAGGCTATTGCCTTCCTTTTCTAAAGCAACCTCAAAGCAATCCACCAGGTAGACACCCGTTGAAACTTTCAAGCCTGCTCCTACAGCAGGAAGTTCTAACCATGCTGGAGAAAGGTGCTATAGAACCGGTACCTGCAGCGGAGAGGAACAAGGCTTGGTACTCCCCGTATTTTTTGATCCCCAAAAAGGACGGAGGACTGAGACCCATCTTGGACTTAAGAAACTTGAACAAGTTCCTCAGGAAGAACAAGTTCAAGATGGTTACCCTTTCTCAGATCCTTCAGGCCCTTCAACTCCAGGACTGGTTGGTGTCATTGGACCTCCAGGATGCTTATTTTCATGTGCCGATTCATCTCAAACACAGAAAATACCTGAGGTTCGTAGTTGGCGACTCACACTATCAGTTTCGAGTCCTGCCATTCGGGATGACCTTCGCCCGAGGGTCTTCACCATGTTAATGGTAGTGGTGGCAGCGCACCTCAGGAGAGGGGGGATTCATGTCTACCCCTACCTGGACGATTGATTAATCAGAGCGCGCTCTGCCGAGCATGCATTGGATCATCTGAAAGTCACCTGCCACTTCCTCCACAAACTGGGCTTCTCCATCAATTTAAAGAAGTCTCAAATGACACCTTCAGTACATAGGAGCTGTATTAGACGCATCCTTGGGAAAGGGCTCGCCTCCCAAGAGGAGGGCTCAAGACATCCTTCAGATGGTTTCCAAATTCCAAAATGCCCAAAATCTCCAGGTTTACAACTTTTTAAGGTTGCTCGGCCTCATGGCATCCTGCATCTTTCTGGTGCCAGAGGCACGCTTGAGGGTGAGATCCCTTCAATGGGCCATAAGGACTCAGTGGTCCCAGTTCTCAGGTCAAATAACGGATCTTCTTCAGATTCCGAACAAGGTCAGACAAGACCTTCTATGGTGAGCCTGTGCAGAGAACATCCTAAAGGGAGAATCTTTTTGGCAACCATGGCCGGAGATCACAGTAGTGATGGACGCCTCACTCATGGGGTGGGGAGCACATGCCAACGATTTGACAATAAACGGTCGTTGGTCTCCATCGGAGTCCAAACTACATATCAACCTGTTGGAGCTGAGGGCTATCAGACTAGCGCTGAAGGCCTTCCTGCCATCTGTCAGGGGAAAGAATGTCCTGATAATGACGGACAACACAGTGGCCATGCACTACCTAAACAAAAGAGGAGGTGTGGGGTCACTACCCCTGTGCAGAGAGGCAATGCATCTCTGGTATTGGGCGATTCAGGAGGGAATCTCTTTAACGGCAATTCATCTAGCCAGGGAAGAGAATATGACGGCAGATGCTCTGAGCAGGCAGAGCACAGTGTCCCACGAATGGGAATTGGCTCAGGAAGTCATTCAAGAGATCTTCGCCCTTTGGGGAACCCCTCAGGTAGACCTATTCGCAACCAGTACCAACTGAAAATGCGAAAGGTATTGCTCATGGGAATTTCCCTCGAGAGGAGCCCTGGCCGACACATTCGTGGTGGATTGGAATTTCCCACTATTGTACGTGTTCCCTCCGATTCCCGTCATTCCTCAGGTCATCAGCAGGCTGAGACGATTCGGGAACCGCATGATCCTAATTGCTCCGGATTGGGCCAGAAGAATGTGGTATCCGGACCTTCTAGATATGTCCATCTGTCCTCCAGTACGTCTTCCTCAGAGAGAGAACCTTCTCCCTCAAATGGAAGGTCAGGTTCTCCACCCAGAGGTCAGAACACTCAACCTTCATGCTTGGTATGTGAAAGGCTGAGATACAGGGATTGGAACCTTCCAGATGATGTTATGGAGGTGTTGCTTTCGGCAAGAAAGCCAGCAACAAAGTCTCTGTACCGTTGCCGTTGGAAAATGTTTTGCAACTGGTGCAGGGAAAAGAATGTCGATCCTTTTCTATGTTCTATTCCGGAAGTACTATCTTTCCTTCTGACCCTAGCACATAGAGGTCTGAATATCGGAATAATAAAAAATAAAAGGTTACCTTGCAGCGCTTTCCATTTTCAAGCGCTCATCGGAAGAATGCTCCTACTTCAAAATTCCTTTGATAACACAATTCTTGAAAGGTCTCACTAATGTGTTTCCTCCTCACCCATTTCAAGTACCGATTTGGGATCTAAATTTAGTCTTAAAATTCTTAATGTGTGCCCCTTTTGAGCCTGTGCCCACGTGTCCATTAAGATTATTAACATGGAAAACAGCCTTTTTAGTTGCTCTAACATCAGCAAGAAGAGTGAGAGAATTGCAGGCACTGTCTTCTGGGCCACCCTATACCGTGTTCCATAAGAACAGAGTTGTATTGAGGGTTAAACCATCATTTTTACCGAAGGTAATATAATAAATAATAATAATAATAATAATAATAATAATAATAATAATAATAATAATATCTGATTTTCATTTAAGTCAGAAAATTGTTTTACCCTCATTCTATCCTCCACCTCATCCTTCTAAGGAGGAAGAAACGTTACACAGACTGGACCCAAAAAGAGCTTTAAGCTTTTACACCTCTAGACTTTCTAGGCTTAGAGTGGACAACCAGTTGTTTATAGGCTACACAGGAAGAAAACTGGGTCAATCAGTAACAAAACAGACAATTTCACGCTGGATTGTTCTTTGCATTTCAGAATGCTACAGACTAGCACAAAAAGACCCACCAGAAGGGTTAAGGGCTCATTCCACCAGAGGCATCGCCTCTTCCACAGCCCTTCAGTTAGGTGTCCCGATAAGGTCCATTTGCGAAGCAGCAACTTGGTCTTCACTTCACACCTTCTCAAAATTCTATAGCCTGGTTGCTTCCCAGTCTAGGGAGCTGACTTTTGGAAAAGCAGAGCTTTATTCCGCCATCTAAAGGCATTGGTGAAAAAAAAGAAAATAATAATAATCTGACCCCTCCTCCAGAGGAACTATGCAAAATACTGCTTTGGGAGCCTATCTAAGATGAGGAATACATTGGAGGACACAATCCACTCGAATAACAAGTTACTTATCAACTGGTAACGTTCTTTCGATTGGATGTTTCTCCAACGTATTCCTCATCACCCTCCCAACCGACCCCTCTGTAGATTTTTTCCGGGTTATTGCAATCTCAAATCTCACAAGGCTGATACCTGTCTGCCGGCACAATCTACACAGTACAAGATCACAGATACAAAAGAGGGGAAAAACAGAACTGAGGCCAACGGGCGCCGCGCGTGCTACTTATACACCCGATGACGTCGCCCTCGACGGAGGCCTTCGAGGGACCATCGACTCGACAACATCAACGCACGGCGCCCTCTGCCGAAAAAAATTCCGAAGAGCAGCAAAGCTTGATGGAATACATCTAAAATGAGGAATACGTTGGAGGAACATCCAATCGAAAGAACGTTACCAGTTGGTAAGTAACTTGTTCTTCTTGGTGTAATACAAGCTAAATGCACAAGATATTCTATGTGAAAAAAATAAAAATATATTGAAACTGCAGTATGTTATAACTCTCTGCCTATCAATATTTCTTACTTCTGCATAAACTGTCCTGAGTAATGTGCACAGTGGGCAGGTGGCATACTTTCAAAATTGGTGTCAAGCTTATTTTCAAGTAACAAAGTTCTGAAAATGTCAGCTGCCCATTTGGTAGCCACCCTTATAGTGTTATATTTATGAAATTCAAGCTAATGGGGAGTATTGAAAATCACTGTACAACAGGCCCATTTTCCGCAAGCAGTGTTAGCTGAGGTGTAGAAAACATGCATAAAAGGCATACACATGGTTTCACAGCTCGTGTATAACTCCGGGAGATCTGTGAGTATTCAGCAGGTTGAGAGGGGGAAACTCCCGCGCCCTCCATTCGTTCTGCTCTACAAAACCACCACCGGATTCTGGTGCTGGTCAAAATGGCAACGATTCCTGTGCTGATAAAAGCTGGTGTATTCCATAAGAATCCACGTAAACGCTTCCTGCAATGCAAGTATATTCCGGGAAGCATTTGAGGTAGTGCAAATAATGCACGGATACCATCAGAGTGCAAACAATTTAAATGATCACGATTTAGAAAACGATTTCCAGTGTCTTTTGGTGGGATGTGCACCATCTGCAAGCTGTTTGGAAGACATCATTTTGGGGCACACTCATTCGAGCGGCTAAGAGTGTGTTTTAATTAAACAAAAAGAAAAAATCTTACTTTGCAGCCTGCTTCCACACATCATTTTCCGAGTCCTGTTTCCTTGTTGATGACATCACAGTCATCAACATTGAAAACGGACTAAAGACATACTAAAGAAATACTGTGTAAAACGGGACTAGAAAGGTAAGATTTCTCTTTTCTTTTTTTAAAATTAAAACGCACCCTTAACACCTTTGTAGCAACTGCACTAGTGCTAATGGCGATATAACCCTCAGGGATGTGCAAACTCTGCCGATAACGGCACAACATGATATGGGTATCTCAATTTGCTCTGCCCCTTAACTTGTATAGGGGGCTGTTAGTGGAAGGGTCGGCCTGCTCCCTCAGGTTATATCACCTCAGTAAAGAAGAAAGCAAAATGAGCTGCAAGAAAATAACCTTGTCACATAGCTTCTCCAGCATTGGATCTTTCATGGATTCACATGCTTTGAATATCCCCCGTCGTCAGGCTGGGAACCTCAGACCTTTTTAAAATAGCGACATTTTAGTGTCCTATCGATGTCTTTTTGGGTGCTTAGCTACCACCCAATAGGACGTAGGGTATAAATAGACCCGCCCCCGCGGCTTCCCTTCAGATTTCAACTGTCTCCAAAGTGTCGGGATCACCTTGTGCTCCTTTTGGTTCTACACATTTGGTGTGTGGTCATTTTTTCCCAATGTCTTTGGGAAAAGCTTTGTTTTCGGCACTGCGTGACTTGCGGGCTGAAGAAGATATATGAACAGGGCGGGTACATGGACTGCCTCTATTGCCTCTACCCTCATCACTCCGCCGATTCCTGCGACATCTGTGAGGGTTTCTCTGAAGGACCGCAATTGGCGGTTGATATCATGGCTAAACAATGGTGCCTACCCCCTATCTGAGGTGGGATCGGTGCGCAGCCTAGCGTCTGAGAGACCTGCTCCTACAGTTCTTCGCCAGTCGGTGTCGGCTGAACCGCCGGGTAAGAAGCCTCAGCCTTCTGGTGCAGACAAGAGTGGCCGCCCCTCTTCGAGCAAACAACTGATGAAAGGGACTTCTTCGTCGTCTAAGCATGGTCAGTCTGGCCAGTCCCGTAGGCCTGAGGGAAGGCCTGAGAAAATGTCTTCTTCTTCTCCTTCTTCTTCTTCTTCTTCTTCTTCTTCTTCTTCTTCTTCTTCTTCTTCTTCTTCTTCTTCTTCTTCTTCTTCTTCTTCTTCTTCTTCTTCTTCTTCTTCTTCTTCTTCTTCTTCTTCTTCTTCTTCTTCTTCTTCTTCTTCTTCTTCAAAAAAGGACAAAAAGGACTCTTCAAAACGCTCCTCTTCAGAAGACCATCGTAGGTCATCCTCTAGTAGTGAGTCTTTGAAGCATCTATCCAGGGAGTCAGAAAGGGCGGGATCGCCTGAAAAATCTGTGCCACAGCTGTCGGCCCCGTCGACGGGAGTCCCGTCGTCGATGGTTTCACTGCCGGCTTCTGCGTCTGCCTCCACGGTGGTGTTGTCGGCTCCAGTGACTGCGGTTGACGAGGGCCCGAGGTTTTCGTCATCAACGGACAACGTGCTACTAGTGGGTGGGACGTGGTAGCATTCGGCGTATGGCGCCCTTCTAACAGATACTTTGCTACAGCAGGAGTCGGCCCTTTCAGTGTTGTCGATGGAGGAGGAACTAGAGGCTGTGGTGAACCCAACAAGGCTCATCTTACAGTGTGTTGGCGCTTCAACGACGGCAGGAGTACAGACTGGTCCATCTGCGTCTCCTCTGCTGAACCCGCAGTCAGTGCTGTCCCTCCAGGTCTTATCTACACTGCAGTCCATGTTGAGTCAACTGGATTCAAGGTTGCCTCCTGTGGGTACGCCCCCGGTGACACCTATCGTCGACGCGGCAAGTGCCCCTCCGCGTTTAACGTCTACGGCTGAGTTGCCGGCTTCCCGGCCGATGAGCACAGAGCCTCCACGTTCCCATCCAGAGGAGGGTGAGCTACCGGACTCTGAATCTGACCATGGGCCCAGGGACTCTATCTCTGATGTCTCCTCGTCACCATCGAGAGACCGACATGGGAGTCTGATGTGGAAATGGAAGCTCCTAGGAGTCCAGCGCAACCGTCGCCCCCGGATGACATTGGGGCATTTCATGCCATGATGGCAAAAGCCTGTGTTGAACTTGGTCTGCCCCAGAGGAATAACGAAAAGAATGTTTCCTATTTGACCACATGTGAAAGAGAAGGAAGGCCGTTTTTTCCGTTCCAATCCTGGACCATGTCTGGCAAAAAGGCCTACGCACCATGCGCCACCCCTTTTCAGCGCCAAAGTGTTTGATTTCACAACCCACCCCTGAATCATTGGTGTCAGCAGCAGCTTGCCGGAAAGCCAGAACACAGCACAAATGCACTACACCTCCAGACAACGACACTAGAAGACAAGATGCCTTCGGAAAGAAGGTTTTAATGGTGGGGGCGACGACAGTAAAAGCTGCCTACTCGGAGGCGATTAAAGCACGCTACGACCGCGAGATATGGCATCGGCTGGCCCCTTTGTTAGAACATCTACCTGAGGAACACTGAAAGGCTGCCATGTTGCTGGTACGTGAAGGTGAGGAAGCGTCAAATCACAACATTAACATTGCCGTAGATTTAGCGGAATCTGGTTTCCAACAGATTAGTAATGGGTTGGTCCTACGTAGGCAGGCCTGGCTGAAGTGCACAGAATCTAGGCCGGAGGTTCATTACAAGGTCCTGGACATGCCCTGTGAGGGAGAACAATTGTTTGGAGAAAAAATAGACAAAGCCCTCAAGGGCATGAAGAGGACTCCGATACGGCGAGGTTATTGGGAGCTTTGCAAAGCGGGCGGTCGTTTCGCCCCTTTCGCCCCTTCCGTGAAGCTTCAGGAAACACCCGGTTTGCTGCCTCCAGAGACCAGAGTTACGGTCGGTCTGGATACTCCTCACAAGGGTATAGACGGGCAGTACAGTCTACGTGAAGAAGCCGAGATTTTCAGGCATCCAGAAGGAGAGGAGGACAGCCCTCTTCCGCCAAAGGTAAGCAAACAAAATCATAACAATGACGGTCTTTGAAGAAATGTGCTGGGGGGCAGAGTAGCTCTACATGTCGACGAATGGTACAAAATTACATCAGACCGTTGGTTATTGGACACGGTACGGTTGGGCGGCTCTCTGGAATTCAAGGGCTCACCGGTTCCCATTCCTCCCATATATTCTGTACAACCTCATCTTCACATGTTACAGCAGGAGTTTGTGTTGACAGACAATACCACCACAATGTTTTACCTCCGGAAGCAGGGGTGCACTCATTTCAGGGTGCGCTCTCTCTTGAGAGAGGCCCAGGAACTTTGGCATTGGGCCCTGGTACAACACATCAATATTGTAGCGTTTCATCTGCCGGGGGTGATGAACGTGCAGGCGGACTCACTCAGCAGAGAAATAAACCAACTCCACGAATGTCGAGCAGTTTCCGAAAATGGGGTCGTCCTTCATTGGATCTTTTCGCCACTCGAGAGAACAGAAAGTGCAAGGAGTTTGCCAGCAGATGGCTCCAGCCTGGGTCTCTGGGGGATGCGTTCTCGTTCCCGTGGATTGGCAGGTTCGCGCACGCAATCCCTCCATTTCCACTCATTTGGCGGACCCTCCAGTGGGTTCAGAAATATCCATGCCGTGTGATTCTGGTGGCCCCGTACTGGGCCAGGCAGCTGTCGTTTTCAGACCTACTCCATCTATCCGTAGCGGAACCGGTTTGGTTGCAAGTGATGCTGGACCTTCTGTTTCAGGACAAGGGCGCAGTCTGGCACCACGATCCAGGCTCTCTCAGCCTGACGGCTTGGCTCATGATTTCTCTGAGTTTGGCCTACTGAACATTTTTGGTGACAGTCCCCGGATTTTGAAGGCAGCTAGAGCTCCGTCCACGAATGTCTCCTATGCATGCAAATGGAAAATGTCTTGTGTGTGGTGTAAGGGCCATCCCGGGATGGACCCGTTAAACATTTCACCGGAACAATTCTACCCTACTTGTTGCACTTGGCAAAGAAAGGTTTGGCGTTCTCCTCCATAAAAGAACACCTGGCGGCCATTTCTAGATTCACTCGGAAGAGGCATGCTACTCCTCTGTTTAGTGATCTGCTGGTCAAACATTTTCTAAAAGGATTGTTTCAGACTTTTCATCCAGCCAAGAAATTCCCTCCTGGTTGGAGCCTCAATCTGGTGCTGTCAGGTCTGATGAAAGCCCTGTTTGAGCCTATGTTGTCGACGCCCCTGCAGTTCTTGTCGTGGAAAGTGGCGCTCTTAGTGGCCATTATTTCGGCAAGAAGAATATCTGAATTGTAAGCTCTAGTGATTGATCCTCCGTGCTTACGTTTCTTCAATGACAAGGTGGTGTTGGCCACTAACCCACACTTTATTCCAAAAGTGCCAACTACTTTTCATAAACTTTCTTCCATCGTGCTACCATCATTCTTTGCTGCTGCTTCCTCATCGGCAGAAAAGGCGCTGCATATGCTGGATGTGAAAAGAGCATTGAAATTTTATCTAAGTCGTACCCAGGAGTTCAGGCTTTCTAAACCACTGTTTGTGGCTTGTGGACCCTCCGTCAAGGGAAGGGCAATCTCCAAACACGGACTCGCTGGGTCTCATCGGCTATTTCCTTGTTTCACTCTAAGGCGGGAAAGCCTTTGGAGAGGCGTCCGAAGGCGCACTCGACGAGATCCATGGCTTCGTCGGTGGCACTATGGTCAGGGATTTCGCTGGTGGACATTTGCCAGGCGGCCTCCTGGTCGGTGCTGCATACCTTTACTCGAAATTACTGCCTGGAACAGCAGCATGGTGCAGATGTGCAGGTGGGGCGTGCAGTCCTGCAACACCGGTTTCAATAAGGTAAGCCCCACAGCCTCTGGGTATCTGATTCAATGTTACCACTGCTAATGTCTTCTTGCTGGTCTTATGTGTTTGCTTTTGTGATATATTGGTTTGCATTACACGCCTCCATGCATGATGGCTATTGCTATGTAATCTATTCAAAGCATGTGAATCCATGAAAGATCCAATGCAGGAGAAGGGAGTAGTTTCTTACCTGTAACTCCATTTCTCCAGCGTTGGTATCTTTCATGGATTCACATACGCCCGCCGGCACCCCTGCATGCAAACCTAGTTGGTTCCTCTACTTTGGAGGTTAAAGTCTGAAGGAAAGCCGCGGGGGCAGGTCTATTTATACCCTACGTCCTATTGGGTGGTAGCTAAGCACCCAAAAAGACGTTGATAGGACACTAAAGTGTCTAAGTTTTCCAGTGAAAACGCTATTTTAAAAAGGACCGAGGTTCACAGCCTGATGACGGGGGATATTCAAAGCATGTGAATCCATGAAAGATACCAACGCTGGAGAAATGGAGTTACAGGTAAGAAACTACTCCCTTCCGGTGCCCAATCAATGGTGAAAGGGAGGGAACAGGTGCCCCTTCTATTCAATCAGAAACAGCTCTATGTAATAATATAAGAATAACAAGGGTCGGGCTTTAAGAAAAGCTGGTCGGGCGGTGACTCCTAAATAAGCCTGATTCAATTAAGTTGACTGTTAGTAGTTAGGCATTAACTTGAAGTTTATGTCAACAGTATGTTGCGTCTTGTTAGAAAAGCGGATATAGCCAGAAACCGTTAGTGGCAACTGTGGAATTGTGACTTCTCAAGACTGTGCCAAATGACAATTAGCACAATAGCTTGGTTAGTTAGCAAAGTGTCATTTTTATTTTCGTTTTATATTCAGTGATGCCCTTAAATTGACACGTGTTTCGGCTAGTTGCTAGCCTTTTTCAAAACCTGGCATAGTCAAGATTTTCGTGGTATGGCATGTGATGGGTTCGATCCCTAATTTTCTTACTTCTAATGCATATTCTGGAATATGTCGGCTCTTGCAAGAGGATAACCAGCCGAAACACGTGGCATCACTAAATATAAAACAAAAATAAAAATGACACTTTACTAACTAACCAAGCTATTGTGCTATGTAATAATATACCCGGAAAAATAATACGAAGTAATGATGAAAATGTAAATAAAATATTTTTTGCATGCGCCAGGTGACCACTGCAGTGGTGATAGTGCGCAGTAAAAATATCCTTTAACATTAACATTTGTGATCTTGATGTTATCATTGTGGTCATAGTCTGCGCAACAGGGGGTGCGAAGTTAAGGTGGCTCTAGCTGAATTTCCAGGGTTTTGATGCATTAAGTTCTCACTTTAACGTCCCTGCAACTAAAGGTTTTTCCTTGAATTTGAAAGGTTTTGTTACAAAGTATTGCTCACCTTCCTTAATACCCATGCAACTAAAGTTTTTTCCTTGGGGTTTTGTTATTCCATAGATATTTAGAACGCTTCCAGACCACTAGCATGGTCTTTGGCCATGGTCAGTGGGCATGGCCTTTGGCCGTGCCCACTGTCCATTTTAAAACACTACCACACCACTAGCCATGGCCTTCGGGTTGCAGGCTTTGAGAACTCCCAATGTTTTCAGGCAATGCGCAGTGAGATCAAATTATTTGTCATGGAGCACACACTTTGGTTGAGCAGCGTTCTCAAAGCGGTACACCACTTTTCGGCGCCATTATTTTGGCACGGGCCGATTTGGCATTCCCATTTAGCTGCAGTGCCCATTTCGGCGCAAAAGCCATTCCAGCTCCGTTATTTTGGTGCAAGGAATGTTTAGACGTGGCTGACATTGCAGCCACGTCTATATGCGCTCATGCTAAATAAGATCACAGGACTGCACTGCAACAAACCTCGCCACCTCCCACTTGCGTTGCGTTTCTTTTAATTAAATTAAATTAGATACATTCA
Source organism: Ambystoma mexicanum (assembly GCF_040938575.1). Taxonomy (NCBI): domain Eukaryota; kingdom Metazoa; phylum Chordata; class Amphibia; order Caudata; family Ambystomatidae; genus Ambystoma; species Ambystoma mexicanum. Next base: position 1,026,824,205 of record NC_090928.1, on the reverse strand, counting down.
ATAAAAAAACATACAGCCTTGAACCTGGGTTTGCCAGAGTTCGAGGCCCAGAATTTAACCACTAGGCCACAATGGCTTGGTGTGTCATGGGGCATAAATGTCATACTTAGCCTATATTTTGATAAGTTCAATGATAAAAGGTTAGGTATGAAACTTGTGAAAATCCAAACAATAACATCATTGTAGCGTAATGGTTAAGTGCTGCATCTCGAACTCCTTAAGGGCAGGTTTATCTAATAGCAGTTTACAGCAAAAAGGAAACCCAGAATGAGGCTGAGCCCAGTTTTTCAAAACATGATTTATTATGTAAATGCCCTTTCTGATGACATGTGTTTCGGTCGCTTAAAGGACCTTTTTCAAATCAGGGCTAATTAGGTATATCACCGAAAAGTATATATGAGTATATTCCAACAACAACAAAAATAAAAATATTCATTCACATATTTTGATTTGATTTGATTTGATTTATTTATTTATAGAGCGCTTTGCACCAAAGCGCTGTACATTGGAACAACAAATACACATAAATAACAACAAATTAACAGTGTGAGCAAAAAATTACAACTTGAATCATTCCATAAAACAGTGTAAAGAGCAATTACCTGAGGGGGGGAGAAGTGGAATGGGAGTTGGAGAGTTGAGGGGACCAGGAGAAGGATTGAAAAAGTGTAGAAGGAAGGGAGAGAGAGAGTAAAGGGAGAGGGGGGAGAGGAATTGAAGGGGGGGAAATCGGGGGGGATACGAGAGGGCAGGAGGGGGCTTCACGGAGGGGGATGGAGAAGAAGGGATTTAAGGGAGGTGCAAAATGAGGAGAGGGTGGTGGAAGATCAGATTAGGAGGGGGAGAGAGTTCCAGTGCAAAGGAGCAAGAAGATGGAAAGAGCGGAACCGGGAAGAAGCGCAGGGGGAAGAGGGTACAGTGAGAAGGAAGTGGTCAGCTGAACGAAGGGAGCTAGGGGGGAGTAGAAGGAGAGAAGGGAGGAGAGATAAGGAGGAGCAAGACCATGGAGGGATTTGAAAACAAGGCAGAGAAAGTGGAATTTTAGTTGTAGGTGGAAAGGTAGCCAGCCAAGGTGAGAGAGCGAAGAGGAGATAGAATCACGGGGGGTAAGGAGACAAAGGGTACGAAAAGCAGAGTGGTAAATGGATTTAAGAGGCGCAAGATGAGAAGAGGACGTCCGAAGAGAAGAGTGGAGCAGTAGAAGAGACGGGAAAAGATGAGTGAGGAGACTAGGAGTTTAGTAGCGTGGAAAGTGAGGGAGGGACGGATTTTGCGAATGTTGTAGAGGTGGTATCGGGATGAGGGGGAGGTGAGTGAGATGTGTTGCGAGAAGTTAAGAGAGGAGTAAAAAAAAACGCCTAGATTGCGAGCATGGGTGGAGATAGGGAGATCAGAAAGAGGAAAATGGATAAAAGGGGGAGGAGAGAGAGGGGGAAGAGTATTAGAGGGGAAGAAAAGGACTTCGGTTTTATCGGTGTTGAGAGAGAGAAAGCGGAAGGACATCCAGTTCTTGATGGCCGTGAGACAAGATGAATGTCAGGTGTGAAGGAGGAGAAAGAGAGAAAGAGTTGAGTATCATCGCATAAAAATGATGGGAAATGCCAAAGGAGGAGATAACAGGGGCAATGAGAGAGGTGTAGAGAGAGAAGAGGAAAGGGCCAAGTACAGAGCCTTGAGGAACACCATAAATTAGAGGGAAGGAAGGAGAGGTCTGGCCTCCCCATGAGACAGTAAAGGAACGGGCGGAAACGTAGGAGAATAGCCATTTTAGAACAGGGCCTTTGAACCCGAAGGAGGAGAGAGTATGGAGCAGGAGTGGGTGATCGACAGTGTCAAAAGCGGCAGAGAGATCAAGGAGGATAAGAATAGAGGATTGCTTAGAGCAGACAGGAGCGAGTTGAGAATGGAGGTGAGAGCAGTTTCAGTGGAATGTTTAGGACAGAAGCCAGATTGAAAAGGAGGAAGGAGAGAGGAAGTAGAGACGAAGGAAGAGAATTGAGAGTGGGCAAGGCGTTCAAGGATTTTAGAGAGGAAAGGCAGAAGAGAAATAGGTCTGTAGTTAGCAGTGAGCAGTGGATCTGCAGAGGGTTTCTTGAGAATAGGAAAAATCGTTGCATGTTTGAAAACAGAGGGAAAGGTAGATGAGGATAGGCAGGAGTTGAAGAAAGTGGTGAGGTAAGGGAGATTAAGAGGGTAGATCTTAGGGATGAGAACAGAGGGGAGAGGGTCAGAGGGGGCGGGCGTTGGGTGGGCTTTACATAAAAGGGAGGTGATATAAAGAAGGGAAAACAGATAAGAAGACAGACATGATGGAAGATGGGGGGATGGGGGGAGGAGGAGAGGAGGAGTCAGAGAGGGAGATAATTTTTTGCCTGAGAGAGATGATTTTAGAGGAAAAGTAGTTGGCAAAGTCAGAGGGAGAAAGTGAGGAATTGGATGAGGGATCAGGAGTGAGAGGAGAGAGAAGACGGGAAAAAGTTTGAAAGATCCGACGAGGATGGGAGACTTGAGACTGAAGAAGTTTAGAGTAGTAGGAGGATTTGGCAGTCGCAAGACAAGAATTGTAAAGTGCATGGTAGAAAAAGTAAGAGGTTTTATTAGAAAGCGAGGGAGTTTTGAGCCAAAGTCTCTCTAGTCGCCTGAGAAGACGCCGCATAGAGTGGAGATGGGAAGTAAGCCAAGGTTGAGAAGGTTTTTGAGTAGGGCGGAAGAGAGAAAGGGGGTAGAGTCGGTCAAGAGTAGTAGTGATAGAAAATGAAAGGGAGGAGAGAGCATCATCGGGAGAAAGTAGTGCAAAGTCTTGGTGAGATAGGAGAGAAGAAGAGCAAGTGTGGGAGAAGAGGGTAGGATCGAAATTACGCAGGTTGCGACGTGAGAAGATTGGTGGGGAGGGATTAGTATTAGTGGAGGGTGAAAGAGGAGAAAGGGAGAACGAGAGTAAGGTATGATCAGAGAGATAAACAGGAAGAGAAGAGACAGGGGAGGAGGGATAGGAGGAGTTAAAAATGAGGTCAAGAGTGGAACAAGAGGAGTGCGTAGGGTATAAGGGAAGGGGGGAGAGGAGGTAGGAGTCAAGGATGGAGAGGAGGGGGGAAGATTGGGGGGAGGAAGGAAGATGAATATTAAAGTCGCCAAGTACAGTAAGAGGAGAGGGGGAGGGAGAAATAAGTGAGAGGAGTTGATCAAGGTCTTCAAAGAAGGAGGAGAGAGTTCCAGAGGTACGATAGATGATCAGGAAGGAAATAGGATGGGGAGAGGAGAAAGACTTGTAGAGGAATTCAAAGGAAGGGAAAGAGGGGAGAGTTGGAGATGAAGAGGAGGAGATGAATTTGGAGTGGTACAGGAGACCGACGCCACCACCACGGCCAGAGGGGCGGGGGATATGGAGAAAAGAGGAAGAGGAGATTGTGAGGGAAGCAGGGACAGAGGTGTTATGAGGAGGAACCCAGGTTCAGTGAGGCAGAGGAAATGGAGGTTAAGACGGAAGAATAGATCTAGGGTAGCAGCGGTTTTGTTACAGATGGATCTGGCGTTCCAAAGAGCAATGTTCATGAGGGCAGCATGTTTAGCAGTGGGGGGGTAGAGAATGTAAGGACGGTGAGAGAGGGAAGGGGGGTTTTGACAAAAGATGCAAGTGATATAGTAATATATGTTATGTTAGCAAAAAGTTGGTAATTGTTTAATCAGAAAAAACAAAATGCCATACAAAAATTGGGTAGGGGATAGGGAGGGATGAAGGGGGTCAAGTGATAAACAAAAAACACAGCTTCATTAGTCAATGCTGCATATATTGTCATATGGTTATTCCAAATTAGCGTAAGTGTTACTGTTTTACCTTGTTTTCACCTATTGCCCCTATATTGGGTTAAGCATACAGTATCCGCTCATCAAATCATGGGTTAGATCCCTTAAAAAAGATAAATCAATCATAATTTCACCTTAAGCTTGGTTACAGACTCACCATAAGAGTTTCATATAATTTAGCGATAACCGCATTACATCCCTAATTATGTATCCATTGGATTGAAAGGAAATTGCACTGTAGTTTTGTAGACTTATAACCTTAAAAAATAGTGTTTTTAGAGTCCATTAATTTTGTCCTGTACAAAATATATATATATATATATATATATATATATATATATATATATATATATATATATATATATATATATGTTCCCTGGTGGCCCGCGAGCAGTTTTGATTATTATCAACAGTGATAGTGTCTTTAAATTATTAACATTACTTATATGTGAAAGGGAAAATGCTCATTCCTGTTCACAATAATGTTCGCTCTGACAGAGCGTCTAATCTTAAGAGATTGGTCTGGGTAAATGTCCGTGCACGCGGGAAAGCTGTGCAGGGCAAAAGATTTGTGAAGCCCTCGGCGTTTAATATCTCGCACACGGGTTCGCGGTAGGCATTTCTACAAAGCAAACGTGCGCCGCACTTGGGAGATGGTCTCTTACCTGATAACAAATGTTCTCGCTTATAATCGCGTGCTGTCGAATGTCCAGAGGGGACGTCAATAGGCGTCCTCTCCCTCATTATTGTGTTTTGGTTGCCATAACAACGGACCCGAGTGCTAGTCTGTTTTCCATATGCATGGCAACTCCTCTCCTGTGTTATTAAGGCGGCCATTTTAAGGAAGTATCATTAGCCTTTCTCTATTGTTAAAAAGCGTGTTATAGACTCGATTTTTTCATTCATAGTTGAATGTTAAGAAATAATAAAAAAGTTTACAAATTATCATGTGTGTTAGATTTGAGACGTCATTTCCTAAGGTATTAATAGATCATTGGTGTGCAACCTTCCGATGATAAAAAATCAAATACCTCTAGTCCCGTATGTTCTGTGTAGCATAATGTTGTATTCTACTGTAGTTTTATGTATTTATAATGAAACAGATAAGTACTTAGCTGTGCTGTCAGACCACCTGACAGATGATTCTAGATATTATTCTGTTGCATGTAATTAATACATTGTATCCCACATTAATATTTAGATATTTATCTATTTCTGAACGAGCAAAACTTTACATTTCAAATTCATAATTACTTGCTAGAGATAATGAGCATCTGAAATTAATAAACATTCTAAAAGTTTGAAAGAATTCGAAACGTCCTGTGTCCTGTCCAGATTATTGGTTATGGATATGCAAAATATATTATAATCATGGGGATTCACTTTAAACACATTTAGTTCTGAGAGAGAATGGGGTCCTTTAAAGGAAGGACACCATTTCATTGTCCGTGTTCAATCTGAGAACTGTAGAGTTAAGTTTACAGATTGTTCTCGCTTCAGCTTGTCTCAGTTTCTTTTCCTTGTTCCCACCTCTTTTGTCTAATGAGATCTTCTCGAGGCCAATAAATTGTATATCTGCTTTGTTGTCCATCTGATGTTTTTCCTGACAATGCATGCCAGTGGTAGCCTCGGATCCTGGCTGCCGACTTTGGCTAAATGTTCTCTGACCCGTGTCCTTAGTTCTCTGATTGTGCTGCCAATGTAGACCACATTACAAACACATATAATTCCATACACTACGTAACTTGACCTGCAATTGATAGATTGTAACATTTTTAGGGTTCTATTGTTGGTGCCAGTAAATGTGTCCGTTTTGCTATGTGCAAATTTGCACATCATGCATGATCCACATTTCCTAAATCCATTAGTTGGCGCTTTTAACCAGTTCAATGGTTCCTCCACAATCAGGTCTGGTAAGTTCGATGGACTCAGTTTGTTCTTTATGGTTTGTGCCTTTCTGTATATAATTCTTGGTTTGTCATCCACATTATTTGCGATATTCTCATCCAGTTTAAGAAGGTACCAATGCTTAGCTAAGATGTTGTACAGGTTTTTGTGATCACAAGTATATTTGGTGATAAAGCCAGTCGTTTGTTGCTCCGTCACTCTGATCTTGGTTGTTAGAGTATGTTCTTGGGTTATTGTTGAGCTTTTTTCCAATGCTCTTTTGACACATCGCTCTGTATAGCCTCTCGCCAAAAAACGTGATGTTAGGAGCAAACATTCCTTCTCAAAGTGTTCCATTGTCTGACAGTTTCTTCTAGCTCTTAAAAATTCACCTGAGGGTATATTAAGAATGGTTGGTCTGTAGTGGCAGCTCTCTGCATGTAGAGTCGAGTTAACTTCCCTGGGTTTCCGGTATGTACAGGTTCTGATCTGGTTGTGGTCAGTATATATTGTGAGGTCCAGAAAATCTATGCTTGTCTCATTGAAGTTGCCTGTGAATTGTATTCCCATTTCATTGTGGTTGATCCTATCCTTTAAGTCCGTAAATTCTGAAGTTGTACCTTTCCATATTATTAGTACATCTTTGATTTATCTCATCCAGTGCACAAGTTCTTTCTCATATGCGTTGTCTTGATAGATGATTGTGTCTTCAAACAGACCCATAAAGATGTTTGCTAGGGCCGGGGCATATTTGGTGCCTATTGCTACGCCCTTGGTCTGTCTAAAAAAGGTGTTATTAAAGTTGAAGATATTGCTTTTGAAAGTTAGTTCCAACATTTCTTTCACCATTTGGATTTGTTGATTCATCGAGGCAGAGTCCTCCTTAAAGGTATGATCAATTGCTTTCAAGGCCCATGTATGTTGGATCGATGTATACAGTGCCCGTACATCCAAGTAATTGTTAAGTGCTGCATCTCGATCTCCTTAAGGGCAGGGTTATCTAATAGCAATGTTCTGCATAAATGTGATTTTATTCAATTTCATTTTTTTCTGTTTTATAAAAATGCAGATGCTGTGTGTTGTGAGACATTTAAAACTAAGAAATCACACGGTACTCAGGATCGCGGACTGTCTGCCATCCATGCAGTAACCGGGTCCGACACTGCTTAGTTTCAAAGCGAGGAAGTATCCAACCTCTTTAGCCCATTTTTCTCTAAGTGTTCTTCTAAGGGGGGCATGTTTTGGCAACGTGGCCTGAGTGGGCTGAACCTTCCTTGCTTTGAAGCTAAGCAGGGTTCGTCCCAGTTACTGCAGGGATAGTAACCCCACTGTCGTTGTAAAAATACCTATTTTGTATTATTGACTGGGAGACTACAAATACCAGAATGCAATTCAACAAAAGGCAAAAAATTGTGTCTCAGTGCAAAACCTTCAAGGACTGGCAGTAGCACAGTTTAAAAAAAGTAAGTTAATAATTCAGATGCCCATTCGGTCACCCTTCCATGCAGTAACCTGGACTGACCCTGCTTAGTTTCAAAGCAAGAAAAGGGGCAGCCCATTCCTCCATGTGGTCTTGTACGTTTGGTTCATTTATCAGGGAATATGGCCTGAGGAGGTTGGCCCCTTCCTCACTTTGAAGCAAAGCAGACTCTGTCCTGGTTACTGCATTAATGGGATACCTGGGTGGCAATTGAGTCACTGGCAATAGCCATTGATTTTTCACCCCCTATGTCACTATAGTTATCAAAATAGCTTTTTAAAAAGTAACTGCGGGTACCAAACTACACATACCACAGGTTATCTGTAGTCCTTTGAACCCTCGGATATTACTATGAATATCGGCAAAACAGCCGGAAAAAAATGCTTCTGTGTTCACCCAGGCCTTCACCAAGTGCCCCCTCATCTGTGCCAGCTCCCCCCAACCCCCAGACGGCCTCCTCACCTCCCATGCCCTCTCCCTTTCACCCCGGAGCACACGCTGCTTCTGTGATGCAGTTTGCCTTCAAATGTCGGCTATTTGTGGCTACAGAAAGCTTTGTTGTGCAGAATCAGTCCCCAGACCCCCTCCAGCTTCCAAATTTCACTCACTGCTTTCTAGTCATCCCCCACCTCTACCCTGATGGCATTTGTATGTTTTTTGATCTGTAAATAGCTTTCTACTGCATTTCATTTTCCCATAACCTCGGCTATAGCCGCAAATATCTCTTGCATCGAGAGAACATGAAGATGGCGGTCGTTTCATTTGAAAACCATGATCACTTGTGTATAGGCGCGTTATAAATGCCATATCATATCATGATCCTGCAATTCACCATGGGAGTTTTAACTATAATGTTTCGGGAAGGGGGCACCCCCTTCTCTGTCAAATTTTAAAATAACTACGGCACGAAATAACCCCAAACCATGCATGGATCTCGAGTCAAAGCTTCGTGCCCAAGGTGTTTTGGACCTGGTCCAAATCCATCCAGTGGTTTAGGCTGTGCGCTTTGGCAACAATTGACAATTTTTTTCTATGGGAAAATTTATGAGAAGTAGGCCGCACCTTTGGAAACAAAAATGTTTTGTTGACGCTTAATACCTTTTTTATTTTTTAACAAATCTTTACGAAACTGTGCAGTCTGGGGGGCCCTCAGACTTTTAATAACTTTCGAAATTTCTGCTACATCCGTTACTTGAATGAAAAGTTATAAACAATAGAATATTGAGGGGTTCCTATGTGTCGTCGACTCATTGTAACTACAGGGTGGCAAGCCCACCTTCTATTATATTTATATATATATATATATTTATATATATATATATATATTCACTGACAATAGCTTAGTTAAGGTACAGTTAAGTTGCACAGATTTAACGCGAAAAAAACCTTGTAATTCTGCAAATGTGGGAAGTCATGACAAGCTTAACTCACCACGCTCCCTTTGATGCCCCCCAGAATGCTATGTCCCCCATAATGCCATTTTGTATGTAATTGTGAATCCCTTGTCTTATAATATGTATGAACTCATGGACTTTGCAACAGGAACGCCCTGAGTATAGATGGTCATGACTTCCCTCAACCGCTGAATTTCAAGGGGTTTGTTGTGTTAAATCTGAGCAACTTAACTGCACCTTAACTAAGGTTTTTTTCAGTGAATTTCAATGGTTTAGTTAAACCATCATTTCTTTACCAGCCACATTCATGGCCTTTGACCATGGCCAGTAGTTACGGCCTTCAGCCGTGTCCACTGTACATGTCCATCCAATATGTTTCTTTTGGACCCACTATACATGTCTTTCGGGTCCACTAGCCAGGGCCTTTAGCCTTGGCCAGTGAGCACGGCCTTCGGCCATGCCCACTATATATTTGAAAACACTATCGTGCCACTAACCTTGGCCTTCAAAAACAAAAATGCCTGGAAGGTTTTGAATATAGCAATCACCTCCACGTCTGAAGCGTATAGGGCCAGTAACAGCCCACAAGCTTGAGCCTAGTTAGGCATGAGTGAAGCATGATAGTGGCACCCGGGGGAACTGTCTTGGGTGACCGATGGAGCGTGGGCAGGACACTTGCCATTCTCACCCGTGTTAATACCACCTAATTGGCTGAGAGCTCTTATATAGGTCTGAATTAATCTTAATCTTTGGCATAGCTCTTGATAACTCCCCAGAACATCATTCTTCAGCCTGCCAAGACATTTCAGAAAGGGGAAAGACCATGTGCAAATCAGAAATCAGGCTTGGTCCCACCCCAAAAGGGGCAGTTCAGTCTAAAAGCTATGTCACATCCCTTTTTCACAAAACTACAGGCAACCCCATTCACCTAGAATAGACATTCACATTTGGTTTTATATGAATGGATGTTTGTGTGTATTGTGAATCCAATTATTGAGAAAATATCAGGCCATTTTTGTCTTTCTTCTGTAGGGAAGCCGTCTGTACTAATTTGTGAGTTTAGGGCCCTTTAGTAACATGCATGTAATGGATGGGTTTGCAGAATAACTCTGAGCCCAAATAACCGAACCAAATCAGTTCTGTTTTATTAACAACTATCTGAAACAGGGAGTTACAGCAAACATCAACGGACATTCGCTCAATTTTCTCTCAGCAATCTTTTCACAAAATAAACATTTTATACTAAAAAATATGTCACAGGTGACATCCTACTACGTGGCAAATAATGAAAAAAATACTAGGGATTGTAATTGGTTTAAGGGGAACATCGAAGTATATATTACATAAGAACTGGGATTGTGATGATTGTGATTGACTGCCCACTGTCAGGAGGACAATATATGCCTACCTCTAAAACATGTCATCTTCAGAATCATTAAGTACATGGTTTTCAATTGGTCTTCAAACGATAAGGTCATTTGTTATACGGACCTCTACAATTACAGACCTCTGCAATTGGTTGGCACACTTTTGCCATGTCTGGAACATTTGGTTCACTTAGCAGCACATAAGCCCAGACCCAGGTGCAAGGCTGTGGGCATGACTCTACCTCCCCACCCAATTAGCCCAACATCTCTCACCACCCATGTCTTCTACCATGAAAATTGTCTTTGAACTTAGTCTTGCAAAGTAATCTTGTTTTTGGGAATACATGGGAGTGCAGGCACTCACTATCGTTGTTCTAGGACTCCAAGTTCAACTCTATTTTCATCTTTTGCTCACGAGACAGGAGGCCACATTTTGGTCAATTTTGTAGGTTTTTAAATGTTTTTAATGAATAAAACTTGGCACTCTTTGTGTTCTTTCTTGGCACCTTAACAAGAGATGATTAATCTTTTGCACGTTCACTCCTTTCACAAATAGATAGCAGACCTTGGCTGCTTCAATTTTGATTCCAGGCCAGGCAGCTTCGCCATGCAGATTCGCCAGGCAGCCCCACGATTTCAGCTTATTCTTGCTGCTATACAATTCTCACCTTTTCTCTTCATGTGTCCTGGCTTACTAAATGTATGACACTGATGTGCGGCTCCTGTACAATGGCGGCTCCACCTGCCTTCTATTCACTACGCATAGCCAGCTCTTATGATGACATAATCTACCTTGCATTTCAGCGTCTGTACAATTGTTGAACGGTTAATTCTCTGCAGCACTTCATGCACATGTAATCTTCTTTTTTGTACTTAGAAGTTCACTTGACTCTTTACTTTGTCATTAGTTTCTTGTAGGATTCATACATCCACTTCAGCCAACATCCCGAGACGTCGCAAATGTCTCGTGTGATGTCACTATCTTCTTTTCTTGCTCTTTCATGTTCCTTCAGGGATTTCCTCCCTCAGATTGTCTTCTCTTCAGGGATACATTCGATAGGGTTGTCTCAATCGGTTTCTTCTTTTGAATATACGCTATGGTATTGGCACAACTGCTGGTGTTAAACACTGCACAATCTTAGACTTCCAACATATAGTAGGTAGGGGCGTGGGATTTCCTGCAGAGGCATGTAACTGCTCCTCTGCACTTGTAAGGAATTTTGTGGGTGGTTTTCCAGAATTAAGTTAGGGAACCATCTTTGGTTTTGAATTATTATTTCAAATAAAACTGAAATTCTGATAAAAAAAACAGCCCATTTCTTGCCCCAGAATGTTATGTTGTAATTGTTGTGGTAGGGGGTATTAGATCGGAAGGCACCTCACTGCATAAATATTAAAAAATGAAGATAATTACATACAGTGTGCGGCATACGTGTGTGTCACATAAGAGTGGGAGGTGTACAGGAGGAGTAATCACCGGAAAGGTGAAGAGTCATCCTGCATTGTGGCTGGGGTTGGGTAGAAGGTGCTGACTGCATGGTGGGAGCAGTCATGGCTGGCGGTGGGTCAAGGGATCCCTCCCTACTAGGTTTCTCTACCGATCCCACGCGGGTGAAGGTCCCCATCCTCCCCCATTCGGGGGAGGTCATGTGTTGGAGTGGCCACTCAGTCCTCGACATGGGCAGTGGGGACGTTGCTCTCATCAGGGTGCACTAGTGCCAGTGGGCCTGATGGTCTTCTGCTAGCCTGTAGTACACCCTCTCTGACACCTCTGATGGTAGAGGCACCGGAGTCCTCAGCAGTGGCCTGCCTGCCCCTACTCCTCATGACCCTACTGCACAAACCGTAGGGCCCTCCAGTGGGTGTTTGGCATCCCTGCCTCCACAACATTTCCTGCTTCCTTCCATGTCAGCTATCAACAACCTGTAGTGGCACGGTTGCCCTTTATGTAATGACGGAGGCCTATGGTTGCCAGGCACGCTCATTGCTGCCATGGTGCCATACTAAGCCGGAAGTTACACCATGGGTTGGCTGGCAATCCGCATCTGGCTGGATTCTTTTACAGTTTACACACGTGTACCGGGATTGGTGCATGCAGGGAGCCTTGACTCTCCCATGCATGGACAGTGGCACAGACACATGCATACATGCAGATCACAAGGTCATGAGACCATGCATTGGCATGTCCATGTTCCAGTCGTATATCCCACCTCTACTGGGAGACAGCGGTTGATGATGCATACATCAAACAGACAGGACAGGACCATTTACTTGGCGAGCTGTGCACATGCTGGGGGCTGCTTGACCCTGTCAGTCAGGAATGTAATGCAGTGCACATACAGGGGCACTTGTGTGATACACTGTAAGTCACATGTATCTGCATGTGCCATGGGTACCTATGAATGGTGACATCAAGCATTACCTGTTCTTGATGAGTGTCATGCAGCAGACATGGTCCACTGACCTGTAGTGATGGGCATTGAATCCATCCAGTGGGCTAATGGGTAGTATTGCCTGAGCGTGTTGGTTTTGACTGCAAATGGCATATGCATGATAGCTATGTGACACAGACAGACTGATGTATGTTCGGAATAATGACATTGCCATTGAGTGTCATCAGGTGTTGGGGTGTTTGCTGATGCCTGGACTGCTGTGCTGTGTGTCGGTCTGCACACCTTGCGGCTCTGTCTTTGTTTGCATGACACATGTTTGTGTGGCACCGCTGCTATATGTGTTGGATGTGTGCATATTATATATGGCATGACCTGCATCTCCATGTCTGAACACGCATCATGGTGCTGTAACTGGTACATGTGGCAAATGCGGAACGTGACTGTCAGCTGTATGTCATGTTGGCTTGCATGTGGAAATGTAGCTTGAGGTGAGGGACGCTGTTGGGTCACTCCGGCATGTGATGTTGAGCTTGTACAACCTATGTGCGTAAGGCATATGTGTGTATGTGAGTGATCGTTATACTGGTGTTGATACACATGGGGATGAGACTATAATACTGCTCAACATACAATGTCACTGGATTGATGTGTGGATATGTTGAATGGACACATGCCAACTACTAAAACATCTGAGGGGTATATGGGGTGAATATGTGTACTGATGTCATATGTGCAATGTACATGCATGGTGTGGCAACGTGTTCACAATGTATCGTGTCCACTTACACAGTCACAACTTCCCTCCTAACATAGGCAGGCCATGTCTCTGTGTCTTACAAGTCACGACAGACAAGTGTTTGTGGTAGAGATTATTTTATTTTGTGCTGTACATATATTTATTATGTGTGAGTGTGGTGCTGTACAAGGGGCAGTGGGGGATGTGCATGGGTGTATGTGATGGTGCCATGCTCAGAGGGCGCTGTTCAGGATTTGGTGGCACTTGTCGCAGAGAGGGGTGGGGGAGAGGGCAGGAGGAATGAGGTGAGTCCGAGGTGGGAGTCAGCAGCTCCTTCCTGGGCCTCCCACATTGCCGGGTTTCTCCGCATCTGATGGACCCGCAGGCTGCAGTGGTAGTGCAGCCTGAGGGTGGGCTCCGAGGGAAGCAGTGGCTTGGGCCCAGGCACTTGGGCATGGCACACGTGAGGAACTATGTTGGGCGTGAGGGTGGGGGGAGGTGATGTGCGTGAGTCTCCGCTGCTGATGTCCTCATCATATACCACTGCTTGCGCATATTGTCATCTGCCAGCACCCCTGACGTTGCCTCCTCTGCAGGCAGAGCAATTGAGAGACCCACGCACATGTCTGCTGTTTGCTATTCTGCAAGGTGCTCCTCCTGTGTGGGGGAGATGTGGTCCCCCCAGTCCTCCTCCACCTGGCCCTCCTGGGTGTGTTTCCCACAATATCACTTTGGGGTGGGGTCAAATTACATCACTTCCTGTGATGTCATCAGAAGTCAGGAGTTCTGTGATGTCACTTCCGCTACCCCAAGCATTTTGGTGAAATGACGTCCCTGAAGTTAACCATGATGTTGATTGTGTAAGTGTGATGTGTGATGCAGGTAAGTGTGTGGATTCGCGCTGTGATGGCATGGCTGTTTGGTGAATGTGTGTGGATGCACAGGAAAAACATTTGAGGGTGGTAGATGTGACAAATCAACTTCCAGGGCACAAGTGGTCCAGGGATGAATATCGGTTTCTAAACCATCAATCAGCCCCACACCTCTAGTACACTAGATGGGATCTGAACAGATTGGAACACAAGTAAATTATAGTCCTCCTTGTCCAATTTTTGGTAATGTGGACGGAGCAGCAGGTCGTGGATCGTTGGTTAGTTGCAACACAGTGAAAATACAATTATTACCCAATGATAAAAGGGACTGTCCAAGCAAGGTTGTATACAAATATCTACTTTATTATTATTACAACAGACAGCTCTAGCAAACTACAAAATACAGTCCACCCTGTAAAGGAAAACAGAAGACAACAGTTTCACGAAGGAAAGGGATGCACTCTGGATACTGACAGGAGGGTACTCGGTAAAGCAATCAGTCTTAACTGTTCAAGGTTATTTGGTTTCAGCACCAAGGGAGCAAGGGGTTGTAAATGTCCCTAGGGGCCTTCGGAGAAGGACCAGGGGAACAGAACAACAATGTACCTGGTGCTTGAGATGATCTTGATGCTTGACAGCGTCAAGTCCGTTCCAGGATGCTTTGAAGCTCCTTCAACAGATTTCAAGAAGGGAGACAGCTGCGGGTATCATGCGGTAGGCTGTTCAGCAAGAGAGGCTGGATGGACGGCTGCAGGCTGGCCTACACAGCGTCTTGGTGTCAACAATCATTGTCTCTGTGCTGGTTTGCAGATCTGGAATGCTGGTCAAGGCGCCTCGGAGGGCTTTAGTGACTGCAGCGTGGCAACAGTCAGTGGTGCAGCCTATCACGGTTCGAGGGCTTGACTGCCTCGAAAATATCCTTAGAAGATGAACGCTGGTTGGTGCTTGTTGTGGCAGTCCTCCTAGGCCTTGTCTGTTGTTCAGAGACTCTCTGGCACTTCTCACCTGGCTGGTAGAACCTACGGTATCTTCCTCTGTTCCCTGGGAGAAGTTTAGAGCAGGGTTCTTTCTTCCCTGTTGTACTTAGTTAATTTGGTACCTATACATTATAAGGCAGCATTGAGTATTAAGCTACATAGAAAACCCGAAAATTGAATTTCTAATAACCTTTCACTCACATGATGGATTTCGCTGCTATTTTGCAAACAAAAAGCAAGAGGGGGGAGGCACTTGATGATGAGTGCCTTGTAAGGCAGGGAAGAGTTTTAGATTTTACACACTTTTCTAAGTGGCTATTGGGATATATGATATGATATGTCATTTATAACGCACCTATACACAAGTGTTTCAAGGCGCAAAAATAGTGGTTATTTATTTGTAGTACATCTATAACCATGGTTTTGGGAAAAAAGTTTTAAAAAAGAGAGAGAGTTTAAAAAGTTAGATTAATCCAACAAAAAGTGGCGTTTTACAGCTACTTTGAGGTGGGCCTTATGGGTGTGGCCAAGGATATGGCTACTGGGTTATTTTAAGGAGCCAAAGGGTGCAAGATGGAAAGTGGACACGGCTGAAGGCAATGGCGAGTGGGCCGGTAGTATTTTAAAATATATAGTGGGCCAAAGACATGCATAATGGCCACGGCAGAAGGCCATGGCTAGTGGCTCGGTAGTGTTTTAAAATAAAGAGGCTAGTGGACCTGAAAGACATGTTTAGTGGTCACGGCCAAAGGCCATGGCTAGTGGGCTATAAAAAAAGTATGGTATAACAAAACCCTTGAGGTTCACTGAAAAAAAACGTAATTAAGGTACAGTTAAGTTGAGCAGATGTGTGAAGTCATAACCAGCTTAACTCGCCATGCTGCGCTGCAAAACCCATCAGCACATACATGTTCTTTTTAAACCCACCTTAACTTTATTGGTAGTATGTACGCCAAAGGCACGATAGTAAGACAAAACTAAAAAGGAGTAATGTCAAAAGAGGAAATGCACAGTCCGACAATGAGAATCTCGTGGCACGCTTGCATCGCCCCATAAAGTTACTGGGTGCCCCCAAGCAGTCTTACCTATGAATATTGAATGCTAGCACCAGGGATGGAAATTGCCAGGAGCTATTTAGCTCCTGGTTATAACCAAGGGGAGCCTGGTTAGCTTGAAACCAGGAGCTGTCAGGAGTTGCTTCTGACTCTCCAGGCAAATGCTGCTATACATAGACATGCAATTTTAACGGTTTAGGTTTGGGAATGTGTATACAAGAGAATAAAGGACATACCCAAGGGACACATAAAGCATATAGGATAATGTATACTGGATGAAAAGTTGGTTTGCATCTTGCACACAAGTAAGATTTGGGGTGCTAGCTCCTTGTTCCCGAGACGTTGCTCCTGCCTAATGGGTGATGGCGACACCCATGAGCTGCTTTTTGCTACTGGTCAACAAATGCTAATTTAGACCCCTGTAGAATGAACAATAAATTGGAAGCGGGGCACACCTGAGTGAGAGCCAGAGAGATTGAGTCACCCAAAGTTTGGTAAGGTTCCACGTGCACCCACGTACCAAATCAATGTACAGAAATGCAAACCGGAAGCAAGACCTGTTTCCACAGATAGTTGAAACGCCGTTCAATATCTGACTGCATTTTTCTGTGATTTAGCGTATTGTTCCTATAGCAACCCTGGTCCTTCCTGCAGCGATTTGGTAGCATGTGCATGCTACTTTGGGCACGCCGAAGGATGTCTCAGTCTTGGTAGATTAGTTGTACTTTAAGCAGCTAAATATCCAGGCTGCCAATGTCATAGCAGTTTGGCTGGCATATGCAAGAACAAGTAAACAGACGCATTGGTGGAGACGCCAGAGAGCTCTTTCCAAATAGCAACCTCTGTTGACAAAAATAGCCAGGACGACTCAGGGCCGATTTGAGAGTAGCAGCTCCAAAAGCAGCTTTGTTCCAAATACCTGACAGATGACTCAGACATACTTTAGAAACGATGAGGTGGTAGTGCCAGAGCGGCACGGTCTGCATGGACAAAAGACTAGCCTGCTGGCACCCTGCCACGCGTCAGGCTGTCAATGAAAGTTAATATTCCTCGCAGGTAACAGTGGCGATGCAGACGATGGAAAAATATACCTTTGCTCGACAGAATGTAGCGAGAGATAAGCGTAATTGTGCCCTATTAGTCCGCCTACGTACCTTCAGCATGCACTTCACAGGAAACCTTACATTTCAGAATGGGGCTTTTTCGGGATCTAAGGTAACTTAATACAAAGGATAGAAATGGTATTTCCGGAGCACAGAACAAGCTGAGCTTAGATTATTTGCAAGGCTTGCAAATAAAGACAATGATAGTTATGTGCAGTGAAGGTGGTCATTTAGTTTGAGGTTTGGGGGCAGCCAAAGCTCAGAGAGGACTTCAAAGGAAGAATAGAAGGATCCAGGAGCCTCTGTGGCTTAAAGTGCACAGGGCACAGAAACAGGGGCAAATCTGTTTGGACCTGTGCTTTTTAACCCACATACATTTGTGATAATGCCCCTTTCGTAACACTGAGTATGGTGGTAAGATAACTCAGTAAGTTCAGCAATTGTAGTACGGATCACAGGTTTGAATCCCAATATTGCTGACTCAGCTTTATAGAGTACAGGCCCCACTACGAGTATGGCGGTAAGGCAACAACGGCGCCGGTATCGTTACCGGCACCATTGCTACCGTACCACCATACTAGGGGCCTCATTACACGGTAGGCGGTAAGGGTTAACGGTCACCGGTAATGGTACCGGTAACCGTTAACCCTTACCGCCTTACTACAAGGTCCCTTAGCGGGTTGGTACTTTAACACCTGCTTTTAGCAGGCTTTAAAAACCAACCCGCTAAGGGACCTTGGTGCTAATTACGGCACCGCAAATTTGCGGTACCGTAATTAGCACCTTCCCCATTCCCATTATGCCCTATGGGGCAAAAATGGGAATGGGGAAGGGCAATGGTGGAAGGGGGAATTACCGCCCCGCCAATAGGGCGGTAATTTCCCTTTCCACCAAGGCGGTGCCAGTATTTTACCGGCATGGACCAAGGTGCTATTAGCTATTAGCACCTTGGTCCACCGCCTACCGTGTAATGAGGCCCTAGGAGTTCTGCTCGCGAGTGCCCTTGCAGCCACCAGGTCTGACCTGGTGGCTGTACCGACATCCGCGAACGGCAAATGATGGTAGCACCGGTACGGTTATTAACGGACCGTTGCTACCACCTTCACCATTCCCAATTGAGCGCTACGGGGCTCAAATGGGAATGGGGATGTACCGGGCCCGGCACACGCGAAAGGGCAATTACCGGGTCCAACAGGCAAGGCTACCTCCAACCTCGTAATGAGGCCCAATGAGTTTGGGTAAAAATGAAAATTGGTATTATCGTGCTTAAAGGGGGAGGGGGATATGGCAATGTATACAACGTATTACTATTTTTATTGTTATTATTATCAATGATACAGAGGCACACTTGCAACACCTCATCATTGATGTGGATTCAGTCCGTCATTTGCATGGGATGGTCCTATGCAAAGGTGGCTAAGTGTTCCGCCACCAGTAGTTGTGCCATTAAAGATCATGTGCTGATGCTCCTTCATTGGGGAGCGCACTTTGAATACCACTTTGGGCCTGTGTGCTGTGCCTCATTGTCTATATGTACTCCCCAACGGTGGTGGGGGAATAGCTTGGCCGAGCATAGTGGCACCTTAATGGCTCATGGAGTGGTGATCCATTTGTGCAGTGGGTACAGCATGATAAAGCAATAGGGGGAGAGGTAAGTGGATGGCAGATTCTAGAATTTGGACGTGCAGTGTTGTTACTGGTAGGCAATTAACTACTGGAAGTTGTAAGAAGATGCTGATTATCACCCTTCCCCCACCAAACAAATCCCTTGCTAATCGTAGGGACATTGTTACTGCGTGAGCATTGCCTGGAGGAGAAGGGAATACTTCTCTACAGTGAGGAATAGAGTATTTGGTGCAGAGGGCACAGGGATGTGCCATGGGGTGTCATCTCGTTCTAGAGGCTATAGTGCAGATTGGAAACCTTCTCCAGCATGGGGTCTGGCATGGATTCACATGCTCATGAATATTCCTCGTCGTCAGGCTGGGAATCCTCGGTAAAGAAAAATCAGTATCAGTTTCGTTTCTGATCTGTCTTTCGTAGTAGTAACCAATCACTGATCTCTGTGTCATACTGACCACAGCCAATGACTGCCATCCCCCTAAGCCCCGCCTCTGGCAGCTATCTTCAGATTTTGACAGCACGTTCAAGTGTTGGGATCCTCGTGCTATTGCTCTCGAGCTTTAGTGCTTTTTTCGGGCTTTTTCTTAGGAAAATGTTCTCTTTTTCGGTCAAAAGAGCCTCAAGCTCCACCGTTTCTTTATCCGATCAACGGGGACCCGTATCGGATTCTTCTACGCCCCTCAAGGGTGAAGATTTCGTCGAGCCACGCTTTTGGAGGACTCCAGAAGTTTCTCAGGCCCATCTCGATCATGGCCCAGGAGAAGGGAAGCTCGACCCCCGGAAAGCTGTTCAGGGTCTGCCCTGGATGCCAGCTTCAGAATGTCTTTAAGGAGGATGAACACTCCCTCTGCTTCTGCTGCCTGCAGGAGGACAAGACGCACGTGGAGAAGGACTGTGCATTTTGCGGCAATATGTCGGAGCGGACCATGAAGGACCGCCATCTACGTCTCGCCAACTGGCTGGAAGGGAAGAGCCCCTCAGGCGAGAAGAAGAAGAAGAAGTCCGAGCAGTCTTCTAAGACCTTTGAGGACGCCCCGGCGACGGGGGTCCAACAGAAGGCCAAGCACCGCGAGTCCGCTAGCACCGGGAGCGCCGAACGGTCGGGCTCTACGGACGCCAGTCAGGGCGCATCCTCCCCGGCGCCATCAACCACGAGCCAACGCTCTGGCTCGGGTAAGAGGAAGGCCGAGCACCTGGCGAAGCTCCTGGAGAGACCCCGGTCGAGCTCGAAGGCCCCATCGGAGGGGGAGCGAGGCGATGACCCTCCCCCCAAGGAGAAGGTGGTGAGCGCACCTAAGGTGGTGAAAGCCATAATCTATCCGGCCAAGGCCTCTATCGAGACAGTCGCGGTGGCCCTGCCTCAGCCTGTGGAGGCTACACCAGTGGTGGTGACCTCGGGGCCCAGAGTCTCCCTGCCACCGCGGAGGGAGTCCTCTTTCATGCCCATCGACAGGACCCCCGTGAAACCTCCGACGGAGAAGAAAAGGGGGGCAGGAGGTCATTGTGGATTCGGCCTCAACCTCTGAGGAGGAGCTGATCGAAGTCTTAAGCCACGGCGTTGGCGTGGAAGAAGACCAGCCCGTCGGGAGGGACCCCGACGTAGGAGACGACGAGAACGTCGGACTCCCCTCAACCAGTGCCGCAAGACAACTCAGACACTAAGGACGAGATTGCCGTTACCACCAACGGAGGAACCTCTCCCGACGGGGGACCCGGAGCCAGGCCCTTCTGGGAGCCCTCCTCCTAAGAGAAGAAGGATTCATCCTCCACCTCCTTTTCAACCATCGCGCCCTGCTCAGCCCTCCTCCCCGTCCACGACCCGTGGGGATGATAAGGGGACTGACACAGCCGCGACGGGCATAGACGACGAGGTTTACGACAAGGATCTCCCGTCGTCACCTACTCCCCGGGCTTCCCCGCCCGACGAGATTGGATTGTTTCATGCCATGATCGCCAGGGCATCCAAGCTTTTCCAGCTCTGCCCGGAAGAGAAGAAGAAGGAAGGTTTCCTTTATCAACGGCGCGATACCAAGAGGAAGACGGTCCTCGCTGTACCTCTACTGGACGATATCTGGGATGAGGGTCTCGCCCTCCTCAAGAACCCATCCACAACACCTGCGAGAAGGGACCGGTACGAGAAGAAGTACCGGGTCCCGGACGCGGCCCCCTTGTGCCTTCGGGCACAGCCGAACCCGGACTCGGTCGTCTCCGCGGCGGCCAGGAAGAAAGCGGGGGGGGCCTCAGCCTCTACGTCAACCTCCCTGCTGGACGGCGAGGGAAAGAAATTGGACACGATGGGACGCAGAGTCATCTCATCGGCAGCGACGACGATTAAGGCTGCCAACGCCTTGGCTATCGTAGCCCGCTACGACAGGGAGTTGTGGTACAAAATTGCCCCCCTGCTGGACTTCTTACCAGACGACAAGAGGGCGGAGGCCCTAGAGATCTTGCAGGAAGGAGAAGTGGCGTCGGACCACGCCATTACGATAGCGACGGACATCGCTGACACTGGATTTCGCCAGTTGGGCAACGGCGTGTGCCTTAGACGGCGTGGATGGGTCAAGGCAACTGACTTCCGTCAGGACGTTCAGACCAGAGTCTTGGACATGCCGTTCGACGGGACAACCTGTTTGGGAAAACAGTGGACGATTCCCTACAAGCCATTAAGACGGACACAGAGACGGCCCGGGCTCTTGGTGTTCTCCAGCAACGACGGCCGCCCTTTCGGAGCGGCGGAGGCAAGCAGGGTGCCTCCAAAGGTTCCGGTGGCGGATTTTCCACCTATCGTCAAGCGGCCCGTTCGTCGTCGCAAGAAGCCTACAGGGGACGAGGCAAGTCGGGCGGACCCCGCCGTCGTCGCCAAGGAGGGCAAGGCGGCAAAGCCTCGTCGAAGCAGGACTGAACCGGCCGTGGGGTCGGGCCCCCACTGAAGCACCCCGGTGGGAGGCCGGCTGGCGAACTTCGTCAGCGTGTGGGAGTCCATCTCCACCGACCGTTGGGTGCTGGACGCCCTGGCCCAGGGTCACGCGCTCGAGTTTATAAAGAAGTGCCCGCGCGTCCCCCCCGTGGCCAGGAACGAACATCACGTCACTCAACTTCTCTTGGAGGTAAAGGCGATGCTCAAGAAAGGCGCCATCGAGCTCGTCCCAAAGAGGCTTCGGGGATCCGGAGTTTACTCAAGATACTTCCTCGTGAAGAAGAAGACGGGAGGATGGCATCCCATCCTGGACCTACGACGACTGAACAAATTCATCAAGGGACATAAGTTCCGGATGGTCACCCTCCAGCATGTCCTGGGTCAACTGGAGGAGGGCGATTTCCTATCGTCGTTGGATTTGGAGGAGGCCTACTTCCGAAAGTTTCTCAGATTCGTGGTCCAAGGGCGTCACTACCAGTTCAGAGCCCTTCCCTTCGGATTGAGGTCGGCACCCAGGGTGTTCACCAAGTGCCTCGCACCGGTGGCGGCGCGGCTGCGCCTGGAGGGGATCCACGTCTACCCCTACCTGGACGACTGGCTCATCTGAGCAAAGACAAAGGAGCTCGCCGCGGAGCACACGGCGAGGACCGTCCAACTACTCACGGACCTGGGATTCTCCATAAACTGCGCCAAGTCCCAACTGGTGCCCGCGCAAGACGCACTGTTTCTGGGAGCAAAACTCGACACAGTGGCGCTTCTGGCCTCTCCGTCGGAGGAAAGGACGAGGGCCATCTTGGGCAAGGTGCAGCGGTGCTGGTTGCGGACGCGGCCAGGGTGAGGTCCATCAAATCCCTCCTCGGAATGATGTCTTCTTGCATTTATCTCATCCGCCTGTGCAGGCTTCCGATGCGCCCGTTGCAGGAGTTCCTGGACGCTCGCCGGATCCAGACGACGGGCAGCTTCGAGGACAGGATCACACTCGACGAGAGCTTCCGACGAGCGATCCGGTGGTGGGGCACCCGCGCGCATCTGACGGCGGGCATGGACTTCCAGACCCCGGGCCACCAGAAGACAGTGACCACGGATGCCTCCCTGGAAGGGTGGGGAGCGCACACCGAAAATCTGCACGCGAGAGGCCTTTGGCTGCTGACGGAGAAGTCCCTCCGTATCAACGTCCTGGAACTTCGGGCAGTGTTTTGGGCCCTCAGGTCCTTTCTTCCGTCCCTCCAGGGCAAGGTGGTGAGGATCTTCACCGACAACACCACCACCATGTTCTACATCAGGAAGCAGGGCAGTACCAGATCCCCAGCCACAGGGTTGGACAGCCAGGAGGCTCAGGATCTGTGGCATTGGGCCGTCGCCCAAGGGATGTTTCTGGTGCCGTTTCATCTGGCAGGGATAAAAAACACCATCGCCGACTCGCTCAGCAGAGAGCTGCGCTCGTGCCACGAGTGGGAACTACGACAGGATCTAGTGGACCGCCTCTTCCGACGGTGGGGCACACCCCAAATCGATCTGTTCGCGACGGCGACAAACTCCAAGTGCCGGAGGTTCGCCAGCAGGTTTCCCCAGCCGAGGAGCATGGGCTTTCTCGTTCCCCTGGGAGGGCCTGTTCCTATATGCGTTCCCTCCATTGCCGCTGCTGATCCGGCTCATCAACCAGCTCAAGAGGTCATGGTGCAGGCTGATCCTCGTCGCACCTGCATGGCCGAGGCAGATATGGTTCCCGGACCTTCTGGACTTGTCAGCGTCCCCGTCAATCAAGCTGCCAGTGGACGCGGATCTTCTCTCCAGGGAAGGAGGCACCATCCTCCATCACGACCCGAAGTCGCTGTACTTGCAGGCCTGGCTCCTGCAGCGTTAGGGTTTGGAGGTTACGACATACCGGCCGACTGCAGAGAGGTTCTTGCAAAGGCCAGGGCGTCCTCAACTCTTAAATGCTATGTACACAAATGGAAGAGGTTCTCTGTCTGGTGCCACGCACAGAAGATTAACCCTCTACGGATTACGGCTCCTCAAGTACTGCCGTACCTGCTGACGCTGGCCAAGGCTGCACTGGCGCACGCTTCCATCAAGATTCATCTTGCTGCGATCTCCCGATACACCAGAACCACGGGACGGACGTCTTTGTGGTCTCATCGTCTGGTGAAAGAATTCATGAAGGGACTGTTCAGATCGTTCCCGCTGGTGAAGGCCCTGGCCCCGGCGTGGGAGCTCAACCTGGTGCTGACCAAGCTCATGGGACCTCGGTTAGAGCCTCTGCACTCAGCTCCGTTGAAGTTCTTGTCGTGGAAAACTGTGTTTCTTGTGGCCATCACCTCCGCACGACGGGTGGGAGAGATCCAGGCCCTTTCCTGCAAGCCCCCGTACTTGACTTTTCACGACACAAGGGTAGTGCTCAGGATGCACCCCTCCTTCATGCCCAAGGTGCCGTCGGACTTCCACCTCAACAAACCCTTGGTGTTGCCTGTTTTCTTCCCGTTGCCTTCGTCGCCGGCTGAAAGGACTTTGCACTCGCTGGATGTGGCTAGAGCGCTGAAGTTCTACGTGGACCGCACGAAGAGTTTTCGGAAGACGTCACAACTTTTTGTGAACTTTGGACCTGTCAATCAGGGGAAGGCTCTCTCGAAGGCTTCCATTTCCAGATGGCTCTCCGGCTGTATCATGTACTGTCATCGGTTGGCAAACCGACCGCTGCCTGGCCGTCCGAGAGCCCATTCCACCAGAGCGATCGCAGCTACCACGGCGTTCCTATCTGGTGTGCCCTTGCTGGACATCTGCAGAGCTGCTACGTGGAGGTCGACGCACACCTTCACGAAATTCTACTGCGTCGATCGGGATTCCAGGGAGGAGTCCAGGGTCGGCCAAGCAGTGCTGCGCAACCTGTTTGCCTAAGGTGAGCCTGGTGAGGAGGTAAGAATTGCTTAATGTTGAGTTTTGGATGTAATGCTTAATGTTGAGCCTTTGCCACCTCCCGTGGTTGTGCATGTGTGTACTGCTATGTATTCTTTTATTCATGAGCATGTGAATCCATGCCAGACCCCATGCTGGAGAAGGAACAAGTTACTTACCTGTAACTGTTGTTCTCCAGCATGGGTCTGGCATGGATTCACATGCGAACCCTCCCGCCTACCCCTCTGCGGCTCTTCACTTGGTTATACTGCCACTTCACGTGCTACCAAATCTGAAGATGGCTGCCAGAGGCGGGGCTTAGAGAGATGGCAGTCATTGGCTGTGGTCAGTATGACGCAGAGATCAGTGATTGGTTACTACTACGAAAGACAGATCAGAAACTAAACTGATACTGATTTTTCTTTACCGAGGATTCCCAGCCTGACGACGGGGAATATTCATGAACATGTGAATCCATGCCAGACCCATGGTGGAGAACAACAGTTACAGGTAAGTAACTTGTTCCTTCTGGTGAATAAAGGAAATGGAAGTTTTAAAAAAAAGTAATTGTCAGAGAATATTTCTTGAACATGTGACCCACATTGAACACGTACTATCATTATCATTATAAATACAAATATTATTTGTTATTATTTATTGAGTGCAAACCTAGATTCGGCAAGCAATAGAGTACTTTACAATCATAGGGGGAAGAATACAGTCAGGGAAGCAGAGAAACCAGGGAGTGGAGAGATAACAGGTGACAGGTGGGAAATTTGGCTTCAACACTGTGATGCAGACCAGCCAGTCTCAGGTAGGCTGGGGCGAAGAGGGGGTATGTAGGGTATTTAGCTCCAAGTTTTGGTAAAGGCAAAAGAACGACACAAAATGAAATGGCATTTCAAATTTAAGTGGGGTCGATCAGTGAGGGCTGGGCATAGAGAATACACAAGATTTGGAGAGTGGTTATTGGACGTGCGGCACAGGTTACTTGAGACTTAATTGTATCCACAAAGCATGATTCTATCTTTCATGGTGAGTATGCCAAGGACAGCAGGCCTCATCAACAAAGATGGAGGGTGGAAACACCTTGCGCAGGTACCAACAGGGACCTATTTGTGAAAGGTGCTCTTCAGCACTGAAGGACTTTTTTACACATGGAGTTGCACATAAAACCATCAAAAATGGGCGTCTTACTTAATGGAATGTGCTTGGTTGGGTTAAACCCATGCTACCACGAGGCTTCAGCTGCAAATGAGAAATCATGTATGAAAATAAGGCTGGGTACCTCAATCGCAGGAGGCATGAAAACACGAGACGATGTGCGGATATCTCTAGATAGCTGGAAGGCAAACATGCCTAGATAATAGACAGGTGGGAGAAATCCCATCAGTGCAGAAAACAATAGTTTCCAAAATGTCTCAGAAGGAGAAATTTAGAATATGATATTGGAATGAAGTTTTGCAGAGGTTGCGTGTTGCTTCAGTTGGTACATGCTTACACAAGTTATTCATAACGTCCTAAGAAAACCAAGGCACTGCAAGTGTCTTGATCCCATGGCTATCTCTGCATCCCACCTGCCCCACGCACTTAGATCAGCTGTTTGGCCACCTTCTAGTGGATACTTTTGAGACACATGTAGTCAGTATTTAGCAATGCTGGGAGTACCTGTGACCAACTCCACCTCCTGCCTGCCATGCAAACTTCAATCACTCCCTTCCAAACAAACTCCTTAACTAACCTTACTTAGGTGCCTTCACCACCAACATCTTTAACTAAGGACAGAGATAAAGGCATTGGGGGTCATTACGACCCTGACGTTAAGGGTTTAACGGAGCCGTAAAAGGTGTCGGCGCCGTTAAACCCTTAACACTTGATTACGAAGTCCCTTTGCGGCTCCCGACCTTAACGGCTGGTCTGGACCAGCCGTGAAAGTAGGGAACCGCAAAGGGACTTCGGAGGTAATTACGGTACCGCAACCTGCGGTACCGTAATTACCGCCTTCCCCAGTCCCATTGAGTCCTATGGGGCAAAATGGGAATGGGAAGGGCCAATGGTAAATGGGGAATTACCGCCCCGCCAACCTTGGAATTGGGCGGTATTTCCCCATTTACCATTGGCGGACTCATTACAATACCGGCAGCAACCATGGTGCTAATAGCGCCATTGGTTACTGCCGGTGTTGTAATGAGGGCCATTGCCTGTTTGTGCCTTTTAGGGCATAAAGGTGAGGATCCCAGCCTCTCCTGCCATGGTATGACGATGTTGAAATGCGGAGCCTAGATTCCTATAATACCCACATCTCTTCTACAGACATAGGACATCTGCATGCTCACTAGGACACTGGCTCACAAATGCTGACTGCACCATCACACCACCAATCCTCTTAGCCTCTACCCACTCACCTCCACACTACCTCGAGCTACACTCCTCTTTGGCCACATGATGTTAAGTAGCACTAGCACAGTTGTCCTTCACAGAGCTGACATTAACAAACACCTGCTCAATGCTATCTTTATCTTTCTTTAATTTCTGTATTTCGGATTTGACTGCATAAAATCATAGATCCAATCATATGAACAATTATATACACAAAAATATAAAATAGAAACATATTACAACAATTCACGCACATCACAAAATACAGTAATCAAATGATTTAAATTAAAATTACTTTTCCGTAACAAATCCAGAAGAAACTAGGTTAAAATAGGATTAAATATGTGCAGATTAAAAGTTATGAATGAATGATCCTCAGGCAGAAAATGAAGTTCAAGTTTTAAAATCTTCCCTCTTACAGTCCATGCTCGCCATATGTAATTTGCGACCGCATAAATTACATCACGGACCTGTGTGCATTTACAAAGAAGTATATCCTCAGTTATTGTTCTTGCATTATGATTTTTTTTAAACATGCTGTTAAATTTAAAGTTTGAAGAAATAAAAAATGGATGCTGTACAGGTTCTACAAAAAGGGCAGTGTTCCTTGTTACCTAACCTCTGATTCCACATGTGCTTGTAAATATACCTAGCCTGAATTGCGAATATAATCTCTCTGACTGTGGGGGGGGGGGTCTAATTGATCGAAATATTCTAGTGATGTTTTATAAATGCAATATTGCCTACCAATTTTGGTGCTCTTGATTTTAGATTTTCAGGCCGATTCATGGAATTAATGTGCGCGGAAAATGGCAGCGCAAGCATGAAAACTGCAGCACAAGTGTGAAAATCGCAGCGCAAGCGTGCCAAAGCCGCGCACACCGATTCATGGAAGTCAGTGCGCGTGTAAATCCTGGGATGTGCGCTAAAATCGTGGGTGGCGCACGCGGGCGCACACGTCATCAAACGGCGTGCGCTATGCGCACAGCGAAAGCACACATATCGCAGCGCACACAACAAAAGTGGGCGTAACACGGGGCGTAACACGCGGAATGGGGACCAACACGTGAAAATGTGGCCGTTACGGGGGAAGTACAGGAGGTAAATGCTCGCAACGCCCACACACGCGCCTACAACACGTATTCATGGAAT
Organism: Ambystoma mexicanum; assembly: GCF_040938575.1. Lineage (NCBI taxonomy): Eukaryota > Metazoa > Chordata > Amphibia > Caudata > Ambystomatidae > Ambystoma > Ambystoma mexicanum. Next base: position 1,026,796,174 of record NC_090928.1, on the reverse strand, counting down.
CAAACAGGGGAAACGCGTGCGCCAAAAAAGACGCGCTAATCCGAAAACACGTACGCCAGCAGGAAGCAAGCGTACGCGGCCCCGTGCAGCATAAAAGTGTGCGCAAACAACAAATAAGCTCAGACGCTATGATGAATATACCGTTCCTCGCAGCAGTGGTCGTGGGACACCGCAGGAGGAGGAGGATAGCCAGGCCCCGAATTTTTATACCCAGGACCAGCCTTTTTGGGATGCCTGATGACCAGGTGTATGGGAGGTACAGGTTTCCAACACACATAATACTCGACCTGGTGAGTGAGTGGGAGGATGACCTCAAATCACCCACCCTGTGCTCCCAAACACTGAGCCCCTTGGAAAAGGTGCTCAATGTACTGCACTTCTTGGCCACTGGTTCATTTCAGCGGACAAGTGCCATAGTGTGTGGGGGGTGTCACAGGCCACCAGTCACGCTGCCTACACCAGGTGTTGGCCATCATGACTGCACGCACCTCAGTCCGCAGGCACATATACATGCCCAGAACACCTGCAGAAAGGCAGGCTGCCGTCCAGGACTTTTACGGGGTGGCACACTTCCCCAAAGTGCTTGGTGCCATTGATTGCACCCATGTGGCTCTACGTCCACCCAGGGCAACTGAGCACATCTATAGAAACCGCAAGCATTGGCATTCCATCAACGTGCAGGTAGTATGTGATGCCAAGGGAATCATCACCTCAGTATATGCCAACTATCCAGGGTCCACCCATGATAGTTTCATTTTCAGAATGTCACCCCTAAACTGGGACCTAGAAGCTGGGCGGCATGGCGATACATGTCTGCTTGGTGAGTATAATGCATGTCAGATACTGAGTAATGTCACAACCCCACTAATGATACCCATCATCACCTCCCCAGGGGACAGTGCCTACCCTCTGAGCACCCACATGATGACACCAATTCGGAACCCCACCACACCACCTGAGGTAAGATACAACACAGCCCATATTGCAACCTGGGGCATAGTGGAGCGCACATTCGGAGTGCTCAAGTCACGCTTTTGCTCCCTTAACTGCTCTGGTCGGCACTTGCTATACGAGCCCCCAGTAGTGTGCAGGATCATAGTGGAAGCATGTGTCCTGCACAACGTTGCAACCCGCCGGGGCCTGCGGGTGGACATGGTGGTGCCCCCACGTCCCCAACCACATGCACGGCCGCTGCACATGGGAGGTGAAAGGGCACGTGGTGAGGCAGCCCGTACACAGCTGGTGGCTAGTTACTTCACCTAAAATCCTACCCCTGTGGAGTGCACACATCCCTGGCACATACCAGCTGACAATCAATGATGATGACATAAGGGACAGTCAACTGTCACAACCATACCAGCCTGAGATTGGTCACCTGGAAGTGTTACATTTTGTGCATCCCTACCTACTTAAAGACAACCAATGCTGTGTGACAAAAAGACACACATTCATGCTGCATGAAAGACTACCCCCTTGAAAAATACAACATGAAAATAGTGCCATGTCACCGGACCCCTCCCCATCTCAGCTACCCAACACACCATGGCATGTCATGCAATGTGAAAGCAACAAAATGAATGCACAACACATGACACAAGTGTCACAAAGTGCACTGTCCCAAATGTAAACAGGCCACAGACAATATGCTCCCAGTAATCAATAAGAAACAGCACACATACCAAATACTTACCAGCAACACAGGATGAAACAGTGTCAAAATACGACAATACAAAATCAAAGTAGTGCAACTCTCACAACCTGACTAAGCCAGCACATCGACCCCTTCCAACTGCAGAGTGTTGCTGTCAGGCAAATGTTTCAGTTTACTGCTTACAACATGAACTTCATCTGCAAAGGAGACAGCCTTGTGAAGACATGAAGAAGGTACATGTGAATAAGGAGAAAGACATGGATGCACAAGCACATATCAATACACCATGCAGTGTTCAATCCAACAACAATCCCCACTAGGGATGTATACACAGTTTTGACTACAGACTGCCCACACAGCTCATGGGAGCCCAATGTCACTGTGTAAGTTACTTTCACTTGGTCACACCCTTTGCAAGCCCATGGAAAGGGGAAGCAGGAGAGGTGTGTGTGTGTCAGGAACCCAAGCATTTAACCCAAAGACAGGATAAGCCTGCATGTGCCCAGCTGGAATACACAGTGGATGCCCACGGGAGCCACACAAGGCACACACTGTAAAAAAAATGGCCATGTGTGGGCCAAGGGGGGGGAGGCCACCCAGGAGGTTCGAGGACAGGGAGCACCACAACACCCACCTGCGTGGATGTTGAGAAAAAATAAAAATACCTCCATGGGCTCATGGCCTGCACGGCTACGCTAATGTGGGAGAACTGCTGTCGCTCTCTTCACCCTCTGCTGCTACATCAGGAGGTGGCCGTGCTATGGGAGGCAGCCCACGCAAAGCCCTGGTATGGTCCTCCATGGCAGCAAGCATGCAGGCGTGGAAGGTTTCGTTCTGGAGGATGATGGTGCGCAGATCCCCATGCAGCACCTCACGGGTAGCCCGCATTTCTACCTGCATGGCCTGGCGTGATGCCCGGATCTCTGCACAGGTTGCCTGGAGCTCTGCTGAGAGTGAACGTGTGAGCTGCTCCAGCTGCTGTCCTGACCTAAAATTTCGGGAAGTCTCAAGTTCACCCAGAGTCTCCCTGAGGAAATGGTGTTCTGACCTCAGGGCTTCCCTGTGGCCCTGTGACTCTACAGATATGGCTTCGCGCAGAGTCTCCAGTGCCGCCCGTCGGTCCCTGTTGGACACCAACATGTCCTCCCTGTGTGATTGGCAAATGGAGTCTGTTGCCTGCTGTTGGAGCTCCATCTGCCTTTCGGTGGGAGAATGGGAGTGGCCACCCTATCCATTGCCTGAGCCATCATTTCACACGATGCTCCATGTTGTGCTGCTATACCGTACATGGAGTTTTCCCATACAGTATTGCCTGGTGGCGCATGGCCACCGCGTCGGCAGGCACCACACCTGTTTGGGGCAAGGCCGTCTGCACCTTGCTGTGCTGGCACTGCCTGAGGCTGCAGGACTGCATTCCCCCTCTGATCTGCTGGCCCAGGAACAGGATCAGATGTTGTGGAGTGTGACCCTGCATCCGTAACCGCTAAAAGCAGAGTTACCAATACTGACATCCCCATAGAGGGGCCTACTCCGGTGCAGGTGGGTTGGACAGAACAACATCCCTCCCAGAAACACTCACCTGCGACGGCACATATGTCTCACTGTCCGATTCAGCACCTGAATCATAGAGGTCTGCGGAGGTGTACCCAGAGACACCCGTGGACAGTATGATCTGCAGGAGGATTGGGTTTTCACCCACCACCACCCCACGTCCTCCACTGGTGCCCGGTTGTGGCTGAGATTACTCCTTGGTCTGCACCATCTCCTCTACCTCAACAGCATCAAGTGCGTCATCAACTGCATAAACATAAAAGACAACAAATGGAAACAGACATGAGCACCATAGCACACACATAGGCCTGACAAGCCAGAGATCCAGTACATGAATAACACGTGTCCCACATGACTATAACCCTGCCATGCATGCACTGTCAATGAGTTGGAAGGGGAGGCAAAAAGCAGACACTGAGGACTCCAAGATGGAAAAGCAACACATTTGCTGCATGCTGGATAGCACTGGCATCACACATTAGCCTGTGACGGGCATTTCCAATACACATACATGACACATGCCAGCACACAGATGGCATGTAGCATAGCCATGGTACTTTTGACAAGTACAGCCATATGTTAGTGAGTGAGTACTGTCACCCATCCATGTGAGATGGACATGATGAGATGAAAAATTCAAAATAGTGTGACAAAATATGCATGTGCCACACACTGCATGCAACACACCCAGTTAACAATTATACAGTGATGGAAGGCAGATGGATACATCAATGGTTGGTCAATTCAACATGACAGAAAACAACAGTCATGTTCCACATTCAAACAGGACCCAAAAATTAATGTGAGCAGGCCCTTACTCAATCAGCCTGAATGGTCAAATCATCCCCATAACAAGGTAAAAAATGTGGACCATTGTGGGGTGTAATCTATGACAGAAGCATGTCACATATGTGGCATTAGGGCAGAAAAATGCGTTGCAAAAATGGGAGGATTGAAACAATCAGGCAGAACAAACACTGAAAACTTTGAACAGTGTTGTTGCAAGATGACAGTTCAAGGGCAACTGCAGTAATGTGGTGCTAATTGGCTACTGTGGTCAGAAGGGATACTGTCATACCCAAATCCAATGCCGGTGAATGGTTTGGAGGAAGCACATGGGTGACCCATGCCACTCAGGAGTACACACCCTCACCTGGCACTCAATCAGAACACATCACCCAAACAACATGCACATGGATAACACACAAATGCATGGACACTCACCTGACAATGCTTCATAATCTGGTAGGTCTCCCATGCTTTGGATCTGTTCCTCTGTGACGAAGGTTCCAGCAACAGACTCATGTTCACTGAGTTGGTCGTCCTCTGGTGGAGACCCACTGCCAGTCACCAGAGTAGAGGCATGATTGGAAGCCAGCTTGTTCTTTGCTCTGCGTTTCAGGCCATTCCACCACTTGTAGCAATCATCAGCTGTGCGCCTCACAAATCCAAGGGCACTAATGTGGTCTGCGATGGTCTGCCAGTGGGCCCTACGTTGAGCAGGCGTAGTCTTGCAGCCTACAGTCACTGCCATTTCGCGGCTATGTGCCAACACATAGGCCACAAGTGCATCAAGTTCGGCGTCATTGAAGCTAGGCTTCCTTGACATGCTACAGTGTGTCTTCGTGTCTGGGGTCTCAGCCTGTAGTGCAAGAGCACCCTTACTCTTCTTCTTAGAAGGTGGTGCAGATCCTGAGTGGCTTACGCCGCTCTTGTTAGTAGGGGCAGAAGTGCAGGTGGACTGGGTACTTGAAGTTTGCGAATGCACAATGACCAAAGGTCTTGGTGCAGGCATTGGCTGCAGGGTGATGTTGGCAGAGCCAACATCGGTGTGATGGACCTGGACCGAAACTGTCCCGGCTGGGATACTTGGAGCTGGGGGTGGATTGAGCTGCAGCTGCCCCTGCAGCCTCCTCACCCTGGCTACTTGGGGCAGCAGATGACATTGCTGCCCCGGATCCACGTGGCCCGGTGACAGCAACTTTCACTGCCACATGTGGCTTAGACTTGGTGACCTGGAAGTCAGCCTGGGAGTCATCCTGTGCCGGTTCAGTTGACAAAATGAGCCGGTCCAACAAGGGCTGAGCTGGGATGGTGTCAGCTACATTTCCCACAACCATGGGGGGGGGGGTATAGGTGGCCCCGATTGGTCCTCCACACACTGGGCTCTAGGGGCACCCTGCAAATCCTGTCCACGTCCCCTACCGCGCCCACCACGCCCACCTCTTTGAGGTCGGCCACCTTTGCCTCCCTTACTGCTTGGACGCCTCCCAACCAGGGCACTGATGTTTTTGTGCGTATGGGAGTTGCAGTAAATAATTGTCCTGGGCAATTGGGGTCAAAAGGGTAGGGTACTAGATGGAATTCGTATCCTGGTGCTCTAGCAAGGCTGTCTGTGAGCCCTGGGGGAAGATGACGGGTCACGCAACGCACAGGCACCTCAAAAACAAAATTACATGTGCACGCAACCCCGGGTAGACCACGTGCATGGAAAAAAGAACCTGCACTACGCTGTGGCACCCAGAAACACAAATATAAGCGTACGCGTGTTACACGCAGCCTACAATGACCTCTAAAGGGGTATGCGACACACGGGGGCAACCACAGTTGGAAAATACGTGCGCGACTCACCGTCTGCCTTGAAAAAGAACTTGAAAAAGACGCACGTGTGCGCGTTGGCAACACCCCTGCCAAAAGAAGAAAAGAACGCAGTCTGAGGAAACAGGGAGTACGAACTGGAAACCTTGTGAAGTAATCGCGTGTGAACTGACAAGAAGTACAAGAATCACACGCTCGCTCTCCACAAAAAGCACGTACAAGGAAATGGTGTCCTACACGTATCTTTTAAGCCTGCCCACATGTGCAATGTCACAGACACGCGTATGCGCTAAGGCCCTTTCCTCGGATTTCACACTGACGTGCAATTTGTTCACGTGCCAAATCACTCCGTATCAAGCTGGCCATGCAACAACACAAGGAAGACCACTCTCCTGCCCAGAAGGCCGAATTACTGCCCGCCATAGCCCCCAGCACGCTCCCACCTGCCATCTGCTGCTGCCTGCCTGCCTGCTGGCCACGTGCCTGCTATTTGGTGCCTGCACGTCAGCCATCTGCAGGGGTCCAGTTGCTGTGACCACCCCTGCTGGAACAGTGGACTCCCAACTGGTGTACCACCTTGCTCCACAGCCCAGCCCTAGGACCCAGTTGCCCACCCACACCTGCCTCGGGGGTTGCCATGTCGGACACAACACCATCTGGCACCACTGGCAACCCCCAGTCAGAGAGCCAGAGGGCTACCAGCTTCACTGCTGCATACGTTGGTATCCTGGTGGAGCAAGTTCTGGGGCATTATGATGCCCTCTTTGGAAGTTCACGCGCCGACAATGAAGGACGGAAGAGGATCTGGACGGACATCGTGGCTGCCATCAACGTGGAGGAGGTGGCAGCCCGCGACTTGCAACACGTCCGGAAGTGCTGGGAGGACTTCAGGTCCAGGACCCTCAGCAAGGCCTGGCGTCTCCTGAAGGCAAAGCATGGGAAGGGGTGCTGGGTCCGCCTTATCAACATGCAGATGAGGGTCCTGGAACGTATAGGCCCAGCGCTCCACCTCCAGGTCCTTGGGAGGCAGACCCATCCGGAGTCGAGCGGTAAGTGTGCATGCGTACTGATTGGATGCTGTGCATGTTGAGGTGTGGCAGGTGTGTACAGTTTGCACAAATGTCTTTGAAGGACCATATATGTATGTGCATGTACAGGGAAATGAGCCTGCCGCATGAGACTCCAGTCATGTGTGAGGCACATCAATGGTGTATGTGTACGAAAGCATTAAGGCCAAATGCATGTTGGGGTGCACACATGTTTACATATCTGTGTATGTACCATGGCATGGTTGGGGTGTGACACATGGATGCAGGTTCCACCTTCATGTACGTGCATGTTGTACATGTGTGTGTGAGGGTATTTGACATGTGTGCTACTGTGATACAACATGGATGCATGTGACACTGACATGTAGGAGGCTGATTGGCAGATGTGAAATGGATGCCGGGATTGCACTGCAACAGGTGGTGTAGATGTACAGATACATGTACGTCTGGTGGCGTGTGTGCATGTGTTTGCCAATCCCTGTGTTGCATGTGATGTCAGGCTAACCTTCGGATGGTCATGGTGTTGTATGTGTATGGATGGTGCTGGCTGCTGCAACATTCCAGTTCACTTGCGCGTGAGTGTTGATAGAGATGATATGTGTGTTGGGGAGTATGAGGCCATGTCTGAAGGTTGAGACTGCCACTCATCTGCAACCGTCATTTGTGTATCAGACCATTGTACAGTGCCCTGATGCCTGTGTTCTGTCTCTCCCTGTCTGCAACGTCAACTGATGAAGAGGGCCGAGACGGTGCTGTGGAGCACACAGGCAGGGATCCCACTGCCAGCCGGAGAGGCAAGGCCCAGCTCCCCTCCCAGGTTTCCATCTCGTTGGGGAGTGAGGAGTCTGGTGCCGGCCTCCGCGGCCGCAGCTGCCGGGGCTAGGTCCAAGAGATGGAGGTCGGAGGTGGACTCCTCGGCAGCAGAAGGGGCAGCTGAGACCCCACAGGGCCCTACGGAGGAAGATGGCACGGAGTCATCCAGGTTGGTGGGGGGTTTGGTTGAGGGGGAGGCCGTGGAAGTCACACACACGGGGCCTGGAGAGGGGGATTCCACTGGTGCCAGAGGTGCAGTCCAGGGGCAGGGACAGGAGGCAGCACAGGCCACCGCGGAGGTGCCTGCGTGTAATCCTGTTCCCGATCCTGTGACTGCATCATCCGGCACCAGCAGGGATGCCTTCGTCCAGACCCGTTTTCAGGGAGGGGATAGCCGCACAACAACTGGCCTTCCTCTTCCTGCGGATGTGGCAATCCGGGACCGGATTGAGCCTGTCCTGGGTGGGGTGGCGTTGCGTGTTCATGACATTCGGGATGACGTGCGGTGTTCTCGTGAGGACAGAGCACGTCATTTCGAATGTCTCAATGACTGCGTCAACCTACTGGGCAGGGTCACCAGTGCTGGGTTCCTCTGTGTGCTGGAGCTTCTGCCGACCCCCTCCTCAACTGAACTCCCTATGCGCCAGTCGTCCTCCATGCCATCTTCCTGCCCAAGTGTCACCCGGGCACCCTGTGGAGCTGTCCCTGACCTGCCGGCCAGGCTGGTAGAGAACACATCCCTGCTACAGTCGGGAGTCGAAGGTCCAGCAGGGGTGGCCACCCCAACAACTGGACCCCAGCAGGTGGCTGGCATGCAGGCAACAACGGGCAGGGCACATGGACAGCAGCAGCGGGCTCAAGGTGGGAGCGATGATGTCTCGGGGCCAACAACATCAGAGGGGCAGGCATTGGCCGGAGGGCAGGAGGACCCTGGATTGCAAGTATCTTCCGTGTGGCAGCGGTTGGGCCAGGCCATAGATGTGGAGCAGGGGCGGGCAGAAGAGGCACGGCTCACAATGGTCAGGGTGGAGAACTCCATGCAGAGGGCACTGAGGCGGGCCGAGTGCCTCGAGGAAATTTGCAGGGAGTTGGAGTTCAACATGGCATCGCCCCTGCGAAACCTCGGGCCATGGAAGAGGCCCGCCTCCAGGACTTAGACCAGGAGTTCGGTGATGTCCTGGCCCGGGAAATCGGGAAGTGAGCCGTCGGACTAGCCTGCCCCCATTGTATATAGTTTGTAGTGTTAGGTTTCATTTTCATTTATTTTGGGGTGATTGGACTATGCCCCACAATTTTGTATATAGTTATTTCTTAGGTAGTTTCTTTGATAGGTTTCAGTTCTTTTGTTGGGCTCATGGACCCTTTCAAAATTGCTTGTACATAGTTGGACATTGGATCCATGTGTACATTTTCTTTGCATTTCACCATGGAGCAATGGAATTTCATTATTACGTTTCCTTTGGATTTGTTTTGTTGGCCAGTGAGTTTGGACCATTTTTCTTCAGGAATTCTTTGGATTGGATCTACATTTCCTTTTTGATTTTTTTGGACATGCATTTCATTTCATGTTTGTATTATTTTTTTGGCTTTCATTTCATTACATTGTTTTTTTTCATAATACATTTTTATATTTTAATCCCATGTGTGGGATTCGCTCATTGGGTTCATGCATGTCAAAAAGTGGGTTTACACAATCTATGGTAAACAGTGTGTGTGTGTGTGTGACGGACATGTGTTGATGTAAATGGTTGATTTTTGATTTGTGTCCTGACATAGGCATGTCGGTGTGGGGTGGATTGGTGAAATCATTGCATGTCAAGACTGGCGGGGGGCGTGCTGTGGTATTTTGGTGCACATGAGGGCCAGGATTGTGCAGCTTCCTGTCGTGTTGCAGGGGGACATGAGTCGGGGCCTGCTGGCAGGTGCCCCTCACTGCTGCGTGGATGGAGGTGCTGGGGGACATGAGTCGGGGCCTGACCCTCAATGCTGGGTGGGTGGGGGTGCTGGGGGACATGATTCGGGGCCTGACCCTCAATGCTGGGTGGACGGGGGTGCTGGGGGACATGAGTCGGGGCCTGCTGGCAGGTGCCCCTCACTGCTGGGTGGATGGGGATGCTGGGGGACATGAGTCGGGGCCTGACCCTCAATGCTGGGTGGGTGGGGGTGCTGGGGACATGAGTCGGGGCCTGACCCTCAATTCTGGGTGGATGTGGGTCCTGGGGGACATGAGTCGAGGCCTGCTGGCAGGTGCCCCTCACTGCTGGGTGGATGGGGGTGCTGGGGGACATGAGTTGGGCCTGACCCTCAAAGCTGGGTGTGTGGGGGTGCTGGGGACATGAGTTGGGGCCTGACCCTCAATGCTGGGTGGGTGGGGGTGCTGGGGGACATGAGTCGGGGTCCGACCCTCAATGCTGGGTGGGTGGGGGTGCTGGGGGACATGAATTGGGGCCTGACCTTCAATGCTGGGTGGGTGGGGGTGCTGGGGACATGAGTTGGGGCCTGACCCTCAATGCTGGGTGGGTGGGGGTGCTGGGGGACATGAGTCGGGGCCTGACCCTCAATGCTGGGTGGATGGGGCTGCTGGGGGACATGAGTCGGGGTCTACTGGCAGGTGCCCCTCACTGCTGGGTGGATGGGGGTGCATGAGTCGGGGCCTGCTGGCAGGTGCCCCTCACTGCTGGGTGGATGGGGGTGCTGGGGGACATGAGCCAGTGCTCACGGTGACATGTGGGCTGGCTCGGGGGCTTTGCCAGGGTGAATGGGCTGCCTGTGGGGCATGACCAGGGGTGCAGTGTGTCCCCCTCTTTTGGGGTCTGCCTGCAGGCCCTGGGGAGGGGGGAGAGGGCACACCTGGGAGGACACACACTGTCAATTTGTTGGGGCACACCCGTAATACACGTACCATCCGCTCGCACAGGGCAAATCACGTGTTAAAATTCCTGCGCACCCCCGAAATACACGTACCCCGCTCGCACAGGGACAATCGCGTGTGAAAGTTCCCGCGCACCCCCGAAATACATGTGCCCCGCTCGCACTGGGCCAATCGCGTGTGAGAGTCCCCACGCACCCCCGAAATACACGTACCCCACTCGCACAGGGCCAATCGCGTGTGAAAGTTTGCACACACCCCCGAAATACACGTAACCCGCTCACACAAGGCCAATAGCGTGTGAAAGTTCCCGCGTAGCGGAGTACGTGTATTCGGAGGGGTGCGCAGGGATTTATACAGACGTGTTCGTGGTTGGGGGGCTGTATGCTGTTCCACTGGCCTGTGCGCCATGTATGGGATTTGTGCGCTGTTCATGGCGCATGGGGAGGGGTTGGCGGCGTAACTGGCGCTGCTGAAGGATCGCTGTGCTACTCTGTGCCACGGCTAGTTATGGATGTTTAAATCCATGAATACGCTGTGCGCGGAAATGGATTTTGGCGCATGCGGCTGGCGCAGGCTGCCGCACGCGCCCACTGTGCGCCAGCCGCGTGTGCCACTTGTGCGCTGAATTCTATGAATTACCCCCATAATCGTTATAATATTACATTCTGTTGCTTTCTCTTTGAGTATCCCACTCGAGCTGGTGTTTATGTATTCCGGCAGTAGCCATAGGGTTTTAAATCTCAAGATCTGGGCAGACTTCTCTGACATGACGACCCAATCCAGGGACTGTGCCCCTTCACTGGCCAGCACGGCAAAATACAGTCAGCGCTGGATTAATCCAGAGTGTTATCCAATAATAAACCGGTCTTAGATTCATTATTTACTCTATGCTAGTCCAGCCAAGTTCTAGGTGCAAAGGTGAAGTCAGACACTGTTTGAGAGAAATAATAATTTCTTTCGAAATTGATCTTCCACTAATAACGTGCTTAAAAGGGCAGTCGGAAGTGCTCTAGGGCTAGTTTGACCAATCAAATCTTTAAGGGGCAATTTATTTGTTTACCAAAAGTCCTCTTCTCGCCAACAGAAATGTATGTTTTTGAATTTGTTTATACCATGCCCCACTTTCATTAAATCTTATGCCTACATTATCAATGAAATTAACAGATATAACCTATCTTCTTTTAGCCATGAGATTTTGTTTTTATAATATTTGTCCTCATCTTCCCAGAACAGATCATGGCATTTGTTTGACTCTCATTGATCTGTAGTCCATACTTGGCACACAGTTCTTGGAATTTGGAATGTTGTAGACGTGACCCAGCTGGAGTTTCACATATAATGACAGCATCGTCCACAAACAACATTTTTCCTACATTGTCTCTGTCTATAACCGGCGCATCAGAGGATAGGGAAGAAACATCTTTAGCTAGGCCATCTATATAAATTGTGAAAAACAATGGCACCAGGACGCAACCCTGTCTTATGCCTTTTTTCTATTATAAAAGTATGTGATTTCTCACCATTAGTTCCCCACCTACCAATCACTGTTTTCTTACTGTAAGTCATCATACTGACTCTTAGCAGGGAAAGAGAAAATTCCAATTTCAGTAGATGTAATCATAAAGCACCTCTAGGTGTATTGTCAAAATTGGTTTTCAGATCAATAAAGACCAAGTATAACTCCTGTTTTTTCAGAATCACAAACTTCTGGATTAAGGCGCATAGTTTGAAACCATGATCGACAGTATTGCTATTTTTCGAAAAGTCGCCTTGAGAATGGCCTACAATGCAATTATAATTAACCATCTCTAAAAGGCGTAATAGCAATGCTTTACCAATATTATTCCCCTGTACTGATAGTAGGGATGTTGGCCTCATATCCTTCCAATCGCATTCATTGTAAATAGGTAGAATTTCGGCTAGTAACCAATTTGGCAGTACCTTATTAATAGCAAAAGTGTCATTGATTACATGTGTCAGGACTGGGGTCCATGGTTTAGCTTCGTCTTGATCAAATCAGATGGAATATCACCCGGGCCAGGTGCTTTATTCAATTTTTGAGAGTTAATAGCCTGATCAATTTCAGTGCAGCTGAACTCTAACAAATTGTTTGGCTTTCATTGATCTTTAGTTCATATTCGGCACACAGCTTCGCTTTGCTTTTATCCCTAGTTCGGCTCTCATATCATTCAGTCACTCTTCCTTGAATAATAAACCAAAGTAAGAAAACCTTTCGGATTCTAAGATACACATCTTAACGGGCCTTGATGATGGGAACATAGCAGAGGAAACTATCCTCCAAAAAGATATTGCATTTTTAGACACTAGGGATTGAACCAGAGAGTGCCACTGGGCCTCTTCATAAGATATTTTCCTTCCTTAGAATTCTAATATGCAGAGCTCGATAGCATTCAGCAAGGTAGTTTTTGTTGCTATCTTTATCACTGAGATAGGGTTATCTCCCACTTCCTTCCATGTGTTAGACATACCTCATGTGTAATCCATACAACATACCGACTGCAAAGGGAATTTAGCCATGAAGCTCCTCAAATGTCAATTTGCTAAGAAACAACGTCACCTTTAACCTTAGCTATCACTGCCGCTCAAGTGTGGGGCATTCCGGAAAGGCTCCCATCGCCTCATTGCATTGGTCTCACACTACAACACATCCGTGTCGACTTCCAGGAACCCACACCACTAAATGAACTAGGGACCATTACCCAAAGACAATCAATGGATACAAAACAGCTTGTATTGATCCTGTGATGCTGGAAATGCATTGGACGGACAGGGCCTCCGTATCCTTGTCCTTTGCTGCTTTTTATTGTGTGTTCTGTCGTGTTTTCCTCATAGGAGTCCATGTGGGACTCCTGGCGGTGAAGCTCTCTCTTTTGGTTTGGTGTAGAGGCCCATGGTATACCCTTATGGCACCCATTGGTGGGGGTACAACCCTGTGCCCCTAGTGTATGTTTTTGGGCACCTGTGGGTGACCCACAGAGCAGGGTATGGGCTGGTGGCAGCTCTGTGCTGAAATGACTGGTGCCCTGAGCATCCTCTATTTTGGGATGCCCAGGCCCTGTCATTGTAATCGGTAGATTCCTGATGGAGACAAGATGGCCCCCGTGGCCTCATGCCTTCCATCGCCTGTTACCTTGATCTTCCCAAAGTCCCGGGAAGCCTTGACTCTGTCCCTTCCCCCTGACTGGCTGTTGGGTGGAAGTTCCATATATGGTAGTGTGGGGAAGTGCCGACCAGACTGGCTGGAGCCTTCCCAACGACCGCTTGTTGTGGGTACACCTGTGGGTGGGACCTGGGTGAATGGGGTGTGTGACGAATATGCACTTCTTGTTGTGAATGTCTAGTTTCTGGTGTTTGACAAAATGACTGAGAAAGCCCTGCCCGAAACTGGTATGAATGCAGTGTGGAGTGTTGAATGGCTGGGTACTTGTCCCAATACACATAACTTGTTGTGAGTGTCTGGAGAGAAGTGAATGGCTTGAATGCACTATGCAACTGATTGGCTGCCTGCCTGCATGAATGCCCTTCTGACCGATTGGTTGCCTCAGTGCAACCCAGCAGAATGATTGGGAGATCAACTAGTATATCTGAGGGCCTCTCACTGCTAGAATCTGTGTTCAGAAGTTGAAGTCCACTACGAAGAGTAACTGGAGTAAAACTGAAGTTTAACCTTGAAGCCCTGCTGGAAGAGAAGTCTTGCTGCTGCTCGATTCCGTCGATCTGAAAGCGGCTGTGTCTCCAAGATCTGACCCAGAGAGCACCTGGTAAGGCGCCCTCTTCCCCAGCTACGAGGGACCATCGTGCACCAGCTGATCTTTGCCAAAGCTCCCCGGTAGACAGACCTACGAAAAGGCTGCCGACCGGAGACGGGGACTGCCGCGGAATCCCAAAGAGAAGCGCCTGGACTGTTGTCCGCCACCGTCGACGACCATCGTCGCCGACTGGAGCCGCCGTGCTCCCGTTGCCTAAGAACTTTCGATTCATGGACACGCTCATCCCCACCGCCGCCCGCCTTATCCCGCTGTAGAAGGCCAGGCCGTCAACGCACTGAGGAGCATCCGCCGGTGGGTTTCCCACCTCCCAAAGACCACAGAAAGGCCGACGACTCGACGCACTAACTGGGCCACAGTTCTTCAAACTTTTGCGGTCCAGAACTATCAACACCTAGGTGCCCCGCACGCCTCTTCCTTGCAGGACGTTTACGCTTCCCCTTCGACGAGCACCGCTGGGAAAGAAGCTGCCACTTCACCTCCATAGTTCACCCTGTTCTTCGCCGGACGTTTTGACGACCAGTGACTCCTGTCTTAAAGGGAGGGCACTCAAGAATGGCCGTTGATTCCCCGACCAGGAACGTTACAACGCCAGGTACTTTGGGGTTGCTGAACTATTGGAAAGACTCTTGTGAACAATATATGAACTGGGCTTGTGATATATCTTTATTCTACAGGTTGCCCAGGTGGGGGGATCTCCACACAGAACTGTGTCTGGGTAGCAGGGCCAGTATTCTGCCAATTGTTCTAGCACACTGCTTTCCTCTTATATCTATTGTTGGCTTCCTTTACGAACTGATTTGTGTGACATTTAACCGTACAGTTGATGCACTTTAAAGAGATCGAGTAGTAATTGTGGTACCATGTAGAACTGTATAGATTTGCCATTATAGATAACCGAGTACAAAGTGAGTTATCGTGATATTGTACATAACCTTGAATATTAATTATATAAAGACCGTGTTTTAACTAATAAAGTGTGCAGACATTCCTGTGTGGGTGCGTGGGGACTACACTGAACTTAAGAACCAGCCTACATCACCTCCTGAGAAGCTAGGCCTTGATTGCTCGACCACGTACTAATAATAGAGAATCTTGGCTGGGGTCCTCTGTGCCTCTCCTCTACCATATAGAGAGCAGAAGTACAGACCCCCCCTCCAGTCTTTACAAATCCCTACTCACGTTAGTGGCAACACACTCAATCCTGCCTTCACCGTGTCACCACCAATTGAAGGCCTGAACCCTAACCCACATGCCATGGCTCCATTCCATTTTTTCAGATCTTGACCCTCCCTGCTAACAAGACAAACATTGACAATACCAACAGTTTGGGCTTTTGTCTAGGCATGGGAAAGGTATTTTCCATGCACCGCCATAGTGGTATTAACTGGCCACTGGTGGTAGCAGGTAAAAATGATGCAAGTACCTGGGCAGTTAATAGCAGTGCCTGGCAAATGCCTAATACTTATACACAAGCCAAAACTGTTGACTTTGCCAATGCATATTTTTAACAGGACTTCATTGAAGGACACGCATAGAGCTTCTAAATCGAGTGGCTGAAAGCAGACCTGGTTAGGACATTTGTATTACACAGTAGCATGTTCACAACTCCAATTAAGCCATTAACTCTCAAACAACTGCTTTGAAAAACTACTGGCAGGTGCTTCAAGTGCAAAGTTTGATGGTAAGGCTTGAATAAGGCGAGCTCAAATAGTTCCCATGAGAAGGTGTTTTGTACGGGAAGGGGTAGGAAGTGTATGGGCAAATAACCGAACAACACCTTCAAGCTCAGTGTTCCTCATATGGCATGTCTGACTATTTGTACTCCAATGCAATAGTTTCAACTTATAGGTTGTACTGCCGCCTAATAGCCCAAACTAAAAAAGAGTAAGCCCACTATGCCTGCACACCACTTTTTTAAGAACTTCCACAAGGATGCCCCGTAAAGCAGAATCACAACACTGGTCTTGGTTAGCCCTATCTGTATTGACAATGTCACCTTTCTATTACCTTTAATATCACCATGATGGAGCTGACAGATGTACATGACCCCATAAAGGAACGTCCAACAAAGACAAACACTCCGCCCCACAGTGTACTCAGGAATTAACAAACTACAACATTCTGGGGCTAACCATACAAACCTGAGGACTTACCCACTTTAAAGACATACCACTGCACACTCTGGGTACTAATCATTAAAGCCAAGACCACATGTTAGCCCATAACAATCGCAGCAGCAGCAGCCTCTTTGCAGAAGTCACACACTGCTGCAATCCACTACCCAAATCAATAATTCCAGACTCCAAAGAAAGTTTATTTTGCTAAAAAAGACAAAATCAGACAATATAGTGGTGCCTGAAAACTATGCATGCCCATTTAACAATCCCATTATGCGAAGCATAACCAAGGCCCACTTTAAGGCCATTCCCTCCTTAGGACTTCGCCAACATTTGAGCGTGACTAAAACCTACCGCCCACACTGATGACACTCTACCTGCTGACACCATAAAACAGATCAGGGGCACAGCCCTCACCGATCCGCCTACAAATAGTGAATGCTTTATTTATTCAAGGCATCTATCAACGCAGCTTAAAAACAGGAATAATGTGACCACTCCTCAAGACATCCACACTATACCCAGATGGCCTTGCCAAATACCAACTGATAAATAGTATTTCATTAATCTACAAAATCCTTCAGATAACATTGGCCAAAAAATGCCATCATTGCATCAACCAACAACTAATCCATTACTACCA
Source organism: Ambystoma mexicanum (assembly GCF_040938575.1). Classification (NCBI taxonomy): domain Eukaryota; kingdom Metazoa; phylum Chordata; class Amphibia; order Caudata; family Ambystomatidae; genus Ambystoma; species Ambystoma mexicanum. The sequence continues at coordinate 1,026,779,089 of NC_090928.1, read as the reverse complement.
AGTGGGATTCGAACCCATATGTAACATGGAGGCCACTACCACGTTGTCCAGGAAGATGCCCACCAAATGATGGATAAAGGTGACACCTGCCTCCTGATCCTCGTTGACCTCTCTCCGCTTTCAACACAGCAACTTCACCACAGTAATTAGCCTTCTGACTAACAAAATGACGTTTAGAGGCAAAGTCCTCAAATGGTTCATATCCTATCTCTAGGATATACACCAGGCACTCTAGATGCGCAACTTTAGGTCGGATTGTTGTCCGGTCATCTGCAGAGTCTCATAAGGCCCAATCCTCTCCCAGTAGTGATCTTTAATATTGACATGGAGCCGCTGCAGTCACTTCTCGCTAACCCAAACATCACACTTGAAAATATGTGGCGAATCCACTGTTAAACCTCAAAGTGACTTGTACTGAAGACATCCTGCTCCTCAGAGAGTGCCTTGTTTCCATCGAAGCACCTACATGAATCTAAATCCTACAAAAACTGAATGTGTCCTGCTAGGCCATGCAGCTAAACAGGAGACCTGTCAAGGGTGGTGAAATGACTTAATGGCATGCACCAAGATAGACTTCTCTGTTGGCCCCACCTGAAAAAACACTTGGGTCCGCTACCGACATTGACAACTCCTTCCGGAAGCAGATTCCCAAGAAAACCCAGACAGTCTGGTACCAATTAACACTCCTCTGGAAGAAAGCCCTTCCTCCAACTGCTGTACTTTGTAACCATGGTCAAGTCCTGAGTAATCTCACAACACAATGGCGGCAATGACCTCCTCATTAGTTTCTCAGCAACACATAGAGCTTCCGCTAAGTACTGTTCAATATACTGCTGCTTGCTTGCTTACAGAATCAAAGACTTTAGACTACATCTCACATTCCAATGAGACTTCCATTGGTTTCCTCTCCCATCCAAGATAGTCTGCATCACATACTTGCCACCTATCGCACCCACCCCCTTTCTCCCCACCCCAGAAGTCTGGGAACCTGGTAACAAAACTCATTGGCTCTGGTGGCATGTGAACTTCCAGGTGTCAGACGATGACAAGGCTCATGACCAAACTGGTGCACAAAGCCAAAACAGGAAGCAAGCATTCTCTTGTCATCTAGCAAGCTACAATCCCAGGAACTCTACCCGGTTCTAATTAGTATTTTTGGGAAGGACTTCAAGACCCTGCTTTACAGGGAGTACCTATGGAACACCTAGGACCCTCAGCTCCTCCATTAGGGAGAACAGCACCATTGTAGGTGACATCCCCACTGATCCACATTGTCCACTCTGGGGCTTATTAACACTATTGGTGTAATCCTCAACCAACATTACAGAGCACTCAGTTGCTGTATAGTTAGGTGTGTGCTATGTAGGCTGAAACATAAATACAAACGTAGAGATCACGGGATGAGCTGGAGGTCATGATAAACTTGCACTAGAGGGGAGATTGTGTGGGAGTTCCCCATAGGCCATGCATGTGCTTCCCTAAAATGGGGCCTTTCCGAACACATGCTGTGTATGTTTGTCAAGAGGTTGTGGGTCTTGAGGCCTTCTCCAGCACAATGCTTGAGTTCTCTCAAGGCAGGAGAGGTTTGAGTCTTACTACCTTCCCCAACACATGTCTGTGTGTCCAGAGAGTGAGCTGTGTGGTGTGGTGGGCGTTCTTATAGAAGGAGTCTATAGGGAGTCTGCCACAATTCCCAACACTGCGGAAAATGTGTTGACAGTGATTGATGTGGTCTGTATTTGTGTATTTCCCTACAGTTAAGCATGTGTGAGAGTAACCAAATAACATATTAAAGTAGGTGTGTCCAAACCCAAGAGCTGACTTGTAGTAAACCATCAGAAAAGGGTAAAGGAATGCACCAAAAACAAGGCAACTCTGCATGAACATATATTGTTAATATCGGCATGCAAAAAAAGGCCGACTGGCTCATAAATGCCATATCATATCATCCATTGCGCAGTTAGTGCGACTGGTTTCACTAGGAGCATCCTGGTAAAAGTATTGGTTGTTTACTCCAGGTAGTACTTTCAAAGTACCCAATCTGGTAAATACCACATGCAAACCTACACAATAACTAAACTGTGTTTTAAAAAAGAGGGGAATTTGAAATATCGCATGTTTTACCATTGCTTCCATGCTTATAATGCTAATCCCTCCAACCCTACCCCTCGGCCCCCCCTCCTTGCAGGCACCCTTTGCTGATGAAGAAATAGAGAGAGCCAGTGAAGGGTCGTTGGAAACAGGTAGCTTGAAAAATTGAACATTTATGACGTGAATAATAAAAGGCATGTGCTATTTGCTTTGAACATCTGCTCGCACATTTCTTGCATGTAACAGAACAGATCAAACACACACAAATATGTGCCTGTATGTTTCATAACCACACAGGGCTTATCAAGCCGTTTCAGTGCGTGCTGTAGGTTTGAAGGAACTGCTCCTGGATGTGTGTATGTACCATTGGACCGTACCACTTGCCAGGATTATGCAGTTCTCTTGAATGATGCATAGCTACCAGCCTGATCCAATGTCGTGGGATCCACTTTCTTGACTTTTTAACCAGCAGAATGTTGCGTGCTTGGGGTTATTGATGTGCTTTATCCATCATATGAATGGGACTACTAACCCCAGCATTCAAAGCTAAGGCAAAATCTGGGATCAGTTTCTTCAAACTAGGTCTAATGATTGTTTGTCTCCACAAGTCACTGTCATACTTAAAGCGAAACTGTGATTTTGGTTTTACCTGGTATAACTCTATTCGCTGTTCCGACACCCGTGCCTTTGGATTCTGTAAACGAAACACTCTGAACTCTGCCTTCACCAGGTTTGAAGCGTTTTTCTCCATCGCAGAGACGTCAAATTTTACGATCCGGAAGTAGGGGCTGATATAGGTTGGGGGGATGACATCTGCAAAAAGTTAACAAAAAAAGGTTTAAAATAGTGTACAATAAACATTGTTCGCACAAAGGCTAAAGTGCAAAGCGGGGGAGGAGGGGACGTGGGGGGTGGGGAAGCTCAGTGAATAGTCAGGGTGAACCTTGGCAGCGTGCTTCAATTTTCTAAGCGACCATTTAGCATCATTACTAACCCAGCAAAGTAAACACGTGTGTTTCTGATTAGAGGAATGACCGATTAATATAGATTAACAACCTGGTTCCAACTATGCTTCAGGGCGCGCACATCCTGGTACGGAGAGTGAGGGGGTGGTGGGTCGAGCTGGATGCTTTTAAACTGAAACAAATTTATTGAAGTTGATGTCTGGCAAACAGTGTCAGGATTAAAAATACAACCAAGCGCCAACAAAGGGAATCTCATTTCCAGGCTGGCTGTGTAGCAGAAGTGCATCCATCCACAGGGACCAAACTGGCCCAGGGCTATATGTGAGTCAAAAGAATTGACTGATATGGCTTCAACATTTCCAACTTGGATAGACTCATTTCCAAAATCATCTCTCTCATGGTGGATTCCCCCGCCCTCGTATTGCAGTAAGTGGAGGATTCTGTCAGCATCCATCTCAATCTTGCATGAGTGTCAACGATGGGCCGCTTACTTCTCTGATCCTGAAATTACGTGGCCTATCCTTAACATGTATAAAGTCACTCCAAATTACTTCTGAAATTGATGCAGAATTAGAGAGTTGTGGCCGCAATGTCTTTTGGTCAGGCTGATAGCACAGAGGCATTACATCCCACTAGGTCAAAGGTCTGCAACCTTTGGCTATCCAGATGTTTTGGATTACAACTCCCATCAGCCCTAACCAGCATACTCAATGGTGAGGTATCATGGGATTTGTAGTTTAAAACATCTGGAGAGCCAGAGGTTTCAGTCCCCAGGTAAACATGATGCAAATACCTTCCTCGACTGATTAGCTTTAAAGGGACATTATGTTATTCTTAATACTAACTGAAAACGTTAAGTGTAATCGCTGATAGATCTCTAAAGATGCTCCCCCACTTCTTTGTACTGGATCAGTGTGGGGGGAGCATGAAAGAGGGTCGAGATTGGTGCCAGTCATTTCAGTCTATTGTTTCCATGTTTAGAGCTTGCCCAAAGGCAGCTTTACCCATTTACCATGACAACCTGCATTTCACAGTTTTGAACCCTGTACCTCTAACTATTTACCCCTGAATTTTTAATGTTTGGACTTCTGTTGACATATATTTATCAGCTTGGAGAAAAGGAGCATTCTGGGAGAGTTGCAGCAGCGGTCAGTTTCTAAAGGTACCTGGGGCCCTTGGTAAATCACAGGGATGTGTGAGTATGCTGATGTGTGTGGTGGCTCATTTCTCCAACATTCATTATAGGGGCTGGCCAGAGAAATCCAAACACAAATAAGACTGCAGAGGGGACAGTGAGCATGACTATCAAACTTGACCTTATGGAATGGCAGATGCGTTGTTGGGGGTGGTGCGGGAGCTATAGCCTGGGTCTTTTGGTTGTAGCCCTGGATAGAAACTCAGGGGTTACAACCAAAAGGTTAGCTATCCCCGAGTTCTGACAGTGCTGACATTAGCATAGCTCCAGATCTTTTCCATACCGAGCAACACCCCTGTGGAATGGCAGTATTTGGAATTCTCCTCAAGCACAAGTGTGCAAGAATTAAACATGGGCACCAATAACTTGTCTGGCTTTACATATGTTATGTTATGTTACTTGGCATTTATATAGCGCCTTATGTGTCATTGGTATGACCTCAAAGCACTGGTAGGTTGAACGCCCTCGGGAACCGCAGTTCAAGTCAGTAGAGAGAGAGAGAGAGACGTATAGTGCGTGGGCGCACCGGTTATGTGTGCAGCTGGTGTGGTTGTTTCATGATGGCTGCTTTTTAACAGTAGGTGTGGTGCTGGGGGAATCAGTTGGATGTGTTCAGTCTGGAGAATGGACACACAGACTGAGGTCGGCTGCGTTAGGCCTGAGGAGACGCCTAAGCTAGCGGTCTGTGCTCAGCTAGCTGTGTTTTATTAGGATGATGGGAGTTCCTGGGGTTGTGTTAGTATGGGAACAGCTATACCGAATGTGTCACAGTATAGCTGTATGTAGTTGAGTGATGGTGTATAGGAGAGAGTAAGCATAGTAGTGTGATATGGTGGTTATCAATAAGGCGCCTGCGACCAGGCACAAAACCAGGCATTCTTTCGTTCCATCTGCTTCTTTCGTTCCATCTGCTTCATCCATTCCAACCGCTTCATCCGTTCCATCCGCTTAATCCGTTCCATCCGCTTCATCCGTTCCATCCGCTTCATGCATGTGTAGAGGATCAATGAGTTTTGTTTTGTGGGGGCATTACAAAAAATGCATATCGGTTACATTTACAAAGCCATGCCCATTGGCTTTACAAACACTTGTTCCTATTTGCTGCGCAATTGGCATGTGGAAGCAGGAAAGGTGGCCTACACATCCAACCTATTTCCCTTTCTGTTTCTAAAGAACATTTCTACACTGGTTTACATTATAAAGGTCCATGCTGATCGTCCCCAATACTATCAAACAAGTATGTCACATCTGCCAGGCTTTAAACAACGTACCTTGGTTGCCATAACCTCACACAGTGTGCTATAGGACTATATGTTGGCTCATGTATAAGACTCACTGGGATAAACTACTAGAAAAGCAATATCAGAATAGGTGGTTGAATGGTGTTAGTCTTGGTAGGCCACTGCTGATGCAACCTACAGCCCACAAAGATAGGCAACCGAAGTAGGCAAGGAGTGGTGAAATTTGGCTTCAGCGTTTTCCACCACCTTCATGACTAATGTTCATAGGTAATTCTAGTGCCGATTTGCAAAGTAAAGCAGTACATGAGATTCTCGCTAGTGCGGCGACTGAAGCCAGATCAATAAGCAGTAGTGCTTCTGGGTCTAGGGCCACTGCCACCCTTACAAATATGCCAGGGATGGTACTATTATTCGGAGGAGTGACACTGATACACCTGTGATGCCCCTCAGACACGCTGATTTAAATCAGGAAAATGAAGGCAGCACCCTGTCTGATCCAAGAAACTATCTCACGAGGGTACCACAACACAATATATCCTAATTCTGCCATCTTGCTTATAAATTCTGCATTACTTGCTTATAACTAAAGAAGGAATTAGGTTAACTACAAGTACAAATGGCAGACAATGTATAAGATTCAAATAAGATGCAAAATCTATTCTGAGCATTATTCATGTTACTATTAATAGCTCCAGCAACATGACGGTCTGTCGCAGATCGGGAGCGGACGCGCTGTGGGCAGAAGTCTTCCCAGAGTGTCCGCGCCTGAAATGGACAAAAAAGAAGGTAAGTGGGGTTGGGAGGGTGGGGGGATTCTTTGGATTGGGGGGGGTCTGGTGGGGGAACCCCACTTACCTCGATCAAAATGGCGTGGGAAGATGGCAGTCTCCAGCCATTTGGTGGCTCGGAGCGGGGATTACCCTGTTCCAAGCCTTTTCTGGAGACATAAGGGAAGGAACATTGTGGGGGTGAGGAATTCCCGGTCGGGTAATGCCCCGGCGAGGGCAATTGAGCTTTCTTGTAACAAGCTCATTGACCCTAGCCGGGTACTAATTTATATGGTATGATATGGCATTTATAATGCGCCTATACACAAGTGTTTCAAGGCGCGAGACAGCAAGGGAGGGGGAATAGAGGGAAGACAGAGACAACGATCCGACCAGGCCAAGTGTCATTCAGATTGCGCAAGTGCAGGGGAAGGGGAAAGAGGAAAGTGCGGAAAGGGAGGAGGGGTGGGGACAGTGCAGTACATGGGGTAATAGAATAAATAAAACAATAGGAAATAGGGCCAGCTGGTGGCAAGTGCAAGGGTAAGTGCAGACATCAGGTGTCAAGTGCAAGTGGGGGGCTGTAGGGATATTGAAAACAGTCCCCAAGTGCGGAGGTTGCCAGGGAGGCAGTGCAGGTGTGTAACTGGCAGGGGAGGGAACCTGGGCCCGGGATCAGAGAGTGGCCAGGTAACCAGTACAGTTTCAGCCAGGAGTTCAGCAGGAGAGAGGAGGAGAGAAAGCAGAAGCAAAGAGGAAGGTTTTGAGGTGCTTCTGGAACCAGAGGTGGTTCTCCTCAAGTTTCAGGGAGGCAGGGAGGCTGTTCCAGAGGGAGGCACCAGCCAAAAAAAGAGATCTACACCAACTTGTTGCTTGGAGAAGTGACTGACCTTGAGGGAGTTGGAGGCGGATGAGCGAAGAGCTCGAGAAAGAAGATATTTAGGAAGAGTGAGTTGAAGCTATTGAGGCCCCAGCCCCCAGAAGGCCTTGTGGACAATGCAGAGGGTTTTGAAGGTAATCCTCGCTGCCACTGGGAGCCCGTGCAGAGATTTCAGTCCTGGAGAGATACAATCCCTGGGCTTGAGGCCAAGGACAAGTCTCGCAGCCCTGTTCTGGATGAGTTGCAGAGAACGGAGAGTAGAAGCAGGCAGATTTAGAAAGAGGCTGCTGCAATAGTCCAGCCTAGAGAGAACCACATTTCTGGAGACAGTGAGCCTTTGGGGGAAGGAGAGGAAAGGAAGAATAACTCTGACGAGGTGAAGCTGGTAATGTGACTTCTTAGAGATGTCCGAGATGTGAGGAGAGAAGGAGAGTGTGGAGTCGAAGATATCCCCAAGGTTTTTAGCCTCGCAGGTGGGAGCAGGAAGAGGGCCAAGAGAGGCCAGCCAGAGAATGACAGGAAAGGAGGGAGCAGGTGCGCCGATAAGGAGAATCTCAGTCTTACTGGCATTAAGGCAGAGATCATTGGTGGCACACCACTCCAGGATGGCAGACAGTCAGAGGTGAGAGACGGAGAAGAGGGTGGCCGAAGGTATCCTGAAAATTAGCTGTGTGTCATCTGCATAGCACTTAAAGTTACAGCAGAGAGCGACAATGTGGTGGGCAAGAAGTGCCAGGTATTGCTTGAACAGCCAGGGAGAGAGGTTAGACCCCTGGGGGACACCACAGATAGAGATAGAGGAGAGGAAGGACCCAAGTTGGACCTGGGAGGGTCGATCAGAGAGGAAAGAGGTCAGTACGCTAGGGCCTGACCAGTGATACCCAGGTTATCACGAGACGGTTGAGAAGGAGGGCATGGTTGACCGTGCCAAAGGCAGAAGAGGAGAGATCAAGTAAGATGAGGACACAGGGGGTGTTGGTATCAAGGTTTGAGAGTAGGCCTTGACGGATGCTCAGGAGAGCAGTATCAGTGCTTCTGGCAGCTCTGAATTAAACTTAAAATACCAATACTCTAATAAAAACCTTATCAACCCACATGGTAAGGAAATAAGAGTCCTTAATTAAACCTAAAATATCAACACTCTATTAAAAACATTATCAACCCACCGCAGTGATTAAATACTCAGAATATGCAGACTTTGGATAAAGGGTACAGTCAGGCAATGAATACGGGGATCTGCAGGCATTTGTCTTTGCATGACTTATTAGGTTGTAGGACTGTGGGCTTCATTGTGAGTTTGGCGGTGTGGCCAAAAACGGTGGTAATGGAGTTATCACTGCATTAATGCCACATTACCGCACAGACAAACTATGGATTTGGAGGTAAGGGGGAGAAAACACCTCCAACAAAATGCTGCAGATAATTATGCCACCTTACTGCCAAAACCTGCAATTTATGTGGAATTACTTCCAGCAGAATTACCCATGGAGTCCATAAGTGGGGACTAACACCACCATACCGTGACTTTTAATCCAACGGTAATTTCACCAGACCAGTAGTAATGGCCAATCCATTTGGTGGTATCTCAGTGGATTTACCACCAAGATACCACCATATTCAAAATGGAACCTTGTGTCTTTAAAAGGTGAAGAGAAGGATCCCAATTGTCAGGAGGGCCCTTAAGGCCCTTAAACTTACAAGGGGAGGACATGATACTTTTCAGTATCATTCTTTAGTCTTGATAGCACCAGACCCATCTTCTACGTACTTTCTAGTGGGTCAAGTCGGTGTCAAGATGGTTGAGTCAGGCACTTTCTAATAGATCGATCTGGCATAGAGGCAGTACACTTGGGTACTTCCCAATGGGATGAGATGGTGTTGAGGCAGTTCAATAGGATCCAACCATGCAATGTGGTTCTGTTGTAGTGAGCGGCTTCAGACAGCTGGAGAAAAGGCATGTAGTGGTCAAGTCAACAGCTCAAAAATGCATTGCAGTGCTTAGAAAAAGCTAGATTGCCAAAGGCAGCACGATGTGTCTTGCAGCAGCTTGAAATTGCTCGAAAGCAGTTAAGTTGGCTCCAAAAGTGGTTTGAGGTGGGAAACAGAGCCCAAAAGATGTTTCATTGATCCTGGGATGTTGTGGGACTGTGTGTGACCTAGGAATATCCAAAATGGCAGACCCCCTCTCCTAGTTGTAACTTCTCTTCTGGGCAACTCTAAAATGCAGCTTCTTCCTGCCTGCTTTACATCAAGACACTCCAGTCATTACCTACGTGTTGTGATTCCCCCATTGTGCTGACAGAGCTCCCATTGAAGTACTGATCCCAACCTGGCCCCCATGTGTCATGTCCTGTTCCCTTGGGATGGTGTCCAGCATTCCAGCAGAGAACAAAGGGCACGTCTATGGCTAGACTCAACAGTTTGTTGTTGCTGAAACTCAGTGATACACAAGCATAGCAGTTGCTGGAGTCACTGGAAACCAGTTTTAAAATAAAAAGACACCAGATGGGTTTTTGGCAAGTAATAATGTATATCCCTATAGGCTACTATATCAAAACAGATATAGCGTTATATTTATATTTAACTGATCTGCCACCACGTCTTGGGCATACAGGGTTACATATAATTTAATCTTGAGAAGCCAATGTTAAGGCCAGTCCACGGCTGGAATTAATTTAGGTTCCAGTAGGCTATTTATCAGGAATGTACATGTTACTCTGTTGCTGCCATGTTGACAAACTGTCGTTGCTGGGATGTATGTCAGTGTGCATGGTCCTGTAAAGTGAACACATGTGCACCACATTTTTTAGCATGGCACATTAAGAAATTGAGACCTAATTAGTAGATCCAAATTTCCTAGATAGAATTACCAACATCATTTTACAAAAATCAAAAAAGCTTGGCATTGCCTATCCGCGCAGATGCACAACATGCTATAGATAATGGAAGTGGCAACATTCAAGGATGTCCCTGTTTCCTCAAAGAGGGCATTCGATATTCAGTTATGGCCACCAATTTGTGGGTTGGATATGGAGGGAAGTCAACCCCTAATTTTTCATTCACATACGTTCCTGCGAGCAACTCCAATAAAAGAGAATTTAATTAAGAGAATTGGGAGGGCTCATGTCTTCTTGCAATAGCACAAAGGTTTGCCTTGATATTAGATAATGATAACCCCGCCTGTATTAGACATTTAAGCAAGGAGCCTTACATGGCACGCATGAAGGGTGTGAGCAATTACTTACACTGCAATTCTTAGTATTGCTTGTTATATGTCTGGATGCCTGACCTATTGTCCAAAAGCAAAGGTGAGATCGGATATGGAGAAATTAGATCCATAACTCTCGATATTGCCCCCAAACCGATGGAGCATTGTTGCTATTACCACCAGGATTTCTTCGGGCATGGTTTACGTGTCCATGCAACCCAGCACCATTCATTAGGCTGTACAATTCAATGCACAAAGCGGAACAACTAAAACTACAGGCCGCCTAATGCTACATATAAGGTGGCTGGGGTGCATGGAATCCAGCAGAGTAGCAGCATGAAAAAGGATCTAGAAATACAGTGAGCAAGAGGGACAAGATACCAGGAGGAAAAGCATCTGGCTCACCCCAAAAGCAGAGGATGCGGGGAGAGATAGAGAGAAGGCAGCCATCAGGGCAGGCAGACATCAGGATACTTTTGAGCACCCAGAAACAAAGAGGATTATTGCCTGGAGTCCAGGAATCCTTGATGACTGCCTAGAAATTAATGGTCCATTCAAAGTGCTAATATTTAGTATAATTAAAACATTGGTATGGATTTGAGCCATTGGCAGTGCCATAAGGTGACGATGTGTACATTCACTGTCACATGGCACATATTTCATGATATAACTAGGTTTTTCCCCCAGGAAATCAAAATCAAAACATGTCAAAAATAATTTCAATTGCTGTGACCAGAAAACTGTTCACACGGTGGTTTGTATAGAGTCTTGTGGGCCTCGGGACAGCCCATAATATATCACATATATAAGCTTCCTTACTAGAAAACACGGGCTGTAAACATGCAGGGCTAATTAACTATGTTTCTTATTGATATGAAAGGCACAAGTCTTGTTTTGCGTCGGTCTCCCAAGCGGGCAGCTTATTCTCTGGCAACAATGGGAACTCTGAGGAGTTCTTTTGCTATCATTAACTTTCGTAAAGAACACTCTTTGAGATTTATTTTAGATTTCATTTGTGTTTATTAAATATTTTGGCGGCTTTGGAGCACTTCCCACGTTTAACAACCTCTTCACTCTGTTAAATCTATGGGATTTATTATTGCCAAATCTCGGAAATGGCCGCTCATTAGACGCTGTACTTTAAAAGCACGCGCACAAATATTTATAGGACTTGTGGGATTGTTAGCTAATGCAGTTGTTATGTTTCCTCTTATCTGGAATCTTTCTCCATCCCTCTGGCTATTGCAACCATTAGAGCTGTTTAGATTGCAGCTTCGTGATAACGCCAGACCCCTGTTTTTAGACGCAGGGCTAACTTTAGCACAGGATCACATTGTTTTCATTCATGATCCCGAATTATCGGCCGTGAGTATAAAAGAAGTACCCATTAGTGATGACAAAGTGGAGGGGATGTTCTAGTTGCTGGCACATTCTTACCAAGAGGAATGTGAGCCGCCATATTGGACTTCTGTGTTACAGTTTAACTAATGCGCTGCTTTGATGTGGAGCGCAAAACGTAAACAGCAGCGGTGCACTGTAAAACATAGGATGGGCTGGGTTGCTTACATGGTACATTTTGCCAGGGGATGGGTGGAGGGGTACCTAGGGATCTTTGACAAGAGGGGGAGGGGTGACTATTAGGAAAAGGTGGAATATGGGGAGGGATCTCACCATAGGGTTTGCAATTTCCAGAGGGGCTCATTATGAGTATGCCGGTCCAGTAATAAGGTGCTGCTAACAACGCGTACCGGCACCTTTTCCGGACTAGCCTACTCGGAGTCTGCTGGTTGGGGCAGTGAACTACCAGCAGGCCTGACCTGCCCGTAGTTCAGGCACTTACCGGCAGTCAATTCACTGAACAACAACGGTGCCGGTGCTTCAGTGGTTCCCATCCCATGGAGCCCAATGGTAGTACCAGCAGTTTCCCCGCAACCTCGTAATGACCCCCATAGTCTTTCTTAGAGTTGAGGATTGATGCAGAGATAATGTTCTTATGAGTGATGCAATAAGTGCTCCAGGAAGACATGGGTCTAAGTCATTTTCTGTAACGTGGGTGTAGGCAAGTCCGGTGTTATGTCAGATGTGTGCTAAATCAAGACTTTTTCTCGCTGGGGTTTTATTTTTTAATTTTTTTAATATGCACCATGGCAAGTCCGTTTAGCAGATAAACGTAAAATTTAGCGGGTGCAGGCAATCTCATAACTATGTCGAGGACAGTGGTCAAAGTGGACGGGAGCAATTGGGAACGGTGCTCCTCTACTTTTTATTTAGGTTTTACTGTTCCTATACTTTTATTTTAAAAAGATACCGTTCCGGAATGGTTTAGTTTTAAAATAGAAGTGTGGGAAGAAGTTGAAATTTGTACTTCAGAGCAGTGCACTGAACATTCACTTAAACAGCAGGTGTGTTTGGGGGGTGGTTTGTGTGTGGAAGGGGGTGTTGTGCTAGGGTTTGTGGAGAGCGGGGGCAAGTCAGCAGGGAAAATAGTTCCACTACTTATTTTCGTACACTTTGACCACTGGTCGAGAGGAGGGGTTAGAATCGGGTTTTTTATGAATATCCCGATCCTGCCAGACTTGAAAAAGGCAAGCTAGCAGATCACTTGACCTTCCCACAGGTCTATGAGGTCAATGAGTTCATAGCGTTCCCTATAGTTTTGGACCGACAAATGTCTTTAGTTTTGGAAGCAGTACACAGACATCAGGAAACTAGAAGGTACACGACAGGTTCCCAGCCCTAGCCTTTCTGGCTACACAATGAATCGTCCATCTGGATTCCTACCTGATAGCCCTCGCCTGTGAAATCAAACATTTTCATGTGTTGAGTGCTCTCTCAGACTAGGACACTATTTCCACGAGTGCAGGTGAGGCCATCCTTATTGTAAAATTATGGGCATTACAAGTTTGCAGGTATCCCGGCAAACTGTAATTCCATTTCCGCCACTTGGTCTGCCGTAATTGCCAGCAGATTCCAAATGGTGGAAATGCCGGTAAATCCCCATTCCGTGTAGGTTCAAAGGACTCCAAGGGTTTATTTGCCAGTATTACCGACACCGGTATTACCGGGACAGTAATACTGGCAGTTTTTTGTCGATAGGGTGGCAGAAATACTTCCAGCGCAGAGCTGCAGGTAAATCCACCACCTTACCAGCAAACTTGGAGTGTGCCGGTGTGGTAACCTGCCGGTATGTGGTAATACCGCCACATCGCTACCACAACGGCACACTTTATGTCTCTAAGCTGCAAAAGTGGTTTGCAGATGTCAAAGCCTTTGAGGGGGTGAGCAGGAGGGCTAATTAAGGACACCTGTGTATTACAACAAATAAAATACACTCCGCTGTGGAAAAAAGGAACCATACAGTTGCATCCCTTGTTGAAGGGGCTCATCCTGCAGCATTGTGTCTCTATATGCTCTTTAAACTCCTCTATCACTTAAAGTATCCTACAGATCAATGTACTTGATTCTATTAGTCTCATAGTCTGTGTTGCAACAGGGACATGGCATTACAATTTCAGAAGTGTATGTATTACTTGCCATCAGCAATTAAGTTTGATCAAGTATTGTATTGCTAAACAAATAAAGTCTACAAACATTCCTAACAAAGTCAAATCGTCCCTCTGACATCCAGTGTTTTCTTACCTAGTCCTCTGAAAAACACTGACATACACTTTCAAATGATTACAAGCAACGTGATTGCTGATCATTTGGATGGAAGTGCAAGAACCATGCTCTACTGAAGCACAGAATTCACAACACACAACAATTTCACATTCACAGATTTACTTTAAAAGGAATATAGAGTTCCCATTGATTTGATAAATCACATATAGGGCCTGATTTGCAAAGACCTTTCCCATTCAAAAACCCTTTTGTAAACCAGCCCCATACTATTTTCAAGTTAAAATATACCTTAATTCGGTTAACTCAGCAGGCAAGTCTGTATCAGCAACCCTTCATAGAAACCCTACTTTCCAACTGGCCAATAACCATGGCCACTCAACCTATGGCAAGGAATCAAATCAAACACTTTGGGATAAACCTTGATTCCAGATTAACACTTATTTCATGGATCAGAGTTAAGTACAGAGCAAAAGGTTTAACCGAACCAGATTAGGAAAGTCCTGCCCTCTGCTCAAGATGGAGCAAACACATGAGATGTGTAGGGCCTAATTCACAGAACATTTCCCAATGGCGTTTTGCCGTTATAAAACACTTATGTGAACTAGGCCCTTACAGTCCTAAAAGTTGCAGAGGTCTTCCAAAATAAAACGGTCCTGTAACTTCAACTAGTCCAGAATAAAATGGCATGGATGACATTGTGGCTCGAAATCGGCCACCACATCATGCCAGCACTTAGACACTGCACTGACTCCCCAGTGACCAGAGGATTATATTCAAGAGCATGGGTATGACACACCAAGCCAGCTGCTCTATTTCTAGCCATCTGAATAGATACATAAATAACCAAGGAATCTGGCAAATGTAAAAAAAAAAATAAACTAACACACTGTGAACACCAACAAATCAAAACTTTGAAACATGGTGTTTTTCATCTGGGGCTCCTATTCTGGAATAGGCAAGGCCCAGAATTGAATCTTGGGGAAGGTCTTGTTAAATGTGGAAAAATACTTAAAACAGAAAACAGCAAGTTCTCCTGCAACTGGAAAAGCACAGAACATGTATTCCTTTCAAAAGTTCAGAAAATGACATGTGCCATTGCTTGCAGTTGTTTTACTCTTGTTTGTTTTTGCCCAACTAATGCATAACAATGCTGTGGCTAGGCTTGGCGATGTTGCCCTCTAACTGCTGCTCCTGTGCAAATGCCCTTTGCGAGTGGTGTGTTATAAATCACAAATAAATAAATAATGCTCACTAGGTAGAGTTGTTGTCCTTGCATACAGCATAAGGATGAATGCCTGCTTTGTATACAAGTCGAGGTTGTCTTTTTCAGATATGTTCTTTGCATGCAGGTACTTTGAAAAGATATGCTTCATGTTCATATGCCCTGCATCCAAACCATGCCTTTCCACAATCTACTCAATCTTGAGACTAACGCAGACACTGATATTACTCTTGGGTATTGTGCATAGTAAATGCACTGCTCTGCGCTTTACCCTGATATCTGTGGACCTCATTCTCCAAAATGAGTGCAAGTGAAAAAAGCTTATAGATGCTCTTTTTACATTTGTACTCATGGCTGAAATCCACAGGTCACCTTATCCTCAAAGGTGGCCTGCACATTCCAGGAGCGGCTGGACAGTGGCGCAAAGATGGGCTGTCCAGCCCCCGTGCTTTTCTTAGGGTCAGGAGCGTGCTCACGACACTAATGAATGACAGTAAACATGTGGTTCTTGGAGCGCATTTCACAGAGATGGGCCTTTAAAGGGCCCGTCTCCGTGAAATCACCAAAAACAAAGAATTTCCATCTCTGTTTAGGGTATGGAAAAAAGTAATGACAGAGTAAGAAATTAAATGACCAAGGCATGATTTCTGCTTCCCCCTAAACTCGTCTGAATAGGCGCAGGGGGTGAGCCTTATTTTTGCGCATTTCAAATCGCTTCGCGTTTGTGAATTTGTGACACGATTTTAAATGTGCAGAAACGCCCTCTTATTTGCATATTTGCGCAAAGGGGGACAAGGGCATCTGAATAAGTGCATCTAAGTCCCTTTAAAAACAACAGATGGCAAAATGGGGATATGAAAAGATCAGGTCAAGGAAGGGAATCTGGTTCTGGGACAGACAGCTGGGCACATCGGATTTGATCTGCGTCAAGGCGCTCTGGACACAGCACGGCACCGGACTGGATTGGATCTGCAAGGCACTCTGGTCACAGCACGGCACAGGACTGGATTGGATCTGCCCTTTTTGGTTCTGATGATAATTATTTCAGCAGGCAAGCAGTACATTGCAGCCCGGCTGTAGTATGATGCTTCCCCTTAGGTTTGTGGGGTTGGTTCTGGTTCTGGAAATTGAGGCCTAGCTGAAAGTGGTTCAATTATGCAGTGGGTTCTGCTTTGCCAAGTTTCTGGAGTCTGGAGCAAGGAAGATGAAAAGTTCTGCAGCAGGGTGCTCCGCCAGCATTCAGATTGTGGGTGAATCTGTCTGTCTTTAGCTGCCCTCTGCTGTCTCTATTTATGCTCTGATAAAGGGGGTGTGTGTGCTGGTTTATCCTGAGCTTGCCCCTCTGACAGGGATTGGTTCAGAGTCTCCTCTCTACCTTGATAGGAGCAGAGAAACAGGGTGTCACCTTTATGGTGGGGGTTATGAGGCTTAAAGTCCACCCCTAGCCTCTTGAACACAAAATCTACTTTTGACACAATACATATTTACACATGTGCAACCTCTATAACAACCACATATACAGATTACATATTTTGTACAGCAGCTACTCCTCCAAACTCCGTAGCTGTGGGATCTTGTGTCTGCTTTTCACAGAATTTTGCCCTTTTCATCCGTAACACAATGTCCAATTTATCAGCAAATTTCTACAAGTGTGCACGTTTAACATGGGCATAAGTGTCTAAAGTTTCATACTTCTAGCAGAAATACATTTGGTGTAAAATCACATTTTTTGACAATTTTAAGTGGCAAGTTATATGTATTTAAACAAAATGTTCTTTGTGAATGTTCAGCCACAGATGGCTGTTTGGGTCCGCCTCTTTTTCTCTCCCTTCAGTTCAGAAGCAGTCTCCTCCCTGTTCTCTTGGCAGGGTCCATTTTACGACTGTCCTCACACTTTGCATTTCCTGAGCAGCAGTTGTTCATTGTTTCCTTCCCCATAGCAGACCAGGTTCTTCCCCGACCCTATAATTATCGCTTTGGTGTGATTTCCTGGTGGACGGAGCTGGAGGGAGAGGCTTGCGTCTGTGCGGAAAGCTGTTATTCCGGTTTGGTAGCTTTAGCCAGGCTTAAATTTAAATGTTAATTCTGTTGCATTTTTCCTTAGCTTAAAACGAACTTGTGATTTCAAAATAGCAGCTAGAATTATCATTCTAGGTTTCAAACCATGGGATTAAACAATTACAACATAGGTTGCTCTCAGTAACAGGCCTCTTAGATTGCAAACATTTGATTTCAGTTTAAACATCTTTAAAGTTTAATCCTGCAGGCCCTTGACAGCTGTCATTCAGGCGGTCCAGGGTACTGCACACCGATGTTGACAGATTCACAGGCAGGCCACTTTTTCTGTGGAAATCCCTTGATGCTTTCAGCTTTTCAGGATATTGCATGCTCACAATGATTTCTTAAACTGATTGAATTGTAGCACCCTGCAAGAATTTTGGATGTTTGAGGGTGTTTTGTACCGACATTCTGCAGTTTCAGCAACAAAGAAAAAAGGATTTAAAGCAAGATTTTGGGGTTTCCTTTAGCAAAGCACTGCTTTCCCTTCTGTACTGCATCTTCACATGTTGTGGAGCCTAGTGACATGTTTCAGGAGTGAGATCTCTGTTCCACCACTGACAAATGCATGGCAGATTGGGCAGCCATCTTTTTGTGCTTTGCAAAGCGCGATTTTCAGAGGGTTTGGCACGCACCAGGGTTTTGTGGCCATTTTGATGTTTCTGACACCATCAGAACACAGTGATGCCGAATGGCAGAGCAAAAGTGGGTTAAGACATCCCACAGAGCCTAGGACTATAAATGTTGCTAGCACTGGAAGAACACCTCTGAGGAAGTCTCTAGGAATAGAACTATTGGTAGCACTGGACGCACACATCTGAGGAGTCTCTAGAAATAGAACTGTGCTAGCACTGAAAGAACACATTGGAGGACGTCTCTAGGACTATAACTGTTGCTAGCACTGGAAGAACATGTCTAAGGAAGTCTCTAGGAATAGAACTGTTGCTAGCACTGGAAGAACACATCTGAGAATGTCTCTAGAATTAGAACTGTGCTAGTACTGAAAGAACACATTGTAGGAAGTCTCTAGGATAATAACTGTTGCTAGCAGTGGAAGAACACATCTAAGGTAGTCTCTAGGAATAGAGCTATTGTTAGCACTGGACAAACACATCTGAGGATGTCTCTAGAAATATAATTATGCTTGTACTGAAATGACACATTGGCGGAGGTCTCTAGGAATATAACTTGCTAGCAGTGGAAGAACACATTGGAGGAAGTCTCTGTGAATAGAACTCATGCTAGCAGTGGAGGAACACATCTGAAGATGTCTCTAGAAATAGAACTGCGCTAGCACTGAATGAACACATTCGAGCAAGTCTCTAGGGCTATATCTCTTGCTAGCACTGCAATAACTCATCTGAGGAAGTCTCTAGGAATAGACTTGTTGCTAGCACTGGAAGAACACATCTGAGGAAGTCTCTAGGAATAGAACTGTTGCTAGCACTGGAAGAACACATCTGAGGAAGTCTCTAGGAATAGAACTGTTGCTAGCACTGGAAGAACACATTGGAGGAAGACTCTAGGACTATAACGGTTGCTAGCACTGGAAGAACACATCTGAAGAGGTATGTAGGAATAGACGTGTTGATAGTACTGGAAGAACACATCTGATGAAATCTCTAGGAATATAACTATTGCTAGCACTGGATAAAACATCTGAGGAAGTCTCTAGGAATAGACTTGTTGCTAGCAATGGAAGAACACATCTGAGGAAGTCTCTAGAATTAGAACGGTGCTAGCACTGAATGAACACATTCGAGCAAGTCTCTAGGGGTATAACTCTTGTTAGCACTGCAATAACTCATCTGAGGAAGTCTCTAGGAATAGACTTGTTCCTACCACTGGAAGAACACATCTGAGAAAGTCTCTAGGAATAGAACTGTTGCTAGCACTGGAAGAAAACATCTGAAGAAGTCTCTAGGAATATACCTATTGCTAGCACTGGATAAAACATCTGCGGAAGTCTCTAGGAATAGAACTGTTGCTACCACTGGAAGAACACATCAGAGGAAGTCTCTAGGAATAGAACTTTGCTAGCACTGGATGAAAACATCTGAAGAATTCTCTAGGAATAGACTTGTTGATAGTACTGGAAGAACACATCTGAGGAAATCTCTAGGAATATAACTGTTGCTAGCACTGGAAGAACATATCTGAGGACGTCTTTAGGAAGAGAATTGTTTCTAGCACTTGCAGAACATTGTGGATCAAATGCCTTAGGAGGTGCTAATGGTTAAGGTGAACTGATGGAAGGTGGTGAGGAGTTAGCACAATACGTAGGAGAGAAGCAGACAATGAGGAGCCTTACAGAAAACAATTGAACTTGGGAGATGACACAACTGCAGTGAAAATAGACTTCTGCTTTGGAAGAGACCCGCGTGAAGGCTAGATGACAGACCAAGGTGCCCTCTGCTACGGATCTATGTGATTACTGCTCCGCGTTTATTCCGACCCCTGAAAATTCTGCCTTTTTTACCCACTTTTCACCATATATATATATACATATATATGCTGCGAGAGAACCCTCACAGTTCCCCCTTCATGCATTATACTGTACCCATTCCTCCACGTATTTATGGGGTGAAAAGGGGGTTGAAATAAAAAAGTCGACATTTTCGAGGGTCGCAGTAAACGCGGCGCAGTAATTGAATAATTTACTCTACTACTATTGAGATGTGTACCCTTTTCTGCTGATAGTAAAACATGTGCTGCCTATTGCTGAGCTATTGATGGTGAAGAGAACAAGGGCTTTTGCCTGTTCATGGTGATATTTGCACTAACGTATGCTGATAGTGAGACCTGCTCTGCCGCCTGCTGATGTCGATGAAAGCACTGCCTGCTGATCAATAATTCAGGTGTTGGTTTCTTTTGGTTCAGTATTTGATGTTATGATTCCACATGATCAGCCTTATATATGATGACAAGAAACAAAGCAGTAAACCCTTTTGTTTTGGAGTATCATCTTCATAATAGAATGCTCATTGTACTAGTCCAGTGACAGCTGAACATACATGCACCTGCCCAGGAACATAGACCTTTGCTTTTCCATGCAGGGGCTGAGGAGGGATGGCGGCAACACAAAAATAAACATTTTAACATGTGGGGCATTTCAGGCAATTGGCCGTTCCTGAGCGGTGGTGGGGGGCGGGGGAAGAGCGAGCCCCGGAGCACCCATGTACTCGGCGCCCCTGCCCTCAGCAAGCAAGTTTGCTATCTAAAATGAGGTGATTACAAGTGTGGTGGTAGTAGTAGTGAGATAGGGAATACTGCATTTATTTACTGCTTCATCAGAGCATGAGTTTCATAACCAAGCCGTACTGTAGAAATACCACAGTATTCCCACATGCCCTAACCGCACGTTTCCCGGGGGCCGCATGACTCAGAATCATGACGACCCTTCAAGTCCCATTAATTGTATTTGGCAGCATTACCACTGTTATTGCCGCCAAACTCGTAGTGAGCCCCGTACAGCTGCAAGGGAATGGGGCCTCGCTGCAAATGGATTCCCGGGCCATGCAAAGGTCCGTGTGAAGCTGGTTGCTACTTCTTGTAGGCGCCACTGAAGAGGTTTGGTCCAGAGACTCGGGCACTCTGGGGGGTCCTGAATTCCAGATTGTGAGTCACTTCATTTACACGTGCCTGGGTTAGGTAAACTGATACAGCAATATCGCATTGACAGCAGATAAGGGCCACCATCTCTGCGTTGTTGTTTTAACACTTAGGGTCTCTCATTGGAAGCCTGAAGTACAATGCAAATAGCTCGATTGAATGAGCATTTGTGCAGTGAGTAAATATAACACTGCCAATGTATACAGTCCAGCAGCAGGGGAAACAGGGGGCGTTCAAGTAAAGCCTTGTGCTCTGCTGCGTCACTTGGGAATTAGAACTCCAGCTTTGTTTACTCTTTAATGCTTCTCCTCGCCGATTACTTGTTAAAAATGTTCTCGTGGCTTTGCTCGCAATTTGCTCTTTTGAAGTCATGAGCCGTAACTTGCTTACGGAGGAAATAATTTCCAAAAGCCATCTTCAGGCACCCCATCATACCTAATGTTCAGATGAATGCATGCTTACCTCCTGTGCACTTTGCATTTCACCATTTACCACACGCAGCCCCTTTACAAGAGGATTCTGGCCTTGATTGTCAGCACTGACACATTTCAGTCCTTTTGATTGACTGTCCGCCTTTTTTCCTTTATAGGGCAATAAGATGAGGAAAAAAAATATAGATTAAAAATGTTTTTAAAAAAGAATTTAATAGCAATATCTGTTAATAGCACTGGGGCCAATTAATTGTGTTGTGTGATAATCGACCTCATAGATATTTCAATTACTATTAGTCAGTGATGTTAAAGTGACTTGAAGCTGCAGCAACTTTCAAAATATTGTAAAATATTGCTTGAGAGTTCCGTTGCACCATTTTCATGATTTCATACTATGTCATGTTAGACTTACATATGCTTTGCTATGTCAGCTTGTTTGTTTATTTTCGGTTTTTTAATTATGTAGTTAAGTATCTAGGTATCATTTTCAACACAAAACTCTCACGACAGCCACACATATACCCAATGCCTCAAAATGTGCACTTCCAGCTCCACATCTCTAGGAGAATTGTCGCCGACTTGGAGATGACAAACAATTGAGGAGACCAGAACCTCACTTTGACTATTCCAATTGTTTCTATCTAGGATAAAACAAAACTCAACTAAACCACCTGCAACATATCCAAAATAAAACGTATTGGGCACTCAAGCCCTGGCACCACATCTCACGAGGCCCGGAAAACTTTCAAAGATTCATCATTGCAAAGAGAATAACACACAAAATCAACTGTATTATTTTCCAAGCCCGCCATATAATTGTCCCTAAACCTGAACACTTGTATAAACAAATGCATTCTTACAAGAACGCTGATGATATCACAGGTTAACAATCAAACTAAACTAGTGTGACCAGACGTCCCGGTTTTCCCAGGACAGTCCCGGGAAATGACCCTCCGTCCTGGGGTCCCGGGAGTTTTCTCATTTTAGAAACCCCAAATTTTGAAGTTGGAGGATTGGCTCAAACCCCCAACCTTTCAGGTACAAGTCCCAACACTTAATGACTGTGCCACAGAGACTTACTTGTAGATGATTGTGCAGCAAGCCATGTAATAGCAATTAGAGAAAACGCTTGTTTTTAATTAACATGCCAAGATTCACAGACAAAACTGCACAAATGAGATCATATACAGTTTATGGAAAGGAGAAGTGCTGGAAATATGATTCGGTGGTGGTTGTGGGGGCGTGTTGGGGAGGGGCGGTAATTGGTGGGCTGTGATGGGTTAGTCTTTCTTTTATGTTGTTGGTCATCCGGTTTTTTTGTTTTGGAAATCTGATCACCCTAACTAAACCCAAGAATGAAACACAGAGAAAGATTCCTTGGAGTATTTGGTCCAACATTCTGGAACAACCTCCACGCAACCCTAAAAGCAAAATATACCCTCACGAGTTTCAAAAGAATTGTGACAATCTGGCTCAGTGAGCAGAAGTTCTTGCTCTGATTTACCCGTGTACATTAATCAAATACCCTTTCCTTCGCTGTGACTCCTACTATTGACTCTTCCAGATGTACATGTTATGACTTACACTTCCGCCCTGGCCACATTTACCCTTTAGTGATTACCACACATTTGCCGGCCTTGTCTTGCTAATTGCTCACCCGACTTGTTCCCACATGATCTTGTTTTATAGTTGCTGTAATATGCATACATATCAAGCCCCAGAATGTTGATAACCTCATCCCATATCGCTTAATCCATTTATGCATTTTGAACCTTTGTATTGTACCTAATTTACTGTTTTGTTTTCCCAGGGAGCTTTAAAGCAGCACCCCTGTAAGTTAGCGCATTTTAAAACTCAAAATATATAAAAAATCAGGATCATTGATTCTAAGCAATGGCCACTCCATCCAGGGTTTGGTGTTGGATCGGTACTACTCTGGTGTTGTCAGTGATTGTTGGTGAATTATTGTGATCTTAAAGAGTATGCAATCCTTTGGACCTTCTTTGATGGATCCGTTTGACCCACCATGCCAGTTTATGCAGGTGCGGTGCCGATTCTTAAGGGAAGGAATTGGGTGAGGGTTCTGCTAACCATTGACCCTGTCTAAATGTGTATCTACAAACAGAGGTTTTAGTATATTTTGTGGGTGTTTAATGAATCAGATGGCCCCTGAACGGCTAGACCAAGTTTTTGGAGCAGGCAATGTTGTACTTTTCATGTTTTTCCTACATGTAGATGGGTCAAGGCAGAGTCATTCTTTCTCATTGACCTAGTGGGGTGGTATTGAGCTGGCTTGATTCTAAGACAAATGTAGACTTTTTATTCTGTACCTGTCATGTCATTTCATGTTCTGCTTCTGAGGCAGCCTACATAGATGTTGCTGTGGGCCATTGTGTGTGACCTTCCTCGAAAGACTAGTCAAAACCATCTGGGTTACTGTTTTCAGGAATCTCAAGCTACTGATCCCAGATGCCAAATACAAAAATACATGGCGTCATAGACTTATGATACACTTGGTGGATGAAATCACTTGTGGTCAGGTCAAGAGAGTGGTAGAGTTTACGGCTCCTTCAACTTTAGGTTTTAGTTGAAGACAAGATCCAGCAGACCCGCTTTGTAGATCGTGTTCAGTATTTACTCATCACCTAGTAGGTACTCGCGCACCACAGATTCACATGCATGCTTGCGGTTCTTTTTATCTTTACACAAGTTAAAATCGCCTGGAATTCTGTAGCTCAGAGGTCTGCAACCTTTGGCTCTCCAGATGTTGTGGGCTACACCCCCTAACAGCCTTACAGGCATGGTGACTGGAGAGGGATCATTAGAATTGTAGTACAAAGCCTCGTGTTGCAGGCTCCTGATCTAGAATACGCTTTGGAGATAATTAACTAGGAAGAGGAACATTTAAGGGGGGGATACTGGCCACTTTTCCATAAATGATTAATTTAACTATGGAATTGTACAAGAGAATGTTTTCAAAAGTCCAAGTGGATATGTTCATTTGGGGGAATTTCAGCATGTTGTTGTTAACAGTGACTAACCTGCTACCCCCACTGATTGCCAATTTGTAAACCGTTTTGTGTAATCTGTGAGCAGAGCTAGTTCCAGATAGTCTTTGTGGAAGAATATTGCTATGTTATGATGCCATCCCATTATCAAATGTAAAAGCTATTACTTTGTTGAGTGTGTCACAGATGGCCATATAAACTTTCCGACATTAAAGTGTGGTTCAACAGTTTTTATTGAAAATACAATAAGGTGTTCAGACTTATATTTGTGTATCTGGTATTGGAGCAAACTGAATGGGTGTCCCTCTCTTGTCTTCCCGAGGATCGCCACCTCCCCAGCCCAGGTGTTCCTAAACCCGAAATGGTAACTAAGGATAGGTAACCCTTAGTATCTTGGTACTAGCTAAAGTGAGACGACTGTAGCCTTATCCAGCTGTCTCTGTTTGGGGTTCTTATAAGGGCTTCCCTAGCCCAACACTACACTAGGCTAAATTGTGCAATACTGGGATTGCCAATATTGTGCCTTCAAAAATGGCTGGTCCCTCTCTCACTCACCAATCACTCTTTCCCATTCCTTTTCCTCACGTTCCTCTTCCTATTCTCCACTTTGCTTCTTATCCTGCCCTTCTCCCTCTTCTCTTTCTACTCCTCCTTTTCCTATCTCCACCCCCTCTCCACATTCGTCTCTCTGATGTTCACACACTCGCCTCTCTCCTTCATTCTCCACACTTCTCTTGTAAGAGGATTCAATTCAACACTACAGCTAAGTCGATGCCTAGTCTGGGATACTGAATGGAAACCCTTATTGATATATCTTTATGTCCAGTTCATGAGTTCTGGATGACTACCCCTATATAACCCTCCTCTCTTAGAATCCCCCTGACCCCACTGAGCCAAGAAGTAGTTCTGTTTTGCAAGTTTAAAAGGTTTATTTGAGAAATAAAACAAAATATAGATACCACGCTTTTATAATAAATTAATAATCGATATCGCCCTTATAAATATAATGTTAATCAACTATGGGTAATCTGACACTAGCACACTTCTTTATAATCAATGAGGAGTTAGTATAGGATGGATAAAGTAGCAAAATACTGTTATGATTTCAAGGGAAAAGCAATGAGGAATACAATGCAGTACAGAAATACTTGATATGATTTTAGCAAAAGATAAGATAATCACTTTTTCTCTGGCAATTCACCCCCCCTCCCCTATGCAATGTAAGAAATGGAAGGAGATGGAAGTAACACACACAGTTCTCAGGAATGCAATCAAATACAATACGAAAATCAGTTCCCCCCCAGCAAGCTTAGAGGAAACAGGTAGGAGTTTGAAACACAGGCCCAAAATGCTTTTTAAATGTGATGGCAATGGATGAAAAATATGCTGAAAATGCTTTTAATTCCCTTTAGGAGGTTCAGGGTGAATGAGAGATACTTGGGATGAGCTCAGGCTCACTTTAGCAATGATTCAGGGATGGTTATTAAGAGGCAAACACATTTTTGGCAAAGGAAAGCTGCTTTCTTTTTACAGGTAAAGAAATCAGGCCAAATCGCAAATCGCGGCAAAATTCGCGAGTGAGTGAATCGCGATTACGGCAAAAGTATATCACCTATATAAATTTCGTTCCTAGCCCAAACTGTTCCAGAGATACGGACGATTAAATAAAGGTAGTTTTTCGGATTTAAAGTAAACTCAAATGACAGTTGACAGCTTGCAGCTTCAGAATTGACCGGTGACAGTTGTGCAGCTTTACAAATGACAGATGACACGATTTCTAGGAGGCTGTTCTACTTAGGTTAAAATAGTTTGGATTAGATTATTTTAACTAAGAGATTGGTTCTGCACAGTTCTGCTAGGTACTCACAATATATTTTGTGCAGGAATGGGCCTCGCCACGGATCTGGTCAGGTTTTGGACTGGACTCCGGTTCTGGTCTCGGCACTTCACAGCGATCTGGGGCACTGGTTCTGCTCACAGCAGTCTGGGTCAGCTCTGCTCTGCTGGTCTAGCCTCTCTGGATTCAGCAGCCTCTGGTTCTGGATACTGCTCTGCTTTCCGGTCCGGATCAAGTGGATTCTGGATGTAACACTGCTTTCTGAGTACTGGCAAGAGTTCTTGGCAAAAGAATTCAGACAGCTCGCCCGGCTGGGGAAGAGTTTGCAAATGATTTTGAGGCCTGCTGACAAATACTTTTGCTTGCAGTGGGCCTTCTTGGTTCAAAGTTCTGTAGTCTCTGTTTAGCTTGGAAGTCTAAGTGTTGGATGTCTGGATGTGAAGTCGTCGGTCAGCATGCTCCGCAGCAAATGGAATTGAATGTCTCTACCTGTCCCAGCAGTCTCTTTTTTATGTGTTTTGAAAATGGGTGTGTGCCTGGGCCTAGCTAAGCCTGCCCCTCTCTACTTGTCATTGGCCCAATTCTCCCCTCTCCCATGATTGGGGGAAGGAAATGGATTGTCAGCATGATGAAGTCTGTTTATGGGTCAGAGGATCCTCCCCTGGTCAGTTTGCCCACAAATCTATATTTGATTCAAATACATCCTTCCCAGATATACAATTTGTTGAAATTACATGTGCACATTATATATTCCTTATGGTCCATGCTTGTCCGCCTCTGATCTTCCTGGGGGCTTGCATTCCAAAATGACAACATTTTGCGCTTTTTAACTGGTTTTGCAATATCGGACATTTGCCCAAAATTACACACATGTGCGCAAGGAGTACGGACATTAATTGATGAAGTGTCAGATTTTTAACATGCAGACATTTGGAGTGAGACCCTATTTTCCACTAGCAACCCCCCAGAATACACCACAGGGTCCTAACGCCTCTCAAAATGTTCACAGAAAAATCACAAAAATAATGATATTACTTATATAATTCTGACAAGTCCGCACTATGAGTTATCTATCTTTTTAAAATTATGGCCTGGTCAAAAAGGGGTGTGGCTTCCCACATCACAGGGTGGAATCCACTTCCCCCAAGGTCAGCTGCTAGCAGAGGCACTGCCCCTCCCAGTTTCCCCTAAGAGGAAGCCACTTTACAGCCCCCCAATATAACATTTGCCTGAGTCCAGGACAGGCCTTTGTTCAACTCCCTTTAGTCCCCAGCTGCTCCACCCCTAATCTAATCAGAGAGGTGACAACTCCTTTTGGCAAGGGGAGTGGCTGAGCAGGTTTCAACTCCTGTCAGGGGTAGTTGTTAGGCAGAATCCATTTTCATTAAGCCAGGTTTCAGCTAAATGTCACTTTTTGTTCCCAGTTTTCTAAATTCAAATCAAACTGACAATTTTTACATATACATTAAATAATTACTTCCTTCAAGTCATTTCAGAATATAGTTTTACATTGTATCCACCTCTTAGCAAGTCTTTCCTTGGTCTGGTTTTGTTTCATTTGTTCAGTTGTACACAAAGGTCTGGTGGTTTTAAAACGCCGGCTTTCTGATAGTGGTGAGTACTGGTAATGCAACCATTTTTGGGATTAAGAAAATGAATTCCCCACAGTTCTGAGTTGCTTTTTTGGCAATCAGCATTGCCATTCCCAATGGTTTCAGGCTACTGTGTGTGTAGCCCACTGGTGGTTTTAGGCAGTGCCATCCTGTGCTCACAACATAGGCAAAAATGGGTGGCAGCCTATTCTTTATGTTTTCCCTGTGCACTCTCTGGGGAGTTCTGGCCATCATGATGTTTTCCATGCCAGTACTGCACAGTTTTATTGTAGGGCTTGGATGCATAGGTAAAAACATCCCACAAGCCCCCCCCTCTTGCAATGGACATTCTGCCCTTTCACTGATGGAACTCGCAAGATCTGGGATGTTCGCCTCCTCTTCTTCCAATTCCATAGGTGGCACAGTTCAGAATCTTTTCCTCCCTCCAGTCGATCAATCAGTTCTCCTTGCTGGTCCTGATGGGAGGATTGGGCGGTACCACGGGCCCCTTGGGTCTCTGCTCCCGGTCCCCGGTCGTCCTCCTTGGTCAGTCTCCATGGTTTCATCTCTCCTAGGATGATAAAGCAAAGCGGCAATACCTATTCGTAGACATTTTTCCATTACTACTAATGGTGTGGCAGACATATACATTTTATACTTTAACATACCTAACATTTTACTTTTGAGATACAAGTTATCATTCAAAGACAGTGTCTTACAAGAGTATAATATTTTAGAGACTATATGTGGGATATTTTAGGGTTGGAACTGAATTAATCTGGAGCGGTCCCCTCTGGTATTGCAGAGGACTCCTCCAGTTGCTGCAAAGTGTGCCTGGGATGGCAACACTTTAGCTGGTTAATATGGACCCACTTGTCTTCCCCTTCCGCCAGACTGCCTTTGGGGATGCAGATCTTATAGGCAACAGGGGAGATCTTGTCTATAATTTCAAACGGTCCCTTCCATGTAGGCAAACATTTTGGTGTTTGGCCTGGTTCCTTTGGAAATTGTATAGATAGACCCGATCACCCACCTTATATTCCTTTTGGGTAGTTTTTAAATCATAGTGGGTCTCCATGCTCTCGGCTGATCTTTCTAGATTCCGCTGAACATAGGCAAAAGCATGCTGAAGGTGTTTCCTTAAATTCTCCACATACTCATGAGTTGTGGAGGCATTTATCAACGTTTGTTCTTGGGTTCTGTAGAGCAAATGCTGGGGAAGCACCATCTTGCGTCCAGTCATCAACTCAAATGGTGACATTTTGGTTGCAGATGAAGGGGTAGATCTGATGGCCATTAGGACCAGAGGTAACCGGATATCCCAACTTGGCCCAGAATCTGCCACAAACATTTTTAATATGCTCACAATGGTTCAGTTATATCTCTCCACTGCTCCAGAAGAAGCTGGCCTGTAAGCAATGTGTAGCTTCCTTTTAACCCCCAGTATCGCCCACATCTTTGTCATTACTTCACTGGTGAAGTGGCTACCTCTGTCTGACTCAATCCTTTGACGTAGACCAAAATGGGAAAAGATGTGGTTAATCATCAGGGCAGCTGCTGTTTCTGCCTTGCAGTTTGGGGCTGGGAGACATTCCACCCACTTGGTAAACAAGCATGTAACGGTCAACATGTACTTGTTTCCTCTAGACGAGCGGATTACTGGGCCTACAAAGTCGATTTGCAAATCTGGCCATGGCAGTGTCATCCCCCTCTTTTGGAGAGGCGCACGGTGTGTGAGGGATGATGGCTGAAATGGTGCACACACAAGACACCCCTTCAAGTATTGGTCGAGGTCCTGCCCCATTTGTGGCCAGTATGCAACCTCTCTTAAGATTTCCAGTGTTGTGTGAAACCCCCTATAACCGGCGGTGGCCGCATCATGAGCGTGACTTAACATCAGGCTTCGGAATGAGGTAGGAACCACCCACTGATCATGGCCATCTTGGGATTTCCTTACCAACAAACCGTCGTGGATCCGGAACATTTTTGGACATTTCATCAACACTCTTAGGTCCTCTTTCCCAATGTAATCGGTATCCGTCAGGGGAAAGTTCTCAGGGTCCTGAAGGTGTTGGTAAAACTTACCAATAATTGGATCCCCCTTCTGAGCTGTAATTAAATTAGCATCAGGGGTCTCCTTACTCCATTGTGCAGTTGAAAGATCATTGTGAGCATTTGTCTGGGACCTAGTGATCGCAGTGACCTGGATTTCCCCCAACAGGGACTCTATTTCTAT
Source organism: Ambystoma mexicanum (assembly GCF_040938575.1). Taxonomy (NCBI): domain Eukaryota; kingdom Metazoa; phylum Chordata; class Amphibia; order Caudata; family Ambystomatidae; genus Ambystoma; species Ambystoma mexicanum. Next base: position 1,026,749,125 of record NC_090928.1, on the reverse strand, counting down.
TAGATCCCCTTGGATGGCCCCGGTTTTGGCCAGCTGATTAGCTAAGTCATTTCCAGTTTTGTCTGGTCCCTCTACTTTGGAATGACCCTTGATCATTTTCCAGTAGATGGTCATCCCATTCGATGTGACCAGATCATCAATATTTTGGATTAGCTTCCATTGTTTCAGGGGTTTGTTATTAGCACATAACATGCCTCTGGTTTTCCAGTTAACCAGGTGCTCCACGAACCCGTTCCGTACATAATCCGAATCTGTGATTATGACCAGTTCGTGGAGTTGATGCTGGACAGCAGTGAGGATGGCCTGATGAACAGCCATCAATTCTGCCACCTGACTACTTCGGGGACCAATTTTGTATCCAGCGGAGGGTTCTGGGAACTCCTTCACCCATGCATTCCCTACGCCAGCCACCTGTTCTTTCTCCCCGTCGTTGTCAACATGGTAAGAGCATCCATCCACATAGACAGTGGGCATTCCCTCACACTTGTCTTCTTCAAAGACTTTGTGTGGGGAATTAAGGTATGCCTCCATGTTGTCCTTGATTTTTAGACTTTCGTCCTCGAGACAGTTTTCTCTGGCACAGTCATGCAAGTCAGCCAGACCTTGCGCGAGGGGACTGTTCTTGTTTTGGCCATATCTGACCTCCACAGGAAAGCCTTGCATTGACAGAATCCAGGAAGTAATTCGGGAATTACTCACATTTCCGGCCCGGATTCTGTCACTTTGGAGATATTGCAGAGGCTGGTGTGGAGTCTCCACTATGATGTGTTCCCCCTGGATAAACGGGCGGTAATTCTTCATTGCCCACACCGTTGCCAGGAGTGCCTTCTCACAATCGTTGAATTTTTCCTCCACAGAGGATAAAGTTTTGCTCGCATAGGAGATTACTTTATTGACCTTGTCATGCTTTTGGTATAATACTGCCGTCAAGCACGTATTAGAGAACCCTGTCTCCAGGAAGAACTCCTTGTTTCTGACAGGGTAAGCTAGGCAAGGCGCTTGTGAGAGGCTTCTTTTGAGTTGTCTTACTACCTCGGATTGTTCTGGACCCCATTCCCACTTGACCCCCCCCTTCATGAGATGAATCAGGGGTCTGGTGATTTCTGCGTAGCCCTCAATGAACTTTCTGCTGTAATTAGTCAGTCCAAGGAGGCTCCTTAGTTCCCGCAGAGTGGTGGGGTCTTTCAGTTTCTGAAGTGCTTCCACTTTCTTTTCCTGGGGACAGAGACCCTGAGGAGTAATCTCATGCCCCAAGAAATTAACACGGGTTCTACACCACTGTGCTTTCTGGAAGGAAAGTTTTGCTCCGGCGGCCCTCAACTGTGTCAGAACATAACGGATCTCTGCTATGTGTTCTTCCACAGATGAACTTTTTATGAGGACATCATCCACATAAGCCAGGTTACCCCTTGCACCCAGGTCGGGCATGGCCTTTTGTAGGAAAATGTTGAATTCATTGCCGGAGTTGAGGTATCCAAAGGGAGTCCAGGTCCATGTTTACTGCTGGCCCCCAAAGGTAAAAGCCAGTTTGTATTGGTCCTCCCTACTGACAGGCACGGTCCAGTATCCATTGGTCAGGTCTATTGCCGTGAATACCTGTGACCCCTGAATCTGGGCCAGCCCTTGGTCAATGTAGGGCAGAGGCCATCGGGAAGTCTGGACCCGTTTGTTGAGCTCCCTAAGGTCGGCGCAGAGTCTCCACTGGCCGTTTAGCTTCAATATTCCCAGCACCGGATTATTGAAGGTGCTGTGTACTGGACGAATTATTCCCCGGGACTCAAGGTTCTTAATTATTTCAGTAAGGGACTCCATGGATGCGAGAGGCAAGCGATATTGCTTCACAAACACTGGAGTCATGCCAGGGTCCGTGGGAATTGTTGTTGTGTGGATGTCGGTGCGACCACAGTCATATGAGTCTACCGCAAAGAGATCTTGGAAATCCACAAAAACATGTTTCAACTTTTGCTTCTGTTCCAGAGTCACACAGGCATCAGCTAGGTTGACTCTCTCTTCCACCATCTGCCTGAAGCCTGGAAAGACTTCTGGTTTGGCTATCTCAGCGGCTTCCTCCAGCTGGGTGGAGAAGTCCCTGGTCAGAGTGCTGATTTGGACTGGAGGCTTCAGGGGGGAAAGGCAGCCCTCATGGACCTGGAAAATCTCACCTCATCCCTCCTGAAGTCACAAGTCACATCTTCCTTACCATAAGGGAAAGAAGTGTACACCAGGAAGTTCCCCCCATGCTGGGTGAAAATCCTGTCTGGTGTTGTGTCGTCATCACTGTCACTGTCAAAACAGTCCTTGGGGATTGGTCCTAACAGTTCATTTCCTAAATCAATGGAGAAATGTCGGTCATCAACCGCCATTCCAATAATGGTGCCTGCGGCTAGAGTAATACTCTTTATGTCGCTGTTATCCACCTCTATTGGGATGGTGTCATGTTCTATGTTGACTAATGGTGTTGGGTTTACCCCCAACCCTTGCTGTTGGAGAGAAGCATTTAGATGAATATAAGCATCAGGGTTTTTCAATTTTTGTCCTCTTTTAGCTTTCACTCCCAGGGAGAATTGTCGCGTCCTTTCTGGGATGGTGACTTCTTCTTTAATCTGAATTTCAACTGCATAAGGTAGCAATTGAGCTGACCTAAATGCTTTTTCTGAATCATCAAAGCCCATGGGATTATCTGCTAATCGGGACCAAGCTTTGAAGTTTATTAGGTCCAAACTAATGGCAAAGCGATTGAGAATGTCACTGCCTAAGTAAAAGGCAGCAGTGACGTCTCGCACGACCCAACAATTATGGACTATGGTCTTGTTGCCAATGGAGATTTTGAGCATACACCTGCTTGGCAGGAGATGTTTGGAATTAGGTGCTTCCAGGTCCATTTCCCATTTGTCTATCAGTTTGAATGTGGGAATGGCTGGATCTTTTGGGAGTTGGCGGAACATGGCTTCGCTAATGAAGCTCTTACCGTTGTTCACACACACTCGAGCGAGAACAGAGTCCTTCCCATCATTTAACTGAACGGGGATGAACAACTGATCTCCAATTTGCTGAATATCAGCCAGGCTCTGAGCTGATTTCACATCTTTCTGGACTATAGGAGTGGGAGTGTCTGGTTGTGGATTGGTGAAGAATTTCAGGGTGTTTCCTTCCAGTGTGGAATACCACCTTAAACTGGAGGGAAGGTTGATTTTCAGAAATAGAGAGAACCCCCCATCACCAGTCTGTTGTCCTACTGCTATTACTGCAGATTGGTTGTTCTGGAAGTGAAATTCTACTTGGTCAGATTTTTGTTCAACCATGTGGCAGGTGCCGTTTAAACCAACATGGTTGACACTCTGTTTTAATTTTATGGGTCAACTAGTCTGGGTCCAGAGGACCTTGTTTACACAATCTATTAGGGGTGACAACCTTCTCAGGAGGTCATTCCCTAGTAAACAAGGGGTGCCCTCTGGAGTCACTACGATGACTGGGTGTTTCACCTTGTGTCGCCCAATTTTAATGTCCAAGTCTGCAGTCCCCTCAACGGAAATTTCCTTCCCGTCAAAGTTCTGCAGTTGTCCAGGAAGAGAGGTGAGAGGAATCCGGCAATTCTCCCCCCTTCCTGCATTTAGTTCCTCAAAGGCCCTTTTGGACAGAAGGGTAGCTTGGGATCCAGTGTCCACCAGTGCCAAAATTGTACCCTGCCCCTGTACTTGTACCGGGGCATAGTATCTTCCCTCCTTCTCCTCAAGGGGCCACAGATAATGCACATTTTTGGACAACTGGTGGGCTAACTTTCTGGTTTTGGACATTGCTAGCGAAGAGATTTGGCAGAATTCTGTGGAGAGCCTTGGGAATCTGATCTGGTTTCGGTTCTGGGCCGCCCCCCCTTTTTGGAGGCAGTCACCAGGATGGGTTTGAACCAGGGGATTTCGGTATTGTGGGTTCTGGGATGAGATGATGGGCAGCGGTAGCTCAGTCTCCACATCTCCCCAGTCTGGATTGGAATCCCTTGGGACCCATTTTTCCTTGGGAGGAGTTCCCCCATCTCTGAAGGAGAAGATCCTTTTCCCAGGGTCTTCTGAGGATCCCCCTCCCTCAAATTGGAAGACCTGTACCTCCTCCACAAAGTGGGTCTGTTTGGGTCCTTTGTTTCTCCTACCTCCTCTCTGCTCCTTGGGTGGCAGACTTTCATGGGCAGGAGATTTTGTTTCCGGTTCCTGGTTTTCCAGGGGCTGTTTACAAGTTGGGAAGGAAGCTTCCTCCAAGGCTTTACACCCCCCTTCCCCTTGTGCCTCCTCCCTGGGAACCGGTGGGTTATCGGGGTGCTGCCCCCGTCATTGTTCTGGAGCACCAGGTCCAGAGTTTGGGGCATTCTGCGGTGGCATGCTCATCTGAGGGTTCTGTTGAGCTCTCAGTATGTGACCCAGATCTCGTGCCATATTTTGGACCTGGCGCTCAAGTTGTGAAACCCGCTCAGGCTGATACGGGGCTCTATTTTCTCCCCTGGGCTGATCCCGGGAAGGGTAGCTATCCCTTCTCTGGTAGTACCCCTGGTTGGGAAGATTTTGGTACCCCTCCACCCTTGGCCTCCCCTCTCCCGGATTAGGTTGTCTGGGCTCAGGGAATTGGGGAAAGAAGGATGGATGATTTTGGGGCTGGAAATTGGGTGGATACCTGGGGAAAAAGTTCTGCCCAGGATTTGGAGAATTTCTGCCCTCCTGTGGGAAGTTGGGAGGGAAGTTCCCTGGGTTAGGTGCTTGGCTGGATCCTCCCCCTTGGGCTGGAGGAGTCTACACATAACCAAGGATTGGTCTGTTTCCCTTGTAGCGGGGACTTACATAGTCAGGGGGGCGGGGGACCCCATTTGTCGGACTACCTCCTCGACTCCCTGTCTGTGACTGGCCCGAGGGCCTTCTGGGCTGTGAAATATTTGGTGCAGGCAGGTTTTTAGACCCCCCCATCTCCAAATCTAAAACGGGGGCAACCTTTACCTCTGCCACTTTGGCAGCAGCAGGGGTGCTGTTGGTTTTGGAGTTTTTCGGCGCATTATTTTTATTTTCAATGGGCTTCTGCACCTAATAGATCCGGGTAGCCTGTTCAATGATCCAGTCTAAAGATCTTTTCTCATGAAAATCTCTCACGAGCTGGGTCATTATGTATTTGGGTAAGGCATGGAAAAACGTATTGATAAATTCTCTGCTATCCGTGCGCACCCTTCTGGTGGTCTGCGCAAAAGCATGCTTTAATTCTTGCACAAACTCTTGTGGGGCCTGATCCTCCCCACATTGCAAATTGTAGGCTGCCTTGCGAGCCTCTTGAGGATTTCTGTGATCAGAAAAATGATTCAAGATGGCCGCCTTATAGGTGGACCATCTTAAATGATTTTGGTCCTCCAGCCCGGCAAAGAAACTGGAGTATTCTGGTGAGAAGGTCCACTTTACATATTGAATACAGCTTTGGCTGTCCTTCAAATGGAACGTCTCCATCATTTGCTCATAGAGCTCCAAGTGTTCCCAAACAGAATACTTGGCGTTCTTATGATAAGGCGTGATGACACTCCTTATTGCCTTTATTTGTTTCAATGGGTCCTTAAGCAAGGCCCTTTTGCCTTATTGGCCTTTTTGTTTCGGGTAACCCTGGTCCATTCATCCTCTGACTCAGAAGCGCTGCTCCCAGAGGTGCCCGTCTGATCTTCCAGGTTTTCCCGGATTCTGCGAGCCTGGGAATGGCTGGCAGAATGTGGGGACCTGGTCTCCTGTGTCCTGTAATGCTCAGAGGAGTCTTCAGATCCCTCCTTGCTGCCAGGATTTGATGGGTACCCCCCCCACTGACCTAACTGGGCAGAGGTTTTCAGGATGCCCTTAATGGGCCTACTCTCCTGGGGTTCCCCACTAAATTGCACTGTGCTTGGGTGCCCATACCCGGATGCCCGCCCATCCATCCCTGGGAGGTACTGGCCTATGAGCCCCATACTTCTAGCTGGATAGTTATCTGCCGTCTCCGTGGCCCTGGGCTCATGTGCGCGAGGGGACATGGGGGTGGCAGAGTCCAGGGACTGGGAGAGATGAAGGCCTCTGGTACCAGGGCTCCTGAGGTTATGCTCAGGCGTTTCCCTTTCCCAGCGCACCTCGTCTCTATCAGCCCCTCCTCCCTGTTGCAATGCAAGATCCTGCGCTTTCAGTTCCTCAGTTAGGGCCTTACTAGACTCTATCAGTCTCTCCTGCATCGCTACCTGTTGCTGGAGCCTGTCATTGTGCTGACAGAGAGCCTCATTTTCTCTCTGTGCCTCCTGATTGGTCCTGGAGTACTGGGCCAGTCTCTGCTGCAGGAGGGTTATCTCCTGAGCTGTGTCCCTATTGGCCTGCTCCTTTCTTGCCAGAGCATCCTCCATCCTCCTGGTGTGCTCTAACAAGTTCTGGTGTTCTTTTTGGAGGTCACCCAGTCCCTGGAGGGCCAGGTGATTTTCTTCCATTTTCCTTTTTAAGTGGCAGACTTCCTGGCCTAAGGTATCCCTTTTCTGACTAAGAGCCTGCATCTGTGCCGCCAGGTCGTCCCTTTGCCTTTTGAAGGCACCAGCTTTCTGGCGCTCCTGGTCAAACTCTGCCTGGGTATCCAGGTCTTTCAAAATCAGTTTATTGCTCTCTGCCTTCTCCCTATCTAGGTGGCTTTGCAGGGTGACTACCTGCTCGGCACATGCCCTATTGAAATCTAATTGTTGCTCCAGCTTTTTCTGGCTCTGCAGTAGGGAGTCCAAACCTTCTTGGTACTCCTTCTGCAAGGCCAGATATCTGGTATCCTGGTCCGCCTTTTCCTGTTGCAGCACATCCATATCCTCCTTTATTTTAGTGATGTACTGTCTGCTGTCCTTTTCTGACTCCTGGCTCCTGAGCAGCCTCTGCTCAGAAGAGTCCAGATCAGATTGGGCCTTCTCTAACGCCATCTGTTGCCTATTTGCCAGATCTTGGCCTTCAGCACATTTGTCCTGCATGGCTCCCATATATAGATACAAATATGCCGCTATCCTGGCAATCTTATTATGTTCATCTTTGGCTTTAGGGGCCATATATAGTTCACTCAGGGCCACATGTAATGGACCCTGATCTCTCCATATATCTGACCCTGTTTCAGTGACCTGTTGCGCGATTGCCTGCAGCCAGACCGTTTGGTCCTGATGAGTCCACTCACCTCTCACAAATAGCTTATGTAAGAAGTGCTCTCTGGCTATTTTCATATCTACCAAGGTCGTCATTCTGGAATTTGAGTTCCTTCCTGACTTACAGAAGTTTGTATTTTATTTTGCAAAACAGACCGTTTCCTTAGAGCGTTCCTTTGAGGGGTGCTTTCATAGTGTAAAACAGCGTGGTGATCTAATCGGATATGTGTATCTGGTCAGTTGGCACACTGTATGCACAAATGGTAAATCTAACCCAGAATATCCCGGCTCGAGCCCCCACTTTGTAAGAGGATTCAATTCAACACTACAGCTAAGTCAATGCCTAGTCTGGGATACTGAATGGAAACCCTTATTGATATATCTGTATGTCCAGTTCATGAGTTCTGGATGACTACCCCTATATAACACCCCTCTCTTAGAATCCCCCTGACCACACTGAGCCAAGAAGTAGTTCTGTTTTGCAAGTTTAAAAGGTTTATTTGAGAAATAAAACAAAATATAGATACCACGCTTTTATAATAAATTAATAATCAATATCGCCCTTATAAATATAATGTTAATCAACAATGGGTAATCTGACACTAGCACACTTCTTTATAATCAATGAGGAGTTAGTATAGGACGGATAAAGTAGCAAAAATACTTTTATGATTTCAAGGGAAAAGCAATGAGGAATAAAATGCAGTACAGAAATACTTGATATGATTTTAGCAAAAGATAAGATAATCACTTTTTCTCTGCCAATTCACCCCCCCTCCACTATGCAATGTAAGAAATGGAAGGAGATGGAAGTAATACACACAGTTCTCAGTAGTGCAATCAAATACAATACGAAATTCAGTTCCCCCCCAGCAAGCTTAGAGGAAACAGGTAGGAGTTTGAAACACAGGCCCAAAATGCTTTTTAAATGTGATGGCAATGGATGAAAAATATGCTGAAAATGCTTTTAATTCCCTTTAGGAGGTTCAGGGTGAGTGAGGGATACTTGGGATGAGCTCAGGCTCACTTTAGCAATGATTCAGGGATGGTTATTAAGAGGCAAACACATTTTTGGCAAAGGAAAGCTGCTATCTTTTTACAGGTAAAGAAATCAGGCCAAATCGCAAATCGCGGCAAAATTCGCGAGTGCGTGAATCGCGATTACGGCAAAAGTATAAGGAGTAGCAAGTCGGTTCTAGGTTGTTGGACAGCTGAGATTCTAAGCTTTCAGATGAAAGTTTACGTTCCTAGCCCAAACGGTTCCAGAGATACGGACGATTAAATAAAGGTAGTTTTTCGGATTTAAAGTAAACTCAAATGACAGGTGACAGCTTGCAGCTTCAGAATTGACAGGTGACAGTTGTGCAGCTTTACAAATGACAGATGACACGATTTCTAGGAGGCTGTTCTACTTAGGTTAAAATAGTTTGGATTAGATTATTTTAACTAAGAGATTGGTTCTGCACAGTTCTGCTAGGTACTCACAATATATTTTGTGCAGGAATGGGCCTTGCCACGGATCTGGTCAGGTTTTGGACTGGACTCCGGTTCTGGTCTCGGCACTGCACAGCGATCTGGGGCACTGGTTCTGCTCACTGCAGTCTGGGTCAGCTCTGCTCTGCTGGTCTAGCCTCTCTGGATTCAGCGGCCTCTGGTTCTGGATACTGCTCTGCTTTCCGGTCCGGATCAAGTGGATTCTGGATGTAACACTGCTTTCTGGGTACTGGCAAGAGTTCTTGGCAAAAGAATTCAGACAGCTCGCCCGGCTGGGGAAGAGTTTGCAAATGATTTTGAGGCCTGCTGACAAATACTTTTGCTTGCAGTGGGCCTTCTTGGTTCAAAGTTCTGTAGTCTCTGTTTAGCTTGGAAGTCTAAGTGTTGGATGTCTGGATGTGAAGTCGTCGGTCAGCATGCTCCGCAGCAAATGGAATTGAATGTCTCTACCTGTCCCAGCAGTCTCTTTTTATGTGTTTTGAAAATGGGTGTGTGCCTGGGCCTAGCTAAGCCTGCCCCTCTCTACTTGTCATTGGCCCAATTCTCCCCTCTCCCATGATTGGGGGAAGGAAATGGATTGTCAGCATGATGAAGTCTGTTTATGGGTCAGAGGATCCTCCCCTGGTCAGTTTGCCCACAAATCTACATTTGATTCAAATACATCCTTCCCAGATATACAATTTGTTGAAATTACATGTGCACATTATATATTCCTTATGGTCCATGCTTGTCCGCCTCTGATCTTCCTGGGGGCTTGCATTCCAAAATGACAACATTTTGCGCTTTTTAACTGGTTTTGCAATATCAGACATTTGCCCAAAATTACACACATCTGCGCAAGGAGTACGGACATTAATTGATGAAGTGTCAGATTTTTAACATGCAGACATTTGGAGTGAGACCCTATTTTCTACTAGCAACCCCCCAGAATACACCACAGGGTCCTAACGCCTCTCAAAATGTTCACAGAAAAATCACAAAAATAATGATATTACTTATATAATTCTGACAAGTCCGCACTATGAGTTATCTATCTTTTTAAAATTATGCCCTGGTCAAAAAGGGGTGTGGCTTCCCACATCACAGGGTGGAATCCACTTCCCCCAAGCTCAGCTGCTAGCAGAGGCACTGCCCCTCCCAGTTTCCCCTAAGAGGAAGCCACTTTACGGCCCCCCAATATAACATTTGCCTGAGTCCAGGACAGGCCTTTGTTCAACTCCCTGTAGTCCCCAGCTGCTCCACCCCTAATCTAATCAGAGAGGTGACAACTCCTTATGGCAAGGGGAGTGGCTGAGCAGGTTTCATCTCCTGTCGGGGGTAGTTGTCAGGCAGAATCCAGTTTCATTAAGCCAGGTTTCAGCTAAATGTCACTTTTTGTTCCCAGTTTTCTACATTCAAATCAAACTGACAATTTTTACATATACATTAAATAATTACTTCCTTCAAGTCATTTCAGAATATAGTTTTACATTGTATCCACCTCTTAGCAAGTCTTTCCTTGGTCTGGTTTTGTTTCATTTGTTCAGTTTTACACAAAAGTCTGGTGGTTTTAAAACGCCGGCTTTCTGATAGTGGTGAGTACTTGTAATGCAACCATTTTTGGGATTAAGAAAATGAATTCCCCACAGTTCTGAGTTGCTTTTTTGGCAATCAGCATTGCCATTCCCAATGGTTTCAGGCTACTGTGTGTGTAGCCCACTGGTGGTTTTAGGCAGTGCCCTCCTGTGCTCACAACATAGGCAAAAATGGGTGGCAGCCTATTCTTTATGTTTTCCCTGTGCACTATCTGGGGAGTTCTGGCCATCACGATGTTTTCCATGCCAGTACTGCACAGTTTTATTGTAGGGCTTGGATGCATGGGTAAAAACATCCCACACTCTCACTCTTCACTTCTCTCCTCTCCCCTCTCTCCATTCCCTCTCATTCTAAGTCGCTCCTTCCCCATTGTCTTGCTCTCTCTCCCTCTCAGTCACCCCTCTCTCTCTTCTCACTCACTGCTCTCTCTCTACACCTAGTCCCTTTCACCAGACTCTCACTTGCTCACAGTCTCACTCTCATGATCTGATACAACTCTCTCTCACTACCAACACATTATATTTAATAACCTTTTCCACAATCTCCTCAATGCTATACTCTGTCCTTTCTTCACGTTGTCTCTCAGTCCTCCTCCTTTCTCCCTGACCTCTCTCAAGCACCCCTCACTCTTCTCCTCATTGGATGGTCTTGTATAGCCCCACCTTCCTGTTCATATCCTTACCCCTCCCCTACATTGATATTGCTCCCCACCTGACCCTACAGGCCAATCTGAGACAGCTCTTTACTCCTGGGTGGGTTTCCTTATTGATATTCTTGAGGCCCCTTTTCTTGTGTGACATCTGAATTCAGGTTTGGGCTTGGGATACTAATGTATCGTTCAACATGGCTTTCTGCATACTCCATGGTAAGTGTATTTGATTCAGCATGGTGAGTAGCTCTGTTAATGTGGCTGCTTTGTAGCCTTTGGAAGGACTGTCGGTTTCTTTCTTAAATCATGGCCGTCTCTGGTAGTGGCATGCTGGTCATAGTATTAGTGAAACTAAACAAAAACAATTCTGGCAAGCACTGGACCTGAAAGGTATGGTGTGATTGACAGTGGCACTATTTGCATTCAACATGGCACATGCAGGGGGGCAGAGACTGGTGCCTTTCCAACTCCCCCACCGCTGTGAAGTTAGCACCTCTCACAACATTTGAAGGGTTAACCCACCTCAAATGTAGGTTTTGTTGCACTCCCGAACACAAGCACACACAACATTTGCCATACACACACAAGCACACCCAGCCACCCCTACATTTAAATGTGTACCCTTTCACCATAGAGGCACACCCATACATTTAAGTGTCCACACTTTCACCAAACAGTCACCCATACATTCAAGTGTGCACCCTTTCATCATCCAGGCACACCCAGGCAGCCACCCATACATTTAAGTGTACACCCTTTTACCATACATGCACACCTAGGCAGCCACCCATACATTTAAGTGTGCACCCTTTCACCATACACTCACACATGCACAGCCAGCCACCCATACATTTATGCACAATACATTTTCTTACCTGTACTCCTTTGGTCCGGGAAACTTGGCCTTCGGCTCCCTGCAGCAGCCAGGAACCCTAGTTCTTGTCATCCAGCAGTTGATCTGGAGGCCCCCATGTCATAGGGTGGAGGGGGGGGCCTATTACTTAAAAAAATGGTTTCTTTTTGAAGTCACTGTCTACATAAAGAAACGATTTCTGTTACAAAGAAAAAGAAATAATTTCTTTATGAAGGCAAAGTGACTACAAAAAGAAACCATTTTTTTAAAGTCCTAGGGCTCCCACCACCCCATGGCATAGAGCCCTCCAGCTTCCATGTGATGGGGTCGGGGGAGCCCTCGCACTTCAAAAAGAAATGGTTTCTTTTTTTAGTCACTTTGCCTTCATAAATATTTTATTTTTCTGAGGGCACCCCCCCTGGACATGGGATGGCATGGGCCCCTCGCACCACAAGTGCTGCAGGGCCCCCGCTACGCCAGTACTAAAATCTCAATAAATAGAAGGTAAGTCCATTTCATACACGGTCTCATAACATGTGACCCTTAATTGGCGACATTGACTATTCATTAGAAACCAACATAGATAATACACCTGCAGTACTCCCTACAAGCACACGTAGGCACTAGACACCACACAAGGTCAAATACAAAAAGATTGCCCGGTCTCATGGCCTGAGAATGAGGGATGGTAACTTCTTTAATTGAACAAAGAACAGTTCATGGGCCTCTCTCCAACTACTACCTGTCTGGCTCATACCTTGACAACCTGTCAAGAGTCCAAGGTTGGTAAGCAATGTGCCATCCTATCAACATCCTAAGAGACATGCTGCCCATCCAGTAGTATGCTAACCAACCCCTTGTCATGAAGGTGATGCAGTTTATGCTTTATCAATATAGGGGTGGTTCCAGTTGGAGCCATTAGATATTTGTAACCCAATGAAAATGTCAGCCCCTATAGAAACCATATATATATAGCCATGCTCACTAACGTATCCCCAGTCCCAGTAGGTTTTTGTAAACTGAGATTATATTGTGACATCATTGATGTTTGTAGTATTTATCCAATTTTTTCAAGTTTTTATGAGAGACACAAGATTTGATTGCTTGTATGCTGTCCCTGCTTTATTTGGATGATAATAAAGCTGGATTTTGCTGCGCACTTTGCCTACTTCCTTGAGTCTTTTTGGATTGACTCCAGTTGCTCTGGGTCTGTTTCGGACTTTTTGGGCCGCCTTAGCACAAACATTAAATATCATGTTATCTTATGACATGCTTTGTGATTTTGTGTTATGCCTTGACATAGCATATCATGCTATGATATACTAAGTTAAGATGAGTTTATATAGCTTGCTGTGGCGACCTATCACTTCTGAATATTAAATTCTCACGGTGCCTGAAGCACAAATTCATGGGATTGGCTATCTTCATTTTAGAGACTGCTTTCAAAGGCTTATCAAATAGATACATTCATGACATGCCTGTGCTACAGCAGTTACCGGTGCATGCTAGAGTGTTCTTCCATTGCGTGCTGAGGCCAGCAGGATCTATAAGGGTCCCATGATTCCTTAATGTGGCATGATTCAATGATTGACATACGATTCACCTACCGAGCCTGGACCAAGCGTACAATCATGAATCAATAACCAACTCACTAACAATCGTATCCCTCTGCATACACCTCTCAAACTCTAAACAAACATAACCACAACTCTACAGCACAACAAATCGCACAAACTTCACTACACTGCAAAAACAAAACAAAACACAAATAGGGCCTCATTCCGAGTATGGAGGTAGTCATGGCGCTATTTGCGCCATGACTACCTCCCATACCGGGTCCGGGTCCGACCTGGTTCAATGGGGCTTACCGGTCCACTCCGACCCTGGAGGGACCGGTAAGTCCCCATTGAAAAATCCATTCCCCATTCCCATTAAGCCCTCTGGGAATGGGGGAGTAGCTAATAATGGTACCGCAATTTTCAGTACCGTTATTAGCTCTCTGGTCCCTTAGCGGCTCCCGCTAAGGGCGCCTGCTAAAACCAGGCGCCCATTGCGGGACCCACTAAGGGACCTCGGAATAGGGCGCAAAAGGATTACCAGCACCGATGTCCTTAACGGTGCCCGGTATCCCTTTGCGCCCACCTCGAAATGAGGCCCATAGACTCGCACAACAGTACACGACGGCTACTGAACGGAAAGCACCCCAAGCCCAGCCAACGGACCCATCGGGCTGAGGCCGCCAACAGCACATCACTGCTCTCTTGCACTTTTCAGCTTATTCCCACTAACTCACCCCCTCCTTCCCTTTTTCAGAGTCGCCAGAGCGCCAGGGGACCACTCCTTTAAATATCCTTTACCATTAACATTAACATGCGTGTACTGGGAGGAGAGGCCTTGAGTGCTGATAGTACATGCCAATTGTTTAGATTTACTTTGGGCCCCAGGCCCAGGTGGGTGTGTGAGTGGGTGTATGCTAATGTGAGGTATTCAAATTCATCACAAGGGTGCTGTGAGCACATTTTAGAGATCAAGCCTTAAAGAGCCATCAATTAAAACACCAGTTTTATATGTATGCCCTTGTTCTAGAGATGCAAAAGTAAAACACAATAGTAATGCCTGTGTTGTCAATGTGCATTTCTATACAAGGCACCGCCAGGCAGGATGGATCTGCAAAGATGCCTGTCTGCCTTGGGTTTTATCCTGCAACTCTGCCTGGCCAGACCAAATCCAGGGGAAGGCTGCCAAAAGAGCCCCATATTCCTCGGTCCATGCCTTTGTGAATCAAGAATGTGCTGGGGGATATACTTGGCACAACCTGGTCATACCCCCAAACACAGATCTTGCATTTTGGCTGGTTTCTAGAGCCTTTGCATCATCACCACGTGTTACGATCGACATCTCATTAGCCCGAGCCAGCAAAGACAATGCTGAGGGAGCAAAGCAATCATGGATAGTTGCAGATTGCAGACCCCTGCAGAAAGCATAGATGGCGTTATTTGCACATGCACGGGCTCTTCTTCAGAATCACTCATAGCTGAAACTGCGTCTGTTTTTCTTTTGTGAGAAGATTTCTCATGCATGTTGGAGCAAACATTTTGTGAAACGGATCCTAAGCGGATTTCTGTAGCTGTTTATAAAGTTGTAGCATCTTGCTCTCGGTTGCCTTTTCACCAGTGTCCAGGCTCACGAAAATATATATATTCGAAATAGAGCATTGATTTGTATAACCCTCTCTCACTTTCCATGAATCAGTGACATATTATGATCACGAGAGACAGTCCAAATCTGTGGTGAAGCTTTCGCTGCAGAAAAGGCAGATTTCTTATGTACACAGACTATGAAATTTCTCAGCAGATGCTAGAAATCACCTATAGATTTGGAACGTTGGGAGAGTTCTGTCAGATTGCCCCTCTGCAACTATGGAATGCATGACTCCACATAAATATGACAAGTATTCCTGCATATTGCGACAGTTGTCCATAGATTTGGAGTGCCTCTAATGGTCAGTAGTTTCCATGTGTCCGTCTCGTTCGTAGTCTGCAGTGGCCCATTGATTCACGGCTTCTCTTCCCTTGTCCATTACTGTTCGTGTTTTCATCCAACCTCCCTCAGCATTTCCCTATGGAGCCACTCTAGATTTCCCCTTCGCTGTCTTCTCTACCCTCATCTGCTCAGCACCCCCATGGACATGTACATGCTGTGTCTGTACTCTGTGCTAAGCTGTAATTTTCTATAACAAAATTGTGAATAGGTTACTGTTCTATATACCCATACAGTATATGTTGTATACTGCATGTCTGTGTTTATTTAATAAAAGGTGTTTGATTATAGCATGACAATGTAGACATATGTTATGGAAGACTGGCTTGACAGCTGAGTCTTGATGTCCTTTAATGGTGCAAATGCACTGTGATAGCATGGTTTGTTTTGGATGTTGGCTAAACAAAAGAGGTGATGCCTGGAAGGTTTAGAATTAATCTTAAGCTCTGGCACTGCTCTGGGCAACCCTCCAGACCATTGTTCTTTGCCTGCCAATTCATTACAAAATGGGAAAGACCACATGCAAATCAGGCTTGATCCAGAGGGGCAGTTCAGCCCGCACTGCTTGGTCCCATCCCTTCTGCACGAGACCACACGCATCTCTATGAGTGAGGAGTAGCTTGGGTCTCTAGGCCCAGCAGGCACGGGACCCAAACCTGGGCATACCCGTCCCACTCGGGGTGACTATAGCTAAACAAAGAGGTGATGGCTGGAAGGTTTAGAATTAATCTTAACCTCTGGCATTGCTCTGGGCAGCCCCTTCAAACAATCGTTCTGTTTTAGATGTTAGCCATTGGGTGCACTTTTACAAATGCGTAGCTTAGCTACTGAGGTCGAAGCGTTCAGCATTTCCTATATACTGACTCAGCATTTCATCCTTCGATGGTCAATAAATGTAGTACCATTCATTTGGCAGAAATTAGCCCTTATTCTCACAACACTTAGAAGCAGTAGGAATCACCACAGTGCAATATTACAGTACACCAGGGGTCCACCAGCTCTAGCCAGCAAAGTGAATGCTGAGTTATCATGGGAGTCTTAGTCCAAAAGATATGCTCAGGAGTGGGTTGAAGACCCCTGTTGCACACATTCGTGGACAGTGGTATATTGTGTTAGTCGTCTTTTATACTGCGCACGTCACCCTCATAGCAATCTTAAAGTGCATTTAGAGGCCATTGTGACCCGATGTAGTATGGCAGCCAGACCTTGGTCTGTGGGGGTGAAAAGGAAAAGACGCCAGGAAGAGCAGGAAAGGTGAAGAGTGGGACAGGTCATAGAGAGGCAAATGTACAGACTTAAATCACAACATGTGGAGAAATGAAAACATAAGGGCGGGTGATAGTGATTGTTAGATGAATGTGTGAGATATAACCACGAAAGAGCCCCTTATAGGCCGGCAGAACTTTCATGGAGGCTAAATCTAGTGGGGTGCTGCTATTACTAGAAGCCATGCTGTGGATGCGCGATGACCTTGAGGTCTGGCCAAGTGTTCCTAGGAGTTGGGGGGGTTACTAACCAGATAATTAGATCGGGTGACCAACTTCCGACAGTTTGGGGGTGCTCCGGTAAAGCCTAGCACGCCACGATTCGGTTTTGTGTTCTTGCAGTTCGCATGTCACAAATGGGTGTTTTACTTAAAGAAAATGAAGGGCGTAAAGGTCTGACATCATGAGTCTCTCGACCCAGGTCCGTTCGGTTGTGCTACATTATGAGTAAAGGCTGTGTTTGCTAGAGGGCATACCAGTGCAAATGAGCGGGCACGTCGAGCTCTTTGTGCACTAACGACACGGCTCTGTCCGTTGCAGCTAACACCAGCGCTTCCAAAGGTCCCTCAGAACCACGCCACTGGACCGAGGAACCAGCCGCATCTTTCATCTGTTTGGACAAGCATTCCGGCATGCACGTGGTGAGAGATCAACTTTTCAGGCTGTTTATTTTGCAGTGGGTGCCTCAGATCTTGCAGACTGATGTATTTATTTAGTATGTCTCGTTACACTTTGGAGTAAGCACACCATAACCCCAAGGGGAAACAGAGGGCTATACAGAGGAAGCGTGATTAAAAAAGGATCCAAAATAAAACGATAACTCAGAAAAAAACATGATAAGGAGTTAAGGATAAACAGAAAATACATCGATATATAAGAAATGATGCTTGCTTCTTGGCAAGAAAGTTTGATAAAATATGAGTACTACACAGATATAAGAAGACCGGCGAATCATGGTGCCGTTACCAGCAAACGCATTGTTTCTTCACAAAGTTTAATGAAATTCGATGCAGTCGACACTTTTGACACTTTTACTCTTGCTTCCCCAGTGTTGGCCTTTTTTCGCCAACTTGCTGAGGGTTTTTTTCCAGCTCCAGGGACTGTTTGTGATCCTGATGCAACTCACGGCTAGCACCAGTGCTGCAGATATGAGTTTCAGGTAACAATACCGAACTTCTTATATTCGGAA
Organism: Ambystoma mexicanum; assembly: GCF_040938575.1. Lineage (NCBI taxonomy): Eukaryota > Metazoa > Chordata > Amphibia > Caudata > Ambystomatidae > Ambystoma > Ambystoma mexicanum. The sequence continues at coordinate 1,026,731,422 of NC_090928.1, read as the reverse complement.
ATTGGTAGTATGTGACGGGTGAATTTTTAGGCAAGTTATACTATATGTTACGTTGTGAGAATTTTAAAGAACATTCCCTGTATTACAGATCTGAACATTCTTTGTTGCTAGCAATTTCTGTACATGAAAAGAAGAATGTTTAGGATGTATGACGTCTTCCCACCAGACAACACAATAGCATAGGTCTTTTTTTCATAGAAGCAATTGCTCGTGCCATTGGTGAACTCATCCTATGAGCAATGCAGGTGGCATACAGAGTCAGACGCATGCGCATCTGTTACTCCCTATTTTTCTTTGTTGAGCGCATTGACGGGGATTTAAGGAGTAAAATAGGCATCTACACTGCTTTCCTGGATGCCGGAGGAGGTTGGGGGATACCAACTTAATAGCTGCATCGTTGGCATCCTCGCACTGTACATGCTAAATGTAGATGAGATGCATTTTCCTGTAAACTTCATCTACTTTACCAATCTGTTGACCTTTATATTGTCTCCAGATGACTGGGGTATCTTTATCTTCATCATAAAGCTCAAATGAATCAGCCACACATCATAAAAAGAGCAATCAAACAGTTGACATCGAGGGTGGGAGTACTTTCCATGATGCAAGTCTCCCTTATATATCACTTTGGGCCTACATTGGCGGTGTGGTAAAAACAGTGGTAATACATTACCACCACATTACCACACAACTGAACTACAGCTTTGGAGGTAAGGCAGAGGAAACACCTTCAGCAGACTGCTGGGGTAATTCCTCTGCCTTACCACCCAAACATTGCCGAATCGGAGGTAATGCTGCTGGTAGTAATACAGCCGAAATCCCCATTGAGTCCTAAGAGGACTAACACCACTTATCACCATTTTCAATCCTGTGTTAATACTGCTGGTAGTAATACCACCAGTGGTAATACCGCCAGACCAAGAGGTGGTAACAGTAATAACATTTGGTGGTATCTCAGTGGTGTTACCACCGAGATACCACACAACTCGTAATGAGGCTGATTTGTCTTTTCATTGAGTGTGTCGTAATATTTGTAATGAAAATGATTAATTGTAAAAAAAAAATGAGATCAATCCAAAACACTACAATAATAGCTAGAAATGTGATACATTATTTACATTATGTATAGTAGGAGAAATGCTACTGAAAATACTAGGTGATTACAGTGTGAAGGCGCACAAGAAAAGAATTCCAATAGTTACCGTCATTGGCATCATAACGAGCTTGTTGGTAAATTAAAAACCTACCCCAGAAACCAAGGTCAAAACTTTCAGGAACTCATTAGCACCAGGGATTAAAATAAGAAATGTGAAATAATTGGAACAAGTGACAGAGTTGAAAATGCTGGCCTGAAATTCCTCAAATCTGTGCTTCAGAAATGATCTTATTCACACTAATCAATATTTACGGCATAACACAAGCTTTCCGTCATTACAAGTGTAACTAGCAATAGGGCAAAAAAGTGCTTTAGTGCAAAAACATATACTTGCAATGCATTTTTTTCACTAGGACAATCTTTGCCCTAATCTGAGTCCTTTGCCCTGGGGAAAACATTAACTGAAAGAAGATGGTTTTTGCACTTGGACAATTTATTCTGTGCTATTATCTGTATTAACACAAGTACAAAGCTTCTGTTATACTACCAGTTATTTGACCCCTCCAGAAAAATATTCCTAGTTTAAATAAAAACTAAGACCAAACACAGCACCCAGGAAATTGATGCCATTATTTATAAACAGAGATTAGCCAAATCAGAAGCTAAACAATGGATGAGTGTATATAAAACTACTAAGAAACATCAGTAACAGCAAACAGCATTGTGTGCGACACATTATGTCCACATAAAAAGGATATTCACTTGTGTCAGGATTGGAATGCTTGTAAACAAATCGGTGCAACAGTTATGTGCAATATTTCATGTTGCAAAAGCCTACCAAACTCGTTGGTAAACTGAGAAGAAATACATTTATCATCTATAACCCTTTCAAAGCTTTCAGAAAGATGGGTTTGTTGTCCTGATGATGCATTATTGGCCCAGTCAAGTTACAAGAAGGAATTGCACTGTTTTGTGAGTTCGGTCAGCATTGGGCATAACAATGTGAAATTTGAGATCATTTGTTGAAGGGATGGCATTCATCTGCCTGGTCTGGATTTTGCAGTACCTGCATGCCGCCACATTAATCGGTTAACTAGCACGGCCGAAACAAACTCCATTCTCTACAGAAAAGGATAACCAACGTGCACATCCTCCCCAATATCCTCAGAGCCGGCCTCTGTGGTTCACTTAGGTACTGCTACAGAGCGCACCTGTTTGAGGGAGCGTGCAACAGCGTTAACACCTCATTAAGACCTGCAATCCCTTCTTCAAAAAACTGGAAATAGTTCTTCAGCCAATTACCTTGGAAGCTCAGAGTTACTGGCAGTAACTTTATGGGGCATCAACTCTTAAATTACACGTGTGTAAATTACATATGCAAAATGGGTGTAAGTCCTGTTTTGCTTTTGTGAATATGCCCATTGAAAGGAAGACTCCATGAAACACTTGTGCACATGTGACGTGCAGTCTTTATATTATGGCTCAGTATGTGCAGGGCAACATGAGAATATTTGCCCCTTAACAGGATGAATAGCGCTCAATCTGATGCCCAATATAGGAACCAGAGCAAATACATGTTCATGTTGAATATGAAATTCAGTTTTCATGACAATTAGCGTGTCTCACTTTATGTGTTTTATAAGTAAAATAATGCAATAACAACACCCCCCCCTCCATTTTTCATTTGGCCGGAAGGAATGTTTGTCATCAAAGTCACCATTTATAAAATTAATTTCTCAGAGACTCTCAACTGCAGCGCGCACCCCCACGCATGCGCACAGACACAAGCAGCACAAGCAGCATCTCTGGTTAATATGGTATCCTGATGCTGTGAATTGCCTGAAGAAAAGACAAGACATGCAATTAAATCAATCCCTGACTGCTTTTTATTTCACATAACGCTAAGGCCACTAGGGACCTTGCATTACGCTGTACTCCAGTTCAGCAAGGTCTCACAAGAATATATTTGCCCTCATCACAAGGTTGGCAGAATGGGTTTACCGGCACCTGTAAAGGTGCCGTGCCGGTAAACCCATTCCGCTCTACCACGAGGTCTCCTCGCGGGACCTGCAATAGGCGCCTGGAAAAACCAGGCGTCCATACCGGGCCCCGCGAGGACACCAGGGAGCTCACAACGGGCCCGTTATTAACGGGCCCGTTGTTAGCTCCATCCACATTCCCATTGAGCCCTATGGGGGCTCGAATGGGAATGGGGATGGACCGGGTCCGGGTTCCTCGGACGGGGAATTACTAGGTCCGCCAAGGTTGCGATGGCCCGGTAAGTCCTCATTTGAGGAACCCGGGACCGGAATGCGGTAAAGAGGCAACCATGCCGCTAAAAGCGTCATGGTTACCTCCAACCTCCTGATGAGGGCCATTGTGTTTGGTGGTTGCTGTCAGGAGCCGACAACTCCAACCCTTGCAATCCCTCCTGGCAAGGGGATATGGGTAGCCCTTGCTTGAAGCCAATGCATCACATATGTAGAAAAAACAGAATGTGCTGCAGCATTGGGAAAACACTTCAGGTGCAAAAAGCATGGAGCTAGGTACAACATCTGATCTCTGAGGCTACAATTTGCAAGACCGGTTAATAAGGCATTCAGTGACATTCATAAAAGCAAAGTGGCGAGTAGAGTTATGAAGTATCTTCCTGCCATAATGCCACCCCTATTTACCACTGCAAACCAGTGCACACAATGATCTGGTTGCCATCTTGGCTTGGGAAACTCCAAAGGTAATACCTGCAAGCAGAACAAAGAAATGAATAGCAGCAGACAAATTGAAATGGGGACTACAGTGACTAATCATAATGTTCTAGGTGCCAGCTCCTAGCGAACACGTCATTCCAAATTTGAAAGGTGAGTGCCATGCTCCACCCTAAAAAGCTGTGGACAAGGATGAATACGGCAGTTCCGAACCCACACCAATTTCACTCAGGTGTCGTAGGAAGAATGCTCAATCTGATTACCTTAAAGAAACATAACCCCAATAGCAAATCAGAATTAGGTTGCAAAACTGTTTTGAAACCAAGGCACTTATTCACAGAGCGTTTTCCAATAGGGGTTTGCCACTTATTCACAGAGCGTTTTGCAATTGGGTTTTTTCCATTATAAAACGCTTCTGTGAATTAGGCCCTACGTTTTCTACTTCATGAGTTGAATTCATCATTTCATTCTTGGGAATAAAAGGTTAAAAATGCCTATGTCTTGCTCCAATGCAGCAGTCATGCGGTTTAGATTGATTACTGCAAATGTATTTGCTCGCTGGAGAATTGGTCGAATTTCTTTTTTGACTGCTCGATTTTGCTGCATACGTGTGCGGGGGGATACCCCGCACACCCCTCCCCTTAGTGCACCTACATTAATTACGTCCCTAAACCCACCCCCTACATATATATGCCGCAAATTTCAGGCAAAAATCAGCGAACAATTCTCTTGCGATCAAATTGGTCACGCAGTAATCTACTATGCGATGTATAGGTTCTTAATGGATTTTGCCACAGCAAGGCTTCTCCCCCGATGTAGCGTGCAAGGGATGATGATGGCCGTTTGGAGGTTCTCATCAAGCTTGTCTTGTGCATTCCGAGGCTATTTTCACCACCCACTTTATTTTTTCCCCCCATCGTTTGAGCACCTGAAGGCAGGCACTGGATATATGCATGATGTGTACTGTTTAACCAACCCTTTGAAAATAAAATTTATACATTAAATCAAGTACAAAGAGATTGCTAAATGAGATATGATCTTGATTTCTTTGATGCGAATCCAGCTGGCTTTTATTTCAAGCACATGATCAATAAATTAACTCCTAAGCACAGCTTTCTCTGAAGAGGGCAGCATAAGTCTAACTGCTGGTTATGGCTTGTGCTCCTTAATTCCTGAAAGATCCTAAAATTGACTGAAATGATGGTTCGCTAGCTTTCGCCAGACAGAGGCTACGGAGAGCCAGAGATGTACCCTATCTGGAAAATCCTGCCAAAACGTGTGGCGACTGTCACACTCAAAATAAGGACAATATTTTCTTAAAGACGTAAAAAAAAAAAGCTTTGTGCACTGACCACACACCAGGATTCAGAAAAGATGAACAGTCAAGCTAAGGAAACCACCCAATTTGAGAAGCTGAAAAATAAAAAGATGTAAAATTAATTGCATACATTCAAAGTCAGAAATTATTTGAGGACCAACTACTCCCAGAAACAAATGAACTTCAGGAAGTTTTTAGATTAAGTGAAGTGTCTTTGAACTAACCAAAGCCAGACAACCTAATACAAAACTGTGAGACGGGGGATCCACGCACAGTGCAACATGTCCAGAAATCCTATTGAGGTGCCAGTCTTGTGAACTTAAAATGATGATTGGAGCAAACCTATTGCGTTCATCCACAAATGTGCCTGCCAGCCACAATGATGACTCCCCTGAGGAAGGGTACCGATGGCAATACCACCAGACCTGTTTAAAATACTGCCATTTACAATCACAGTAATCCACAGGATTACTATTTGTGTTGATTTGCCATTACTTGGGAATCAAGCTATTACTGCCAATGGTATTTACACTGGTGGTAGCTCCACCATTGTTCTGGAGGAAATACCTTCTGCCACGTGTTGCAAGTATTTCCTATGATTTACCTCCAACCATGGCATGTAGCAGATTAGTTAAAATGGTGGTAATTGCATAACCTCCATTTTCTACTGTTTCCTCCAAACTCGTAATGAGGCCCTTAGTCTTTAGTGCAGAGGAAAAAGAACCAATTTTGTTACTTTCTGGGTTCAGCTGTGCCCTGGGTATGCTGACAGGGAAAGTTGGGTACATTTATTCACTGAATGGAGTTACGAGGACTAGGTGTATGGCTATGGGCCTCATTCTTTTAGCGCCATGACTAGCACCATCACCGTTACTGTGTCCGCCATCGTTCAATGGGGATTTACCGGTCTAGTCCGACCTTTGCGGGACCGGTAAGTCCCCATTGAAAATGTCAATCCCCATTCCCATTTGAGCCCCCAGAGGGCTCAATGGGAATGGGAGAGTGCTAATAACGGTACCGTAAATTACGGTACCGTTATTAGCTCTGAAGTCCCTTTGCGGATCCCGTCCATAACGCCTGGTAAAAGCAGGCGTTAAGGCCGGGCCGCAAAGGGACCTCGTAGTAGGGCGCAAAGGGTTTACCGGCACCAATGTCCTTAACGGTGCCCGGTATCCCTTTGCGCCCTACTTGGAATGAGGCCCTATGTGTAGAGATTTAATGAGTTTTCCAAAAATCTGCACATTTTTTCACTGAGGAATGAATCTTCAATGTGCAGAAACTCTGGTCAAGGTCTTCCCAGCTTCTCTTTTTTTGGCATGCGTGATCCTCTGCAAATAACCACATGGGATGGCTTACAATGGAGTATGGTTTGAGTTCACTGACAGAGCATCGCTAGCATCTTTCTGCTGAGGTTACAATTCACAAGTAAATTCTTTCCTAAAATTCTTATAATTGAGAATGAGACAACGGCACCAGGTCAACATAGAAACTGAAACTGAGCCTAGGACAGCCGAAAGACTGACTTCAATGAAAAGACTTAGGTCACAAAACTGTATTCTTGTGCTTACCTCCCACAAAGTTTGCAAAGCAACTGGTGAACCAAAAAATGTGTTCCCGTATTTAAATATATGATACTTGGACCTAACAACCACGACATCTAAAGAGCCACGGCAGTAGTTGAATCCGTGTGGGAAAAGACTCTGGAAGGCAAGCAGTCATCTAACCCTGTTTTTTTTTATCAGTTTGTACGGCTTAGGCCTTTTCAGAAATAGTTACAAAAAATGCAAAACTTTTAACTCAGAAACAAAATACAAACATTACAAAGGCAATGGCACATCACTATGCATAACATTCCTATGCAAATATACACACTATTCCACATTTATTTTCTTATTTTCTCAAAGAACGAAGAAGACAATAATGAGCACTGACAAAGCCAATACATTTGACTGTTATATGTCAAGTTCAGCCTAAAAGTCTCCAATAGTGCCATCATATGCCTGGCATTGCTAACATTAGATAAGCTATAACCACATGTGCAGCTTCTGCCATCATATGCCATGTTGATTTTCAAATGCTCCAGTAATATGCTATTTAAATAGATAAATAAGTACATGTGTAGCCATGCAGGAAATCCTTGAGAATGATGTGAGTCACACAAGTGTCCATTTGTCAGGACATTGTGAGAGTATCTTCACTACTACAGCTGTGCATGAGGGCTGATGCAGACCGGGCTTTGCTCGGCCACGCCCCCATCGTAGAAGACAGGTGTAGGGAGTGGGAATATGTGAGTATGCCCCTCTGTGGCTCAGCCTTGTGGTCAGGTGCAGCAATGTACATGCTTTGCATGAGGGCTGATGCAGACCAGGCATTGCTCGGCCGCGCCCGGCATAGTAGAAGACAGGTGCAGGAAGTGGGGATATGTATGTCCCTCTATGAGTCAGCCTTGTGGTCAGGCGCAGCAATGTGCACGCTTTGCATGAGGGCTGCTGCAGACCAGGCTTTGTCCGGCCTGTCCCGGCATAGTAGAAGACAGGTGCAGGGAGTGGGGATATGTGAGTATTTCCCTCTATGAGTCAGCCTTGTGGTCAAGTGCAGCAATGTGCACGCTTTGCATGAGGGCTGCTGCAGACCGGGCTTTGCCCGGCCGGTCCTGGTGTAGTAGAAGACAGGTGCAGGGAGTGGGGATATATGAGTATGGCCCTCTATGAGTTAGCCTTGTGGTCAAGTGTATGCTTTGAGTGAGGACTGATGCAGACCGGGCTCTGCCTGGCCAGCCCTGGCATAGTAGAAGACAGGTGCAGGGAGTGGGCATATGTGAGTATGCCCCTCTATGAGTCAGCCTTGTGGTCAAGTGCAGCAACGTGCACGCTTTGCATGAGGGCTGACAGAAGTCAGCTTCAAACAGTCGAAACGTTTGCAACAAGTCTGTTTTAGCCAACGTTTAAGTCGATGTTTTACTCCGCAGTCAGATGAAGGGGTTAAACGCTGCATGCATTTTGTCCTCTGCTATGGCTCGGCTTTCACTTTTGGGTTATTTAGCAGCTATTAAGGCCATTCCCTAGTGTGGATCCGACATCCCTTGAAAATCCCCTTAGTGTGGGGAATCACAACCACGATCTGCCACTTAGCACGAAAAATAGACAAAAATATAAGACGAAAGCAGATTTTTTTTTTTATCAATGTCAGCTTTCAAAGCATAGCAACTGCAAGAATATATTACTGCATTCTGTTACCATCCAGAAACCTTGACATGGAAAAGGCTTCTGGACAGTTTCCATTTCACAGGGGGCTGGTAGAAGGGAAAGTAGAGCACAGCAAGTGCTCCTCGCAGGTTTATTTGCGTGGAAGAAAAGGTTGCTTTAATGGCCTTTCCTGCAGAATGGCCCTTCCGTCCAAGCCGCTCAAAATCTGGTAAATATTACACTTACAAGGCAACAGGTCTGGAATGCGAAGCATCCCGTAGCCCGGCTCTAATGCGTCTCACAGGAATGAGTTTCATAAGCAGAACGGCAACCAAACCAAAGCCTGGGGTTAGAGGGAAAACCTTGAAACTCCTGCAGGTTTCTGACATTTCTGGCACGGACTTTTCGGGAACTCTTTCACATGGAAAAGTTCAGCAATCGTGCATTTTGTTTGCGGATAGAAATTGGTGAAAGGAATGACAGCTCTTTTCATCTGAGTGTTGGAACACCTGTGAATTGAAAAGACCCCCCTTTATCACCTTGTAGTGCCTCGCAGCTCCTTCCTGTCCATCGGATTTCTCGGATACATATTGGGGAAGGGGCGGTCTAACAAATGACTACATCTGTAAGATCATAAAACATTAGCACAGTCCACTGTAAAGGAGATCTATTAAACGGTTCACAGAGAGAGCGCTGTGGGGGTAAACACGTGGAAGAAAATCCCCATTGCATAGCACCCACTGATGGGCAAAGGGTGTCGAGAACAGCCAGCAGTCGCTGGACGGGATGAATGGTCCTTATGATCAAGCCGCCGCTCCTTGATCTATAGGCCTCATTTGACACTGTTGACCAACAGATCCTCAGGGATGACATGAAGTCGCCAACTCCCAGGCTACGCTGGACTACGCTGAATTGATTATTTTCTAAGTTACAGGAAGCAAACTATTCTGCTCGATCCTTTCCTCTCCACTTCTGTTCCCATCACATAAAGCATCCCACATGGCGCAGTCGTACTGCCCCTTTCCTTCAATCTTTACCTTTGCCTATCGGCCAACAGCATCTAATCTTTCAGTATTCACCTATTACATGTCTGATGATGGTACAAGAGATCCTGACCCACCTGGGCTGAAAACTTACCCAAGTTAACCCTACTGTTTCCTCCTTCTAGTGATATATAAATTCCTGGAACAACACCCACTCGCTGAAGCCGAATCCCCCCAAGACAGCCCCCTCAATGAAGTGAGAGGCCATGGCCGGACTCAAGGGTCACCTGCCCCCCCTCATTCAACTTCTTCAAAATCATGTATTTCTGAATGACCTCAATCTATCCCTCAAGTCTCCACTGTGCACCGCCTTCAACCTAATTTCCTCCTGTTTTACCTATGGCAACCATCTCCTTCTGGGCCTCCAGTCTTGCAACAAGGCCAGAATGTGGCAGCAAGACTGCTGTTGCACCTCACCTACAGGGAGCACGTCTCGCTGGCTCTGGCTCTCTTCCACTGCTGCCTATTGCAAAAGGATCAGCCCAAAAATGTGGTTATGAGCACAGCTTACATAGGCAGCTGTGCAGGCTGCTGCCCACTCAGGAGGTTCTACAATCACATGTTAGCCCACTGTGCCTTACCAGAGGAGAAGCATTATTCTCCATCTCGTTCTGGTCCTGCCTCCAATGGCCTTGCAGCATAGACATGTTGGTCTATTCTTCTCTGAACAAGAGTAACAACAACCGCAGACACTAGTGTATCGGTGAGGTGAAGCTCTGTTTCTCGAGGCACAGAAATCAAGGGGTCCAATGTTGATTGCCCTTAATACCTTAGGGAGAAGGCCCTTTAGAAATTATCCCAAAACGTGCAAGCCAGCCCTTCTAGGGAGAATGAACAAAGCTTACAATAATGTTTCCAAAAGATCCAGTTGAAAGAACCGTGGATTTTCCTTAAAGCCCCGTATGAACGAGGTACTGATTTCCTGGCCTCAAGTTTCACCCTAGACACGCCAATCAGAATCTATTTGCTCAACCAAAGCCCAACCTCCTCTGTTTACCAAAAACCCAAAAGAAGAACAAAGGAAGCGAAAGCCTTTTCTTTTTTTGCTTTTGCCAGGCTGAGGCACTCTTTCCTAATAATCCGCCAACAGGAACCATCCCACCTCAGATTCCAAAAAGGGTTAACAACCTCGCATTTTCAAAGCAAACAATCCCTCATTAAATGTGTTAAGCACGTGGAAATAAAAACAAATAAATACACACGAGAGCACTTTTCAGGCATTTTAGTAAATTAGTCATCAGAACTCTGCCTGGTCTGGCTATTATTAACACGCTTTTCAGAACGTTTGTGGTGGATTAGCCATTCGGAATAGAGGAATTCCGGCCTACACCCGCCATTGGTCACTTAGAATTACTCTTTCTTGAATGGCTGAGCCCTTCTAGGTTCGTGTAGAGATGTTCGTGACCCGGCTCTTCCTTTCCCGATATAGCTCGCCCTGTTTGTTTCCCCTTGTTAATGTTGAAGGTATTTGTACCGCACACTGTCACCAACGGAATTGGTCCTCAGGCGCTCTTGTGCGCTGACTGCATTTATTTCCCATCCTGAACAATGTGCCAGTGGCAACCCATACCCTATCCATTAGACCATGCTGCCCATCTCTCTTAACACATGCCACTTATCTCTTCCTTGGCAGCATTCATGTCTCTCACTCACGCACCTCACCGCACTGCTCTCATTGCCCCTGCCCTGCCAGTCCTCCCATGATTTAACTCCCCCCCCCAGTCTCGTCTAGCTGGGCCCACAAATCGTTCACTGTTTCGGCAAGGCATCCTTCAATCATTGCCAAAGTATATATGGTCCTCAGACAACCTGTGGACTTCCCTTTTCTCTTCCCCATAGCTTTTTGACTAAGTATAGTGCCTAGAGAGTTGCTAAAAGCTGTTGCACCCTTGGAGCAGGGCAACGGCAGAGAGTAAGTATCTCAGCAATCCACGCGGCCTTCAGAAGTCAGGTTTCTAGGCACGAAATCCCCAGCATTGCACTGCCTCAGAGTGGCAATGGTTCACTTTAGCACGCATCTTAAACATCATTGTCTGAAAACATTGGAATAATAGCTGGTTCTATTGCCCAACTCCATGGCACTAATCAGAAATCCTTACTGGTAGCATGTCACTTCATTTCAGTGGTGCTGTACTAATAAGAAAGAAAGTAATGAAGTGAAAATAACAGACCGAGGAAACTGAAAATGTACACACCCACTGTCGATCTAGGTTTTGATAGCTAGAACGACCAGGAAAGGCATTAAAGTGCTAAGAAATTACAAATACAGAGTTAGCATGAGCTTGGTTGCCCAGATCTTCTGAGTGAATGCACAAGGCCTGTTCTACTTCGCTAATGAATGACCTGCCAAGTTCTCAGGTGCATCTGAACCAGGCAATATTCAGCTGAGCTTCCCAATAGACCCAAGGTGTCTGTGTGGCATGAGCTCTGAGTATTTAGACGTTTCACAAGGAGCCAGTTTATAGATGGAACTCAGTACAACAGTCCTCTTCTTTATATGGTGAGCTCATTATTATCCCGAGTCACAGTTGGTGCAACATTAAGCACACTATGATGTTGTAAGAGAGAGTTGGCCTGGTGAGATGGGCAAAGGTGCACACTGAGGTGAAAAGTTTCTCTGCAACTTTACTGAATAACTTACTTATTAGCACATGGAAATCGTTAACACCCTACTCTAAGCCGATCAGAATGTTTACATTGCAGTCAATAACTACTGGAATTGATTGCATTCTGAACAGTCTGTTTTAAGAAGCAAACAGGGACACTGCAATGCAATTTCCAGTCAATGTTTTGTTTCAACAGGACAAATCCTGTCTGGGAGGATCTTTCTTGGTTGCAACATGCTATTTAACAGATGAAAAAGAAAGATAACACATTGGAAAATGCTTTCGCTTTCTTACATGACACCAATTTCCTGCTTTGTTAAACCTGTTCCAGTTACCAAGTTGCAATTAAGATGCTTAACTACTAACTACTAAATACTATGTAATAAGTAATAAAACCACATTTAATTTACCAACTCAGTTTTGTCTATTTACTTTTAAAGTGCCATGTTTAACTTCACCACAAAAGCTCCAAAACATATATTGCCACTTCCTCCATGTTCTAATAGCCTTATAGAGCTCAGGAGGGGTCATTCTCGCTAGGGATAATGACCCTTCCCCAACTGATCGCCCTCGGCTTTGCCTCAGGCATAACTCATTATGCCGCAATAACGATCCCTCCCTCAGTCTATGAGGCTATAGTATGCAGTTTTGCTAGAAGGGGAATGTGCAACCAATAATTCGGAAAAAAAAGATTGAGTCATATGTTTCCCAGGATTAGTCTAGATATTTTCCTGTGTACACCCCGATGTAGGAAGTACTGGTTGGAGGCTGATTTCCTACATTAAATAACTCGGGCAAAGAGTAGAAAAGGTCTTTCCCAACTCATCTTCTCCATCCCCATGCATACTGTTGATGCTGTACGCACGCATCTTCCCCCAGGAACAAGGGTATGCTTATGTTAGCCACGTCTAGTCTGGGCTCTCCAATACCATCAATAAATAAATGCATACATCATTCTTAACACAACCTTTAAAGATAAAACACGTGGTTTCTACTTGTGTACATTCTTAAATCATTACTTCAGTGAATACAATAATAATGATTTCATTGTTTGATCTCTAAGATATAGTTATTTCACTGTTGAATATAGTATGAGTCTTGGAGATCACATCCTATCAGTTTGTAAGAGGAGCCATTACTATAGACTTGTGAGTCCTGCAGTAAGACTTGGGGACTTATCCTGAGTGACCCGCAGTCAGGCTCTTCCAGAGCCGATCCAATCCGGCATCAAATTCAGCAGTTATGCATCAAGGAGTTATAGCAAGCACTGACAGAAAGCAGAAAGCTCAGACACCTTTGTGCAGTCTTGGTACAGTAATTGTGTTGGTTTCTGAGGTATGGAATGGTATCTGTATTTATAGAGCACAAAACTATCGCCAAAGTCATCAAGGTGCTGAAAAACATAAACGGGTGGACCAAACAGGCAGAACCAACATCAGCTAAAACAAGTGACTCTTAAGACCTTTGCGAAAACTGAGATGGTCAGTAATTTTGTGAAGTTGAAAGGAATGAGAATTCCACAAAGTAGGGTTAAGAACAGAGAAAGAACAACCTCCTTGCAGAACCTCAAGATCTTCAGTAAGAGCTGTAAAAAAGATCACAGGGAACTCGGGGAGTGTACTGAGTCAATTTCGATTGAAGACAGAGCGCGCCTGATTGATGAATAGCACACTGTGTAATGCACAGAATCTTAAAGTTGATACGAATTTTTATAGCAGGCCAGTGGGGTTGTTAAAGTAGAAGATGAGAGTGTGCCAAACAATGTGCTACCACCGCTGGATGTGCAGTAGAATTCTTTCAAATCTGCATCCGCTGAACTAGGAACCCAGGTTAGCCAAGATACATTCCATTACAATAAGCCAGCGAACCCATGATGAGTTCAAAACTGTAGTCTGGAGCTCAGATGGTAGAAAAGGAAGGAACTTTTTTTAGTTTTAGTTCAAAATTAACAGAGGTGCAGACGGATGAAATCTGGGCTTCTCAAAAGCCTGACGATAAAGTTTAATACTAAGGCTCTTAACTGATGCACTGGGGTACACACAAGCCCAAGCATCCGGCCAATACACAGAATTCCAAGATTCATTAAGGTTAGAGAATCCAAGCACTAAAATCTGTTTTGTGCCCATTTAGTGTCAAAAGTTTGTTCGACATCCATTCTTCGATAGTCATTAAACAAGATTTCATTTTCAGTTGCGGATTAGAGATATGTGCATCAAGGCGATAAAAGTAACTGAGAGTCATCAGTGTACGTACAAAAATGCACGTCTTGCTTATCAATGTGATCAGCCAGGGGACGAAGATAAAGATTGAAAAGAAGAGAGAAAGGGAAGATCCCTGCAGAACACCACATGTTACAGCTGTAGGTGTAGAGCGAAAAGGAAAAAGAGATACTGTTTTAGTACGACCTTTGAGAAAACAAGAGGACCAGGATAAAGAAGGACTAGACATGCCAGATCTTTCAAGACAATGGCGTAGACTATCATGGTTGATGGTATCAAAGGCCACAGAGAGGTCAAGGAGAATCAATACTCCAACCTCGCTACGGTCCGGAAGTAGAGCCATGTCATACAAGATGGAGATCATAACTAATTTAGTGCCCATCAAAGGTCTGAAGCTGGATTGAAAAGGATGTAAAAGGTGGTTAATTTCTAAGTGGCGTGTTAATTGAGAGGTAACAATGACTTCCATAGGTTTCATCATAATTAAGAGAAGAGATATGGGGTAATAGCAGAGAGAGTTGGATCCAAATGAGGTTTCTTTGAAAGCAGAGTAACCAAAGCATGCTTTCGGGGGGCTGGGATTATTCCATTTAAAGAGGAATGATAGAGAGCAGCAGAAAACAAAGACATTCATTCAAAAGGGAATGAATGGATACTGCAAAGAGAAATGCAAAGGGGACTGTGATCAATAGGAGATGTAGATTTAAGACTGCTCAGGGCAGCGTGGACCATCTTGACTGTGACTGGATCTAAAAAGAAAAGCTTCACAAGTTCAACTGAAATAGAAATTTGCTCCGTCTGGTCAGAGACTGAAAATTGTGGACTAGCAGTGGTAATAGCGACAGAATGTTACACATTTTCTTCACAAAATATGTTTGGAGGACACAGTGAAAGACTGAAGATAGGGTAATGCCATTCAATATTAATGACAGGGATCTGTACACGTAGGGGAAACAATTCACATAACAAAAAGCACACATGCCTATTTTGATGGTGAGATTTGCATATGAGAATGTGAATAATTCACAAAAATAAAAAGGAGTGCAAAAGTATTTGTGAATCCATCCAGGGGGAGGGCAGGTAGAGACAACCTTAAGAAATATTGTGTAATTTCCTTGTCTTCCTCCTTGTGTCAAAATGGTGTATTTTATCCATGCATAAATGTTGCATCTGTAATTGGTTTAAGTGATGCTTTGATGTTGTGAATTGGTCCAAGAAATGTTAGACAATGTACTGAGGACAGAAATCGTTTGACAACACAAATGAATATCAGCATCATAATTGTGCTTCAGCAATATTGCTTCATGTACTAGGAATATTTGAGCACTCATAGACACATCATCATAGTGGAAGAAAGGAAGTTTGCATGGACTTGGGAATTATTTTCAGGGACTAGGAGGAATAAAGTCAAACTTTCTGCATGGGGTTATGGCGCTTCGTGCACACATCTGTACATGTTCAACTAATATGAGATGTTAAATGTTCAAGGTAGATGTTTTTGTCGGATTTGTCTTGGATGTTGCCAGGCAACAGCCAAAGCATGAATGAAAAACCTATACGTGGAGGTTAGTGTACTGTTTTTGTGAAAACATACTGTACCCTTCCCATTTAGTTGACAATCGTGCAATGTACACTAGTGTAAATGATCTACAGTAAGGAACTTTGACATCTCCAATGAATGCATGTATGCAGTGTGTGTACAGGATCCATAAAGAACAACTCGAGCTGCGAAGCAACAGAGTGCTGCCCATAGACAAATCATCCAGGGTGTTCCAGTTCGGGGGTCATTGAGTTTACTGGGATGGGTAGGAGTTATAGGAGTGGTGTAGAGCTCTGGAAGCAGAGAAGAGGCATAGGGTTGAGTGGTGTGCTCAGCGAGATGTTCTTTGAAAAACAGTACCACATGTACAAGAGGCTATCTTATGGAACTTTGAGACCTAGGGCACAGGCACTTTTGAGGGCCCCCCTCTGCACCTAATGATTGAAGGGATCCAATAATCTATTGTAGTCCCCCTACTCTCTTCATAATGATATAAACCATTGCTTGATATGCTGCCCTTGCTCTTGCCCTTGAACATTGGAACTCTCTTAAAGTCTCCTTAACACTTTCATTCTTTCTGCAATCAGAGCCTTAAACAAGTAGCTTTACAAGGGCAAACTTAGCAGAACTCAGGTAGCTGTGTAAAAAGGTATTCATACCACAGAATAGGCACAAAACTCAGATTAGCAGCCTCACAGAATGCATAAACCTTGATACAGTAGACAGATCAGAATCAACAAGGACGGTACACATACATAAGCTGGACCAGCAGCACACAAGGACTGACATTGATCTGATACTCACACCAAAGCTCAGCACCTGGTGTATACCGAGTTGAAGCTGCCAACAGAACACCACCCCTCTCACTATCCTACCCCCTCTTCACCTTACTAACCCATCCCCCCTTCTCGTTTACAGATCCACCAGAGTGCCTGGGTACCAACTCCGTTGATGACGGTGCACAGTACAAATACCTTTAACATTTAACATACTATACCATAGACATAGATAGAGTATAACTACAATAACTAGAAGTTACCGGGACATTATAGGTATCTGAGATAAGGAGCCGGCCAAGGTTTTCAAGTGGTGTTGAAATGAGTGAGTAAACAAACACATGACTTTGCAGTGTTCAGTATATCAATTGTCACTATTATTATTTATGTAGCAACATTATAAACAGTTAAGCCACGAGAAAGGTTTTTCCAAGAGCCTCCCTGAGAACCTTATTACTCTTTGGGGCTTACAATTGTGAAATATTAAGGGACTGGCAATTTTGATAGGTTAGGCACTATGTGATTCACTACGTTGCCCAGTTCACACACTTTGTCAAAGCTGTGACTTGTGCCCAGACTGCCATTGCTGCATTGGACCATATGTTTCCCACTTCTTGTCATAAAGCAAGGTGAAAGTATTTGTGAATGCTTGACTTATAGTCAAATATAGTGTTTTGCAGGCCTGACTTGGAAAGTACATAAATCACACTATAAAGCAACCTAAATAAATATATATATATATATATATATATATATATATATATATATATATATATTTTTTTTTTTTTTTTTTTTTTTACTTAAAAATATTATGCAAAGGGAGCAGGGAGCATTTGTGTTCCCTTTCTTCTCCTTCATAGCTGTATGTCTACAAGTACCAGCATATAAATTAATGTGTATCAAAAATAGCTCACCTGGGTTTTAACTGTGTGATCACCTGAAAGCCCCTGACAAAGAATTTCAGATTGCTAATTATGCTCACTACGAGATTAAATGCATTTCCCAGGATTACATATGAACATTCATTTTGAACTGAGTCTGCAATTTCTGAACTTGACCACATTGTTTTCCCACTTCTTATCATACAGTAAGGTGCAATTGCGATTTATTTACTTTCATGAAGCAAAACAATACCCTGTTTTTTTCTGAAGTAACTTGAAAAATACACAATACATACAGAAACTTGATATGCAAAAGGATCATGATTGTAGCTTTATTTTCTCCATCGAAAATATCAGTCCAAAAGTACCAGAATACTAATTGTTGAGCACCTAAAATAGCTCATCTGGATTTCACTGCTGTAATTGAAAGCTTTGAATGCCCTCAACAAAATAAATTGTGTGATGAAGTACTTGCTTATAGTCATTGAGTGACACAGACTTGAAATGTGTTATTCATGACGTTAAGTAACACGTTTGAATTTGGAGAAAACAAAAAACTGTTTTCAAATAAGTAAACCTCATAATAGGTTTGCTATGGGTCTGGTAGAGTCAGTCTCTCTTTCTGTTCTAGGACCACATCCAAACAAAATGGCCTAGTGCATAGAAAGAGCAGGTAATGGACACAGCAATTCCATCAGAATATGAGAAGACATTTTCAGAGAAGACAGCAAACAGTATGAAAGAGTGAGATTAGATGATTTGTCCAGGGCCAAAGTATTGTCCGGAGGCAAAGCCAGTATATGGACTGATCAATTTGGTTCCATTGTATCAAGTCTACCTAATACGTTCTCCTGACTGATGCTTTATGCTCTTCATTGTGAGCGGCTTTCCAGTTTTTACAACTCTACTTGCACCATACCAATGCTACATTAATTTGCATAACTTGAACTTTCTGGTGCAGGTGTACATTACAGTATTATTTCATCATATCGGATCTTAGATGTCAATAACAGCCATTCAGCTGGTCCAGAGAATATGGACCGGAAAATATCTCAACTTGATTTATTTATTATTTATAAAACCTGTGAACTGACTTATTTCCATCGGCAGTGAGGTTCTGCCCCCTTCCAGGATGGGGTCGCAAGGCACGTCCCGATTTTGCGCACACTTAAACACTTCTATAACAGGAGATGGGCCACAGTACAGTATTATGGGGAGAACAGTAAGTGAGGTGGAAAGGAGTTACAATCTGGAACTGACGTCATCCAGGCAAAGTGAATGGAGGCAGTCCAATCTCATTCTCCCTCCCCTTCCTCCTTCTCTGGAAGAGCAGCCGGGGATACAACCCTGAAGGATTCGTTCGGAAGGAGCAGGTTGGGAAGGAGCAATCAAAGATGGTTCATAGACATTACGTGTTTGTCAGTATCAAATAATCTTGTGCAAAATCGCTGCCCGATATCCAATAGTGCAAGCTCAATGGCTCCCGCACTCCATTGCTTCTGACCTTCTGCAAGAAGCGACGAGAAACAGGAAGAGTAGGATGGAAACGTGGAGGGTGTGGGGGGTCTGTAGCCTTCTGTCTTCAAGCCTACTGCACACTGTACTGATCAAATGTACCTGCGTTGAATAGGAATACGAGTAATACAGATAAAAGGAAACAGAAACGAGAGAGAGGTAAAGAAGAGGAGATAAGAAAAATAATACTAGCTGTGTATGCTTGAAATGGAAAGGTTATAGTAGTTTTTCATCAAATTCTCTATGGTGTTTTTTTAGTCACGGTGAGTTTGCTGAATGGTTGTTTTCTGGCTTTCCAATGTTGCAGGGGCACCGAATTCTGGTTTTCGTGGATGATGCCGGCGCCCAAATAAAAAACAAATTCCAGCCTTTTCCGGTATGGAGATGACCTTTTCTGGGGGGTGGGGGGGGGAGAGGCCCCCGAGCACGCACGTCCTCGGTGCCCTGCATTTTGGATGCCAGAGTAGGCTAATCTCCTCCATCAATGTTCCATGTTACAGAGAGATACATGACAGTCATATGAGAATGAGAGACAAAACTCGGCGAATCCCTGTCTGTGCATGGGCTTGTGGGTTGTGTAAAAAATAGAAGGCATTTCAAGAACACTAACTGTCTCACAGCTTAGCGGGTTACACTGTTACCCTGCCCTTAAATGCCACAATCGCTAAATTCAATTACACCTTCACCTGTAAACCTAGCAGATGTATGTCAATATAGGCATAAATCTGCAGTGTAGTGCAAAAAACATTAATTTGAGTGCACTGTCCAGACAACAAATGTCCTTGAATTGTAGGATCAAGTGGCCGAAGACCTTTTATGCTTGTGCAGAAGCACTGAGGAAGGAAATACTGTATCGGGAATCCAGACGATGGGATTAGCAAGAGAAAGGAATTTGTACTCCAGCCAAAATGTCAGCTGGTAGCAGTAAATAGTGACAGGCGATGTGTAGACTTGAGAGGGATGGGGCGCGACCGGCATAGTGACACAGATTGTGGGTATAAATATCAGCCACCTACTCAGACTCCTAGAATTTTCAAGAACATGAGAACTTATCCTTGACCCTTGATCCTGTGTGCTTCAACTCAATCAGCTGTAATTGGCCCATGATTGGAAATTGACCCTGATAGTATGCAAATGTAAGAGTCAAGTTCCATAGCACTTATCACTGGCATCTAACCAGTTCTACAAGCTCCGAAGCTTGGAAGGATGAACCGCATTACTTAATATGCACACTGGCAAATACATTAACTGAGTAGTCAAATCTTTAGGGGCTCCCCTCCTAGGATGGACTATATAGTATGTGCTAGTTTGTTTCATAGACAGTGTGTAGGTCACCTGGCTCGTATGCATCATCGTGGATTTTAAAGGTCTTGCAGGCATTTCTAGTCTGCACAGAGATTTATATAACTATCTATATTTTGCAATTGTGCTAGGGCATAAATATAGCTAAGGTTAACACACATTTTCTATGGAGTTTCAGAGAATAAGATTTTCTAATAAAACTTTTGATTTGTTCCATGAAAGATTCTGATACATTGTACCAGTACATTTTGGTGGCATACCTCACCACAAAGAATTATTCTTGGATGGCGTCATTTAAAAAAAAGTTTTAATTACATTGTATTGTAGTTGTCATTTATATAGTACATTTTCCCATTTGTATGGCCTGAACCTGCTTTGTGGTAATAACACCCTCGTAGACTGAAGTCCAGGTATGGGAAAAGTCTCAGAAAAGGCTTAGAGTGTGTGTGTATTTGGCCACAATTAGGCATTAATTGACTGGCTAGGCTCTAATAAGCAACCCAAGAGGTCAGGAATGTGGCTGGGTGCTGAGGGAGGTCATGACAGAGCGCTAGTGCAGGAGAATGGATGTGTGACAAGCTAGACTGAATATTGTCGTAGGTTGTCACTGTATGCTAATGGCAGAGGTGCTGAGGCAAGTCTGGTGTAAGTAGGTGACGACGTAAGTGTCCAGCTAGACCGAATTTGTCGTAGTTGTAGCTGCATTCAAATTTGTGTGGATGGATAGCTGTGCCTGAGGCAGATGTCCACCGAAGTGGTGTATTATACGTACATTAAGCTCAGATCGAGCTTATCTTTTATCTCGCTGTGTGAAGAGAGGAGATACCCTCATAGGCTCTTCTAGGTACTATGGACAGGCTTCTAAGCACACTAGGCTATCTTGGTACATCTTCAAGACGTGACAGACAGGCTACCATAGGATCTTGGGATCATAGGATCTCTAAACGCAGTAGACATGTTACCCGTCTATGTTGAAAAGCTTTTAACATGGAGTCTTTTCATAGGGAAAACAAAAACACTTTCAGCCCAATTATCTAAAAACTGGCCTCTTCGATTTGCGAGATTTTTGGCATGCACCTACATCTGATCAGGAATTGGTGCATTGCAAAAAATTTAAAATAAAGCTGTCAAATTCTGAGATATTCAAGTTTTAAGATGGATCGCTATATCACACATGTGCAGAATTAATGTGCATCTATGAACTATACACATAGGTGTAGGAGAGGAGCATTTCACACAAGTACACTACTATACATATGAATCCTCACATCAAGGCCAGGCCTGATCTTTATTTGAGTTTCCATGCATATATGAATAGTATAGGAGATGTAAAGTGTGTACAAAATGTAGAACTCCTGTACTCTTCTTGAACATATTCAAACTCACATCAAAAAAGTACCTAATTTTAATGTTATGTTTAACATTTAGGGTGTGTATAAGACATGCACAGAATGAATGTACAACTTCTGTATGAATCATACCATACCCTTACGTTTAGGAGATGATCATTCATACATGTACATTACTATGAATGTGAAAACTTACATCAAAGTCAGGAGTGCCTTTGACGTCTGTTTTAACAGGCATTTGCCACGTACAGGAGTTGATAATTGCATACATGCATGAAATGAAAAACTATTATATGCCTGCTATGCATGAAAGAATTCTCATAAAAGGCAAACCTCACTTTAATGTCATTTTGTATACATATAAGAGGCATGTACATTTCATATTAATTTAAACCAAACACTCGTATGCCACTTTTACACCATACACTCATATGCCAGACACTTACACACCAATCACTCATATGCCTTAAACTACACACTCTTACTCCATACACTCTTATGATACACAGTATTATGCCGCACAATCGTGCGCCACATGCTATTACAATACATACTCTTATGCCACATACTCTTATGTCACATGTTCTTACATCAAGTACCCTTCGGCATGTGAACTTACGCCGCACATGCTTAAAGCACACCCTCTTACACATGCACTATTATGCCACATGCTCTTACATCACGTAGACTTAAATCAGGTGAACTTAAGCTGCACATGCTTAAAGCACACCGTCTTACACCATGCACTCTTATGCAACACACACCCATTTCATGAGCTTGTACACAATGCACTCACAGGCCACACTTTTAACACCACATCATGCTCTTTTAGGCCACACGCTGTTATGCCACACACACTTATACCATGCACACCTACACCATGCAGTTTTGCCACACACACATAATGCCATACATTCTTATGCCCCATACTCTTATACCACACACTGACACAGCATGCTCTCACACAACATACAATGACACTTCATATGTACATACCCCCACATGCATGACAATCATTTGACAGACACTCATACATAAAACAATCGCATATCAAACACCCATATGCCACTCAGATGCCAAAAAAGCATGCTATAGACCATAAGCCATAATTGTATGGCATACACTCATACAGTATGAACTTGTACACCATGCACTCATACACCATACACACATATGCTATTCACTCACAGGCCATACACTCATACAACATATACACACATAAACCGCTACATCATACACTCATACCTCATACAATCATTGGCCATACACTCACATGCCACACTCATAAGCCATGAACATGTCATACAACCATATGCCATAAACATGACAATCATGCACTACACACTTATATGCCAGAGGCTGACATGCCAAAAAATCATGCACCACCCTCATACCATTCACCCATATGCCATAAACTCATACACATACACTCATACGCCATATACACAAGACATGGACATACTGTGCACATACTTTAATACACTCATACAACGTACACTTATACAGCAAACGCGTATGTATACACTGTATGCTGGATCACAGCCATCTGACCACGACAATGACTGCCACATTACCATCACAAGAACTGCCACTAGCAGTATCATGTCCATGTCACCACCACAATGACTGCCAATGGATGACAGCCATATTACCACCACAATGGCTGCACTGCTCTATGAATGTCATATGATCCCTAGTTAAACAACAGGTCTATCCTTTAATTGTTTGTTAACAGGGGGTGAGTTTTGAACAGGGATAAGTAATATCAGAAAACAACAACCAACACACACTACCCTCTCCTCCTTCATTTGTTCTAACTTCAAATAGTTACCTTATAGCTTGTTTAATCTTTATCACTACACATGGGACTCCACGTAGTTATAAGAAAATATACAAATCTGAATGTTATTGTTTTTTCTGGAACATATATATATATAAATATCTTTCTTCTCCTTTAAACAGTTTATCATAAAACCACAATACATATAATAATACAGGAACTAAATGAGAGACCACTGCATCACGACAGCTAAGCAGAGAGTACGTCTGGGATAAAGCAGCACAGCAAATTCGTACGCCCTGAGAAACAGATGGCTGCTGCAATTTCACAGAAAGAAAAGGAAATGAAAGGGACTGTAACGAAATTCAAACATAATATGCAGCAATAAAGAAAAGGTTGTGCACCCCTTATGAGAAAATAAGACCCAATGAAGTAGCCCAGGGGTTGGAGAGATTTGATCAAGAAACACAGTATCAACTATTGTCCTGACGAAGGCCCAGATCTTTATTACTAAAAGACTGTGGTGTTTGTTTGTTTATTTATTTGATAATGCGCACCAAGCCCCTAGGTATCCTGGCGCAACAGTACAAGATTTCTCAAAGCTTAGTTACAGTGTAAACATTGGCCCTTTACAACAAGATCTTGTTGTAAAGGGCCAAAATGTTTTGCTGTCGACATTGTTTTTATCCAATCCATGTTTTGTCACTTTTAATGAAACATAGAGATATGGTGAAATAACCTATCTCTAGGGAAGTTGGAAGATAGGATATTATAAAAAAAGGTCTACAAATTGAGAGCGGTTCTTAAAAAATGTTGACCAAAAAACAAATACATACACCTCTATTTTGAATTGTTAAAGTCACTAGTTGAAAAACATCATTCTACCTGTTTAAGCGTGTTACAAGCCAATACATTTAAATGTACTGTTTGATGTAAAAGAAGCACATTTACTAATCCCATTTTGTACAAAATTCAAATGTGTATATTATATGAATTGTGGTTTTATGAGAAACAGTTCAAAGAAGAAGATATATATATCTATATATAGATATATATACATACATATGTATGTGTGTGTTCCAGAGAGAATAATACAATTCAGATGTATATATTTTCTTATAACTATGTGGAGTCCCATGTGTAGTGATAAAGGCTCCAAAAGCTAGGTAACTAGTTGAAATTAGAACAAAAGAAGGAGGAGAAGGTAGGGTGTGTTGGTTGTTGTTTATTTCCATATGATCAAACATGAACTGCCACTCTATGGTTGTCATGTGACCACAACAATGACTCCCACAGGCAATATGGCTGTCAATTGGTCACTAGATGACTGCCACGTAACCACAAATAAAATGCCCATTTTGAGTACCATATTACCTCCAATGTTACTGTCACTGCCACTATGACAGGCATATGAACACCATAATGACTTACAATGTTGACTGTCATATAAGTGCCACATCAAATTGCACTGGCAGGATGACAGCCATATGTCCACCACAATGACTGCCCTAATAATTGTCACCAGACAAATCTCATATGATCATCTGTGGGGTGAAAATGCAGCCCCAGAGTGACAGACACTGAGATGCCATGCAAGGCCCTATTG
Organism: Ambystoma mexicanum; assembly: GCF_040938575.1. Classification (NCBI taxonomy): domain Eukaryota; kingdom Metazoa; phylum Chordata; class Amphibia; order Caudata; family Ambystomatidae; genus Ambystoma; species Ambystoma mexicanum. Next base: position 1,026,706,501 of record NC_090928.1, on the reverse strand, counting down.
TGAGAATAAAGCTGGCTGATGTTGAAATCCATTGGAATATGCAGGCCAGTTCAAACATTGATTTCCGACATAAGGCCTAGTGAAGGAACAGAAACGGGCCTAGTTCAACTTTCCCAAAATGGACAGGCGCTCAAGTGAAGGGAAATGTGTCTGAGAAATGAAAACTACTGGAGGTGCCCAGTGTATGGAGAAAACACACATGTGGCTGAAATGCAAATTTCATAAAATATGAAAAGCTACAATTTCACTTAAGGAGACTAATAGCATAGTGTTACAGTGACTTCAAGGCAGCACAAGACTGTGAACCAGAACTCTAAAGTGAAGCCCAGCACTTTGCATTTGTCACAAATAAAAAAAAACACTTACTTTCATCGTGCAAAATGGCCTTCTTCTAGAAGTGAATACCGGTTCCGTATGTCAACTATGGCTTGTAGGTGAATAATACCAAAAGTGAATTTATATCTGTTCAAATATTGTACAAAAGAAAGATTGTAGTTATGAACAGCAGGCCCAGATACGGTACTAAATGTTACATGTAAACACATCTTGTCAATTTAAAAGGCTATCCTTTCAGAATTATGGATGCCGCTGGTGTCTTCCCACTGAACTGAAACTGTGAGCTCAAGACCTTTGGCTGAGGCCCACTAGGAAAACAGGCCTGGCTTAAAATGCAAAAAAATATAAACAGTAGATCAGAATTGTGGAGGGTACAGATAAGACGGCCAGCAGAAATGACCTTGAAGGTCAGGCCTCCCATTTAACTGTGCGTTAGCTTTAAAAAGAGACCTTTGAAGATACCTAATGGCAGGGTGGAGTAACATGAGCTAGGCAGATGTCCATGGCATGTGACTGTGGAGAAAGGAAACTTATGAGGAGAGGGGATATGGCTGTGAAACTCAGGAGCCCATGCAATGCATTGCCTATGATTAACATGGTACTGCTTTTTCCTTTATAAAAAGAGAATTGTGCATCCCAGTGAGCTTATCCAGGACTCATATTAAAGGGTATAAAAAGCCTGTCAGTTCCGTGTGAATATGAACCATGTGTGATGTATAGAATTTGAATTAGAAAGAAAACAATGAGTCTGTCCTTCTCATAATTCTGAGGGATTGGAAAATTGGTGAGGTGATAGAGTGTGAAAATAATGTCTGAATTATTAAGTGTCATATTTTTCATTACTTTGGTCAGGAGTAAATTGTGAAAACAATAGCGCCTGCCAGGAAGTGCGTGCCCAAGTGAAATTAGTATTTCCCAATTTGCCATGTAGAAATATATGTTCATGTAGTTATCTGAAAAATAAAGATAGTGCCGATGTAGGGAGATTGCAAAAAAATGATAAACCAACATGTCATTTTGGAGTGATGCATTTTTCTCCTCCCTTCGGTCCCCATAATACACATCTCCCAACTCCTTGTCCTATGAGCAGTCAGTGGTCGGAATTGGTGGGATGGGAAGGGAGAGAGGTAGCCAATCCATACCGTGCAAATACAGATAATCTGTAAGTGTCATCAGCACTATATAATATCAATTTCCAACCTGAGAGAGGGTTCTAGCGAGGAACAACTCACCCAAGAAGCAGGGAGAGCTACCAAAATCCACAGGGGTACCACCTCGCCAGGAGATATGCTGTCTACCTGGAGAGGCCTTTAACCTTGCAGGGGAGGCAGAGACAGGGAAACCTAGAATTTAACTGGGCCTGACATTGGAGGAGCCAGATGAGGACAGGGTGCTGGTGACTATCTTTGACAGAAGCCTTTGACCAGATCTGTGCTTTCTTATGATGATTCCCTGAGTGCCCAATAACCACGTTTTACCATGTAAGTAGATTGATTCAGATGACAACAAAGGTGTGGGGGGATTCTGCCAGCCTTCCTCTCTTGCTTGCATAGTGGGTACGGTAGGGGGGGACTGTGTAGGCCCTGGCCATATTTGACCAAAAAGATTAAATCATCATAGAAGAACCCTTATTCCTGAAAAGTGAATTGTGTTGGGAACTACCTGACTTAATCCTGTTCATTTAATTGCGGGTGGGGGTGAGGGGGCAAAACTGTGTAGAATCTTAACACATTTAATTAAAGTTAATTCAATGAATTGCCATACAAAAAAGATCACAGGATGAGTTTTGTTACAATTCAAAACTAACAAATGTCATGCTCAGTGTGTTACAGCCATTATAGTCAATAAAATAATTGGGTGAACCTATTTTCCTGTAACCCCTGACTTCCTTACAGAAGAGGGGTGTCCTTAATCCCAAAATAAGAATCCCTAAAAATCTGCCTTTCAAGTGAATGTAGTGTGTGCAAAACTAATTCCCCATGTATTCCCATTTATTCCCATATCAGAAGCCCTGCATTTCATCTGAACAGGTGTTGAAAAACGATTTTCCCATTGGGTTTATTTCCCAAAACCTTGGCTTCCAAATAAAAAGCCAAAATGGTTTTCCCACTGAGCTAATTTCCCAAACTCTGGCTTTCTAATAAAAAGCCAAAACAATTTCCCAACTGTATTCCCACTCCTGGTACTGTGCCGTCAAACTAAAGGGGACATATCTAATCGATGCCTGGAGGGTGCGGGATGCTGGGAGAAAAGAGCACTGGGATGAACTAAGTAATCACTGTGTGTTTTCAAGTTGTTCTGTCAGTTAATTTGCAAAGAAATCTGATGAAAGTTGTGACTCCAAATCTCTAAATTCTACCTGTGTTGTTGTAGTAACTGAAAGTCTGTTAGAAATGCATGTCCATCAATTGATGCAAGTAAGTTGAAATTGTGATATTGTATTGTGCCACCAAGTTGGTGGCTGCTGTCCTTGCAATTGATTTCCTATTCATAGGAAGTAAAGTTTAAATAAATATATTATTACTATACGCCGGCCTGGTTCCTAGCTTATTGTGGTACAGAAGGTATCTACTGAATTGTATTATATAGGTTGGAGGCCTCACTAAAGTTGAATATGCTATTTCCATGGCCTCTTTTGGTTTCTGGTCCACCAGTGCCTGGCATTGGCAGCATGGCAGTATGGCCACGAGACGGCCACCACAAGGACTGCAACTGGATTGTTTTCATATAACCACCGCTGTGACTGCTACTGATCACCAACCTATGCCTATTAAATGGACAACTTCGCTTTCCTACACAATAACTCCAGAGTACTGCATTTCCACAATAATGTAAAGAGAGACTCGAACACGCGCGCACTACGTACAAGGGTTATGCTTACATGAATACTAGGTCTCTCAGGCCATACGTGTGGTGGTGCACACATTGCACACAATCAAAGATCCATGATTGTAAATTCGAGTGGATTGTGTCCTCCAAAGTATTCCTCATCTTAGATGTATTCCATCCAGCTTTGCTGTTCTTTGGAAATGTTTTCGTCACAGGGCGCCGTGCGTCGATGTCGTTGAGTCGATGGTCCCTCGAAGGCCTCCGTCGAGGGTGACGTCATCGGGTGTATAAGTAGCACGTGCGGCGCCCGTTGGCCTCAGTTCCGTTTTTCCGCAGTTACGTTGCTTCGGACATTCGGCGCGCCTCAAGTTCTGTCAAGAAATATAATATAACGAGAAGTAATTATGTCCTCGTCATCGACGCCGACCATGATCCCGAGATCGGGTTTTGAGAAATGCAAGTCGTGCGGCTCAAAAATGTCTATCACGGACCCGCACCGCGAGTGTTTGTGGTGTCTTGGGGAAGGCCGCGACATGGAGGCCTGTTCTAAGTGTCAGGCGATGACAGGGAAGGCCTTGCGAGAAAGGAGAGAAAAGCTACAGGTAGGTCGGAAGGATCGAAAAGCCTGTAGCGTCGAGTCGAGATCCCATTGGGAAAAATCTCCTCGACGCGAAAGGCATCGATCTAGATCCCGAAGCGATTCTCATCGCTCATCGTCTTCGTCGAAAAAGTCGAAGAAACAACGCCATAGGTCTCCCTCCACCTCATCATCAGACGAGTCTCCGAAAATAAAATGCCCCACAAAACATTAGTCTACCGAAGAGTGGGAAGCATTCAGGGTCAAAATGATGGAGGTGTTTGAGAAGGCGAAGCCTCGGTCCGTGCCTTCTTCGGAAGCCGGCCAGGAGCGGCATTGCTCCGACACTCACGTGCCCTCGAGCCCGGGTGATCCTAAAAGGAAGGATAGGGAACCTTCCAGGACGCCGAGCGATAAACGCTCGAGTCGAGTCGACCGCTCGAGGTCACCGACGCCGTCCAAGACCTATCACACCTCGAAGGGAAAACCGTCAAAGGCCGCCTCGACGCCCTCGAATCAGACCCTGTCGACGACCACTATGTCATCGACGCCTTTATCGACGTCGACGCCGAAACCCTCGGCACCAAAGGCTCCAACCAAGCCAGGGCAGCCAGAAAAAGAGAAGGAAAAGTTAAAAAACATGTAATTCCTTCAGAGCCTGGTACTACACCTCTTCCTCCTCCTCTCCCAGAGAAGGTTTTCAAGGCTCTCCCTAGGAAGGAGTTTTTCAAATCCTTGACCTCAATTTTTGACGAACAGGAGAGATCAGTGGAGGAAAATGTACCTTTTGGATTGGAGTATGGCACCCCAAATGTCCCAGAATGCTTGATCTCAGAGGAAAGCAGAATGAGGGATTTGGTGGAGTCTTTACACAATGCAAGTGGCATTGACACCTCTCCTGAGAACGACTTCAGTAGACCAGATCCAGGAGAGCATGCCAGTCCATTTTACCGTCAGTTAATGACCAAGGTGGTAGATTACTTGGGATGGGCTAGACCACCAGCCCAATTCGTCCAGGACAATTTAACAGACATATTGGACCATGGTCCCACTGAAGACCCAGTACTACCTTTTCATGGAGCCTTACAAAACAGGGTGGCCAAGAATTGGGAAACTCCGGATTCTTTTCCTCCGGTAAATAAATCCCTTGCATCAAAATACCGCCCAGCCAGTAGCGACCCCGGCTATCTGTCAAAACATCCAACTCCCGAGAGTTTGGTCATACAGGCAGCCACAGCTTCCAACAAACTTGCGTACCCGTCTATCCCTCCAGACAAGGATGATAAGCGTGAGGATGGTTGGGCACGGAAGGTGTTTTCAGCCGGGAGCATCGCATTAAAATCTGCCAAATCCACATGTGCCTTGGCAAACTTTTCGTACACTCTATGGGAGTGCATCGCAATGGCAGCGGAGCACATACCGAAAGGGGAAGAAAGGGATGGCTTCCTAGCCATTGTTAGAGATGTAAAGTAGGCCATGCAGGAATCCCTTCAATCTGGATTGGACACTGCAGATAGTGTAAGCAGGTCCATGGGCACTAGCACGGTAATGCGCAGGTTTGCGTGGTTACGGAAGTCGGGTTTTGCACCGGACGTACAGAACTGCCTCCTGAACATGCCTTTTGACGGGTCTCACCTTTTTGGCAACAAGGCTGACAAGAGCCTTGAGAGGTTGCAGACCTCAAAAGCAGCGGCAAAATCCTTAGGAGCTGCTATTAGGCAACCTCAGCCTTTTCGTGCGCAAGGGCAATCATGGAGGGGACGATCCTATCGTTATTACACCTCATACGGGAAGACGAGAGGAATGGCCAGTCAGAGGGGCCAAAGAAAGGCCACTCGTGGTGGACGAGGAAAACGGGCTAAACCAGCTCCAGCTGCAGCCTCTTTGCCATCAGCAGCTGCAACATCCGCCACAAAACCACTTTGAGGACTTGCACCACAAAACACCTGTAGGAGGCAAGCTGTTGCAGCATCTGCAAGAATGGCGAGCCATTATTTCAGATGTTTGGGCTCTAGAAATAATAGCCCAAGGCTATTGCCTTCCTTTTCTAAAGCAACCTCAAAGCAATCCACCAGGGAGACACCCGTTGAAACTTTCAAACCCGCTCCTACAGCAGGAAGTTCTAACCCTGCTGGAGAAAGGTGCTATAGAACCAGTAACTGCAGCGGAGAGGAACAAGGGATGGTACTCCCCGTATTTTTTGATCCCCAAAAGGACGGAGGACTTAAGAAACTTGAACAAGTTTCTCAGGAAGGACAAGTTCAAGATGGTTACCCTTTCTCAGATCCTTCGGGCCCTTCAACTCCAGGACTGGTTGGTGTCATTGGGCCTCCAGGATGCTTATTTTCATGTGCCGATTCATCTCAAACACAGAAAATACCTGAGGTTCGTAGTTGGCGACTCACACTATCAGTTTCGAGTCCTGCCATTCGGGTTGACCTCTGCCCCAAGGGTCTTCACCAAGTTAATGGTAGTGGTGGCAGCGCACCTCAGGAGAGGGGGGATTCATGTCTACCCCTACCTGGACGATTGGTTGATCAAAGCGCGCTCTGCCGAGCAAGCCCTGGATCATCTTCAAGTCACCTGCCACTTCCTCCACAAACTGGGCTTCTCCCTCAATTTCAAGAAGTCACAGATGACACCTTCCCAACAGCTTCAGTACATAGGAGCTGTATTAGACACGTCCTTAGGAAAAAGCACGCCTCCCAAGTCGAGGGCTCAAGACATTCTTCAGATGGTTTCCCAATTCCAAAATGCCCAAAATCTCCAGGCTGACGACTTTTTAAGGTTGCTCGGCCTCATGGCATCCTGCATCTTTCTGGTACCAGAGGCACGCTTGAGGATGAGATCCATTCAATGGGCCCTGAAGACTCAGTGGTCCCAGTTCTCGGGTCAAATGACAGATCTTCTTCAGATTCCGAACAGGGTCAGACAAGACCTTCTATGGTGGACCTGTACTGAGAACATCCTTAAAGGAGAACCTTTTTGGCAACTATGGCCGGAGATCACAATAGTGACGGACGCCTCACTCCTGGGGTGGGGAGCTCATGCCAACAATTTGACAATCAGAGGTCGTTGGTCTACATCGGAGTCCAAACTACATATCAAACTTTTTGAGCTGAGGGCAATCAGACTAGCGCTGAAGGCCTTCCTGCCATCTGTCGGGGGAAAGAATGTCCTGATAATGACGGACAACACAGTGGCCATGCACTACCTAAACAAAAGAGGAGGCGTGGGGTCACTACCCCTGTGCAGAGAGGCAATGCAGCTCTGGTATTGGGCGATTCAGGAGGGAATCTCTTTAACAGCAATTCATCTAGCCGGGGAAGAGAATATGACGGCAGATGCTCTGAGCAGGCAGAGCACGGTATCCCACGAATGGGAACTGGCTCAGGAAGGCATTCAAGAGATCTTCGCCCTTTGGGGAACCCCTCAAGTCGACCTGTTTGCAACCGGAATCAACCGAAAATGTGAAAGGTATTGCTCAAGGGAATTTCCCCCGAGAGGAGCCCTGGGGGACGGTTTCGTGGTGGAGAGGAATTTCCCACTATTGTACGCGTTCCCTCCGATTCCCGTCATTCCTCAGGTCATCAGGAGGCTGAGAAGGTTTCAGAGCCGCATGATCCTAATTGCCCCGGATTGGGCCAGGAGAATGTGGTACCCAGACCTTCTAGACATGTCCATCCGCCCCCTAGTACGTCTTCCTCAGAGAGAGAACCTTCTCTCTCAAATGGAAGGTCAGGTTCTCCATCCAGAGGTCAAAACGCTCAACCTTCATGCTTGGTATCTGAGAGGCTGAGATACAGGGATTGGAACGTTCCAGATGATGTTATGGAGGTGTTGCTTTCGGCAAGAAGACCAGCAACAAAGTCTCTATACCGTTGCCGTTGGAAAAAGTTTTGCAACTGGTGCAGAGAAAAGAATGTCGATCCTTTTCTATTTTCTATTCCGGAAGTATTATCTTTCCTTCTGACCCTAGCACATAGAGGTCTGAATATCGGAACAATAAAAGGTTCCCTTGCGGTGCTTTCCATTTTCAAGCGCTCATCGGAAGAATGCTCCTACTTCAAAATTCCTTTGATAATACAATTCTTAAAAGGGCTCAATAATGTGTTTCCTCCTCACCCATTTCAAGTACCGATCTGGGATCTAAATTTAGTAATTCTTGATGTGTGCTCCTTTTGAGCCTATGCACACATGTCCATTAAGATTACTAACGTGGAAAACAGCCTTCTTGGTTGCTCTAACATCAGCAAGAAGAGTGAGCGAATTGCAGGCACTGTCTTCTGGGCCACCCTATACTGTGTTCCATAAGGACAGAGTTGTGTTGAGGGTAAAACCATCATTTTTACCGAAAGTAATATCTGATTTTGATTGAAGTCAGAAAATTGTCTTACCCGCATTCTATCCTCCACCCCATCCTTCGAAGGAGGAGGAAAGATTACACAGGTTGGACCCGAAAGAGCTTTAAGCTTTTACATCTCTAGACTTTCCAGACTTAGAGTGGACAACCAGCTGTTTAATGGTTACACAGGAAGGAAACTGGGTCAATCGGTGACAAAACAGACAATTTCAGGCTGGATTCTGCTTCCCTCCGGAAGGGTTAAGGGCTCATTCCACCAGAGGCATCGCCTCCTCCACGGCCCTTCAAAGAGGTGTTCCAATAAGATCCATTTGCGAAGCAGCAACTTGGTCTTCACTACACACCTTCTCAAAATTCTATAACCTGGATGCTTCCCAGTCTAGGGAGCTAACTTTTGGAAAAGCAGTACTATACTCAGCCATCTAAGAGTATCGACAAATCTACCCCCTCCTCCAGAGGAATTGTCCATACTGCTTTGGGAGTCTATCTAAGAAGAGGAATACGTTGGAGGACACAATCCACTCGAAGAACAAGTTACTTATCAACTGGTAACGTTCTTTCGATTGGATGTTCCTTCAACGTATTCCTCATCACCCTCCCAGCCTACCCTCTGTAGATTTTTCCGGGTTATTGCCATCTCAAATCTCGCAAGGCTCATACCTGTCTGCCGGCATAATCTACACAGTACAAGATCAAAGATAAAAAGGGGGAAAAACAGAACTGAGGCCAACGGGCGCCACGCGTGTTACTTATGCACCCGATGACGTCACCCTCGACGGAGGCCTTCGAGGGACCATCAACTCGACGACATCGACGCACGACGCCCTCTGCCGAAAAAAATTCCAAAGAGCAGCAAAGCTGGATGGAATACATATAAGATGAGGAATACGTTGGAGGAACATCCAATCGAAAGAACGTTACCAGTTGGTAAGTAACTTGTTCTTCTCTCAGTATGCATGATACCAAGCATTCACCAAGTGGAGTGATATTGCCGGTTGTGCAGGCACCACATCACCCATATTTAACTGTGGCCTTGGACTAGTTTGCAAGGTGCACACAGTGAGAAGAATTGGAGCAAAGTAATACGTGCTGTGAACTGGTGTTTGTGAACCCTTATATATGCTTTGAAACCACTATATTTGATTACTGCGTAAAAAACATGGTACTGCACGGCTTTTCGTTATGGAAGATTGGCCAACTGTGAGACGTTTTCCAAAATGTTAAAACCTTAGTTCTTTGAAATGTTGTAGCTAGGGACATTGCAAAAATGGTGTATGCACTGGTTAAGTTACGCAAACAAGTCTTTGAAACACATGACACATTAACACTTGTGACTAGTGTGTGGGTGAAATACTAGTGTTCTCTCATATCGCTTGATAGTGCTCTGTGACCTGTCTGTGAATACTCACAATCTTGAAAGACTAGGGGTGCAACGTGTGGTGTGATAAAGTAATATTTTCAGGTGCACACCATTTATGTAAGAGGAGACAAAGGAACAACCACCAAGTGCCACGATCAGCCACCTCGTCCCTAGGCAAGAGACCTTATGCCCATGATGCATTCTCACGTTGTTGTCCCACATATGAGACAACACCCCCATCTATTGCACTCCCTCCTTTATGGCACCCAGATGTAGCTATCCCCCTTCCTGGGGTGTCCCACCACAACATGCACCATAAAAGAAGATACCCACCTAAAAAGCTCTGTAAATTCAAAGACATTTTCGAATTAACATTCTACATACTATGCCAGTAGGTGTAGCGTAGATGGGTCTGTGGCCTGTTTTCAGAGAGGTTGTGTGAGACTTTTGTACATTTGAACAATGTGAGACAAAAGGGACCATATCTAACCCCAGCATGAACATTTAACAGAAGAGACAACTTAACCTGAAACACTTCAATTGTCCTCTTCCCCTCTTTCTTCCACAATTTCTCTTTGCCTATGTATCTGCTGAGTCACTTCTTGGCTGTGTCATATTTAACAGTCGGCTTGTCCGTGCCAGGTTAATCTCCCTGGACTTTGTCAGGGGACAAGTAAAACGTCACCAGGCAGTTAAGCCTTCACACTTACAATGACCGGATCAGCAAAGCCAGTTCCAGCACCAAGGAACTATTCAAAATATTAAGGGAACTAGAATTCCCCCATAGCCCCAGAAGACCCCTGTACCAAAGATAAAATATGGTGTACAGACATTCAAAATGCTTTATCTAACAAAATAGACACCCACCAAAAAAAGATCGCAACCAAAAGGCTCATTATTGCCAAAGCTGACGGAGACCCAGAATCGGAAAATCTCCAATTGAAATGCACTCCTGAATTCAATTTCTCACAAGTTTCAACCATTGAGGTGGAACAAATTATCACATCTCTTAAGCCTTCCAGATGCCAAGGTGACATCTGCCCCCCTGAAATAATTAAAGAAGCTGCCAGAGACCTTTCCCCATTCATTGCTAAATTAATAAACGCTTAATTTCGTACCCTCAAAGTCCCAACCAACCTGAAGGACGTCTGGGTCTTACCCTTGCTAAAGAAAGCTTCCCTCGACCCAGCGATTCCCACTAACTACAGGCCTATTACCACGGTCCCTTTCCTTCTCAAAATATTAGATAAAGCAGCCTACCTACAGATCCAGCACTATATGGAATCTAACAAACTCCATGAACTCAGACAATCTGGCTTCAGACAACTTTATGGTACTGAAACCACTCTCATTGACCTTAAAATGGAAATTGACTTGCTCAAGGACAATATGCAATGCGCCCTGCTCCTCCTACTTAACTTGTCGGCCGCCTTCGATTTGGTGGAACACAGTATTCTCTGCAAGCACCTGTCTTCGGCAGCCAACTTCTCGCTCGAAGCCACCGATTGGATCCGATCCTTCCTTATCAACAGGTCAATGAGAGTCTTCTCCCAGTCAGCTGCCGCTGACCCTTCCCCTATCACATGCAGTGTCGCTCAGGGATCCTGCGTGTCCCCCACCATGTACAACATATTCACTAAACTACTATTCGACAGATTTGACCTTCTGGGGATCATCTACACCAACTATGCAGATGATACCCAGATACTTCTTCCCCTATCAGGCAACTACGACCAAGATCTAGCCCTCCTAACCACTACCTCCCAAATCATTCAGGCATGGATGGCTGTCCATGGCTTATGCCTGAAAGACAAAAAGACAGAAATCCTAATCCTAGGTGCTCCACCCCAACTCAACCAACTCAATGCACAATATGATGCATTCACTATTGATGGCATCGCCATCAAAGTGGCTAAAGAAACCAAAACAAAACTAAACTAACAAACCACTTGTAAGCTCATACACGCTTGCAAACCTTACTTATCCACCAAAAGCAGTGCCACCTCGTGAGAGCCCTTATCCTGCTGAAACTCGACTACTGTAATAACCTCTATGCAGGAGCCAGCAAACAAATCACTAACAAGTTACAAATCCTTCAAAACAATGCTCTGAGATCCACTCTAAGCATTCCTAGGAGAGCACACATATCCGCGGCCAGAAGAGAAACCAAATGGCTCCCCATCAAAGTGAGGATACTATTTAAACTAGTCTCTATCACCCACAAATGTCTGAACAATGCTGCCCCATCGTACCTCCAAGAACAAATCAGCAGACAATCTTCATCTCGCCCCACCAGAGTGGCCCAATCTCAGTGTATAATGATGCCCAGATTCTACCTGAAAAGAGCTGGGGTAAACAGTTTTGTAAGAGGATTCAATTCACCACTACAGCTAAGTCAGCGCCTAGTCTATAATACTGAATGAAAACCCTTATTGATATATCTTTAGGTCCAGTTCATGCGTTCTGGATGACTACCCCTATATAACACCCCTCTCTTGGAATCCCCCTGACCCCACTGAGCCAAGAAGTAGTTCTGTTTTGCAAGTTTAAAAGGTTTATTTGATAATTTAAACAATAGATATATATATGTCACACCTTGTAATAAATTAATAATTGAATAGCACACTTAATCTGATATGATAAAGATTAACAACGGAGAATCTGGCACTAACACGCTTCTCTATAATCAATAAGGAGTTGACATGAAATGAATAAAGTAGCACACTGGTGAATAGGAACAAAAGTATAAGGTGGTACAGAATGCTTTATGTAAGCTCAGGTGGATGCAATATTCAATGAATGCAGTACAGAAAATACTCAATATGATTTCAACCAAACAATGTAATCACTTTTCTCTGGCAATCCCCTCCCCCCCTTGATGCAAGGCAAGGAAATGGAAGGCACACAATTCTCAGAAATGCAATTCAATGTAATTCAGTTCACCCCAGCAAGCTTAAAGAAAACAGATAGGAGTTTTGAAAACACAGGCCCAAATGCTTTTATATGTGTTAGCAATGGATGAGAAATATGCTGGAAATGCTGTTAATTCCCTTTCAGAGGTTCAGGGTGAGTGGTATCTAGTTAATATTAGTCCAGGCTCACACTAGCAATGATGCAGGGATAGTTAGCAGGTTAAACGAATTTCTGGCAAATGGAAGGCAAGCAGCAGCTGATTTTACATGTGGAGAAATTTGCAAATCGCGGTAAAATTCGCGGATGCGCCGAGCGCTATCACAGAGGAACCACAAGGACTATCTCTATCGTTTTGGGGTCATAGGAAAGCCTAGGATCTCAGCTTCAAAATGAAAGTTACTGCAAGTCTCTAGCCCAAACGGTTGCGGAGATATGAGCGATTTTGTGAAGGTCGTTTTTCAGATTTGAAATTTTAAAGTTCAAAAAGACAAGTGCAGCTTGCGACTAGAAAATGACAAGTGACAGCTTTACAAATGACAGGTGACAGTTAGGAGGCAGTTCTACTTAGATTAAATAGATTGAATTATATTATTTTAACTAAGAGATTGGTTCTGCACAGTTTTCTAGGTACTCACACTATATTCTTGAGTGAAATGGGCCTCGCCATGGATCTGGTCAGGGTTTTAAATTCGCCTCTGGTCTCTGCACTTCACAGTGATCTGGGTCAGCTCTCTCTGCTGGTCTGGGTTTCTCTCTTTCTGGATCTCTGGTCTCTAGTTCTGGATAGATTGAAGTCTCTAGTTTGGCTCTCTGGAGGTTTGATGGAGGTAAAGTCTGGATTTTTCCGGCAGAGCGTCCCGCTGCAGATGGAATTTGAAGGTCTCTATCTGTCCTGTCTGTCTGCTTTTATGTGTTTAGAATGTGGGTGTGTTCTAGCATCACTGACCCTACCTCTCTCTCAGCTTCTAATTGGTCAAACTTCCATTTATCATTTGATTGGGGAATGAACTGTGAGTCAGAGGGATGTCATTTTATGGCTTGCAGATAGGACACTCCTCTGTCAGATTGCACATATTCTATATGAGATAATAAAAGACATATTTCAGAGTTACACAGTTGTTTGAAATTACATATACATGGGGTGGCTGAATTTAGCCATGTCTCTGTCCAAATCTGCTGTTTCTAAGAGCTTGCATTCAGAAATGGCACATATTTCACTTTTTAACTGATTTTTCAATTTCTGACATTGACCCAACTTTACATACATGTGTGCAGGGAGTATGGACATTAACTGAAGAAGTTTCAGATTTTTAACATGCATACAGTTAGAGTAATATCCATTTTTCCGCTAAAACCCCCCTGAACATGCCACCGGGTCGAAAAACCTCTTAAAATGTGGGCAGAAAAATCACAAGAATTATGGTATCATTTATAAAATTTTCACATGTCCGCTCTATGAGTTATTCATCTTTTTAAAGTTATGTTCTGGCTCCAAAGGGGTGTGGTTTCCCAGGTCACATGGTATAGAAACCAGTCTTTCCAGTTTCTGCCAAGCCAGCTTGCTCTCACAGGCAGTGCCCCTCCCAGCTCTTGCCAAGAGGAAGCTACATTTTACGACTGCGGTAATAAAAACCTTTGCCTGAGTGAAGAGGGCTTTGTTCACTCTCTTGCAGAGCACAGGTAATTCAATTATCAGATAGATGGCATATCCTTAGTGTGGGCAGCAAAAGGAAGGTTGGCCTGGGAACACAGTGGTGACTCAAGTTTCACTGCTGATGGGGGTAGTTGCCAGGCAGAATCAAGTTCCTTAAGCCAGACTTTCAGCTACTGTCATGTTATTTGTTGCTTTTTAAATTAACTTGCAATTTTACACATGCAGCTAGAATGCTGATTCTAAGTTTAAAACTATGACATTTAAACAGTTACAAAGGCATGTGACACCAAACATAGCTCACTCAATTAATCTAAACATTTTCGATTTTAGTGTCTTTAAATCCAGTGCAACTTAAACTGCTGACTCCATAGCAGTTTTGTTATAAGCATTGTTTTGGGCTCTTCATTTCCCAGATTTTGTAGGCACACAACACTCCATTCTACCAAATGTCTGCTGGTGTCCAATGAGTTTTTAGATGTGTTGCAATGTTTAAAATAGACAGTTTGAGCCTGCCTTCAGAGAAACACAGGGTGGTTTTAAACTGCCGGCTTTTGGATAGTGGTGAGTACTGGTACTGCACCCATTTTTGGGATTTAAGAAAATGAATTCCCAACAATTCTAGGTTGCATTTGGCAATCAGCATTGCCATTCCCAATGGTTTCAGACTACTGTGTGGGTAGTCCAATGGTGGTTTTAGGCAGTTTCCTTCTGTGCCCATAACATCGGCAAAAATGAATGGCAGCCTATTCTTCATGCATTTCCCTGTGCATTTTCTGGGAAGCTCTGGCCATCATGATGTTTTCATGTCAGTACTGCACAGTTTTGAGGTAGGGCTCGGATGCATGGGTAAATACATCCCACAGTTTCCAAGTCCAAGCCGCCCTTTACTGGAATTAACTACCTCTGCACCTGCGAAAAGACCAATCCTTCCCAAGTTTTAGGAGTAACACTAAACCATGCCTGGTCTCTAATGCTATCTGATAGCTATCTCCTACTCTGTACTAACACTCGTTTCTATCTGTATCGTGTTACTGTGCTCCATTTGTAATACTCATGGACTGTATCCACTGTGTTCACCTGCAATGCAACCTTTGCACATAAAAGAAACTGTATATTACTGTTGCGCCCAGATACCTTCGGGTGAGGAGCGCATTACAAATAAAATAAACAAACACTTCAAATGGGTGCTTGAGCACACCTCGAGCCCATCCCATAACCATGGTCTGAGTTGTTCCAGTGCCCACACATCAAGAACTAAAAACTGCCTTCACATGAAAAGGCTAATTATTGCAGGCTGGTTATACTCCCCTTCTCTGTCAGTGATTACACATGCAGCTCCACCACCACAATCACCTACCCTCCCACAACATCTCCTTATTATGTTTCCAACTGTTTGTATGGTCTTTCCCAACCAGCACTTGCTTTGCCTATCAACTCCGTGTTATCCCTTTTCTTTTCGTCCACAGACTGTGGTCTGATTACACCTAGCGGGGGCGCAATACACTGTTCTGCAAACAAGCCTCAGGTTGTAAGAGCACTACTGTGGTCATTGGTGCAGTACAAAAGCTGTTTAACATGACATAACACACTGTTAAACGACTTGGAAGGATAATGCTGTCACCTCCACCAGATTGGGGCTATCATTTAATTAAACCCCACTCAATTCGGCTAAAACAACTGTAGAAATCTGTCCCCAGCAGTCCTTCAAACACATGCTGTTTCTGATTCTTAAAAGGAGGGGCCTACTCTGTGAGCCAGCTGCTTATGCAAACAAGCAAAGTTAATGGATACCATAACAGGCCTGACTCCCAAAAAGGGAAATTGCAAGTGTAAATGGGTGTGTACCCACGGTGTGTTTCCATCGGCAACGTTTGCATTAGGACGTGTGCCGGGGGGTGTTTTGAGCACATCACAGAACGAATCTGATTCAAGATCCCCCTTTAGCAGTAACAGGGGTGTGTGTAAAGAAAGCAGGGGTCTTCTCTGAGCCCCGCATGCCCTACAAAGCCCACAATATGAATGCTCAAGGAAGACGCAGGGCATTATGCACAGTGTGTTTTCCAATGAGGTTTTGCCTTTATAAAACGCTTATGTGAATCAGGCTCATAGTGTTTCCATTTGTTTCTTGCCTTTTCAACCCTGAACTAGAGATGGAGAGGCAAAAACTGCGTTTCAGGTCCCTTTAAACTGCGGATGTGGGAGGAGCCTACAGTGTTCATTATGGGGATTGACGACAAACATATTCGCCCTCAGCACTTAAGGGGTTTAAAACACCCTACTCCCACGTGGATGGCCAGCAATTCACCCATGTGGATTCAAGAAGCCAATGCCCAGCTAGGTGTCAGGAGTGCCCCCAACTCTTAAATATGCCTTGAGGGGGCGGGGCGACTGGGCTGCATGAAACTCCTGCTGGTTGTTGGATGAGATGAGTAGATTTCGTGTACCTCCCTGCAAACGGTCAGAGATACTTTGGACAGAATGCCATTGTTCCAAATGGATTGCTGACTCCATCCCAGTGAAAGTGACACAACCCGTTTCTATCACATACACGCCTAGCTCACTGGGTTGACTGTGGGGCTGGACCGACTACCCCAAAAGTGAACCAAGAATATTTGTGGTGACAAATCCAAACGTTATATGACCCACACATTTGTGTGTCACTTTTGGCAGTGTGGCAGAGGCCTCTGCAAGCCCCCAAATCACCCCTGTGCTCCTCTTCGCCCCCAAAACGCTCCGAAAGCCCCCTTCCCCAAACACCCCAGGAATAAGTGAAACCTTTCTTCTATTCCCAACGGAAGAGTTGAGGAAATGGAGGAAAGTTTTAACACACTCCACTTCCCTTAAAGGCCTGCCACGCCTTGTTGCCCTTGCAGTTGAGATGGCAGAATTGGAACTCTCCCCCTTTGCAGGCCCCTAACTTTATCCATAATTTTATCCCTTCATGACCATGAGTTTTAGTGAATGAAATCTCCGTGACAGTTTGAGCAGTTCCCACGGACAACAGAATGCCTCCAATTCGGTTGACGCAGTGAATCACCGAACATGGTCGTTCAGCACTAGAAGGCAGGCGTCAACACCATACACAAGCCCTCGAGAGCCAACGCGTCTTTCTCTCTGAGAGCAGCCTCGGTTAAGAATGTTTTCGATCCCCGCGCAGAAACGTCAGCTCAGCGGAGAACGTCAGCTTTGGCAAAAAGAGACAGGCTCCTGCAGAACAGGCGCTGTGATGTAAAATGCAGATAAAGCACGTGGACGCAAAGGAAAGTGCAAGCAGCTTGACAGAGGAGAAATGAAATTCAGAAAGTACGTGAGCTGCACTGCCCAAAGAGTCTGACAAATGAAAGCAGCCTGCTCTCCAAAGATGTGCACAGCAGATCCTCATCCTGGAGAACAAAGGCAGGTCCAGAGAAGAGTTGTCATGCACCTGGCATCCTGCTAAAGGTAACATCAAAAAAGTCACAAAACCTACTCCATTATCTGGTGTTGATGCTGCTTGAAAAAACCGGCCGCCACCTGCTTAACACTCCATGGCCATGGAGTTAAACGTAATTGAATTGAATTGATTGCTGCAGTCATTTGTGGTTTAGCGGCATCCCAAACAATGTGAGCCTCCACTCCACTGACACAAAGATGTTCCATAGAGCAGCAAACCAGAGGGGGAGGGAAGGTTCCTGGAAAGATAATGGCTGAGATGTACACATGAGAAATTCAGGTGTAGGTGAAAGAGGAAGGGGGCGTGGAAGACAGGAAGACAGTGGGGGCGGTGAATGTGTGAGAAAGCCAGAGAGGCATATGTATATATAAGTATGTACGTGTGGGCGTGTCTATATATTATGTACATACATAGTACGTGCATATATAACATAGATGGAATCATGGATGGACAGACGAGCGAACGGACAGATGCAAGTGCTACACCTCAGCTGAATGTCCGATGCATGTGTCACAACCTTTCATATGCCTGACAGACTGAGGTGGTGAAAAGGAGAAACCCAAAGTGAGTGAACTTGAAAAAGTGTATGAGTGGAAACACGACAAATGTATTCAGAGAAAGGGTAAGGGCGTGGGAGAAGGAAAGGAGCGTGAGAGTAAGAAAGAAAGGGAAGATGCCGAGGAGGCAGACGATGGAGAGACAGCGAAGCAGTAGAACTATGAAGAAAACAGGGAAGAGGGGAGAGATAAAAGGGAGCGTAAAAACAGGAAGGAGAGCAGTAAGATGAAAATTAAGGGGCACGAGAATTAGAGAGGAATATAGGCTGGGGCAGATGATGGGATGAGGGGGAGGGAGAGAAAGTTAAAAAAAAAGGAGAGGGCAGGAGGGGGGAAAGAGACGAAGGTATAAGACATGAAGAGGAAAAGGAGTGCAAGATGATTGAGAGCGAAAGTCAGCCTTAATGGAGAGTAGGGACTAAGAGTATAATGTACAGGGCACGAGAGAAGAGACTAGGTTCCGGAACTCAGAGAAGCAGAAGAACTCATGATGGGTGCAGGAAGAGAGGGTGCTCTTAAGATGGACTATTCCGGCACTGCTGCCTTTAAGTATCAATTGCATGCATCTTTATCTGTGTTTCACTTACAAATCCCTTCTGCTCAGTGCATTTGAAAAGGCAGTGAAATCTGTCTAAACATCACCATATCTTCAAGTGTATGTTGCATTGTACAAGGGAGAGTTATAGTTGATAAGGGAAGTTCAGAAGGGAGAGGAAGTGCAGTGAGAATCTGTTATCAACATCTTTAAATGTGGCCTAAGAATGAGAAATAGCAAATATTCTCCATTTTACAAGCACATCTATTATAACTCTCACTAAGCTTGATTTTCCTTACTTTGTTTACTTCCTATTAGTAATGTGTCAATATATATGTGCTATTTCATTCCGATGTATTATAATATTTTTATAACATAACAAACAGTTATATACTAAGTGCCTGTTAAATAGCGAGGGACAAGAGAGAGCTACAGGCTGTCTTAAACTCTTCAATCTACGTTTGCAGACCATGCACAAATGGTGTTGAGATTGTGTGCAAGGCTCCTGGAGTCAAATTGGCTTTTATTTGATGTTCTCTCTTTTCACCCTAAAGCTGGACTTCTGAATTATTAAAGAATGCATTGACCAACCCAGGGAATGTATATTTTTGTCACTCTGTATTTAGTAGTGCTGATCAGGCATTTTTCTATTATTATTATTATTATTATTATTACTATTTTATAGCTTTTAGTAGTAGTAGTAGTAGTAGTAGTAGTAGTAGTAGTAGTAGTGCAGGGAGTGGAACTAGTAATAGTAGTATTAATAGTATAAGTAGTAGTGCTAGTTATAGTAGTAGTAGTACAGGGAGTGGAAGTAGTAGTGGTAATAGTAGTATTAGTAGTATAAATAGTAGTGCTAGTAATATCAGTAGTAGTAGCAATACAGGGTGTGGAAGTGGTAATAGTAGTATTTGTACTATAAATAGTAGTGCTGGTAATAGCAGTAGTAGTACAGGGAGTGGAAGTAGTAGTGGTAAAAGTAGTATTAGTAGTATACATAGTAGTGCTAGTAATATTAGTAGTAGTAGCAGTACAGGGAGTAGAAGTGGTAATAGTAGTATTTGTACTATAAATAGTAGTGCTAGCAATAGTAGTAGTAGTACAGGGAATGGAAGTAGTAGTGGTAAGAGTAGTATTAGTAGTATACATAGTAATGCTAGTAATAGTAGTATTAGTACATGGAGTGGAAGTAGTAGTAATAGTAGTATTAGTAGTATACATAGTAGTGCTAGTAATAGTAGTAGTATAGGGAGTGGAAGTAGTAGTAGCTGTAGTAGTATAGGGAGTGGAAGTAGTAATAGTAGTATTAATAGGATAAGTAGTAGTGCTAGTAATAGTGGTGGTAGTAGTAGTAGTAGTAGTACATGGAGTGGAAGTAGTAGTGGTAATAGTAGTATTAGTAGTATAAATAGTAGTGCTAGTAATACTAGTAGTAGTAGTACAGGGAGTGGAAGTAGTAGTGGTAATAGTAGCATTAGTGGTATAAATAGTAGTGCTACTAGTAATAGTAGTAGTAGTAGTGGTAGTACAGGGAGTGGAAGTAGTAGTGGTAATAGTATTAGTAGTATAAGTAGTAGTGCTAGTAATAGTTGTAGTAGTAGTAGTAGTACATGGAGTGGAAGTAGTAGTGGTAATAGTAGTATTAGTAGTATAAATAGTAGTGCTAGTAATACTAGTAGTAGTACAGGGAGTGGAAGTAGTAGTGGTAATAGTAGTATTAGTGGTATAAATAGTAGTGCTAGTAATAGTACTAGTAGTACGGGAAGTGAAAGTAGTAGTGGCAATAGTAGTATTAGTAGTTTACACATTAGTGATAATAGTAGTACTAGAAGTAGTATAGGGAGTGGAAGTAGTAGTGGCTGTTGTAGTAGTAGTACAGGGAGTGGAAGTAGTAGTAGTAACAGTAGTATTAGTAGTTTAAATAGTAGTGCTAGTAATAGTATTAGTAGCAGTATAGGCAGTGGAAGTAGTAGTAGTTGTTGTAGTAGTAATTTCTTGGAGCACCAGTAAGAGGCCATTCAGGAAGTTATTTTGTGTGGCCCCACGCTCGGGCCCTCAGGTTTGCTTCACAAATCAATGAACTAGTGCAAACATGTTTTCCCAGGTGGAGACTTTTATGCTCCATTTGCAATCAGGGATATCATGGCCAATTTTTTAAAAAACAACTGTTGCCCAAGAGGATTTTCAGGAAAGGAATCCCATTAGCCAACAGCTCAGCGAGGAATGCACGTCCCCTGGACACCAATCAATACAGGATTCTGGCCCCTTTCCCGGGAGGATTACAGCCCCGTGCGGACAAGTGAAAGTGTGCGATCCTTCGACACTCTCCCCTGCATTTCATGAACACGGCTGTCAAATGTCAATGAATAAAAGTGATCACAATGAAACGCCTAAAGATCAGAGTGTATGATCAGCAAAGCCTCCCATCTGACACTTTAGAGGCGATCTGAACGGAAATGGGTTCTTGTAGTAAATGTGGCCCGAGTAACCGGCTCCTGAGACGGGTTTCGAAAGGACTGTTTTTATAAATTCACGAACCATATAAAGCAAACGATGCCCCCAGCTGCACCCATAAGCAGGGAGCCTTCTCAGTGCAAAGCTTACAGTGAAAAGGGTGTTGCGGCTGCACTTCAGGAAGCGGGCCTTTCGCTCTCCTTTTTGGACCGTCATATTTTTGCATCAACATATAACTCACATGCGCCACATAATTAATACATGTGAATCTGAATGTACTTGTAAATCACGTGACTCTCATGCCTTGCAAACAATCCACTCTTACCCCACCACAAATCAAGGCAACCCAAAAGAAATGGATCCCACTGAGAGTACAATGGCAGCGAGGAGACTTTCACCCCAAAAGCCACATGCTTGCAGGCAGGCCAGGTGTCATGCTCTACGCAGTTGATAGAGATGAAAAGGACCTGCGCGGATGAGTCTGATCTAAACTTTACCACTCCGAGCAGGGGCGGTGTCTCTTGGTGGGCTGGGAACACACATTTCCCCCACCGTGGGCTGCCCATTTACTGTGGTCTCGGCCACCACCATTCTCAAACATGTTCTTCGCACACCATAGTTACATAAAGACTCGGGGGTGGATTCACAATACGTTACTGCTGTAACTCTGACTTTCTCTTCCCTTTCCTAGAGTAAGAGTTCTACTCCTAGTAACCTCTTTGGGAATTCGACCATCAGATGCAGACACATCTGCAAAGCTCTGGCGTTTTATAGAGCTCCTATATCACAAAACAGTCAGTTTCACAGCGCTGGATAACCTAGTTACCTATTACTATTATTATAACCCACAGCGTGTGCTCAATGTATTGTCCTGGGTAGTGTGGGGGGTGAAAGCCTGAGTTGGCTATCAAACCTATGAAGCACAGCATCGTCCTCTAACAAAGCTGAGCTGGTTGCACCTGAGCTGTCCTTCCAGATCAAGAATCCACATGAAATCATTGGCCATTTCAAAAGAATGTTTCATAAAGTAAAGGATAGGAATCACCACACGACCATAGGGAGCTAGAATGGTATTTTACAAATGTTATGCAATATTATGTTAAAGCATATTTATACCGCGCACTATCACCACCGGAGTGGTCCCCTGGCGCTCTGGCAGATCTGAAAAGCAAGAGGGTAGGGTAAGTTAGTAGGACTTACCAGGAAAAGGCACAGGAGAGCAGTGATGTGTTGTTGGCAGCTTCAATTCGGTTTACACTGTTCGCTGAGCGTGGGTGTGATTTATTTCCAGTCGGTAGCTGTTGTGTGCTATTGCGCAAGGCTATGTGTGGTTTGTTTCGTTGTTGTGGTGTGGTGAAGTTTGTGCGGTTTGTTGTGCAGTATAGGTATGGTTGTGTTTTAGAATATGAGGGGTGTGAGCAGAGGGGTGAGATTGTTAGTGGAGTTTGATTTAGCAGCAGACGTCTATCGCACCTCCTACTCTCTGGCCGCTTTTGATACGCCTCCCTAGTAGTGCCGTGCCTCCTCCTCCTCTTCCCCCTCCACCCCATGTCCTGGGTGGTATATTTCTGCACCCATTTTTCTCTTTGGCCTATGCTCGTACACACCTGCCTCTTGTCTCTGACCTTTTGGGGTGCATCTGGGGGGTGGAGGGGGTTGGTTGGACCTTTTCTCTGTGCTCTCGATCTACCTGGTCCCCGTGAACCTTTGTCTGTGGTTCAACCTGGGGCACTCCCATCTTCTTCTTTAGACTCAGTGTCAATGTGACACAGAAGCCAGCTGCCAGGGTCAGGTAAACTGGCTGCTCTCTTAGAAATGTAATTATTCTTAGCGCATTCGACATGGAGTAAAAACTAGGGAAGGGACTATGAGAGAGTGAGGAAAGAACTCTGTAAGGTAGGTGTAAAGGCTGCAGTAATGTTGGCTCAGCTGGATAAACACACAAGTCAACAGTAAGACGAGCCTAGAGGCTTCCACAATGACAGCCAATGACAGCCAATGAAGAATGATTCTATCCATACTGTATTTTCGGAAGTCCATTGGAACGATAGAAGCACTGCCTGACCTGTGTTTGCTCCACGCTTCCCCGTCGTTTTTGTGTGTCCCATGCAATCTTCACCTCTTCTGTGGTCTTCACACACTCTGGATTCTGTTTGACGATCATGCACTCAGCAGATTTTGTATAAATAAATAAATACTGACTTTGTTACATTTTTATTACCAAATACTGCCTAGTGTTTCCATGTATTTCTCTCACCGTGCAATGCTCTCTATTGCAATGTGCCTTGGCATAAATGGTGTTTGCAAGATAGATAAAATTGGTACCATTGAGTTGGGTAACAGCAAACCCTACTAATCTATTGTGGGCGCATAGGACATGGGTGCGCAACCCTCTGTGTAATCATTGCAATAATGGTCTGAATCTTTATGGACCAAACTCTCACACAGCTACCATGGCTGGGGATGTGGCCCAAGACCTTAAACCCTTGGTGTACCTTATATATGGTGCACATCCACTGGAGCCAGTTCGATCCGCATGCAGCTGTTAATTCCAATCCAAATTAAAATCAATTGGACCTGAAAGGGAGCCTCACATTGGAATAATGAGCTATTCAATCAGAAGACTTGAAATGAATACAGAACAACGCGACAAAGGTTTCAGCTAGACCGGGAAAAAAAGCCTGTTATCTCTCGTAGCCACTAAAATCAAGGATCACATCTTTAAAAGCAAGATGTTTTTCAGCTCCAAATGCTCCCAAATGATTTACACCGCCATTTCAATAAGATGCAAACCAGTTTCAGCCATCGCTGCTGGAAACAATTCACTTTACGGACATTGCTATTTATTTTATTTTAATATGTTTTTATTAGCATTTATGATGTACAGTAACAAACATTCAAAACATTGTAGTATCAACAGGTGGTTTTCAGTTTGAGTTTGTAAGGGATGGCCATTCTGTATTTCAGAGGAACCAGCATACCGGGTGTATCGGGGGCCGCAAGGGCAAGTGGGCCACAGTTCCATTTTCATCTAGTGTCTGACTATAATCACTTTTACTGCAACCATACCCTGCCCAGGCCTGTCCCTTTCATGTGGGGTTATCATCCGATCGATGGAACATGTCCCACACCATTGTTTTCCAAGCCTTTTACGCAGGGCTCGCCTTCCCACCTTCCCTTGCCACACCGTCACCCCACACTCTGGTTTCCGTCCCCGTCCAGTGCTCTAGCTCAACATACATCTAGCGTATTGCGGGCCCCCAGGCTTTTTCCACGCCACTGCAATGGCTCTCTTGGCCAGCAAACATACCATGTCCATAAGTTTGACGAGGTGCCTGAATTTGCTCACTCTCCTATAGGCTCCCAGCAAACATTCCTTCGGCGTCCACTCGTATCTCAACGTCCCTTCTACAGGTTTGTTCTATCTTGTGCCAGAAGCTACGTATCCTGGAACACTCCCAGAACATATGCATCATGTCTGCACCCTCCGACGTACACCAGGGGCACAGTGGATCCGTGGCGCCACAGAATTTAGCTATTCTGCTAGGTGTCATGTATGGTTTATATAGAACATTCAACTGGATCAGTCGGAATATAGCCTTTCTAGACACTTCACTGGGGTATTCCAATATCCTCTCCCACTCTTTCTCCGTTATGCTGGCACCCAGGTCCACTTCCCACCCCTGCTTCAGCGCATCGCTCCTCGGGTTTGGTCTATCTGCAAGCTGCCCGTATATTCTGGACACCGGTTTCCACCCATCACCCAGGTTGTGTAGTAACGTTAGTATTGGCGCCGCTGCTGGCTCCTCAGGCCAACTCTTCCAGACGTTTCTCGCTACTCTCCTAATCCTCTGGTACCAGAGGAACTGGCCGCCGGGTAGTCCCTCGCTCTCCACCATAGAGTCAAATTCTCGAAAGGAACCCTCCTCATACATATCGCCCCAGTGGAGATGCCATACCTTTCCCACTGCCTGGTTCTCGCCAGGTCTGCTCTGGTTGCACATACATCTGCCACTAGTGGGCTTTCAGGCGAATATGGGTGATCTTGCACCATTAATTTCAAGGCTCTGCCCCAGACCATTCTGCCTAGCTGCACGATCATCAGTAGTGCTCCGAGACACTTCACCGGCACCCATAGCACCCCCTTTAGGTGCACTGGTGCAACTAGCTGCCTGAGTATTCATGTTTCCGTGGTTGCCTCATCTGCCAACCACTTGGACACATGGCTAAATTGCGAAGCTAGGAAATATCGCTCAAAGTCCGGCGGTTGTACCCCGCCTGTTATATGTGGCAGCGTGAGTGTGCTCCAAGACAGCCTATGTCTGGCAGGGCCCCAAAATAGTTCTCTCAAAGGTTTCCCCAGTAACCCAAAAAAGTAGGTCGGTATGTAATAAAGGACGTTATGGAAGAAATGCAGCAACCTTGGGAGGCCTATCATTTTAACCACTGCCACCCTGCCCATAACCGACAACGGGAGCTTAGCCCAGAATTTCATGGAGTTTCTCAGCCCCTGTACCACTAACATTGTGCTGCCCACATGCGTCTGTTCAGGTGTGTGCTAAATATTCACCCCCAAATATCTGAACATGTGTCTTTGCCACCGGAGCCCGACCTCTGGGATATTCGCCTCGCTGACTCTTCCTAGCCCAGCCAGTGGGAATATGCACGATTTCTCGGTGCTAAAGTGAATCCCAGATATTCATGCGAAGTTCTGCAGCACATCTAAGATCACTGGTACATTGAGGTGTGGGTCTCTTAGACAGAGCCGTACATATAACATGACACAACATGATACTCCCCTCCCACGCTTATGCCTGCATCAAAGAATTGCTTTCTTATATATACAACTGTACAACTATATATATATACAACTGCTGGCTCCAAGCCCAGGATGTAGAGCATTGGTGACAGTGGGCAGCCCTGGCTAGTTCCCCTTTGGCTATCCCACAACGCTGATACCATCCTCCCTGTTTTCACCCTCGCCACCGGCGCTTTGTAGAGCAACCTGATCCATCTTATGAAGTATTCTCCCAGCCCGAACTGGGTCAGGGTAGCCATCAGCCACTCCCAATATATGGAGTCAAACGCCTTTATAGCGTCTAAGGAGATCACTGCATATTTTTCCTGTTCATCTGTCATCTGTGCTATAATGTGTTGCAACCTCTGTAAGTTCCCCGCTGTGCTTCTGCCCTGTACAAACCCATTCTGATCCCCATGCACTATGGTCCCTGTCACTTTTGACAGCCGTTTGGCCAATATAGTCATAAGAATTTTGATGTTGTAGTTTAACATGGCTAGTGACCTGTATGAGCTGCACTCTTCCGTGGGCTTCCCTGGTTTTGGGATCGGAACAACCAGAATCTCCCTCATGCTTCTAAGCAGTATCCCTGAGTCGAATGCTTCCCTGAACACTTCGTGCAGGACCGGGGCCAGTTCTGAGCTGTATGCTTTGTAGAACTCAGGGGGTAGCCCATCGCTCCCCGGGGTTTTGCAAGTGGCCAGCGGCTGTATCGCCTCGCTCACATCCTCAACCGTTAGTTCCGCGCCTAGTATTTCTCATTGGATATAGTCTATTGTGGGCAGCCCTATCTCTTCCAGCATATCTGTTATGGTTTCCTGGGGAACCTGCTTTTCATGGCGGTACTGTTGGGAATAAAAGTCCTTGAGCGCATTATTTATTGCCATTTGCGTGGTATGTGTCTCACCTGTTTCGTCTTTGATAACCATGATCTGGTGTTTTGGGTTTTCCTTCCTGCACAGCCATGGCAACAATCTCCCTGGCTCATCACCCACCCCATGGGCCCTGGTAGTCTTGGCTATGTAGTAATACTTTGACAGTCTTTCCCAGGCATTTTGGCATTCCTCCCTAACACTCGCTAATTCAAGTTCTATCTTCCTCGGTCTTTGGGGCAGTAGCCTCCAGCTGTTGGATCCTCCCCTCTCCCTTTTCTATTTTTTCCTTGAGCAGTTTCCTTATTCCGCCCGCGCTGGCAATTACTTCTCCCCTAACCATCACCTTCATAGCCTCCCATATTGTGTCCCAGCCTTTTCCGCTCCCCACATTAGCGTCCATGTATTTCACTATTTTGCATCTAATGTCCTCTTAGAAGGCACGGTCTGGGAGGGCGTCTGTTGGCATGCACCATAGTGGTATGGGTGGTGTAGGTCCCTTCATTTTCCACTCCATGACTAGCGGTGAGTGGTCTGAAATTGATCTGCAGAGTTAAGATGCCAACACTATTTGGAGGAGGTCATTCTGTCGATCAATAGGTAATCAATTCTGGTGTATAGCTCGTGAGGAGACGAGTAGTATGAACATTCTCTTTTCTCAGGGTGCATTTCTCTCCATACTTCTGCTAGATCTAGGTTCTTTATTACTTAGTTTAGTGTGGACGAAGACCGTTTCATCCCCTGTGGTGGGGGGTTTGATCTCTCTATTGTGGGATTGTGGACACAATTAAAATTCCCCCCCCCCCCCAAATGAAGAAACATCTCGGAATGCGACTAGCTTTGTGCTCAGTTTGGTCAGGTACACTGCCGTTCCGCATTTAGGGAGGTAAGAGTTAACTATACAGATTTCTAGCTGTTCTATGCTTCCCCTGATGATCAGATATCTCCCTTCCGGATCCACCTCTTTAGTGAAGAGCCTGAAGGGCACTGCCTAATTTATCCACGTGTATACCCCATGAGCATATTTGGAATTGGTAGCCCCAAACCCCTGTCCCCCCCCAGATGGTCCAACACTTTATTATTACCTTCGGCATTGAGGTGGGTTTCTTGCAGCATGGCTATTGAGAATGTATTCCTCCTTAAGTAGGATTTAATTCTAGTTCTGTGCATATATGTGCCCATCCCTCTGACAATCCATGTCATTACCCTTATTTCAATTGCCATCGTATCCTATTGCTCCTCGATAGCAAGCTTTCTTTGAAGACCATGTAACAAACCAAGAAACAGTCTAAATTCAATAGTCTGCACCCAACAATTGCAGTTAACTGGTCCCGTTTAAACAATAACAAATAACCACACTCAGCAACCGCTCTCCAGTTGCAGCGCTCGAGCGCCCTCGCACCATCTTGGCCCATCCGGGTCTTCATGTGTAAGTTGGTGCGGTGTCAGTAACAGGCCGGCACCTAACAGTACGCAGGGTGGGTCTTTACCCTGGTCAATCTTTCAGAAAGCTCTCCCATTCAACGTCCTCAGCTCTGTCCTCAAGTGCCGCATTTCTTCTTTCTAACTCCGACAGTATCTTCTCAAGGCTGTTAGTAGTGTCTATCATCTCTTTCAAGTCTTTCTCTGTGTTTGTGACCCTTTCCGTGAGATTGCGAATGTCTTGCCGCATTAGTTGCATATCCGATTTGACTTCCTCGATCTTTGCATCGATAAAGAATTTCAGGGCTGCGATTACATCCAACACCTGGTTTTCTTTAGTCCCAGTTTCCTTGTCTGTCCGGGGAAGTTGTACTGCTGCTTCATTTTGTGGTTGCCCTTTAGATGTAACAGCGTTGAAGGAGTCCATGATTGTGGTCTTCCCTTTACATTTCCCCTTAGACAGAGACATGCCGCAGTGTCACTCAATGTGGCTCCACCCCACCCCCGTCTAGCCCTCTGAATGCCACCTGAGTCAAGCAGCAGTTGCAATTTGTCTATTGCACTGTGTCTTCGGCACGTCCCTGCGTGCTAGTAGTCCTGGGCGCGGTCTATGGAGCCGCTTTTGTCATTTGCTATAGGGCCTTTCCGTCTCAGCACTGGGGTATGGTGCCCCGTTGTTTGCGTGCTGATCTTCTGTGCTTCTTAAACTGTCGCTACGTGTTGGCCGGGTCTCAGTGTGGACCCAGTTGGCGTGCGCCCCGAGCGCCTCCATTGCGATGCACAGCTGTCTCGTTACCCCAAGCTCCCATGCAATTGCCTGGCGGGCCGCTTAGGGGTTTGGCGATCCGCTATGTCACTTACCCATGCAGGTCAGGTAGGCTAGCCTGCCAGCTCAGCTGCCGAGTTACTTTTGTGGTGCTTGATTATACAATGTCTCACCAGCTCCGCAGCAGGAAGCGTTATATGGGCTGCTGTGCTATGTTACCAGCTCCCAGTGCAGTGTGCTGCGCTTTCCTCTGCCCAGGGGGCAGTCTCACTTTGCTGTGTTTTCCTCTGTGCCTTCAACACTCTTGTCGCCAGGGTTGAGTCTGCAATCCGGCCTCAGTAATGACTTTAATACACCCTTAGTTCTCCTGTAGGGCATCTACCTTTGGGCAGCTCGCTATGTCCAGTGTGTGCTAGCTCCCCTGCTCCCAGGTTTGGGCTTTGTTGGTCTCAATCTGAGCCTCTGCGCTATTTTAGGTGTGGGAGGCGGTCCACACAAGGTGTGTGTGTGTGCTGCGCCGGTGGAGTCGCTTCGCCAATCCATGTGTTGTCTCCTATCTCTGCGACCTGTTGCGCTCTT
Organism: Ambystoma mexicanum; assembly: GCF_040938575.1. Classification (NCBI taxonomy): domain Eukaryota; kingdom Metazoa; phylum Chordata; class Amphibia; order Caudata; family Ambystomatidae; genus Ambystoma; species Ambystoma mexicanum. The sequence continues at coordinate 1,026,677,053 of NC_090928.1, read as the reverse complement.
CCTGTAACTGCCGCCCACTGTGAGTTAATTATTGCTGTGCATAGCGGCGCGCTTCCGCAGCATCAGTGTTCACTAGTCTCATTCCCGGCTTGGGGGCTGCTTGGGGGCTGCACTTACGTATCCCTGGGGTTCCGCAGTGCGCAGCACACTGATCTCCCGTTTTGTGCGGTGGACAGTTCGCGCTTGACTCACTTCTTCACGTACCTGCAGTCACGGGGCATCCAGGTTTTGTAGTTCCTGAGCAATGCGTGCTCCGTTTGTCTCCAAAGTGTGTCGCGACTCACAGGTCACTGAGTCGTCAGGTCTCGTTGGGGTTCTGCCTCCGTTTCTCCAGCATTCGATCCCCTACCATTCCTCCGCAGCTGCCGGGTGTGAGCTGCCCTGGTGGTGGGGCCACGTTAGTCCGCCCTTCCTTCTCTCCTTGACAGCAATCAATCACCCGCTAAGTGCAGCCATGGTATTCAGTCGCACCCACAGTGGTTCCGGTTCCCCAGCAGTGTTTCACACCTCTGTGGGCAGCTCTTCCCCATTCACCGCCTCTGCCAGCTTACTCAGTTCGAGTTTCACGGGCAGTGGGCACAGCCTCTGTGCCACAAGAGGATTGAGCTGTCCGTTGCTCGCCAAGCTCCTGTCACTCCAATGTCGGCTGAGCCCCTCCCCCACCACTTCTCAGGCCATCGCGCGGGCCGCCAATTTCGCCGTTCCAGGGGGGCTCCTTCACAGGTTCCGTTTCTGCTAGGTGGGGACTCTGTTTCCTGTCAGACTTTCCCTCATATGATGCAGAATTGCTTTCTCTGCATAGAAATGTTGTTTCTAGCCTTATCGCTTATCTTTGTCAGCGATTTATAGGATCTCAGAAAGGATCAGGACGGGAGCTCTGTCCTGGCACATCCTTACTCCATGAGCTCCGGCCACGCCCCCCTACGGACATTGATATTACTAACCTTGTGTTGCTTGCAAGTCTATTGTTTTAGCCTCTCTTCACTCCTTCAGGGGTGGGTTTCTGCATGTTCGTCTCCAGGCAGAATCACAAAGGTGCCTTATGGTGATAGAATCACGATAATTTACATTCGTGCAAACCATCGAACAGGGGACATAGAGGTAAAGTTTAGGGCACAGTAGGGGATCTGGGAATATGGTGACAGGTGGCGGGGACAAGAAGGGGTTAAAGCAGTGGTCAAAGTTTACGAAAGTAGTGGAACTTCCCTGCTGGCCACCCCGCCACCCACAAACCCCATCAGCATGTCCCTCCCACGTGCAATCCAAACTGGCAGACAAACACACCTGCCGTTTAAGGGAATGTGCAGTGCACTGATAAGTTTCAACTTCTTCCTACACTTCTATTTTAAAACGAAACCATTCCGGAATGGTTACTTTTTAAAATAAAAATATAGGAACAGCAAAACCTAAATAAAAAGTAGAGGAGCACCGATCCCAACTGACCCCACCCATATCGACCACTGTCATGAAGTGGAGGATGTAGAGCCCCATAATAGGCAATGTACTGAACCATGGCAGATGTTTTAATTTTTGTTCAAATGGTGTGACCAGTCATATATGTTTTGATTGTTAGATGCAGGAGTATAAACTGCCAAAAATAAACCAGGTATCTTGGAAATAAATGTCTTGAACGCTTCCTGGGTTTCTTCAATCTCTTCTTAGTTATTTTTTGTATTATCTCGGTGTACTTTCTTGCTCACTATCTTGGTATCTCCTGTTGATTACATAACTTGGTTTCCAACAAAAGTCATTTAGATGCTAAATTCTTCAATTGTGCACTATTACTTTAGTTATGTTGTTTCATAAATCTGTGGTCTTCAGTCCTATAAGCAGGAAATACATGCTATATTGTTCATGCAGTTGGGATTTTGTAATAGTGGTAGGGTGACCAGATTTAAAAAGTAAAAAACCGGGACAGGGCAACTAACATAAATGTAGGACTAACTATTGAAAGTGGCTGTCAAGGCACTACACTTCAGTCGCGTTTGAACAAGAAGGGGGTTTAAGTGTTACTTTATAATACATTTATCACAAACTAACACTATCTTAAGTTGTAAAATACAGCATTTCTTGTGTAAGAAATTGTGCATTGCTGTCTCCCAGCCATAAAGACCTACTACAAAAAACTGGGACCACTTCAGTTTCCAATGGGAACGTAATCTTGAAAAAGGGGGACGGAGCACCAAATACCGGCACAGTCCCGTCCTACGGGAAAAAGGCACCTGTGGCCACAAAGACTTGTGCAATGTGGCTTGTGTTATTGCACCTGATTCGTGGAAACATTGGCATAAGTAGCCATCTGAGACCAGGCGCATACAACATCTGGGGCATAATGCGGAGGACGTGGTGTATGTAAAATTAATGGTTTGGGGGAGTGGCAACGAGATATGCACAGGTTTCCCAAACAAAGACAGAGAAAGAGCAAAATCTCTTTGAAACTGAAAATTGCATTTCAGTGATTAACAAAGGGATGTTTACTGGTTAGTAAGCAATTGAATATTGAATGTGAAAACAATTACCCGGAAATCGGAGCATCCAGAAGCTTTCTGTTCTGATCAAGAACTAATGATTTTCTGTGGTTAGCAAACAAATGAATATTGAATGTAATTTTAACTGACTGTATACAATATACTTTGTGGTTATTAAGCAATTGAATATTGATATATATCTGTTTTAATTATTTTTCTGTAGAAATGTTCGATAAAATAGTACGCCCCTGATGAAGAGAGTTTCTCGAAATGCGTTGGGCAACATGATCATTAAAAATTGTATGTGATCTATCTAATTGTGATGCATATTTACTGTAACAAAAATAATCAATCAAATGCTATACATTGAGAACTTTAAGACATAAGGAGATAAAAGTCCTATTGGACAAAGGACTAGTATTTTTTGTTAATAGTTGGGCTTATTTTTGAGTCAGAGATAGGTGGTCAGCATTTGTCAGAATCACAAGTGATTGGATTCTTTCCTCAAGGTAGTTTCAGATGCGTGATAGGCATGGCACGTGGCAATCATAGTGCTGTTAATCTACTTTACTCTCTATGGTGGAGACAAAATATATAAACCTCAATTCAAGTTACGGACTTTGACAAGGTGCCACACAATAATTATAGGTTAATTTGTCTCAATGGCATATCTTTTAGCAAGGGAATGGATGGCTCCACACTTCTGGGCTTCCAGCTGAGCCAAATAAACGAAAGGGCCAAGAATATATGATCACTCATTCACAAGTCATTGTTTAATAGGCTGCCCTGTCAGCTTGCTAAATAAACATTCGAGCCCCTTCAAGTCTCCTTACTTCCTCCATCCTTGCTGGAATAAGAATTTTAAACAAGCAGCATATCAATAGATAATTGCCACATTTTTAAAGAATAGTCGCCACAAGGAAGACATACGGGCTGTGTAGTATGGGTGCTTTACACATATGAATAATAAATGCCTCAGTATAGACACCGAACTCCGATTCGTACCTTCACAGAATTCAATAGTGCTCAAGCATGAGAGAAACTGGAAGCAGCAGGGAAGGTACATGCCATAGACAGGGGGCACCGATTAGAAGTTTACCAGGAAGGTACAGGTATCTGAATACAGACTCAGATTCGAAGCAGGCCATGGTTTCAAGTGATGTTGCCATGAGTGAACAAAGGAACAGATCAATTTGTGGTGTGCAATAAATCAGTGGCGAGTATCAATGGGCTGGGTGATTTGCTCAGGGGCAGCATGCTTGTCTTGGAGGCAAGACATTTACAAAAAGCATGGATTGGAATCATGGTCCTGTGCTGAGAGACTGGACTCTGCTGGTAAGATAGCTCAGCAAGTTGAGCTCTCGCTGCTACAATATGTGTCTGATATGCAGGTTGCAGGTTCAAATCCCGGCAAGGCCACCTCAGCCTTTCAACCTTCTGAGGTTGCTAAAGGAGTACCAACTCAGGTTGCGTGATATTGTATGCATGTATGTTCAATGTAAAGAGTTTAGGCATAAGCACTATATAAACAACACATCATTATCATGAGGTGTGATATAAGAACCCAAAATAATTCATCATGAATAAATACGATGGAACACCAGTTGAGCATGAGTGAAGATTCTTTGCCGAGCCTAACCTAGGAACTAAATTACTCTTAAGGGTTAACAATTTTGAAATATTTAAGGACTGGTTATTTTGACAGGTTGGGCATTATGTGATTAAAGTAGTTGCCCAAAATCCACAATTTGGTTAAAGTGGTAAACTGGGATTTGAATCGAGCCGTCAATTTCCAAATTCCACATTGTTTCCTATTTCTTGTCATGTGGCAAGGTACATGTATTTGGGAATGCTTGCCTTCGAAAAAGGAAAATAATACTCTGTCTTGCAGAACTGACTTGGGAAGTATTCAAAGCACATGATAAACAAACATCAACATATTATAGTCTATACATACCATCATACTACCTAATGAGAGTCTTAAATAGGTCATCTGGGTTTTATTAGTGTATATTGAAGTTTTAAATATTCACGACAAAAGAAACTGTGTGAAAAGGTCAACAGCTTAAAGTCATTGTTTGACAAAGGCCTGCAGGTTTCTATTCATTATTGCTATGAAATTAAATACATTGTCCAGGATCACACACTTTGGTAAAGTAGAAAAGGGGGGATTTGAAACCTGTCTGCAATTTCTGCACTTGACCACATTGTTTGCCATTTCTTGTCTTACATCAAGGAGGTTTTATCTGTAAAAGTTTGACTTGCGTGAAGTAAACTCATACCTAGTTTTGCATGCTTCACTTCGAAAGTACATACATAACATGATATACCAATATGATAATATTTCTAAGCAATCCTCATGCAAAAGGAGCATGACTATAACTTTATTTTCTCCCTCATTCACGTAGGTTTACATGTACAGCAATACTAACTAATGAAAGCCTAAATAGCTACTCTGGATTTTGTTGCTGTATTTTAAATCTTTGAATACACCTAAAAAAAGAAACTATGTGATAGGTTCACTTGCTTATAATCATTATTTGATGACACAGACTTGCAGATTGTTATTTAGGATGTAAAGCATGACATTTAAAATGTTAGAAACAAACGAAATCTTGTTATGTCAAATGAGCAACCCTGATAACAAACAGGCTTACAGTTGGTCACTGTCTCGGTCCGAGGACTGCTTGCAAACAAATTAAAAGACCAGAAAATGGGCTAAGCAATGCCACCTGAATGCGAGAAGGCAAACCTTTTGACAGAAGACAGCACAATACTTTACAGTGAGATAATGTCATTTGTCCAGGGCCACAATGTAGTCTGGTGGCAAAACCAAGATATCAGCCTCAACACATTGGTTCCACAGTCTCAGGTTTGGCAGCATATTCACCTCTTCTGACTAATGATCTTCCTTGCTGAAGGCTATCCAGTTTTTACAACTCTTGCTGGCTGTACTGAGCTCAAGACCTGTACTATAGTGATGCTACGCTAGTTTGTATAGGTAACACTTTCTAGTGCAGGTACATTGTTTTAATTGATCAATTCATCTTTAATAAAGTGCTTAATACCGGAGGCCAGTCTCTAAGCGTGGGCCCGGGGTTGAAACATGTGTTACTCTGTGTTGACTTGCTTCCAAGACAAATGCATTGCCCCTGAGCTATCCTCGTTGCCCATTGTTTTGCCAAAGTTTATATACTAAAATGTATGAAACTCAGAGACATGAAAGACTGAGTGTGCCTTACTGGGATTTGGTACTGTGATCTGGCATCTGACGGCGGAACTATGAAACAAGTGCTTAACACACTGGTTTATCTTCTGTACCATTAAGGCACTCAAACACCTCAATATGCACTCTTACTTTTCTGTTTTTTTTGTTATTATATGCAATCCTTCCTTGATTGCGTATAATTAATAATTCCTTGTTCGCCAGCATTTTATCAAAATTCCTGCTCAGCATGCACTATGTAGTTTATTTCTGTACTGTATTCTGCATTTGGCACTTTCTGATTGTGATATTTTTATATTATGGATGGCTGTTGCTGTTATGACTTGTGCATAGTGGATTGTATTGCATTTCTAATACCATGATAATAATACTAATAGTAACACTCTTTTTGTCCTTTTTAGTTTTAGCTATTAGGTGCTGCTTAAGCACAATCTATAAGCCAAATGTATTACAATGGAGTACAAATAGGAGGGATAGGACATGTAATGAGGGGCACAGATCTTGTTAACATTGTTGGCTATTTACCCTTCCATCCACTGACTGCCCATTGCCATGCTAATCCCTTTGAGCGGGTGTTATCAAACAGTAACATCAAATGTTGTGCTGTAAAGGCATGAACGTGTTATTTCTAAGCAGTCTTCTAAGAATTAACGGCTTAATTGCAGCTGAAAATGTGCCACTGGTATAGGCAAAATTACTTAACAAATTGTGTCTTCAGCCACTTGATATGTAAGCTTTGAAATCCTGTTCAAAACAAGCTTTGGCAAAGGCAACACTTTTGGCACGTGCAACGGTATTATTTAGGTATTTGCCAGACTATGCTATGATATGTATGACCAGACACTCACATCGTTTTCCAGCTGGGGGAATTGCATGGCCACCTCGTACTATTATTATACTGCCTGACAAATGCCTATTGCATGCCTACGTTAAAGTCAAACTGTTGACTTTGCAAATGTTTGTTCTTACTTTCTTTTTTCTTCCATTCTGTCTTTCCCTTTCTCTCTCTGTCACGTCCGTTGTCCTGTGGCTCGCTTTGTAGCTCGAGTCCTCTGCACCTCCCTCCCTCTCTTCCTTCCGTCCTTCCTCCCGTCCTCCCATCCTTCTTCCTTCCATCCTTCCTTCCTTGAATAGAGACGCGTCTCTACCGCCAGGTGGCAGAAGCTGTTTTTAAGACTATTCCGCATTTGCTCATTTTAGGGACTGCTCATGGGTCTCAAGTTAGAAATAGGTGCAGTTCCCCCCCTGCACAACAAACAGCATGCAGCAGTCACGCTTTCCCTCTGGGAAAAAGTGACCCGCATGTACAGTGATGCCATTGATTGCCACTGCGAGTGTTCCGCCCCCAGACAGCCTGAGGCCCAGGAACTCTTTGGTAATAAATTGTGTACAATCTAGAGCAGACTCTATTCTTCGAACTCATTGAGGAATGCACTTTAGTTTTGCTAATATACAAATAATCAGCGCCGTAAAAAAAAATCCATGTAGAAAGGTAGCAAACCAAAGCTCGACACATTCACCAAAGAATAATTACTCACATATGGGGCTTTCTCAGGGTTTAGAATGCGCTACTGTACTGGCAAGTCACAACAACAAAAAATGTGAGCCGTTCATAAAGTAAGCACTGATTAGAAACAGAGAGCAGAAATGGATACATAGATACCGCAGCAAAGGCCACAGGGCAGAGGAGAACAGTGGCTCCCCTGTGCCGAGGAGAGGGGAGGCGGGCCTGTGAGTAAACAGGGCGAAGGCAGGGCGCGTGCAGCGCCTCGTGCGAAGACCTTTCAGCCGGGCCCCGGGCACACGACCCTGATGAAGCAGACACCGAATCTGCGGAGTCACAGCACAATGATGGAGCTGCCACATTTTATGCTTGAGAACTTCAATTTCGACTTGGCATCCTGTTGTGCTGGGCTGGCGTCATTTGGTTAGCATTGGAAATAGTTGCAGCCGAGTCTGTTCAGTACCTTACACTGAGTCATAGATTTAACTGCAGTGCAAGTCTCTGGGAGAGGAGAGAATTGAGAGCGTTTTGGACAAGCTCTCACTTTTACAAACGTTGACAATAATAACTATCCTTCACATGTGAACAGAACCCCTTTACTTCAATTGAAAGAAACCCCATGGCGCCTTAGTAGCAGTACACCAGCTGTCACGTGACCGTGCACCACTAGGCATACTTGATTTCTCAATTGCATGACAATCTTACAATGTTTCACAAACCTGGCATTTACCTCCTAGCTTCCGGTCACTCAGGAACCCAGCAATTATATTACACGCAACTGTACATTAATCGCAAAACTTCCTGTCTCTCATGAACCCAGCATTTACAGTTCTTGTTACTCAGATCTATTTATCTCCAGTTCCAACATTCTTGGGACGCATGCAGCAATATTAGAGAAAATGTGCGCCGCATTTGCGCCATTCAAAACAAGCACTGACATTGCCAACAGTTTGGGCTTTTGCGTAAGCATAGGAAAATCACTTGCCAGGCACTTTCGTAGTGGTGCTAACTGGCCATTCATGGTCGCAGGTGATACATTGTTGTGAGTACCAACATTCTTGGGATGCATGCACCAATAGTAGAGAAACTTTGCGCCACATTTACGACATTGAAAACAAGCATTGGCAATGCCAACAGTTTGGGCTTTTGTGTAAGCATAGGAAAGGAACTTGCCAGGGACGTACATAGTGTTATTAACTGGCCATTGATGGTGGCAGGTGAGAAATAGTTGTGAGTACCTGGGCATCTAATAGCATTGCCTGGCAAATGCCTAATATTTATACTGAAGCCAAAACAGTTGGCGTTGCCAATGCTTGTTTTTAACAGGACTTCAGTGAAGAACACACATACTGCTTATAAATTGATTGGTTGAGGGAAGACCTTGTTACATAAACATTATTACACCAGTATTGCCTTTGCAGCTCCAATTAATTCATTAACTCTCAGAAGACTACTCTGAAAAAACACTGGCAGGCACTTTGGTGCAAAGTTTGGCGATAAGGCTTGAATAAAGTGAGCACAAAAAGTTCCCATTAGGGCGCGTTTTGGGCAAGTAAGGGCAGGAACTGGGTGGTAATGGCTAAATGGATTAGCATGCCATGGGCAGTCAATGGGTGGGCAAACAAACAACACCTACAAGCTGTGTGTCCCTCCTCATATGCCATTTCTCTCTATCTGTATTCTAATGCAATAGTCCAGTTTATAGGTGGTGCAAGCGCCACCTAACAGCCCAAACTAAAAATGTCCAGTGCATCTTCTATTCCAGGGCAGACACAGTGCAAAATACATATGCACCTGTACAAAGTTTCTGTAGTACACACCTGAGAATAAATTCTAGAATTGATGTGCAACGGCACGGCCCATGTACAAATACTAGTGGTCAGGCACTGGAAGGGAAAATTCTTCAACAATGTATAAAGGGCCTTCATTGTGGTTAGAGGGCGTAATACAGAATTGTATTAGGAGCCTACTTAAGATAAGATGAAGGTGACCCTTATTATATCTTTGCATCTGCCTGCAGAGGCCAGGGGACCCAGAAGAAGCATCCAGAATTGATCTAGGGACTCCCCCGTGACCTCTGACAAAGTTACTTCGGGTTACTTTGGGTATATAAGCACTGTGCGTTGGGTGTCCATTCACCCGGGCATCCAAGGAAAGGGAAATCAGAGCTATGGGTTACTACTATATGCTTCTTTATTTCATTCTGTGTTCCCTGTTAGCCCCTGATTGCTCCAGGTTGCCACAAAAACACCTTGCATACACCCCAAAAACAACATTAAAATCTAACTCCAACACAGCACTAAAACAACTATTTGCATACACCTGCACCTGTGAGTACTCTCTGCTTCATAATTACTGTACTGTCTCTCAACACTGTGCTACCCACCTATAATGCATTCACTCCTGCTCCTCCTGCTGCTCCTCCAACTCACCTCTCCCTATGCTTTCTCCAATCATGCTACAACTTCCTCCTTTCCTATCCTATTTTAAAACTCATAACTTGAAACTCCCACTAATTCATCTCTATTCCTCCTCCTTCCAAAAAACAAAGCTGACAAGCTACCCAAACCTCGTCTAACACCTATCCACCTCGCTCCCCTTCCTCTGATACTCATCTTCTCTCCTCTTCCCTACCTCATCAACTGAACATTGCACTCTTGAATGCTCAGTCTGTGTGCAACAAAACTTCCTTTATCACTGACTAATTTCACTCCAGCTCTCCTCCCCTAGACCTTCTTGCTATCACTGAAACCCAGATTTATCCAACTGACACTGCCACTCTGGCAGCCCTACATTACTTCAAACTATCTTTTATTCACTCTCCTTGACTGATTAGTAGAGGTTGAGGCATAGGACACCTGATCTCTTGTGCCACATCAGACATTCTTGCTCATCAGCTAGTCAAGCTTATTGCCCCGTTAGTGGCCTCTCACCTAGTTAAACTCTTCAACCTGTTCTTCGTCTCTGCTTGCTTTCCCCCTGTTTTCAAAACAGCCACAGCCATCCATCTCCTAAAAAAGAAAGGGGCTGGCCTCACCCTACAAGATAACTTTTGCCCTGTGTCTCTCCTTCCACACTACTCTAAAGTGCTCGAAAGGTTTGTGTTCAACCATCTTACCAATATGACCTTTCTCACACCTTCTCTACTTTCATCTCCAAAACTGGAACAACAGTTCACCTCAACCTCCTAAATATTAGAAAAATCAAGCATCCCCTTCCTTTCACCAAGCATCGCTTGTCTTCTCTAAACTGGACTGCTGTGCCAGCATCCTCTTTGGTATCCCCAGCTATTATTTTTGTCCTCTCGACAAGATCATTAACTTCACTACCAGGACTCTCTTGGAACTCTCTCACTTCACACCTACTTCCACTTGCATGGAATTCTCTTCCACCGGACATACGAGAAACAGTCCATACAGATTTGTTAAAAAAAAAAAAAAAACTAAAAGTCTACCTCCACGCCTCTGATTTGCCCTCTTAACCTACCTCTCACCTCCCTGTTAGCTGACATGTGTCCTTCACCTCTAACCTGCTTCTGTCCCTCACTTCCTTTGCCCCCACTCTAGCACTTAACCCATCATGGTCACATCCCAAGCACAGCTGGCTGCACCACCTACCTCCACTTAAATATGTCCAGTGTTCATTGTCCTTAATCTATCTATGTCTACTTATGTATTGTCCCCGGTGACTGTTCCATTTACTCCCCTCCACAACCTGGTCAGATTGTCCCTCAAACTCACCCCATTGTAAGCAACTCACTGCTCCCAGTCAAATCTGATTTCCGATCTATTGTATGTTCTTTTGTGACCAAAAGAGCATAGTTTCCCGTTTATATAAATAAATAAATAAATATAGAGGAGTCTGAGCCCACAAGCCAAGGCACGTCTGCAGATGGATTTACTGAAACCTGCTCTGAACAAGAGATCACATATTCTGTGTAATCTTGTGCAATTGGCATTTGTAGTTGCACCATTCATTTGTGGGGTAAGAAGACAGCCCCAGAGCAACAGAAATGGAGAGGCCACGCTAGGCCCCATTGTGAGAGCGAATCTGGCTAAGTGTGGAGTTCCATTGAAATATAAAAGCCAGTACAGAATAGTAATTTCGACTTAAGGCATAGTGAATGAGAGAGGATGGGCCTCCTTCCATTTTGTTTGAATGCACAGGCACTCAGCTGAAGAAAAGTGTGACTCAGAACTGAAATATTACTAACATTGTCCAATGGATTCCAAAAAAACAATTGGCATTGCAGAAGCTGGCTTTGCGTAAAGGCACATGTGATAGATTTAAAGCTGCAGAAGTGCACATGGAAGGAAATAAATACATTTGAAATACTGTGCATTTGGAAGCTAAAAAGGAGAAATGATACCTTACATTTAAGAAATAAAGTCAAATAACCAATTGAGTTTTCAGGAATACAGAGACTTAATTTCAGCACATAAAATGACAACATTTATAGGGAAAGGCCTATTTCTTTTTGTGTAAAAGTGAACACTGTTTTCTTATGTAACTATGGCCTATCTGTGTGTCTAATATCCAGAAGGAACTTATTTCTGTTCAAACATTATGTGAGGAAAGAGTTTCTTTCTTGCCAGAAGGCCCTGGTGACTATTGAAAGTTACATGTACACAGTGGGTAAATGTCATATGCTATAGCCTTTCAGAATTGTGAACTGCAACTTTATCTCTGAACTCAAACTTCGACCCCAAGACCTTTGGGGCTGGGTTTATCAAGGAAACAGTGTTGGAGCTTCAGTTAAAAATATAAGAAATGTTGCAAGGGAGATTGGAACTATGGTGATACAGATAACATGACCAACAGAAATTACCTTTAAGGCCAAGTTCCCCATTAAGGGTGCATTAGCTCTGAGCAAAGGCCCTTTGAAGCTCAGGAGAAGAGGCTAGAATAAATATGGGGCAGCAGATGGCCGGTCACATGTTTAAAGATAAATTAAAGAGTTGTTGGGGGCCATCTGAAACTGATGGGCCCATGTGATGCATTGCCATTGATTAACATTGAATACATTTTCTCGATTAAAAAGTGCATCATGTGTCCCATCAAGCTCATCTCGGGTTCATTTTAAAGGGAATAAAAAGTCAGTTGTGACCATGTACGAATGAAATTTTTGTGATGTACATAACGTAAGTTATGATCAAAATTATGATTCAGGCATTTTCATACATCTGAGGAACTGGAAATTCGGTGAAGTTGTAGATGGTGGAATTAATGTTGGAAGCATGTAGTGTCAGAGTTGTGACTATTACGGTGCAGCCACCAAGCGTGAAAAATGGTGGCTCCGCCCAGGAAGTGCGTGACGAAATAGAAATTTGTATTTTCTGACTCGCGAAAAAATGTAGAATTAGAACATATATAGATGTATGTAGTTATCTGAAAAATTAGCATAGCTGCCATGTTGTTAGATTTTCAGTACCCAAAAAAGGTAAAACCCACCTGCCATTTTGGGATGACGAATATTTCTCCTCCCTCAGCCTACATCATCCATACCTCCCAACTTCTGGTCCTATCAGCAGTCAGTGGGTGCCTTGTTGGGAGGTGAAGGGAGAGGGCTAGCCAAGCCTTACAGTGGGAATTATGTTAATGTAGGAGTGTCATCAACCCTATAAGAAGTCAATTTTGCATCGGAACTGGGCTTTTCCACTTTATTCCTGTATATAGTCTGCTGTCAGACTCTTGCGAGGAACATCTAGCAGAGAAGCCTCCATTTTTGCATCAGAGACAGGGAAATCTAAAAACTAGCTGGGGCCCCATCAGAGGGGCCAAAGGAAGTGTGGGTGCTGGAAAGAATCCTTGATTGAAGCCCTTGACCACACTTATGCTATCCACATAGGAGCCCTGGTGTTTCCCTAGATGCCCCCTAATCAAGGCCTCCCATGTAAGTAGATGTATCCCAAAACTATCAAAAGTGTGGGAGGAGGACTGCCTGCCTTATTCTCCATCTAGCATAGAGGGTAGGAGGGTGGTACTGGGAAGATCCGTGGCACATTTTATTAAACCCAATTCAAATTAATTCTACTATAGAAAACCACCATACCTATTTAAATGTAATTGTGTTAGGAACAGCCCGCCTTAATCCTGTTTGTTGAATTGTGGGTACAGGGGAAGCTGTGTATATCCTTAGCGCAATGAATTGAAGTTAAGTCAATTCCCATATAGAAAGTCTGGGGGATGAGTGTTGTTAGAGTTTGAAACTAACAGAGTTCATGCCCTGTGTGTTAGAGCCGGTATAGACAATAAAGACTTGAGTACTGTCCTTCTGAAATCCCTGACTCCTGTCTAGAAAGGGGGGCCCTGAATCCCAAAAGAAGCCATCTAAAATGCTACCTTTCAAGAGAATGTAAAGTGTACAAATGCGCATCCCCAAACCAGAATTGCCAAGCATTGCATGTCCTTTGAATGTGTGTTTAAAAACGATTTTCCAATTGAGTTTGTTTTCCCAAACATTGCTTTTCAAATAAAGCCAAAATGATTTTCCAATTAGTTTCTTTCTCAAACATTCCCTTTCTAAAAATAAAGGCAAAATTATTTTCCCATTCAGTTTCCTTCTCAAACATTGCCTTTCGCAAAATAAAACCAAAACGATTTTTCCATTGTATTGTGAATGTTTTCTATTGGTTAATTTGCAATTAAATCTGAAGTTGTAACTGCATATTTCAAAATGTTACCTGTGTTGTTTTAATAACCGAAAGTAATTTGGAGTTCTGATATTGTGTAGTGCCGCAGCATTGGTGGTTGATGTTGGTTGCTAGTCTTCTTTGTCAACTCTTAAACAGATAAATATATATATATTCTTACTAATCAGGCGGCATGGTTCCCAGCTCTTTTGGGGCATAGAGGGTATTTGTTGGGGTGGTGTGAGACGGGTTAGAGGCCTCACTAAAGTTGAATCTGTATAAGCGCTTTGGGTGCGTGCCACCTTGCTTGAGGGGGGACTCCCTGAGTTGAGAGTAACCGCCTGATTAAACGCAACACATTTTACTCCAACACTTTACTTTTCCAGACTTAGTGAAATGTCACATCATACTATGAGATGACTACCGAAACTAAAGATAAGGAGAACCAGTCCTAGCTGTCAACCAGCTACGATTCAGGAAAGGTTTGTGCATGGTAAATCAGGCCCTGAAACCTTAGCTGATTTTCTCCTTGTGCGTTACAACCAGAGAGGGGATTTTGTACCAGGCTTTTATAGACCTCTCAACTGCCTTTGGCCTCATGGACCAGGGGAAAACGTGTGAGTCCTTGAGAGGCATTGGTGTCCAGTGGGCTCCTAAGGCTTCTCATTATGGTCCACGGGAAGATGCAGGCTGTTATGAGGCACAACCACAGAGGGGCTGTTCAGATGCAGAACTCTGATTGGTATCACGAGGGCGACAAGGCACGGTGTGTTGTTTGCCCCTCTCGTTTAACTTATATACTAAGGACTTGAAAGCCGCCCTGAAAAGTTAACTCCTAATGTTCGATATCTCGGTTCCCATAGATTTCCACTACTATTTTACACAAAGGATGCAGCTCTAATGGGATGCCCTCTTTTTTCTTTAAACCGGTTAGTTAAGGGATACACCTCATTTATGAAGTCAAAACAATTGAAGCAAAGTGAGCGATTCTAACGAAAGGAGGTCCAGCTCGCACTTACAGAAATATTTATTTTTGACTCTATGCCATTATCACAAGTGAAAGACATTTGGCCGCATTACAACTCTGGCGGTAGCCATGCCGTTAAAAACGGCACGGCTGCCGCCAGAGTTGCATTTTTTCTGGCACCCCGCAAATGGGCAAGAACCGGGTCATGCCGAGCTCGCTGGACCCGGTAATTGCCCATTTGCAGGTGCCGGAATCAAGGGCCTCTCGATCCCCATTCTGCCCCATAGGGCTGAATGGGGATGGGAACGTTGGATGCATTGGCACATTCAGAGTTGTGCCGGTGGATCCGACGTGCTCTGCTCGCGGGTGCCGTTACACCTGCCAGGAAAAACCTGGCGGGTGAGACGGCACCCGTGAGCAGAGCTCATAGTATGGTGGTCCGGGAACTATGGTACCGGCATGCTTACCGGTACCGTAGTTCCCGGACAGCCATGTTTGTAATGAGGCTTATTGAATGGTTAGCCAGGGAATACTTTTGTAGGGTAGGCAAAAGAGATTCCCATGAAAGTTCGATGTATACAATAAATAAATACAGCCAAACAAAATCTTGAAAATACTGTGTCTATGCATCAATACTTATACTTTACCTGTGGAAGCTTGCACTGTTGACACATGATTGTTAAACAAACAACTGTGACTATTTGGGAGGATGGCTTAACATGAAACATAAATAAAAGCCCACTTTATAAACGAGGCAAGGAAAACGGGCAAAACTGTGTGACTATACGTTTGGGCTGCCAGTCTACCAAATGTATTTTACAGGTTCTCAACGGCCAGTCTTTGACTGTGTATGGTTCATCAGTTTAGACGTTTCACTATCACAAGCAGATCCAGAAAGGCAAGATTCGTGTTTTGCAAGCAATTGGCACCGTCAGCCAAGTCTGCTCCAGTGTTTACTATTCAATTGAAATAGGCAGTGGAGTATCAAGAAGATGTCATTGTGTTTGGGACAGTGTTATTATAGCTCTGGACTTGTTCGACCAGGCAACCTTGTTGAAAGGCATATTGGAGGTGATTGGACTTAATGAGATGTCACTGAATATAGTGTCTTAAAAAATGAAGGAAGGACGGATAATATTAACAAGTCCCACTGGTTCCATTTCCCAGCATCAATTCCGAGAATTGGTTAAGCCAGTCAGGCATATTATTGATTGATTGATTGATTGATTGATTGATTGATTTATTTATTTATATAGCGCTTTATACCAAGGCGCTGTACAGTGGAACAACAAAATACAAAATAACAACATCTATATTATATTATCACTATCTCGATTGCAAAGCAGTCGTGCCTTTGGATCACCCACTCTTGATTGAATTTGCCCAGTATTGAATTGTTGATGAGGAAATGAAAGGGGAAAGGAGCGTTTTGAGTGTCGCTGCCGGTTGTGCCCAGACAAAATAAAAACAATGTTGCACTAAACCTAAATTTATCTGGCATATAACAAATTAATACTGCAAAGGGGGGCACGGAGGAGTAGTGGCTTCCCAGCAAATAAGGAGGCTCAGAACAGGAGCTTTTTAAGTTGATTAATGGCAAACATTTTTCTCAACTTTAAAAAAAACAATACCACAGCAATAACACCTCTTGGTGGGGGAATTACTGGGGCAGGTAATGACCTGTGCTATCTTGAAAGCCCCCTTGAATGCCCCCACCAATGGGGTTTATTGCTTAAATAAGACAGGAAGGATTAGCTTTGTTATTACTTGACGTATATTTCATACAATGTAGACTAACACTCTTTAACCTTATTTTAGCCCCTGATATGTTTACCACACAAGTCTTTAGAAATGATCCCATAAAGTTAGCCAAAATTAGAATAAAACATACAAGACAGACAAAGACATTATAGTATTACAATGCACAGATGTGTATGAGGAATTATATTATTCTTAATGCTATGTTAATCTATGGTGACTAATGAGCTGTTATTTTATGTCAAGTGATGTTTCAGGTAAAGTGTTTTACATTGAAAATAAACAATTGAACTGAGTGCTATTACTATATACATATAGGGCAGTACCTTCGCCCTTCTTATGCTAATTTGACCATGGGGTGGTGGGAGGCTACTTTCTTATCTGATTTACTTTCTTTGAGTTTTCCAACACAGATTGTTTCATGGTGGCGGTACACCGATGATGTTTTTATTATTTCGAAGGGAACTGAAGTAGACTGGTCATTATTTGTTAGGAGTATTAACACCAATCTGTCCAATCTCAAATTCACGGAATGCCATAGCCACACTGGAAATTGTTTACCTTGATATTATGGTCACGCTTGATACATCAGGTATCCATACTTCCCTATACAAAAAATCCTCTAATACTGGCCTTCCACTGCATGCTACTAGCTGCCATCCATCTTCCTGGAAGAAGATTATTCTATATGGCGAATTTATTCCCTTTCATTGCAATTGCACTGACATCCAGCAGTATGATCAATGCTGTGCTCTGGCTGGAATGGGTTTCCTAAAGCAAGGTTACAATAAAAAAAATCATTGAATCTGCCTACTTGAAGGCACAAGGCCTCTCCAGGGACAGTGTTCTACATGGCACCGGCCCTAACAATTAATCAAGAATGATGACCCTCGACTTATTGTCACTTTTGACAATGCATCCCCTGAATCCGTAAAATTGTCCAGAAACATTGGCGCATACTTACTTTGGACAAGGACCTATGCCCCTTACTTTCTACACGTCCTACGCTAACCTACAAGCGAGTGCCATAACTTAAGGATATATTAGTGTCAAGTTTTCTGCTTCCTCTTAACAAGAGCTCTGTGACTAATTGGTTATATGGGTCACCCTCAAGCTTTACTAAATGTTCTAAATGTAAAGTGTGTACTCATGCAACGGTAAAAAAGTCATTCAAACATCCGATCACAGATATGGATTATGAGGTCAGATATTCCATCAATTGTGAAACTGTGTTTGTGGTATGTGTACTTTCGTGTCCTTGCTTGAAGTGGTATGTGGGCAGTACTACCTGCAAACTTAAAGTAAGAATCCTCCAGCATTTTAGAGCCATAAAACATTCCGATCCGACATGCCCAATGGCTAAAAATTTCAAGCAAGAACATGGGAATGACTTTCACCTATTAACTTTCTTTGCAGTGGTACATGTTCCAATTCATCCAAGAGGGCGTGACTGGATTTTGAATTTAAGGCAGTTGGAAACCAAATTCATCCTTGATTTCGACACTAAAATTCCTAATGGACATAATGTGGACGAGGAGTGTTATACCTTTCTCGGAGTATAAATATCTGTACTAGCTCAATTCTATTCATTTACAATTGGTTCATGTTGTTATTTTACAATTGGTTCATGTTGTTATTTTACTTCGCAACATGTGCTCATCTTTGTTGTTTGCATTTTGTATATATGAGGTCCCCTATGGCTGATGGACCTCCATGTCAAATATATGTTTTATTTTCGGCTGCTGAATCTACTTAGACTACTCGGGGAGCTGTCTGTTATTATCATCTATGTTGTGGTCTATTTCTAGCTTACTTTTCTTTGGTCATGTTCGTCAATGTCTCTTTTGCTTCTCTAGCTAGATTCTGTGTCACTTATTAAAATACACAGGTTACATATAATTAGGTACTTTGGGCACATGTGGTAGGGTTCAATAGTGTTTTTGATTCATTATGATCTGCATCTATTTGTTGGCAAGAGTTGTGGTTGTGGACTCGTCCTTCTATTATGGTTTATGCTAACTTTATTTCTATGTTCAAACCTGAGGGTGGAGCATTGATACATAGACATACATTGTGGTATTTAATATTGTGGACCTGAGCATTCTATCTTTACATTACGGATAACCCTGAGCAGTTCCAGTGATTTGTTGTACCTATTTGGTGCACGTTTGGTTTTGTCTCTGTAAAGACACCTATGGCTACTTATATGTCTATGACAGGTTGCCAGTGGACCATTACAGACCTTGGATGGTATATATGTTTTGTCACCAAGGTTATACTATCATTTCTGTACTGTATTATGATGCTGCTTAATTGTTGTGCACTTGCACTTCATTTCTGGGTTATCCGTCTTTTGTGCATTTTTACCACCAGATATGTGTTGTTAATTGCCATCATTTATGGTTCCATTTTATTATTTTGCCTATTGTATATTAATGCTGCAACACCTCTGCATCAACTGTCTTGCAATATTTTGCATTTCATTGCCAATGCTGCAACATGATCAATGTACTATTTGCACTTAATTGTAAATGCTGCTATGTGTTTAATATTGCACTGATATGTTATACTGTGCGTCATTCTTATCCATTCTTCGTGCACTACTGTGTATTTTAATGTTGTTGTCGATATATGATCAATGTATTACTTTGCACCATATTGTTAATGCTGCTATATGTTCAATATTACACTGATGCACTATGCTGCACCTTGCTTCTGATGATGCATTTAGGATCTCAAATGTTGCGTGATTGCCATTATGTGTATAATATTGCAAAACATTGATTACATTTTTTTTTATATATTGTGAGGCATTGTTGATATAGGAACACTGTAAGCCTTTGGTGGTGACACAAGGCTGCATTTGGATATGTTCAGTTTTACAGCTAGCGGGTGTCCACTTTGGGTTTATGTTCTATTACTTTCCATAAACGCTGAACTATCATGACATTCGTCTGAATAATGTATACCATTTCGGTATTATACTGCATTGAGTCTACTCATCCCAACATGTCTGCCCTCTATTCCACACTCAGACTGGCCGGTGTATGCAAACAGTGGACACAGTAATAGGACTAATAGTTTTATCTACACTGCTTTCTAGCCTAGTCCCCTTTACGTGATCAAGCGCTGAGTCGAGCGTTGTCAGTAGGACGTGCCCTACGGCGTCCTGCCTCTGTTGTATGTGAACGCTGTCTGACTTTTTTTTTTAAATAAACTAATTTTCAATTTCTGATATGAGTTAATAATATTTTGGGATTTACTGTTTTGGAGATTGCTGTCCTCACCCGGAGTGCAGTTTGGTTTCCTTCCTTTTTGTGTATATATATATATATATATATATATATATATATATATATATATATATATATATATATATATATATATATATATATATATATATATATAAGCAAAAAAGCTCCTGCAGTGCACATGGCTACTCCAGGAGGGTAATCTAACATGGCCGCAAGAAAAGGCAGTAAATGTTTCAAAAAAGCCAACACAACCTCAAATACTGTTTACTATATTGTGAAAGAGTTAAATCAAGAGTTGAACAAAAGCGCAAAACAAAAGCACTGTCTGAATAAAGTGCAAAATGCTTTAATTTTATTTTCTCATAAAATCTGCATAAAAACGTATAAAAACCAAAACAGACTTACTTAACAGTTTGTGAAGTCCTAAACGTGTAGAATAACGGCATGCATTCCATCCCTAAACAGTACTTGAGGTTGAGCTGTCTTTAAAATAAAATAAAATAAAAAAAAAAAAAAAAAAAAAAAATATATATATATATATATATATATATATATATACATATATTACACAGCCACGGTAATGGCTGTGTAGTTATGGTTAAGTTGCTGTTTCCATAGGAAGAGCACTTTTTGGGCGGCCTATAACGAATCCTCGCCAAACTTTGCAAAAAAAGTATACTCTGGATTATTTTGCAAAGTTTGGTGATGTTTGGTGCAGGGGGGCAAAAGTTATGGGGGGGTCCCAAAACGTCTTTTTTTCCCATAGACTGAATGGGGGAAAAACTTTGCGCACGCCTACAGGTCAAACCGCTGGACGGATTATCACCAAATTTACGGCAGGGGCTTGGTCCCGAAAGCGTGCTTTTGTACATTTGGTGACAATCCATCCAGTAGTTTCCTTTAAAACGACCCAAAAATATGTCTAAAAAAATGTGTGATATCTATGTCTGCTCCGCGGTCACACATCCCTGTTCGCTCCGCGGACAAGATACCGATTGGCCAAGGGGTGGCGTCATGACCGCGGACACGCGACGTTTTCGCCGATTGGCTGCAGCGAGCCGTGAGGTGCGTCAGAATGTGTGGATGCGCCCGACATCTTGGATCCGACGACAGCGCAGTCGCCACCAGAGGCGCAATGCTGTTTCGGAAACAGTTTTGGTCTCCTACAGTGCTTGGGGAGGTTCAGAGAGTAAGAGATTGGTGAAATACTGTACTTGTTTAGGTGGCAGGTGTTAATGATGTATTCCCCATGCCCGCCTTGTCCCGGATGTTTGTAAGTACTGAAAATGAGGGGTCTCATAAGGATAGTACTTCAGTCCGTGATGTGCGCAGGCAACTTCAAACTGTTCTAAGGACACACGTGGTGTTAGCGAACATTACAATTGAGTACATGCTGTAGTTACTATTTTTGTTTGTATGGGTGTGCTACTAATTTATACACTGCCATGGGTGTGATATGCTGCGGTGGTTGTGGTCAGGGCCTAGAGTCTTGGGTGCATGGCCGTAGGCCGTAGGCCATACTCCCAAGACGCTAGGCCCTTTTTGGGTCTACTCCATGGTGCTCTCTATCTCGCCTATCTACTCGAACTGCTTCTCCATTGACTATCCTGCTCTCCTCACTAAATCCGGTAGGAAAAAGTTTAAAAAGGACATCCTGGTCTCCAACCCAGGCCTCCCTATCGCTGACACCTACACGAGCGCCTGCTCCAAGGAAACTCTCACTGACATTCTCTTTTTCGTGCCTTCACCTGACCTGTGGACCCTTCACATGGTCGCTGTGCTCTCTCCTTTCTCCACCTCTCCCATAAATGGTGGCACCCGTTGGGATGTCCTCTTGGCCCCTTTCCACTCCTCTAAAGCCATCATTAATGTCTATGCTAACGGGACCGTCTTGGTCCAAGGCCCTCAGGCCAACCTTCACCTCTTTGATAGACGCTTCCCATGCCTCATCAACTTCCTCTCCGCTCCCGCTGTCCCCCCTCCTCTGTCCTCGGCTACCTTGCCTCTCCCCTCCCTCCCTGCCCCTTCTCTTGCTCCCTCTTCAACTCCTTCTCTAACACCTCCGCAGGGCGTACCTCTGATCTGTACCCCTCCCCGGAAGTTTTTCAAGGATGGCAACCTTCTCCACATTGCCACTCTAAACTCTCGCTCTGCCATCAAGCACTCCTCTGATATCTGTCGCCTTCTTGAGGAACTGGACCTCGACGTCCTCGGTCTCACTGAGACTTGGTTCACTGCCAGCTCTGCCACCAGCTTTGACACACTCCTACCTGACGGCTACAAGATCCTCTCCGTGCCCAGGCCCAACCGTTCAGGGGGTGGTGTTGCCCTTATCTTCCCTGAGTGGATTCCTGCCACTGTCACTCCTACGCAGACCTACTCCTCTTTTGAATGTCTTGTCTGCCGACTTTCTCTCTCTCCTAGCCATTCCCTTACCGTGGCTACTATCTATCGGCCACCTGGTCAAATTTCCTCCTTCCTCTCTGAGTGGGCTGACCTCTCCTCCTCACTCCTGTCCTCAACCAACCAACTCCTCTTTCTCGGTGACTTCAACATCCACCTCGATGCCTCCTGTCCCCCCACTGGTCTCTTCCGCGAACTCTGCAACTCTCTCTCACTCTCTATTCTCCCGTCTGGGCCTACTCACTCTGCAGGGCACACTCTTGATGCTCTGATCTCTTCTGACCTTCCCCTCTCCCTCCCTCTCTCCACTCCTCTCTCTTGGAGCGATCACTTTCTCCTATCCTCCCACCTCTCCCTCCCTACCCCACAGGCAAAGCCACCCTCTTCACTGCCACCCACCTTCTCGGTCATCCGACCCATGAAGCGCGTGTCAGCTGAGGCTTTCGCTGCTACCTTCTCAGCCCCTTCTCCCCCCTCGGCTGACTCCCACCCTGACGTAGCCCTCTCCATGCTCTATTCCTCTATATCTGATACTCTCGATATCCTTGCCCCCGTCATGAGAATCCGCCTGAAGCCCAAAGCCAAATGTAACTCCTGGTATGACTCGGATCTCGTCACCCTAAAACGCAAGTGCAGGGTGGCAGAGAGGAAATGGCGTGCTTCATGTTCATCCTCTGACAAACTGGCCTGCCGCCTGCTCCAAAGGCAATACCGGCTCTCCGTTCTCACCAAGAAGAGAGCCCTTATCCAAGCCCGCATCTCTGAGGCATCTAACAACTCGGCCGAACTCTTTAAAATCTGCAAGGAGCTGGCCAACCCTGCTGCAGTCTCTACCTCTCCTGTCCCCTCCCAGGCCCTCTGCACTGCACTGGCCTCGCACTTCATCTCAAAAACTCAGGACATCCTGTCCTCGCTCTCCTCCTCTCACCTCCCTCCCTCTCTTCCCTGCTCTTCCTCTTGCTCTCTTGCAGCCGCCCCTCCGCCCTCCTTCTCTGCTTTTCCACCTTTTTCTGCTGATGAGGTTTCCAGACAAGTCCGATCTATGAAAACCTCGTCTAAACAGGTTCACCCCTGTTCCTCCAAAACCATCAAGGACCACATCGACTCCCTGGCTCCTGCCCTAGCTGACTTTTGCAACCACTCATTCGCCTCTGGAGTCTTCCCATCCCCCCTCAAGCACTCCCTTGTGCACCCCCTCCTCAAGAAACCCTCTTCCGACCCCTCCTGCCCGGCCAACTATCGCCCAATCTCCATTACTCCCTTCCTGGGCAAGCTCCTGGAGAAACTGGCCATCTCCCAGCTTAACCTCCATGCTGAATATGTTGGTAATCTTCATGACCATCAATCCGGCTTCAGAGCGGCCAGAAGCACGGAAACTGCTCTCCTGAACATCCGTGAGGACCTGCTCCTGAACCTCGATTCCAACACTCCCTGTGTTCTCATTCTGCTCGATCTCTCCTCTGCCTTTGACACTGTCAACCATGCCATCCTGCTCAACCGTCTCCGTGATAACCTGGGTATCACTGGTCAGGCTCTGGCATGGCTGACCTCTTTCCTTTCCGGTCGACCCTCCCAGGTCCAAATGGGCTCCTTCCTCTCTGACATCTTTTTCTCCACCTGTGGTGTCCCCCAGGGATCCAACCTCTCTCCCTGGCTTTTCAATCAGTATCTGGCACTCCTTGCCCACGCATCGCCGCTCTCTGCCCCCACTTTCAGTGCTATGCGGACGATACCCAGCTCATTTTCAGGCTACCCTCGGCCTCCTCCTCTCCTTCCCTCATCTCCGACTGTCTGTCTGCTATCCAGGAATGGTGTGCCGCCAATGACCTCTGCCTTAACGCCAGTAAGACTGAGATTCTACTCATCGGCACACCCACTCCCTCCTTTCCTGCAGCTCTCTGGCCGGCCTCCCTTGGCCCTCTTCCTGCCCCTACCTGCAAAGCTAAAAACCTCGGGGTCATCTTCGACTCCACACTCTCCTTCTCTCCTCATATTTCTGACGTCTCTAAGAAGTCACACTACCAGCTGCACCTCCTCAGAGGTATTCTTCCCTTCCTCTCCTTCCCCCAGAAGCTCACTGTCTCCCGAGCCCTGGTTCTCTCAAGGCTGGACTACTGTAACAGCCTCTATCTTAATCTGCCTGCCTCCACTCTCCGCCCTCTGCAACTTATCCAGAACAGAACTGCGAGACTTGTCCTTGGCCTCAAGCCCTGGGACAGTATCTCTCCAGGACTGAAATCTCTTCACTGGCTCCCAGTGGCTGCGAGGATTAAGTTCAAAACCCTCTGCATTGTCCACAAGGCCTTCTGGGGCCTGGGGCCACAATACCTTCAACTCTCTCTTCCTAAATATCTGCCTTCACGAGCCCTTCGCTCATCCGTCTCCAACTCCCTCATGGTCAGCCGCTTCTCGAAGCAACGAGCTGGGGGTAGATCTCTCTCCGCAGCAGGGGCCTCCCTCTGGAACAGCCTTCCTGCCTCCCTGAAACTTGAGGAGAACCATCTCCGGTTCCGGAAGCACCTCAAAACCTTCCTCTTCGCTTCTGCCTTCTCTCTCCCTCTCCCCTGCTAAACCTGCTAAACTCCCCACTGAAGTTTGCACTAAACCTGCATCTGGGCCACTCTGTGACCTCGGTCCAGGGCCCAGCCACTCTCCACTTGCACTGCCTCCCTGGCTCCCCCTGCACTGTGGGACTGTCACTGCATCCCTACAGCCCCCTTCCCAGCACTTGCTCTGCACTTACCTCGCACTTGCCACCAGCTGGCCCTTTTAATATTATTTATTATTTTATTACGCTACTTACCTTGTACTGCACTTTCCCCCCACCTCCTCCCCCTGCACTTTCTCCTTTTCCCCTTACCTCTGCACTTTCGCGATCTGAATGACACCTGGCCTAGTAGGATCGTTTGTCTGTCTTCCCCTTGTTTCCCCCCCTCCCTGCCTCGTCGCGCCTTGAAACACTTGTGTATAGGCGCGTTACAAATACCATATCATATCATATCATATCTGGCATATCACAGCTATACCTAAACCCGTAGTCTCGCATATTGATCAGGTGTTTGTGGGGAGGGCCTAGAGTCTTGGATACATAGCCAAAGGCCATGTACACAAGATCAAATTTGTATGTAGAGAATGTATAAGGCACTATGGCATTATGGGTGCAATATGCTGCGGTAGATGTGGACAGTATGTAGAGTCTTGGCTGCATGCCTGAAGGCCATGCACTCAAAAACACAGATTTAAGCACTGCAGTTATAAGCCACTATGGGTTTGATATACTGGACACCCATGCATTCACATATATATGGCCTTACACCAAAGACTATAGCCTCTGGCCACAACCACTGCAGCATATCACAGCTATATATACACCCGTAGTATTGAACATCAATCAGGTGGTTGTGGGGAGGGCCTAGAGTCTTGGGTGCATGGCCAAAGGCCATGCACCCAAGACGACATTTATAGGTACTGAAGTTACAAGCGAGAATGGGTGCGATATGCTGTGGTGGTTGTGGCCAGGACTTAGACTCTTGGGTGCATGGACGAAGGCCATTGAAGTTACAAGCCACACTGGGTGCGATATGCTGTGGTGGTTGTGGAGGACGTAGAGTCTTGGCTGCATGGCCAAAGTATATTGGACACTCTGAATTTCTTTGGAAAGTTTGGTGATGTTTGTTCTCGGGGGGGGAGTTATAAGGGGTGGTTCTCAAAACGTCTCTTTTCCCCTTAGACTGGGGGAAAAAGTATGTGCCCGCGGACATGTGGCGCTTTCCCTGATTGGTTGTGGAACAGCGTGAAGTACGTCAGCTTTCTTTGGTGCCCCCGCCATCTTTTATTCATGTTTTGGTGTACGTGGACTTCGCCATAAACACATACAAAACAAGACAGCATTGCACTTGTCACACTTATGTAATACTATTTCAGAAGGTGACCTTTAAGGAGGCTGGGATGGGATGTGGGAGCACAAACTGAAAAAGTGGATTTTTCTTGTCACCAAAGTCATACGGTTAAATAGAATTTCGTGCTCACTGTACCACTACCAATTAGTGCGTGTGGGTTAAAATGTTTTTTGAATAATATTGCCGTCAGATTGGGGTCCTAAATTTTGAAAACTAAACTCACCATCTGCACTGTTTGCTGGAACCAGCGATTCTGGAGGTGTATGGGAGTAGCGGTCCTCATAATTGGATTTCAATATGTTGTTGCAAAGTAAGAATGTATTTGCCTTCTGAGTGAAGATCACATGAGTTGCTTTTTTGGTTTGACACTCAATAGGCCCACGCATCCGAGTGAATGTATAAGGAGCCATTGTTTTTTTACCTTGAGCGAAAGGGAAAATTTAGAAGCAATTTAAGCAATGAAGGGGTCGAATAAAATAGAAATTGATAAGGCTATGTTTTAAAACGTTTGTAAGGCACATGCAATATCAGTCCACGAAGATTCTTCAGTGCGAATACATTGGTGTCTGACTTGCACAAAAAGAAAGGAGGCAGTAAATATTAAGTAAGTTTACTTTTGACCACTCTACAGCGACCCGCTTTTTAATTTTAAATTACCGAAACTCTAATTGTTACAATATAACTGAAGTATCATCTTTCTGCGCTGTTATATTTTTCCTGTAATAATGCAGAGTGCACAGGTTCTGCATTTGTATGGTATAACTACACTCATCCTTTTTTGACGTTAATATTTCTTGTTTGAAACGTTATGTTTGCACACATAGCTTTGTGTATCACTTTGCACGTTCTTTTGGTCTTGTTTGAAATGATGAGATGTACTTTTTTTTACTTGTCCATTAATTTTGTCTTCATAACTGAATTATCGTCTTCCTGTGTAGTTGCCATTTTCTTTCATCTTACGGCGCATAAAGAATCTCGGCGTTTGTAGCCTGTTACTATATTTACACATGGTCAATAGTAACATTTCACTAAAATGTCATGTTTGACCAATTACATTTGTGTATTACTTTGCACATCTTTTGTGTCTTTTTTGTAATTTTTTGCTTGAGGTTGGTTATTGACATTTATTTTCTGTTACGTTTTCCACCCAGGTACATCTTGCCGTACTGTCCGTGCCATGGTTTCCAGAAGCCGAGTGAGGGCTTTTTCGGACGGCAAATAGAACTGCTCGTGAGCGGTTGCCTGTCCATAACAATTATGTGGTATGACACCCTAAGCCCGCTTTGCCCGTACGCTGAATTAGCTATTCGGAGCAAAATCACATTATTTATGGTGCTGTAGGCCGAAGGTCATGGCGCCTTCTTGGAAATCACTGTGGAAACAAAGCAGCTGCTTTAACCAAGAACCTATAATTTTTGTATTGCAAAAAACAACGTGTTCCTCATCTTTAACATTTGCAATGACGCCCTTAGAACCATTGTTATCATTCAATTGAAAATGGGGTTACTCCGATGATCTCTGACAGTTTATTGTTAAATAAACCTACTTTACGAACTCTAAAATGTTAACGTTTTCTTTTACAATCCAGTCTATTATTTCAAAATGTAAGTTATTACGTTGTACGTCGCTGTATGTTTATTTACAGGTTCTGCGTCACGTCAGGTACTTGTGCTTTTTGCAGCCTACCATGGAAAGGGAAGAGGGGCTATTTATGAAACAACCGCCTTCCCTTTCTATGGTGGCTATCTTGAAAAAGGATTTTGTTTTGTAATCCGACCCGCCAAAGCCGCCCCGGATTATAACCAGTAATCCTATTGTTTAGTAGCACACGTTCTGCTTTGCAAATCTAGACTATTACTGGCAAAGATTATTGCGTCTATGTATTTTACTGAGAAATATGAAGTACATGGAGTGTATGAGATTTTTTTTGTTTAAATTTATTTACACTGTGAAAGGTCGCTCTTAATGGAATATTTGCTTTGTTTACAGGTGGCTTTATTTTTTGGTACGACAGGTAATAAGGCAATTTGCGAACGGCAATGAGCAAAGAGGCAACAAACGGTAATATGGGTCGGTAGATGTACGACGAAAAATGTTGTGCATTTGTTATTTGCAAGATAGTGGCACTGTTTCTCATGCTTCTTCATTACAGCAGTGCTGCTGTTTCTTGGGGAGGAGGGATGGCTTTAGCTGATGTCATTTTCAGATAAGTAGAACTTTTGCTAAAAATATATAATGTGTAGTGCATTGGTAATCGCTGCCTACCAATACGTGTTGGCGCTGTGTAAGGGAAATGTTGAAGGTGGACATTCCTACATTAATATAAAATCTATTTCCACACTGTCCACGAGGCAGAGATCTTACTGTTAAGTGTGTACTGCTTCTGGGACACGTCGCTGTGCTGTACGCCAGCATATTGTCATGTGGCATTCTTCGCAAGGTGTATACTGTTTAGCAAAAGAACCTTGTTAAAGGGACGTTATGGTTACGTTGCTCTACTGAAAATCTGTGACATTCAGTACAAAATGTTTTTATTAAAATGATGTTATACTTAAATTGACCTACTAAAAACCCGTAAAATTCACTCAAAAAAACTTTGTTAAGGGGACGTTATGGTTAAATTGCACTACTAAAAACCTGTGCAATTCACTAAAAAAACTTTACAAATGTGCCATTATGGTTCAAAGTAAAACCGAAAACCCCCTGAAATTCGCCAGTTATGGTAGGCGAAGCAACCAGACCTGCCCGCACCACTGTGCACTGCTAACACTAACACCCAGGACATGAAAGGTGGCATCACAAATGTCATTGATGACGTCACTGATGATATCACATGTGTAGCCCCTTTGTTGTTGTTCACTGCCATATATATATAAATATGTATTCAAAGAAAAAACTTTGTTGAACGAACATTATGGTTCCAAGTAAAATCGAAAAAAACCCTGAAATTTGCCATTTATGGTAAGCTAAGCAACCATAACACGTGCCACCACTGTGCACTGCTAAGACTAACACCCAGGACATCAAAGATGACATCACAAATGTCATTGATGACATCACTGATGATATCACACATGAAATACATTTTGATGAAAAGTCTCTACAATGAGTTGTGTTTATATTGTTGATAACAAGACGTCAGGAGTGATCGGGAGACCTATCATGAACGACTTAATCTATTAACTACTTAATCTATCAACACATCTCCCTCACTTCTCGCTCCTGCCGCTTCCACCTATTCAATATTCGCAAAATCCGCCCCTCTCTCACTTTCCACGCTACTAAACCCATAATCTCCTCCCTTATCTTCTTCCGCCTCTTCTACTGCTCTTCCCTACTCTTTGGACACCCTAATTCTCACCTTGCCCCTCTTAAATCTATTTACCACTCTGCTGTACGCACCCTTTGTCTCCTTACCTCCTGTGATTCCATCTCTTCCTCTCTCTTCTACCTTGGCTGGCTTCCTTTTCACTCACAACTTAAATTTCAATTTCTCTGTCTTGTCTTCAAATCTCTCCATGGTCTTGCCCCACCCTATCTCTCCTCCCTTCTCTCCTTCTACTCTCCCTCCCGTTCCCTCCGATCAGCTGACCATTTCCTTCTCACTTCACCTCCTCCTCCCAGTGCCTCCTCCCGTTTTCGCTCCTTCCAGCTCTTAGCTCCTTTACACTGGAACTCCCTTCCTCTTGCCATCCGTTCTTCCCCCACCTTCCCTTCATTCCGCACTTCCCTGAAATCTCTTCTTCTCCATCCTCTTCCTTGAATCCCCTACCCCCTTCTACTTCCCCCTTCTTCTCTCTTTCCTTGACTCTCTCCCACCCCTCCTTACCCCCTTTTTCCTCCCTCCCTTTCCCCCGCTTGCCCTCCTCCTCCTTCACTCTGCCCCGAACCTGTCCCTTCTCCCTTCCCCCCTTTTCAGTTAATTGCTCTTTCCATTGTTTTGTTGTCTGATTGATTCATATTGTTATGCTTCAACAGTTTATCGTTCATGTTTTATGTATCATGTTGTTCTTTGTACAGCGCTTTGGCGTAAGGCGCTTTATAAATCAATAAAATACAAAATACAATACAAATAAAGAATGTACTCATCT
The DNA here is from genome assembly GCF_040938575.1 of Ambystoma mexicanum. Taxonomy (NCBI): domain Eukaryota; kingdom Metazoa; phylum Chordata; class Amphibia; order Caudata; family Ambystomatidae; genus Ambystoma; species Ambystoma mexicanum. Next base: position 1,026,646,851 of record NC_090928.1, on the reverse strand, counting down.
AATATCATTGTATTGGAATGTTGTTGTTAATACAGATAATCATATATAAACATAGAGGAGGTCAATAACAATCTCTGTGATAATGAAAGATAATGCCCTCACTGTATGTACCACTAATTCTGTCTGTTAGACTACTACACTGTCATTGTTGTAAATGGGAACAATAAACATTTTGCATTTCAAAATATATATTTTTTTAATTGTTTCCTAGTTTACTTTTTCTACGTCGTGTTAGCATATCAATTTGTTTATAGACCACCTCTCAGCCTCCGATAACGCTTGCATTTCAGTCTAGAATGTCTGGTATAGACTTTATTCCAAACTTTCTGATTTGAGCAGCACCCTAAAATGATTCAATGTCCTTGTTAGTTTCACAGCTGCACATGATAATAGCTTTATAGACCTCGGGAGGGAGTCATGATCACTTAGAATAATGACCATTGCACAACTTGGTAGTGGGTCATTAACCTGCCTCAATGACTCCTCGGTTAGTGTGTAAGGAGTAATTATGGATGTGCCATTTATCATTTGAGAAATGTTGTAACCTATAGCCATGTTTTATTGCACTGTAATAACAAAGTAACAGGTATGTTATGTTTCGATAGCGCATGCCACATAAACATAGCATTAGATGACTGGCAGCGTGACTGCAACTTGCACTATTCAAAATCACCTACATTTTTGTGAACAAGTGAAGGTAATAGACCTCTCAAAATACTTCAAACACACAAATGCAGTAATGTGTGAAAGCACGTTCGTTTTTCACAATTGTGTGTTACAGTGCTAACTTGGGTGTCTGCTATGGCGTGGAATAAGCCACCTGTAACTGCCCCATACCAGGTTGTATTAGTTACCTCTGAGTTATTTGACATCTCACATGCACTGGTCTATGGCCTGTTCTTCTGTGATAAGTTATGCTGCTTGAAACAAACTGTTGCACAATTCCATTTGACTTTTCCTATATGATCTGTGATTAAACCTTATTTTACATTTTGCAATTTTATGATTAAGTTTGGTTTGTTACAGAAGTTTCATGATTTGATGAAACACCCTTGCCTAGATGATAAGAAAATCGCAGTATTAACTGGTTAAAGTTGTACGTCCATTAAGATGGCGCTCTTTCTGCTACTCTTCTCCAGCAACTGCCAGAGACAGCTCCGTCCTTTGGCTTCACCTAGTCAATGCTTCTTTTAAGCCAGGCTAGTCCCTCATAAATTAAAAGCTGGTCAGGTTTAACAACAAAGCCCCCTCAATGCTGTGAATTGTTTTAAATGTCCTCTATCACTTCGTTGCTGTTTTTATGCACGCACCTTCGATTAGAGTTGTGCACCGGATCAGCTACCGTGCACGTTTCCAAATACACTCTTCCTGGGCACTGTCAACCTGGTTTCCGCCCTGAAGTAGCGCAAAGAAATCTACTCTTCAGTTGGCGTATGTCGCCACACTCATCCTAGGTGTAAGAGGACCTGTTTGCTGATACTCCAGATCTCTCCACGGCTTTTGGCACATTAAACCATTAATTTTGATTAACTTTTTATTCACATGTGTGGGCATGGCTGAGGCTATCCTGGCTTGGTTCTCTTCCTTTTTGAAATATCACATATGTGCAGGTGAGTTCATGCAGGTCAATGCTGCGTGGTGTCACTCAAGTCTCTTATCATGTTAGCTATGCTTTAAAATATCTACAAGGAGCCTTTGGAAGATCTGGCTGTTGGCACGGGCCATTGGATGGATGTACATGCGTGCTGTTGACACGTAACTCTCTCTTGAAGTTAACTCCAAAAAACCGTACTTTCTTTTGGCTTATTTCGCTAGACAGGTTTTTCCTTTTCATAATTATCGATCTTATATTTCTTCTTTAATGACCACATTGGTCATCATTCGGGATCTTGCATTTTTTCAATTTCTTTACTAAACTCAGATTAAAGCTTTTATTTCTCAACAGACTTCCATTCCTCTGTGCAGCCTTAGTTTTATCATTCCAACCTAACTTGTCTTCCATCTTCCACCCTTGCACCTTTAAAAACTGTGTTCCATTCTGTGGCACTATTGATTATTGTGATCACCCCCACATTCGGGCCAATAATGCTATTGGCAATGTATTGTGCTTGTCCAATATACCAAAAAAACAAAAAAAAGGATCAGTGCTAAGGGAAATAGAAAACAGAGCAAGTTTCTTTTCTATTTCCATGGCAATGGTGAGGGCGAGGGCGTGGTTGTTGTGGGAAGACGTCGGCCTGGGGCTGACCAGGTAAGTGGGGAGGGTCAGGTCGGGCAGGAAGTGTCTGATGCCATTGGGCCTGTAATATTGCACTGTAATAACAAAGTAACAGGTATGTTATGCTTCGATAGTGCATGCCACATAAACATAGCATTAGATGACTGGCAGCGTGACTGCAACTTGCACTATTCAAAATCACCTACATTTTTGGGAACAAGTGAAGGTAATAGACCTCTCAAAATACTTCAAACACACAAATGCAGTAATGTGTGAAAGCACGTTCGTTTTTCACAATTGTGTGTTACAGTGCTAACTTGGGTGTCTGCTATGGCGTGGAATAAGCCACCTGTAACTGCCCCATACCAGGTTGTATTAGTTACCTCTGAGTTATTTGACATCTCACATGCACTGGTCTATGGCCTGTTCTTCTGTGATAAGTTATGCAGCTTGAAACAAACTGTTGCACAATTCCATTTGACTTTTCCTATATGATCTGTGATTAAACCTTATTTTACATTTTGCAATTTTATGATTAAGTTTGGTTTGTTACAGAAGTTTCATGATTTGATGAAACACCCTTGCCTAGATGATAAGAAAATCGCAGTATTAACTGGTTAAAGTTGTACGTCCATTAAGATGGCGCTCTTTCTGCTACTCTTCTCCAGCAACTGCCAGAGACAGCTCCGTCCTTTGGCTTCACCTAGTCAATGCTTCTTTTAAGCCAGGCTAGTCCCTCATAAATTAAAAGCTGGTCAGGTTTAACAACAAAGCCCCCTCAATGCTGTGAATTGTTTTAAATGTCCTCTATCACTTCGTTGCTGTTTTTATGCACGCACCTTCGATTAGAGTTGTGCACCGGATCAGCTACCGTGCACGTTTCCAAATACACTCTTCCTAGGCACTGTCAACCTGGTTTCCGCCCTGAAGTAGCGCAAAGAAATCTACTCTTCAGTTGGCGTATGTCGCCACACTCATCCTAGGTGTAAGAGGACCTGTTTGCTGATACTCCAGATCTCTCCACGGCTTTTGGCACATTAAACCATTAATTTTGATTAACCTTTTATTCACATGTGTGGGCATGGCTGAGGCTATCCTGGCTTGGTTCTCCTCCTTTTTGAAATATCACATATGTGCAGGTGAGTTCATGCAGGTCAGAACCCCTTTCAATGCTGCGTGGTGTCACTCAAGTCTCTTATCATGTTAGCTATGCTTTAAAATATCTACAAGGAGCCTTTGGAAGATCTGGCTGTTGGCACGGGCCATTGGATGGATGTACATGCATGCTGTTGACACGTAACTCTCTCTTGAAGTTAACTCCAAAAAACCGTACTTTCTTTTGGCTTATTTCGCTAGACAGGTTTTTCCTTTTCATAATTATAGATCTTATATTTCTTCTTTTATGACCACATTGGTCATCATTCGGGATCTTGCATTTTTTCAATTTCTTTACTAAACTCAGATTAAAGCTTTTATTTCTCAACAGACTTCCATTCCTCTGTGCAGCCTTAGTTTTTTCATTCCAACCTAACTTGTCTTCCATCTTCCACCCTTGCACCTTTAAAAACTGTGTTCCATTCTGTGACACTATTGATTATTGTGATCACCCCCACATTCGGGCCAATAATGCTATTGGCAATGTATTGTGCTTGTCCAATATACCAAAAAAACAAAAAAAGGATCAGTGCTAAGGGAAATAGAAAACAGAGCAAGTTTCTTTTCTATTTCCATGGCAATGGTGAGGGCGAGGGCGTGGTTGTTGTGGGAAGACGTCGGCCTGGGGCTGACCAGGTAAGTGGGGAGGGTCAGGTTGGGCAGGGAGTGTCTGATACCATTGGGGCTGGGGCAAAACTTGCACAGCAGTCTGGAAAAAGAAATAAAAGATTAATGAGGTGAGATCTCACTGATGTGACTAAAGTGAGTGCCCGCAAACTCATAAGATAGGGCTATGCAACCTGCAGCTCTCCAGATATTTGGACTACAGTTCCCATGATCCTTACCATTGATTGTGCTAGCTAGTGCTAATGGGAGTATGAAGAAAGGTAGAAGTGAGTGAATGCAGCAGCTGTGGGTCTTTTTATCGGCATCCATTAGGTAGACAGGCAAAAGACAGACTTAGTTTGTGCAGATGCATTTAGGTCAATATAGATATTTTTAATTGAAAGCCTTCTGTCCTTTTTTGGGAGGATTATCATTTTACATCACGTGTTCCCTGTTCATCCTAAATGAAATAAGGTTGCCTTAATGTATGTCGACCAAATAAATGTCTGTCCTTTAACCCTGTCTATTTAATGCATGTTGGCCGGAAGATGTCACTACAATGCAGCATTGCCTTGCAATGAAAATGATAGACTGATTAGACACATACATTCGCCACAAAATTAAGAACACCAGGTTAACATGCATAAATGTGCATTCTATAAAACACATCATTATGTGGCACTAAAATGAAATCTGCACTTTGCTCTAAAGAATACTAGGTTCTACAACCAAGATGCCAACTCAGGACGAGAAGTGAACATTGAAAGAAGCAAGCAGCTGTTGCAGGCCACATTAAACTTCGAAACATCAAATTGTGCTTACATTACCTCGCTACACTTGGGACGGTACATTGGGATGTGGGGAAATAGACCCTGGATTGCCCACACCCTCATGCACTGCTACAGAGTTACCACATACAGGTACATCTCAAGAAAATCACACAAATTATGCTGTCATTTGAGTAGATGCATGGCTAAGTCAATTGATATTTGCCCCTGTTCTGCTTCAGCTTAGTCAGTTTTACAGCCCTGCTGTACAGGCTCCTATTTTGTTTGCTAAAAAGGTGCCTTTGGGCCAAAAAGCAAAATTCATTGCACAATATATGGACCCCCTACACTTTTCCAGTCGTTTCCAAGTAGCATTCCTACCTGCCAGCGTGCAGCCCATCCAGTAAATATCCCTTACACGCTCAGAACTAGAGGGCCCTATTACCATTCGAGTTATTTAATACTATACGCTTGGAAGGCTTCCCCGGAGCCAACATGTAAACACACAGGATGGATTCATCTGTGGTCCTCCCTTGATTGTGTCCTCAGAGGACTGGCCACTGCTGCTCAACCCAAGAGCGCAGCTGTTGTGTAACACAAGGAATCCTTTTGTTTTGTGAGGTTAGTAACGCTTCCAGTATTAATTTACACTGTTGGGTTTGCTGGATGGTATATGAGTAGGTGACCTGAGCCAGTTGGAACCAACTGATGCGTACAGTAACGGTTCCCAGTAAAAGCCTCCCCTAAGGGGCGTGATTATTTTCTTTCCATCAAGCAGAAAATAGCTGCTCCAGGGTCGCGTGGGAGGATTGTTTTTAAAGGCCTTAGCCTGGATCCAACTTGTATATTTGTCATTTCACTGTTTGTCCTATGGAGACAGTGGGCCTAGGATTTCTGTGTCAACACGCAAAATGTATCCATCAGATTCCCTCCCCAGGCATCGCAAACGACTATATCCACGAATTGCTGTTGCGATTTTGGTTCCCGGTGAACTGGTTAATCAACCCTCCGGCAAGACGTACAAAAATGCACCGGAATTTTTTGTGGCAGTGGCGGGCAATTTTGCATTGGTGCGTGCAATTTTGCAATGATATTTGTTTTGAGCGGCTAGTGTCAAGAAGACATTTTGCACCTGGACGAAGGTGAAAATGTCACTAATAAATTGCCAAGCACTGCTGCAAAATTGCCCAGCATAGGAGGAATTAATGTCATCCGGCACAAACTGAGAATTGTATTGATTTAAATGCACATGCGGTTCTGTATCCACAATGAAAATCCCCATATGCCCAACTGTTGAATTTTAAAGTTATTCATCATAATGCACCTATAGGGAAAGCTCTGAATCTGCTGGAACAAAAACTATAAACTCCAATTGAGGATCTATTAATCCAGTGTGTCAGAGTCTTTTGACAGCGAGCATTGTCATCAGGATCCTGACATTATGGGGCAGAGACCAGGGGGCGGAGTCAATAAAATGCTGTTCTGGTGCATATACTTCGCAGAAACTTAAATTGGAACTGATGGCACACTTTAATACAATTCTGGTACATCTGAAGCATTGAGTCATCTACATCTGCTTAGGCGACTGGCCTGAGAGAAACAGAAATATATGCAGCATGCCACTGCACTAATATGGCCTTTTCAGTAGACTGCTGATAACTTCCATGCTGTGCTGAGAAAGGTAACATGCACTCTTAATCAGGGCATGTGTTTAAGGACGCAGGCATTTATTTTGACCACAGAAGGATTATGATTTCACCACATGGAACCTCAGCACAGATTCCAGAGGAGGCACAATTCTTATTTTTAGTGGACGGGGTCACCACATCTAGATCCGAAGACATGAAATGGTGATTGATGCTCAGAGTCCCTTAATAAACAGTTCTAAATGCATTTCATGATCTGGTGGAGTTTAGGGGAGACAAGTATTGCAACAACAAGGGATAACCAATTAAATGTGTTTTCTACCTTGGTTCGATACATATTTAATACATGTGAGAAAATAAAAGTCTGGTATCAGAAGATTATTATTTTTTAAGGACAAGCTTTGCTCTCCTCTCAGGAGATATGGCCTCAAGAAACTGACGCAGTGCTGCCGCTCTAACAGGAGGATACAGATAGGACCAGGTGGCATCAGGTCTCAGTGTTACTTAAGAATCCTCAAAATAAAAAAAACAGACACATGTTCACCAGGTGAATGTACCAAAAAAGACCAATCCAAAAAACAGCAGACTAAACACATCATAATGATCCCTTATTCCCTTTGTTGAGTCAGAAAGCCAATAAACAACACTTAAATAAAGTAAGTTATCAATATGTTGTTCCTTTCTACTACAGATCCTCACAAGCACTCAAAACCTGACCTGTTTCATCCATCAGATGATTTATGGGATTCATAAGGAGTTCATAAGTTTTAATTGCCACAAAAGTACAGACTGCATTGTAACATAGCCTTGCCCCCTGTGACACACTCAAATGAATATGGGTTGACAAAATCTGCAACACGCAAGTACATATACTGAATATGAAAAGGCATGTCAGACTTCATCTTGATCTCCATTGCTTGTCACTTATGTTTGGGCAATATAAAACCGAACATATACATAGGTACACGCACAGACAAACACACACACACGCACGCACACACACACACACGCACGCGTGCTTCAGAAAAGGTTTCTGGCAAAATCCTTATCAAGTAACATTGTAATGGTTAGCTTAATCGTGAAACGCTATCTTCTTAACCCCCCACATCCTTACAAAAAGGGCAAATGATGGGTTGCCCCTCACTGCAGCTTTCTTCTCATCTCAGCTACCTACAAGGTAACACTGCTATCCAGCTCTAGGCAGTGGTCTAAGTGGGAGGGAGCGGTTGGAAGCAGTGCTCCTCTCCTTTTCTTTTATTAAGTTTTAGGGTTCCTATACTTTTGTTTTAAAAACAAACTGTTCTGAAATGGTTTCGTTTTCACATACAAGTGCAGGAAACAGTTGAAACATGCACTTCAGTGCACTGCACTGAAAGTTCCCTTCAATAGCAGGTGTCTGTGATTGGAGGTTTGGAGCCTGCGTGTGAGGGGGCGTGGCAATGGGGGTTGTAGGGAGCAGGGCAGGCCAGCAGGGAACATATTTCAACAACTTATTTTCATATACTTCGGCCACTGGCTCTAGGGTTACATATTCAACCCCTTTGCACCTATTTATTTTCCTTATATTAGTGCACCCTATTAGGTTACCTAGCAGGTACATATGATATGCCTGAACCGTAATACATATTTTTATAGATGCCTTTTTAAGAGTGTGCACTTTGTACACTTTTGGTCGAAATCGACCAATTACATATAGATATGCATGTATATATGGTGTGAGGAGTTGAGGGGGTGGTATTTGGGCTGAGGGGTGGGGGATCGGCAAGAGGGGATGCATGGACAGAACCCGACCCCTTTAAATTTGCTGGAGGTATATCCTCAATTTGTACTTCAAACTCGAAACTTTCGTGCAGTAAAAACAGCGTTAATTCTGTTACTGACCAAAAAAAGTGGTAGTAACGGAATTACCACCACTTTTTTACTGTACCGCCAACCTCATTGCTTTTATTTGAATCCTAGGGCCATCGCCCCACATACAGAAACAGGCAAGCACAATACAGACTAGTCCATGCAGATAATGTGGTAATGGTTCCTCTTGAATTTGTTGTCCCTTCTTCAAACAGAAAAACAAAAGTGGCTTCTCATCCCCTTTGATTTATCATCACATTCACATTTTTTAGATTTATCATCACTGAAACAACTCAATAATATAAATAATCCAAATACAAATTTGGAGATACAACATGTTGGGTGTCCTGATCCACGTTTGGACTATTATGCTGCAACATTTGGTGCTGTGGGTTTAGGAAATCCAAGATGGCGGAAAAGCCCACATTTGCGCCAGAATCCTAGAGAACCATGCAGTTTTGCGCACAGCAAAGTGGTCCCCTGACCTGCCACCCACCAGTGCAAGCATGATGGGCCAGGAATGCCATGAGTGAAATGTGTGCCAAAGGAAAAACAGCAGTGCCGGTTGGCTAAAAAAAAGCACTTTAAAATCACCTTTGTTTCCCTGAATGCAAGCTCAAAATGCCTATTTTAAACATCACAAGATATTCAAAAATCTCAATGACAGACATTTGGCAGAATGTATTCTTGTGTGCATACAAAATCTGGAAAGATGAAGAGCCCAAAACAATGTTTATGACAAAACTGGCTGAGCTGTGGATGTCAGCAGCTTAAGTTAAATGGACAGAAAGCCACTAAAATCGAAATGTTTAAAATAAATGAGTGACCTACTTTTGAGTGTAACATAGGTTGCAACTGTTAAATGTCATAGTTTTTAACTTAGAATCAGCATTCTAGCTGCATGTGCAAACATTGTGAGTTTGATTTGAATTAAGAAAAACTGGGAACAAAAGTGACATTTAGCTGAAGCCTGGCTTAATGAAACTGGATTCTGCCTGACAACTACCCCCGACAGGAGAGGGAATTCACCAGCTGTGTTCCCAGGCCTGGCTACATCCTGCTGCCCCTGCCAAAAGGAGATGACACCTCTCTGATTGAATTAGGGGAGTGGCACCTGGGGACTACAGGAAACTAAACAAAGCACTGTTCCTGGCTCAGGCAAATGTTATATTGGGGGGGTCGTAAAATGGCTTCCTCTTGGGAGAAACTGGGAGGGGCAGTGCCTGTGAGAGCAAGCTGAGCTTGGGGGAAGTGGATAAACCAGAAATTCCACCATGTGCTTTGGAAAACCACACCCCTTTGGGGCCAGAGCATGATTTTAAAAAGATGGATAATTCATAGTGCAGACTTGTAAAAATTATATAGACAACATCATCATTCTTGTGATTTTTCTGTGCACGTTTTAAGAGGTGTTAGGACCCTGTGGTATGTTCTTGGGGATAGTAGCGGAAAAAAAGGTTGTTACTCCAAATGTATGCATGTTAAAAATCTGACACTTTATCATTTGAAACCCATATCCCTGGTGCACATTTGTGTAAAATCTGGAAAGGTTTAGAGGTCGTTATCTGGATGAAAAGGTGAGAATTCTGTCATAAGTGGACACAACATCGTACAAAGACAGGGATCGGATGGTTTGGTGCTACAGAAAATATGTTAACTGGACCTATAATATTAGAAAAATGGTACATAGATAAATATGTATTTGGATCAGAAATAGATTTGTGTGCAATTTGACAAGGGGAGGATCCTCTGACCATAAACCTACCTCATCACTCTGACTCACAACCCAGTTCCCCCAATCAAGGAAGAGAGGAGGAACTGGCCAATGATAAGTTGAGAGGGTTGGGCATGCAGAATGAGCTGACCCACCCACTTTCTAAACACATAAAAAGAGCCACTGGAACCCAGGTAGGGACATTCACTTTCCACTTTCTTGCGGGACGCTTTGCCGGGAGATTCCAGACTTCAAATCCAGAACTCCAGGGATCCAGAACTTTACTTCAGAACTTGTAGCAGAGAGGCTAACCCACAAGCTGAGTTCTCTTCAACAGGCCTCAAAAATCATTTGCAAACTATTCAGCCGCCGGGCTGTGCGGTTTGCTGCTTGCTAAGAATCCACTTGAACCAGACCTGCAGAACCAGAGACCGCTGTATCCGGAACCGCTAGCAGAACCGATAACAGAACCAGAGACCCAGAGACCAGATCGCTGTGAAGAACCGCTAGCAGAAGTCCAGCCAATCCTGAGCCGATCGGTGACGAAGTCGCATTCCTGTCCAAAATCTAGTGTGAGTACCCAGCTAGCACTGTGCCAAAACCAATCTCTTAGTTTAAAATAATCTAATCCAAACTATTTTAGCCTATTAGAACTGCCTCCTAGAATCGTGTCATTCTGTCATCTTTAAAACTGAAAACTGTCATCTGTCATTCTGAGCTTTAAAATTTCAAATCCGAAAAACTACCTTTACTAAATCGGCCGTATCTCCGGAACCGTTTGTGCTAGGAACAAGATTTAACTTTCATCTTAAAGCTAAGATTCTAAGCTGTCCAACAAAAACTAGCACCGACCTACGTAATTGCGCTCGAGGCACGCGACTAAATTGCCGCGATTTGACATTTTGCTTCATTTTAGCCACGGGTAAAAATATTTGTTTTTGCTTCCATCCCTGAAATCTGTTTTCAACCTAATAACCATCCCTGAATCATTGATAGGGCTGGCCTGAACTGATTCAAAGTATCTATCAACTACCCTGAACCCCCTATAGGGAATTGAAAGCCTTTTAGCATATTTTTCACTTAGTTGCAACCACATCAAAGTATATCGCCTGTGTTTAAAACTCCTACCTGTTTTCCTCTAAGCTTGCTAGGGGGAACTGAATTATATTTGATTGCATTCCTGAGAACTGTGTGCTTTCCTTCCATCTCTGTACATTGCATAAAGCGGGGGGGGGGTGAATTGTCAAAGAAAAGTGATTACATTGTCTTTTGTTGAAGTCGTATCAAGTTTATTTTCTGTACTGCATTTTCATTCACCATTGCATTGTCCTTGAAGCCATAAAAGCATTCTCAGCTACTTTATCCTCTCTTTATCACTTCTAAGCCATCAAAAGAGTGTACCACTGTAACATTATCCATTGTCGATCACTATCATCTTCACAAGTGTGCTGTCAAATATTAATTTACTATAAAAGTGTGATAGATATATATTGTTTAATTTTCAAATAAACCTTTTAATTTGCAAAACCAACCTACTTCTTGGCTCAGTGGGGTCAGGGGGATTCTAAGAGAGGGGTGTTATATAAGGGTTGTCATCCAGAGTAAACAAACCGGACATAAAAATATATCAATAAGGGTTTCCCTCAGCATCCCAGACTAGGCATTGACTTAGCTGTAGTGTTGAATTGAATCCGCTTACACACATCCAAATACAAGTAGCATTCCAGCTTTTGTACCCATGAAACAAGCTACATATCACCCCAAAAGCCTGCCTGCTCCTTAGAAATGAGCAAACACGTTACCGCTTTAAAGGTACTAAAATCCTCTGTAAAATGGCAAAAATATTGCGTGTTATTATAATCATAACAAAAGGCAACAATCTCAGGAGTAATAATATTTTACAAGAGGGAAAGTGTATTATGTTAATTGGGTAGGTCAAAATAATTAGCAAATAATGTAGCAACAGCAGCACTTGGCATGTTATCTGATATTTTTCTAGAGTTATGTCTTTAAGGTTACAATATAATTCCTCTTTCAATTTCCACTATTTTAGCTGCCAACAGCTTCACAAAAAAATCTGCCCAGCTTTACAATATGTCGAAGTTGTTCATTCTAAACAACCCTTGGCGAATGGAAAAGATTGTGCATTGTATTCATGCTGTATTAGTGTTAAATAAAGTCCCAAAATAGCATTGCACACAAGTCAAGATGGAAGAACTGTTCATCGGTAGCTTGAAAATACATCAGCAAGTTACACCTTAACATTAACACCCTGGGAGGGAGCGCTGGCCAATCAGGAGGCCCGGAACACGGGCTGTACTGTATGGTACAAGCATGAATTCCGAGCTGCCTGGGCAGCCAGCACCCACTTCCCCACTCCCCCTTCACTGCTTAGCACCCGTGTAGTTTCCTACACAGGTGCTAATGGTGTCTTTTTTTCCAAAGAAAACAAAAAGTAACGTACCTTTGCTGCGCAGCATAGCGCCACGCAGTGCTGTTGTCAACCAAGTCTGTTTTCCATGCTAATAAAGTCAGAATCATCAACATGGAAAACGGACTTCACTTACAGCAGCACTGCGTGGCACCGGGCCACACAACAAAGGTAAGTTTATTTTTTTAGTTAGAAAATACACCATTAGCACCCATGTAACTACACAGGTGCTAATGGCAATATTAACCTTGACAGTGGGCCGACCCTGTCAGTAACTGCCCGCCGCCTCAGTCAATATCGCCTCAGTAGAAGTTTGGACTTTAGCGGCTCCTGAAGGGTCACCAGCATCCTAAAGGAATCATTCCTCATGGATGGTGAATCTTTGCAGTGGAGGGTCCTAAATATTTCCCCATATTAGCGTGAGCAACCAAGATTGGCAACGTAATTGGACGGATTCGATGTTGTTCTACCCCCAAGGCATTTTTTATATAATATATTGAAATCACAATGTTTCAGAAAAATGGGATGAAAAGCCATGCAGCTTTCATTTGTTTCTTTATGGTGCAGCATCTACAGAGAGGAAACATGCTATGAGAAATGCATCACTAGATGCAAAATTCTCAGATGTATAAATGGATTCCTCATCTGAAAGAGGAAGGAGAACTGTCCTGGCAGGTCTAGCGCCTGTACTGCCAACAAGCTTCTTGATCATCAAGCAGGCCAAGCTTGATGTCATCTTTCACGACTTGTCTGAGGTCATGATCAGTGCATGGCAGGGGTGACTTCTAGTTGCATGTGTGACCATTACTGGCAAATGTCAGTGTGTTTTAGGTTTTGCACTGTAGCCATAATTTCTCTTTATCCAGGCCTTGGCATTCTAAAATTCATGAGCATTTGAGCAAAATAATGCAGTCGAGTGCAGCTCCATGCTCAGGCTAATGGAGTTGAGTGCAGCTCCATGCTAAGAGTAATCAAGTACAGTGCAGCTCCATGCTCAGGGTAATGGAGTATAGTGCAGCTCCATGCTAAGGGTAATGGAGTAGAGTGCAGCTCCATGCTGAGGGTAATGGAGTAGAGTGCCGCACCATGCTCAGGATAATGGAGCATAGTGCAGCTCCATGCTAAGGGTAATGAAGTAGAGTGTAGTCAATGCTGAGGGTAATGGAGTAGAGTTCCACTCCATGCTCAGGATCATGGAGTATAGTGCAGCACCATGTGCAGGATAATGGAGTATAGTGCAACTCCATGCTCAGGATAATGCAGCAGAGTGCTGATCCATGCTCCGTATAATGGAGTACAGTGCAGCTCCATGCTGAGGGTAATGGAGTAGAGGGCAACTCCATGCTCAGGATAATGGATTAAAGTGCATCTCCATGCTCTGGATAATGGAGTAGAGTGCAGCTCCATGCTCAGGATAATGCAGTAGACTGCAGCTCCGTGCTGAAGATAATGGAGTCCAGTGCAGCTCCATTCTGAGGGTAATGGACTAGAGTACTGCTCCATGCTCAGGATAATGGAGTCGAGAGCAGCTCCATGCTCAGGATAACGGAGTAGAGTGCAGCTCCACGCTCAGGGTAATTGAAGTTGAATGTGTATTTTATTTGCTGCTATCCTTATGAGATTGTCCTCATGCCTCCAGCCAAAAAATCAGAGTAGTCTATGTTTTTAGCAGTTCCGTCCATGGGAGTTAAAGGTATGAGCATTGACAAATTGGTTTCACTGTGGTCCAACTATACTCTAAGTTTGTCAGGGGATGGCAAAACATATGCCCCATCGCTGCCACAGGGGCAGGAAACTCAGCTGTAAACGAAACCTTTTTTTGTGAAAGACGCACAATCCACCACATTAGGGCCATGCCCTTTCCCTCTCCAGGGTCTGACTATGCCTAGAGTGATGTTATAGTCCGTTTTAAATATTTTTGTACCTCTAGGTCAGCTAACTCAGATTCAATTTTGCAGCCCAAACTGGCTAACCGATGCAAAATGTTCACTCTGGCATCACCCAATTACATTCTTGGATGTGGGTTTGAATTCAGCGTAGGACCTGTCTGAGAAACAAATGGATGAAGTGTTGCTACCTTTCTTGACCCACTTTTCAGGATTTTTAATGTAAAAACAATGAGCAGATTTTTACTAAATCAACCGACAATTTCATGTGGGCCAAGTTTTATGTGCAGCTTGGCATAGATTTGGGTGTCATGTGTTAATAATGGAATTCACATTTCAGGAACGATGTCAGCCTGCAAATGTGGACAACATTAAACATCATTGGCCATCACTGTAATGGTTTCACAGGCCAGTTTATATTTCCATTTGGCATGAAAGCGGGCAGAGACTTGCCCTTTCAAAAATGACATAAATCTTTGATACAGGAGAGCAGGTGACGTATCAGAATTGATGCTATGCAAGGGAAAGCAACATTCGCTCTGGAATTAAGAGTGAGGGATCGAGAATCAGAAAAACCCTGAGCAGAAACAATGGTAGGGGATCCAGGTGTTAAGCTTCACTAGGCACCTAACCCTCACCACAGTAGGGGCGGCAAGTGAAAACCCCAGCTCTTTGTCTCAGCTCTGGCAGATTGTTATATGTAAACAAGTGATTACGTCATCTACAGAACCTGTGCCACCTCGGGTTCTAGATGACGTTGGCTGGCGGCTCGGTTTACGAGAGCGAGACAACGGCATCGGAGCTGGGTGGCTGCAGGGGAACTCTCCACTGGTAATAAAACCCGCTGAATACGGTAACAAGTGTATGTACGGTTATTGAAGAATACTAAGAAGCAAGCACAACAAGTGGCGACGAGGATGGTGCCGTCGTTGTGAGTGGTGGAGAGTTCCAGTAATGAGGAGAGATTAGAACGACGGACATCGACACATATTAGAGAAAGAGGTACGGCAGTGTATGGAAAAGTGCTATACGCTTACTTTGTAAGGAGGATCCAGGTGAATTTGGAATTAAGTGGGTGTGCTGAGGACTTTGTGGAGGGCGCGCGGTGTCAATTGTGAAGGGCATCGTTTGAAGTGGGTGCGCGACGCTGCCAGTGACAGTAACATTGCAACGGACGGCCATGAAGAGCAACGTGATGACGCGGTCACGTTTAGAGTAAAGCACCCGTAATAACGTGCTTTGCGTGCCACCATATTGTTTTAAAAAAAAAAAAAAAAAAACGAGGATCGCTATTGTAAAGGCTTCACAGCGAAGCTACGGACCCTGTGAAAGAAGCGCCATTAAAACGTGACATCTGCAACACCAGTTGATAGTAGTAAAAATATACAGCACACCCCACAAGAAATTTAATAATCGGATGAAATCTAATAAACACGAACTGCAACCTCTTAAAAAAAAAAAAAAAAAAGAAAGAAAAGTGCAAGGCAAGTTAACTAGCAAATAATCTAAATCAGACGCTGGAGTTTAAAAGCAAAGCGCGGAGTACACAATTCAATGCAAGTACACAGGGATAATAAGTAATACAGGAAAAGGAAAAGTAAGGGACAATGCAGGCTATACCGGCTCCGGAAAAATTTTTGGCTCATCCAGGAAGCCCAGTGTTGACGTGGGAACAATGGTTGGACAATTTTCAAGTGTATATGAGAGCTATAGGAGGTGCAAAATTCAGTGATGACTTGAAGGAAGCCACATTGTTAAACTGCATAGGTACTGAGGCATTGAGGATTTTTAGAACACTACCTGGGGATGTTGACTCTGGAGGTAGTAGTTCAAGTGATGCCACAACCAGTTCAAGAAAGTATGAAGTGGCATTATCTAAGTTGAGTAGACATTTTGGAAATAAAACTAATGTGGTCTTAGAGAGATACAGATTCTTTACTAGGAAACAACTCAAAAATGAGTCAATTGATACGTATGTGGCAGCATTGAGAGGTCTCATTGCGACGTGTGACTTTTCTGGCATACCTAACGAATATCTAAGGGATCAGATAGTTCTACACGTGGCTGATCCAAAGATACAACAGAGACTTTGGCAGGCGAAGAATCCGACGTTGGAGCAAACACTGGAGATAGCTAGGTCCATTGAATTAGGAGACAAGTGCATGCGGGAAGTGCAAAATAAGCAAGAAGTGTTGGATAAATGTACAATTCAAGCTGTACAGTCTGAGAGTCCAAATATAAATGAAGAGTCGTTGATTGCCATGGTAAGGAAAATGGTGAGATCTGACAAGAGTACAGGCCAATGGCAACATAGAGAGAATTATTTGAGAAATCAAAACAATTGTGACAAGTGCGGGTGGTTTAAGCACGCTAATGCAGAAAAAGACTGTCCGGCTGTGGGTGCAGAATGTTTTAAATGTGGTCAAGTGGGACACTATGGGAAGATGTGCAGAAACTTCAGAGGAAGGGGGAGATACTTTGTCCGTGGAAATAACTATCGAAGCAATAGATTCAACAGTAGGAAAGCCATATCTGGTGTGCGAACTGTCGAAGAGAGTCAACAACCTGATGGAGTAGTTGCAATTTCAGAGGAGTTTGAAGAAGCAATGCAGATTTTAGCTCTCACATCCTGTAACAAAGCTGCGGGTCCGTGGGTACCGATGGAAGTGGATGGTGTAACCATACAAATTATGGTTGATACAGGATCCCCGTACACCATAGTTGACAAGGAGACATTTGAAAAAATCTTGAATAAGAAGATGGAGAATCTATATATGACAAAAGTCAAGGCAACAGGATATGGCAAATCTCCTATTGATATAGTGGGCTATGTTTGGGTACAACTATCCTTTGAAGGGAGACAAACTTACTGTAAGTTATATGTAGCACTAGAAGGTTTTGCGATAGTTGGTTGGTGGGAGCAAGCTGCACTAAGGATCAGAATTCATCCAGGAGAAATGAAGCCCATTTTGAGCGTGATGGATAAATGTTGTGATTCTCCCGAAGGGTTGGTCCAAAGATTTCCAGAAGTTTTCAATGAA
Organism: Ambystoma mexicanum; assembly: GCF_040938575.1. Taxonomy (NCBI): domain Eukaryota; kingdom Metazoa; phylum Chordata; class Amphibia; order Caudata; family Ambystomatidae; genus Ambystoma; species Ambystoma mexicanum. Next base: position 1,026,629,539 of record NC_090928.1, on the reverse strand, counting down.
AAGATTGGGATTCTCAAGGGCTTTAAACATCGCATAGTCTTGAAAAGAGGAGCAAAACCTGTAGTGCATAAATTAAGGAACATACCAGTTGGGACACGAGACTCTTTGAAGAAGGAATTAGAGAAATTGTGTTCCCAAGATATCATTGAAGCAATAGAAAGTTCAGAATGGTTGTCACCCATTGTGATAGTGAGAAAACAAGGAGGGGACATTAGGATGTGTGTCGATTTAAGAGACTTGAACAATAACATATGGATAGATCGACATCCCCTACCAAATATTGGAGAAATGCTCACCACTATGGAACCGGCCAAATATTTTTCCACACTTGATTTATCATCAGCATACCATCAAGTTGAATTAGATGAGACCTCTAGACACCTAACGTCATTCATAACACCATTAGGAGCGTTTCGTGTCAAAAGGATGCCATTTGGTCTAGCATCGGCGGCTGCTGTTTTTCAGAGATTGATGCAACATCTATTTGAAGGTCTGCCGGGAGTTTACTATTTTCAAGATGACATTTTAATCTCAGCCATGAGCGAAGAGGATCACGATGCAAAGCTTCTTGGAGTCATTCAAATATTACAACAGAAAGGTCTAACATTGAAGATTGAAAAGTGCAGAATAAAAAAAAAGGAGGTGACTTATTTAGGTCATTGTATTGATGCTGATGGGATTAAACCTAAAGAGGCTTTAATAGGTACTATACTAAGACTTCCTGAGCCGTCTAACAAGGATCAATTGAGGAGTTTGTTGGGTTTAACAGAGTATTATGCGAAGTTCATTGATCACTACACAGACAAAACCACACATATGAGGAATTTGATGAAGAAGAATGTGAAGTTTGAGTGGGTGAAGGAATGTGGAGAAGAATTGAAGACAATTAAAGAACTAATTAACAAGGCTCCCGCCCTGAAAATGTTTGATTTCAGTGCCAGAACTGTCATATCGGTGGATGCTAGCAACTTAGGCTTGGGGGGAGTACTTGAACAAGTTCAAAATGGAGAGATGGTTCCCATAGCTTTTGCGTCTAGGACACTTAAAGAAGCTGAAAAGAATTATTCTACTATAGAAAAAGAAGCTCTGGCTGTTATGTGGATTTTAGAACATTTTAAAGGGTTAATATGGGGTATCCCCGTTGAAGTAAGAACTGATCATAAGCCGCTGATTCATATTCTTAATCCAAGAAATCCGCATTTGACCTCTCCTCGCATAAGGAGGTGGATTCTAGTCATAATGCAGTACAATGTACTAATCAATTATACACCAGGCAAGAGTAATGTGGTTGCAGATTGCTTGTCTCGACTTCCGTGCTCCTCAGAGGATGGGTATGAGTGTAAAAGTGAAGTGGAAATGGACAGTGTAATTGCACATGTACATCCGGGTTTCACCAAGGAAGATTGGGAGGAAGCTATCAAAGTTGACGAAGAACAGGAACAATTGAGATTAGCTATAAGGAATGGTTGGAAGGAGGTTCCTGAATGCATACTGCCATGGGAAGGCAAGAAGGAAGAGATGTCCTTTAATGGGAGCTGTATATATCGAGGTGATCGCATTGTACCACCCACAAGGTTGAGAGAGAAGATAATGCAAATAGCTCATGAAGGACATATAGGGAGAAATCTCACTAAAAGAAGAGTAAGAGAAGTATATTGGTGGCCCAGGATGTGGGGTGAGTTGGAAAACATGGTGAAGGACTGCTCTGCATGTGCAGTCAGTGACAAAGGAAAAGTTGTCAGATGTACACCCCTGCAACCCATAGAGATACCGGTATCAGTGTGGACGAAGTTGGCCATTGATATATCAGGACCATTTGAAATATTGGAGCCACATAAGATTTACATCATGGTGTTGGTTGACTTTACCTCTAAGTGGGTCGAGTGTGGTATTGCAGAAGAGTCGATGTCGGCGATAAAAGTCAAGAAGTTTCTGGAAGAGATATTTGACAGGGAAGGAGATCCTCAGGAGTTGGTATCAGATAATGGGGTGCAATTTTTGGCAAACGATGTACAAGAGTTCCTCAAAGAAAGAGCTATTCGACACCGAACTACGTCATTATATCACCCCATGGCTAATGGATTGGTTGAGAGAATGAACAGATTTATCAAAGATACCATTCAATTAGCTGTTGTGAACAACATTTCTTGGAAAGAGACTCTTAAAGAAGCATTACTCACTTATAAAGTCACGCCACATTCCACAACAGAAGTGGAACCATTCACATTGATGAGGGGAAGAGTGGCTACCAACAGACTAAGACCAGCTTGGTTAACAAGGAGAAACGACAAGGTGGTAGACATGGAAGCTGTGGTACAAAGAGTAAAAGACAAGCAAGCTAAATATAAGAGATATTATGACAAGCAGAAAAAGGTGAGAGAAAATACCATAAAGAAAGGTGATTGGGTGAGAGTAAAAGAGCCCAGAAAAGTGGTGAAGGGAGAATCCAAATATCGTGACCCACAGATGGTAGTGAATTGTTCTGGGAAATCAGTGATATTGGAAGATGGAAACAGGTGGTCATGTGATGACGTGGTCAAAGTCGATGAGAAGGCAAAGCGAATTATGGACAATTTTAAAAGAGTGGTGTGGAGCGATGGTGATAAAGGTAGAGACGATGTGACAAATGAACAAGCCAATAGTGCGGAGGAGAGGAAGGATTATACATGTATGGCGAGAACCAGAAGCAGAGTACCATATTTTAAGAAGGACTTCATGTATTATTGATAGTTTTGCTATACGCCTGTGCCACCTTAAGACAGAGATAACACGTATCCTTTGATGGTTATATTGCAGCCATGGTTATGAATTTTTAGGTAGATGTTAGAGTGTCTTTATTTTTCCATTTCTTCTGTTATTTTGTTTTCGTTTTTCTTCCTGCTAATTTTAGAATGTGATAAGTATTTTATCAATTGTAAGGGGGGGGAGATGTTATATGTAAACAAGTGATTACGTCATCTACAGAACCTGTGCCACCTCGGGTTCTAGATGACGTTGGCTGGCGGCTCGGTTTACGAGAGCGAGACAACGGCATCGGAGCTGGGTGGCTGCAGGGGAACTCTCCACTGGTAATAAAACCCGCTGAATACGGTAACAAGTGTATGTACGGTTATTGAAGAATACTAAGAAGCAAGCACAACACAGATCTGCAACCTCTCCCATGGCAGAGGTTTCGGATACCTACACTCGGGTAGGCCCTGGCAGCAGAAGAACGTCTGCCAGCTTTAACTACCCAGAGCTTACATGGGGGGAACGCGACTATGAGATGTAAGGTCAGGATTGGGAGAACCACAGGGAGCAGCAATGGGACGGTGTTTCTGACCCACAACGCTCGCAGGGGAGCTGCACCTGGTGCTTGGCTAGGAACTTCCACCTCGGCACAGCAGCAGTAGGTAGGGCCGGGAACTGGGAGGGAAACCACTGCCAATGGTTCCTGAACTCAGACTGCACCAAGGGGTGCACCTCTAAGGAAGGATGAGAGGGCTTCTGTCTGAAGCTTGATTTCTAAGCTGGGTGCACAAAGCCATTCTCCAAAAGGGAACAGCCAGCCCACTAAGACTTTGGAGGTAATTCCTGAGAGGACATGGGGGTAATTCTTTTTGACTACTGCTACTCCTTTCTCTGAGGAAAGAGTTATTTTGGTTCAGGGCCAGATTAGATGTTCTTTACCCTCCTAGTTGGAGTCAAGGAACTGCTGATCCACATAGAGAATACCAGTCCACTGCCAGCTGCAGAAAAGGTGGTGCTGAGGGGAGGAAGAGAAGGGATGTTGATGTCAGGGCCTCTGTCTGGCCTACTGTGCTGCTAAACCTCTGCTCTTATGGCATTAGGCCACTGTCTGTGCTTGCCCTGCTGGTCTGGACCCACGCCCGCGTTTGGTACTCTCTTCTCTTACCGGTATGCTCCCACAAGCCTACGGCGGTGGGTGTAACAGTATCAGCAATTATTTCCTGACGATCGGAAAAGCACTCGATGTTGCATAATATTTCAATGTGAACACCCAGGATGCGTAATGTCCGACACTACTCCGGGCCTATGGATGACTGTCCCGGGGGTGCCACTCCACCTACACTGCCATTCCCTTCCTCAATAGCATTGCTCGCCGTTCTTCTGAGCTTAGGCGTCAATATTTGACATTACAACTGTAGGAAAAAGAGCCACAGGGAGGACTGTGTCTCGGCACAGAGTGAACTCAACTACTAGACAGGTAAAGTGTCATTTAACAAGCACTGTTATAGAGCCGGAGGAAGGTGGGCTGCGTAGAGAACAGCGTTATGCTTGGAATTCAGCTTCTTGGCATGAAAACATAGGAAGCTAGACGCAAGCAATGGTACGGTCCGCGGCTATTATTATTTCAGCAATGTCCGTTTTCAGCTGTGATCTGTCGCGTGTATCCCACATTTAAGTAATCAATAAAGCACTTCCACCCAAGAGGACCTTTGGGGCTGCCACCTGCACTCTTCCCAGGTGTGTGGAGGAGTGAGGCAATCTACTTCCCTGGGGTCATTCTCATGAGAAATCTAGGAAATCCCATCCTTGACATATGAGGATTGTGAAAAAGAGGAGACGGAGAAAAGCACGAAACTGCCCTCTAAAGAGAACCTTACTCCCGCCATAACGCTAGCCTACCCCACCTACAACTGCGACAAAATGCAACAGCCTATTGAATATCTTTGTTTTTGCACAAAAAATCCCTTTTTTCTTGTTGCATATTTTCCTTTTCAATTTATGTTGTCCTGTTTTTCTTCTATTTCATGATCATTTCAGTTTTATCTGTAAACAGAATGTTTCTGTCCCAAATGATGTTATGTTATATTGCATTTGTGTAGCACCTCCTGCCATGGGTTATGGCGGCAAAGCGCTTTTCCTGTCAGAGAGACAAAAGAGGAGTATATGTTAAAATAAAAATTGAAACTTGAATATGAGGCTGCCTGGTAAGAGAATAAGATTGCCGCCAAAAAAATAAAATAATAGAAAATGTGTTTCTCTGTACAATACTGCACGTGGAGGACACGGGGACGATTCATACTATAGCACAGATGGGGAAATAACCATCCTGTTTTGTTTAATATCAAAATGCTATTGGAAAACAAATGTTGCTTCTAATAATAGGAGCGACCCTTAAATATTTTTAAACCTGCAAGTACAACAACTCAAACGTATTGCGCTGCGTGGGAGAATTGTTGGTTTCAAATTATATTGTGGCCGCAGCATACCAAAGATGCGTGCCATATCAGTTACTGTTGCTAGCTTCAGGGCACTGCAGATGCTCAGCCAATCAGGGCCCGCGCCGAGGTGTGACCGCGACGAGCCGGCTGGCTTTGTGCTTTTTTAGACAGCACTTGGGCTCGGGGCCTGGCCATTTCGAAGGAAGGTTCAACTGGCACGGGGTGGCGCAGGGTACACATGCCTGGGCTTGGCTGTGCAAACAGAGGCTTGAACGAGAAACTGGAAAAATGGCACACAGCAGGCTTTTCCCATGAAAAATTCAGCCGCAGTAATAATGAGGGCCCCCTCAATAAAGTGGACCTCTTGCACTGCTGTGTATTAACTAAGGGTCGGGGCACCTGTATTAGACTATGTGGATATGCCATTGCCAGGTCATATGCCCAAATACACATTAGTTGAGGGAAACAGGAAAACATGACTCACTGTAAGTACAAATGTTCATCTTTATTCTGTCAAATGCACATTATCTAATGTATTCATGGGAAGCTTTTAAGAACGGTGTGATTTAAAAAAAAAATCTTGAATACTTAGGGCGCGATTCATGGAATATTTGCCCGGTTCAAAGTGAATTTGCACTGCTGAAAAGTGTATTTTTGCCGGGCCGTCATTTTGTACTGCAAAAATGACTATGCGCTGACTTTTTGCCGGTTCCATGAATCAGGGTTTGTGTCGGCAGTGCAAATTCACTTTTCAGCAGTGCAAATTCACTTTGTACGGGGCAAATATTCCATGCATCGGGCCCAAAGTGTTTGTTGAAATGAGTTTTCCATGGAGCCACAAAAATATGTTTTGCAAAAGGCTTATCTCGGAATTGTCCAGGGTCATTTTCGTGAGGTGTGGCACATATGTATCCCTTGCCTTGTCACATAAATTTCGAAAATTGGACTTGCCAAGCTCTAGATTTTCAAAATAGATTCTTACATACACAGTAGGTCGGGAGTTCCACCAATAAGTGCCAATGGAACAAAAACACCGAAGTGAGGAATGAAGAGAGGAAAACACCACTTGGGAGCAGGGTACAGAGAAATATCAGGAGGGGGTTCAGGGTGTGGGAGAAGCAGCGGGGAAAGGTAAGGGAGAGAAAAGATGCAGATGAGACTTTTCACCAGATATAAAAAGAATTATACTCCAAAAGACACATGGAAAAGTATCAATGGTAGCAGAGTAATCATGCCGCAATACTGATTCACTGTCATCCAAAGGGCAGGATTACACACATGTTGCTGGGCGCTGTAAAGTAAGATACATTCGCTAAATGCGCCTCAGAAAGTAGCCTCGTAAGTAGCCTGTTGAGCCTGGAACGCTGGGTGTGCTGGTACGTGGAGGCCCATGGAAGACAAGCAAGACAAGCAGCCGTGAACAAAAGTCTGTGGACTGTGGACCTTTAAAGCAGGCCATGCCCACTATAGAGGAGGAGACTACTTAATAGCGAGGCTGCGCACCATCAGCGCGTGTGCCTCAGCAGGTAACCTCGTAAGTAGCCTGTTGAGCCTGGAATGCTGGGTGTGCTGGTACGTGGAAGCCTGTGGAAGACAAGCAAGGCAAGCAGCCGTGAACAAAAGTCTGTGGACTGTGGACCTTTAAAGCCAGTGACTGCTGTCAACAACCTTTAGCATTGTCAGATAAAGGAAACTAAACCGCGTATTATATGTTTATCTGCAGGCCACGACCACTATAGAGTCGGAGACTACTTAATAGCGAGGCCGTGCGCCATCAGCACGCGCGCCTCATCAAGTAGCCTCGTAAGTAGCCTGTTGAGCCTGGAACGCTGGGTGTGCTGGTAAGTGGAAGCCTGTGGAAGACAAGCAGCCGTGAACAAAAGTCTGTATACTGTGGACCTCTAAAGCAATGACTGCTGTCAGATTAATTTATCTTAACAACCTTTAACATCGTCAGATAAAGGAAACTAAAACCGCGTGTTATATGTTTATCTGCAGGCCACGCACACTATAGAGGAGGAGACTACTTAATAGCGAGGCCGCGTGCCATCAGCGCACGCGCCTCAGCAAGTAGCCTCCTAAGTAGCCGGTTGAGCCTGTTAGGCATGTGAGGCATTGGCTTGGGCAAGTCGATATCAGGGTTTGTGCATTCAGGAGTACCCAATATATAAGTATGCACAGAGTCTGCTGGCAGTTTGAATTTTCGTTATTGGAGCAGTGAGTCCTTGCTATAAGAGTGTCTGTTATACACAAGAGGGCCACAACGGTGTATGTAGCACCATGTTTATTTTCTCAACATAATGGCAACAAATAACAGTAAAACGAAACGCAAATTAATATCTGCTACCACAGTTGTGACCAGATGCACAAGCATGGCGTTGGCCACACCGGCTCCACTACCTGGGTCTTCCGATACGGACGAATACCTTATTGAATGTGCACAAACATGTTCTATGGAAGGGGGAGGGGATCAAAATTCAAATAATGACGGTATATCCGAATCCTCACAATGTCTGTTTGGCGAAGGGGTGAATCATGTAAATAACATAATTGATAATTGTGACATGAATTCGAGCTTTATGTACGACAATACACTGCCAATTTTCAGTACGAGTGAAATCACCTTGTTGGGCCTTTCACAACACCTGGATACCATAACTGAAGAGGATGGCAGTCACCACACTACTGGTGTCAGCCATAAGCCTAGTGAAACCGAAGAACCAAGACATGCCAACTGAAATGGCATGATGTTTCTGGAATTAAAAAAAAACATTCCAGACTTCTAAACGAAATAGTTATGGCCTTAACAGCTTTGCCTGAACTGTGTCGTACTATGATGGCCGAGTGGTGTGATGTCTCCAGAACAAATACAAACATATATCTAAACCAACAAAACGCTGTTATTTTCCCACTAGAAAAAGTAGACCAGATACTGGGTTCGGCCAGGGAACCTATTATGGCGTCTGACTTAACTACTTTGATTCAGAGCAGTGACCAACACCCTATACCCAATCCAATAGCAAATTCAGAGGTATCTGGGGCTGAAGTAATTATTGCGAGTAAAGCCTCTAATCCAGTGGAAACAAAAATATCCAAGAAAAAAGAAAGGAAAAGAAAATGGAAAAGAAATATGTCCCTAAATAAGGGTGCCAACATGTCCTCGCGCAAGTTCATGCAGCGTATGGACTTGCGTGAGGACGTAGCGGAATACCTAATAAAAAAGGAAGACTCTTAAGTAGAATCATGAGGTGCACCCAGTGCACCAAGAGTTCAACAAGGGTGCAATCCTGTGTTACCCCTTACAATTGTTAATGATTCTAACAATCAAAAGGAGTACTCAGAGGGGCCAAACAGGCTGACAGATGCTCTAAAACAGAAAGAGGTGTCAGATAGGATAGACAGGAACCTAAAAATTATGGAACTGGGTGTGGCAGACATATTTGACATATTTAAGAACCCTGATGCTCCGTCGTGAGCCAACACCCCCTCCTCGGTGGGTCCATTGACAACAGTAATGCCCACAAACACAAGCGAACAATCAATAATTTGTTTAGATGATTTACAATCTTCCTTGGGGTCCGGTAATGTGCTAGAGGACCTGGGTAATGATGGTCATCTGGGCCATTCTGGTGGTGTGAAAGTAGATCAAAACCAGAGTCATACCAGGGATAAAATCCTAGCTGAAATGAAGCAAGTACAGTCAGGTACGGGTGAGCCACTGGCGGGGTTAACAAATAAATCATTGAGTATCATCATTGAAAACATCTTGAATAAGAAAATGGAAAATGGATACAAAGATATATTGGCCAAATAATTCTCAATTCCTTTTCAGGTTAAGGATGTTGTTAACCCATCTCTGGTACACAAAAGAGTCTCTGTAACTGAGTATAATCCACAGGTGTTTAATGACTCATCGTGAAGGATCAAGGCAGGATTTAAACTAGTCCGGAATGTGTCAAATGGTGTTTATTCCAAGCCCGGTAGTTCCAATCACGCTGAGGTTCCAACAGGTCATCTCAGGGCCCCGGCCTTTCCTAATGAGCCTAGCCTAATCTTTTATTATGTATTTGAGGAAGGGGGACCCAGAGCACTTAGTAGACCGTACATTCTAAGCATGTTCAGTGATATTAAAGAACTAAGTCTGATAATCTCCTATACAACTTGTGGATTTTATCCACAACTACCGTCATGATTATGTACGGCTAATTATCACCTCTCCCCTAGTTAGAGCTCTCCTAAAAGAAGTGGGGTCTCTGCAAAAAAAGGGGTTCGACATTGTTCCCTTCATAGACACAATTCCCAAAAAAACTGAAAATTTGAGATACAAGTCCAGAGAGGAAATGGAAGGAAAAACAATTGATGTAACCCCAGTACAAAATGGAGGGGTTCAGGTGATAAATGAAGCCAAGTCCTATTTAAAAGATATGCAGAATGGCGGTGGCTGGCTCTATCACTGCGAGAATCAATAGCACAACTAAAACAGGCACATAAACCCCTTTAGCGAAGAGATCCATTTTCAATTGGTTTCCTGGAACACTAGGGGTCACAAGCAATTGTTCCAGGATACAGAAGAATGTGCTACATTTGAAAAGGTTGATTTCATAATGTTACAAGATACCTGGGCTACATGTAATCTGTTCAGGAATGGTTATAACATAACACAATCTGTTTGCCAGCAAAAAAGGTGTTCAGGGGCAGACCAAGTGGAGGTCTTGGCCAGGTTTATAGAAACAATAATAGAATTATACTTGAGTCCAATTCCCTCGTTATGGACTCCACTGTTTCTGCTGGTTTTCACCTTGTAACCAAAGGCGGCAATGCTCACATACTGATGTTTAACATTTATTGGAATACATGTCTAGCGAATGATGGTCAGCTTGAAGAAGTGTTGCAATGTACAGATTGGTAAATGGTTTGATATCCACCCACAGGGGTCCATTTTACTTGCGGGTGTCCTACATGCCGAATGTAACATCACAACAGATGAAATGTAGTGGAGCCTGGCTGCTTTTAGGTCTGCACCCTCAAAGGTCTCAAGTAAAAGATATGGAGGGAGTCAGTGGTTATACTTCGGTAAGAGTTAGGATCTGGACCCATATTTAACATCATACCCACATGTCAAGCCTGAGGGGTCAGTTCAATTATAGACTACATATTTATAAGTACTTACAATACCTTGATGTGGAACAATCTCAAAGTAATTAATTCATTGAATAGTGATCATGCCATGCTTTGTCTTGATTTACCCTGCATGAAGGATAACGAAGAGGGTATTCACTTTCACTTTCTGATGCAGATGAAAGTCAGAACCAATTGTAGGCGAGTGAAGTGGACCCCAGGTAAACTTGCACAATTTAATTGTATCCTGACACAATATTTTGTATGCTCCTCTTATGAAATGAAACTTGCAATATATTCCGTAGATTCGTTTAACCCTTTAAGTGCCATGGGTATTCCCGCCAGTACCAAGGCCTTTTTTGGTGATTTCGATATGTGGCCATTCAATGGCTTGTAACTTTTTTGTTACATTAGATATCTCAGCCAAATTTGGCTCCTTTTTTCCCACATGTAGGCGGCCATAACGCCACCCATGAATCCTAAATTGCTGTAGGCGGTTGAGAGAAAATAACAAAAAGGGCGAACATTTTGGGTTTTTTCAAAAATGACAATGAAATGATGTACAAAGAAGCCTGTGGTTTTTTTCTTGTAAGAGATAGTAACAAATGGTTTGCTGTGTTCAATTCCCCACTTTCCTGGCTTTCAAGAACAGGTTGAGTGGAACATTTTGATGTGGTTATCAACTGTTTTGTGAGAAGTAGGCGATTTTGGCCATTTTTTGCCAATTGGAAATGCATGGACGGAATGGAAGAAAAGGGTAGGAAAGCCGAATTGTAGGACAGCAAGGCATATATTTCTGAAAAGTAGACAAAATTCCAAGTTTAGGAAGGGGTGATTTGCGTAGGTCAGGCAACAACTAGGTAGGGGAAAATGCCATAGATTGGGGGGAAAGCGGGAAAATGACCGAAAAAAAGGTATGTGGTGGACATGATTGGCTTGGCACGGCTTCTATGAATTTTGAGAAAAGCAATGCTGTGCTACATTCCCCCGACTCTTGCAGTTAGGAAAGCGCACATTTTTGTAGTGTTTTACAAAACAAGCAATAGCACAAGCCAAACACGGAGCCATGGTACACAGGAGTTTTATGCTTACATCCTGAACAGACGCACTTAGCATGTATAAATCAGGAAAACCAATGTGGTGAGGAACGGCAAGCATACTTTTTTTGAAAGAGCACAGGCAGACCTTTTCAAGGGTAGGTGACTTGTGCCAGTTTCAAAAGTGTATGGTGCCTAAAGCAGCGACTAAATGTAGGGCACATTTGGGAAATGAAAGGGTTGTGTGACAAAGGGCACCAGCAAATGGGTCAAAACGTTATGAAAACCACACAAACGCAACAAATGTTATACCTTCCCGCGTTCCCACAGGTGTCCCATTGAAAACGGTACCTCACATGTGTGGGTGCACCTACCTGGGTGCCAAGGGGAAAGCCTAAAACACAGGTAACCCCAAGTCTGTTTTGATACGTGAATTTCAAACTTTCTGCAGACGAGCACACCATACAGATATGGGCCTTGGGTGTCCAAGCCACCAAGGAAAACAGGGAACTCCATGCATTTCCGAAAAAAGGACACCCGTGGGAATCCGCAGAGGTATGATTTGCCGAATCGGCCCAGAATGTATTACCCAGACACCCCCGCAAAGTCCGAAATGTGGGAAAGAAAATTCATTTTTTGCACATTTCACTCGGGTCACCCATCGAAACATGCCGCCAACAACACATGGCTTACCGTCCCGCGTTCCCACAGGTGTCCTGATGAAAACGGTACCTCACATGTTTGGGTGCACCTACCTGGGCGCCAAGGGGAAAGCGAAAAACCCTGCTAACTCCAAGTCGTTTCTGACAGCAGAATTTCGCTCAAGCCCACACCATACACGTTTGGGCCTAGGGTTTCCAAGCCACCAAGAAAAACTGGGAACCCCATGCATTTCTGAAAAGAGGACACACGTGGGAATCCGCAGAGGGCTGACTTGCGCAAATCGGCCTAGAATGTATTACCCAGAAGCCCTGGCAAATTCTGAAATCGGCTGAAAAAAACCCACATTTTTCACTTTGTCGGGGGTTCTGGGTAAAACATTCTGCTCCGGTTCGCGCAAGTTGGACCTCTGTGGATTCCCACTGGTGCCCTCTTTTCAGAAATGCATGGGGTTCCCAGTTTTCCTTGGTGGCTTGGACACCCTAGGCCCAAATCTGTAGGTTATCTCCCCAAACCCTTTTGTGGTTACCAGTGGGTAGCCTTTCCCCTTTGCGGCTAGATTGGTGAACCCACACATGTGAGGTACCGTTTTCATTGGGACACCTGTGAGAACGTGGAAGGCATGACATCTGTTGTTGGCAGCGTGTTTCGGTGGGTGAGCAGAGAGAAATGTCTGGAAATTGTGTTTTTCCCCCCAAATTTGGACTTTGCCGGGGGTTCTGGGTAGTAGATTCTGGGCCGATTTGCGCAAGTCAGACCTCTGTGCATTCCCACGGGTGTCCTCTTTTGGGAAATGTATGGGGTTCCCTGTTTTCCTTGCTGGCTTCGACACGGTAGGCCCAAATCTGTAGGTTGCCTACATGAACAAAATGTTCTGTGGCGAAAGGCTTGGGGTTACCAGCAGGTTACCCTTTTCCTTTTGTGCCCCGGTAGGTGCACCCACACATGTGAGGTACCGTTTTCGTCGGTACACCTGTGGGAACACGAGAAGGTATGACATCTGTTGTTGGCGACGTGTTTCGGTGAGTGGACAGAGGGAAATGTCTCTGAAATTGGCTGGAAATGAAGACAATTCTCAGACATTTTGCTCTGGCCTCACACTGAAACACACCGCCAACAACACATGGCCTACCTTCCTGCGTCCCCACACGTGTCCCGATGTAAACGGTACCTCATGTGTACATTAAATCGCAGCAAATCATTTACAACTGTAAAAAAAGGTGAGCGTAAAGTCCACAAGCATACATTTGTTCAAGCCATAGAAAATGCAAAAGCAAATCTTAGAAAAGCTATTCGAAGCATAGAGAAAGGTGAAACTGGGGTTATGGAGGCAAAGTTGAAGATCAAACAAAGTAAACAAACATACAAAAATTGGATCAAAAGCATCAAAGCCTCAATTGCTCAAAATGACAGTGAAACAATGATTCAAGTAATGAGGGGATCGAATTCACCTATGTATTGCTGTATTATAAATAGTCTACAAACTTCCCAACATCAGTTGCAGACCAATCCAATTGATTCTCTGGAATGGTCCAAATATTTTGGTTCCTTATATAAGAAATCATTAGGGGACTGGGTACCACAGTATGACAGAGAGGTTGTGTGGTCTTTGGACATTTCAGTCTCTAATATTCTAAGATTAATTACGAAATTGAAATCCACCTACACACCAGGTCCCAGCCACCTGTCGTTTGTTAATTTAAAGAGTCACGCTATCATGTGGTCCAAACTTCTACACTTACTTTTCTGGGATATATGTAATAAAAAAAAGACACCCGATTCATGGGAAATGTCCTATGTACTGTTGCTCTTTAAGAAAGGTAACCGACTCAGCCCGGAAAATTATCGACCCATCATCCTACTAAATGTTGAATAAAATGTTTGCCGCCATTGTTCTGGAAAAACTTACATCATGGATGGATGATAACTCCATACTAGATTGTAGACAGATAGGATTCCGCAGGCTAACTGGGACTGATGCGGGAGGTCTCCTTGTATCACAACTATTAAGTCGGGTCAAACTCAAATCACTGGAACATTTGTAAATTGCGTCAATGGACTTGACCACGGCGTTTGACATAGTCGATAGACCAACCCTATGGAAAACCTTATCATCTTTAGGGATCGAAAGTGGGCTGCTAGGTGTAATCATATACTTGTACTCTGAAACAGTGATTAGGGTAAGGTTCAACAATAAAGGGCTACTGTCAAATGTAATAACAACTTCTAATGGTTTGAAGCAAGGGTGCAGGTTGGCGGCCACCCTCTTTAACTTGTATGTATCACAAGCAGGGAAGACATTAAATATGAGGGGCTCATTGGCTCTAAGATTTGGCAATTTCATAGAGGAAAGGAAACTAAAAATCAATCCTAGTAAAACCATTATTTTTCAAACTGGCGGTAAAAGTGTGACCCCATTCTTCTCTTCCTGGGGTTGCAGTGGTGTGAAAATAAAGAGTCAAGCTGTGCTAAGACTCTTAGGATATGTATTCTCCAGTTCTAGTTCTTGTGTTTTGTTGAAAAACAACCTCTTGCTGAAAGACAAAGAATCCTTGAATCAAATCAAGGCAATAGAAAGAAAATTTGGGAAATTCACATTGGCCCCATGCATTCAATTCTACCGGTTAAAAGTTATTCCAAGAATAACATATGGGATGGAATTCTTTCCGGAATCACTAGTGCTGTTTTTGAGGCAATTGGAAGCCATATTTGCCGTAAAATGTTATTCTTCATTCCAAAGTGTATTCCGTTAGAATTGATTCGATACGAACTGGGTCTCCAATCTATCACCTGTATCATGCATACTAAAAAACTATCCCTGTTAAGGAAATGTATGGTGGCTGAGAGGGATTCACTGTACTATTATATAAAAGAAGATCTGAAGGGAAATTTTATGCATGCCTTGAAAACGACTTGTAAGAAAAAACTGTTAAACTTGCGTCTGCCATTGTCGACTTTGTTAAGTAATACAAGGATATCATAAAAGCTTTTGATTGGCTTGAAAATAACGCAATTGTGCTAAATTCTAAGCTCCATTGTCAAGTAATTTCGTTCTGGAAATGGACCCCGAAACCAGAGAATTACCTAGTCAAATACCCCTCACGGTCTTTTAGGAATCTGACCATGCGCTTAAGATTTAATGTTCTGAATGCAAATGAGATCTTGGCAATTCGTCGGATGAGTGCCATGGGAGCAACCAGTGTAGGTTTTGCAAGCAAACTGGTGTGACAGAATCTTTGACACACTTGCTCTTGGTTTGTCCAAATCTACGGCAACACAAAATAGATTGTTTTTCGAAATTGTAAGTGACATCTCAAATGTTGATAGAGACAAACTTTGGTGCGAAATGTTGCATGGAAACTCTATAGCCCTGAAAATGAGGGTGAACACATTTTTACAAAACATCTGTATCTCAGTTTGATTGAAGCAGTGAGGGACATATTAAATAGAATAATAACACTGCTCGATGTATAAAGAGGAGATTGTTATTGGAGCCAAAGGCATATTTGTAGGTTACACCTAAACATTAGCACTGTATAACAAAGCCGAATTAACACATTTTAGAACGTTTGGATGTAAGGCTGCCCTAAATTAGAGTTGTAGATGCATCAGTAAAGGTTAATTGAAAATGTAATGTAGTCGGAACTGTAATTGGAATTGTGAATTAAAACTATTCTATTGTTATTTATTTTTATGAATTTTGTAATTGTAATTTTGGAAAGGTTTGTATAAACCAAAGCAATAAAATAAAACAAATTTAAAAAAACATTCGCTAAATGACATGTCTGTGTTACCTCCAGTCATGCTACATTGCACAGAGGAGCATTGCACATGCGTGAAGAGCTGATTTCAGGCAAAGGATTGTACGACCCAGAGTCACAGGTTCAATCTGAGCCAGGCCACACTCAGCGATTTCAATGTATTTATTTATTATGATTAATAATGTACTAGTTGTGAGCAAAGTCACTATGTGGCGCCCAAGGGAACTAGGAGGGGGAGAGAGACCCTAAAAGCAGCGGAAGCATAAGATAAGCAAAGTGCAAATGAGAATGGAGGGGGGAAAGTGCTGGGGAGGGGAAACAGGAGAGGTGCTGAATAAGTGTGGGGCCAAACAACAAACTGAAAGAGGCTTTCTGGAACAGGAGACATTTTAAACCTTTTCTGAAGCAAATGTGATTTTCCTCAGCTCTGGCAGAGTGGGTAAATCATTCCAGAGCTCTACCTCAGGAACACCCAATCTCCTTTTTCTTAGAGTGTCTGACAGGGATCTGGAGAATGCAGATATGAATAGCCTCGTCAAAGATTATCGACTGCAGGGTCTCAGGCCCTAGTATTTCCAGCGAACTATACCAAGAGTCTTTAAGCTGCTGGGTCAACTGGAAGCCAGCGAAGGGATTTTAAGGCAGGTGTTATGATGTCTAAGGAAACAACCCAAGGACAGTTCTAGCCACCTTTTCGGAATGATCTGACACCATTAGGTTGGGTAATAATAACAGCAACTAGTAGCACCAACTAGTACAGCACTCAGAAATCAAAGGAATTCCTCATGAGGCTGCATTAAAAGGAGATATTATTACTGCGCTGGCGGACACATTCCCCTTTTCATGCACATCTATCTTAGTTTTAATGTGTAGATTGTCTGAGTGCGCAATATTTGCAAGCTAAATGATAAGAAATGCAGATATTGGGGGGAGCATATCTCCCATTGCAGTTTGGAGCAACCACATTCAAAACAACCTTTTTCGATTTAGCACCACTGAAGCAAAAATCTGAATATGGACCAACCAGCGCAGTTTATGTAATTCAGCTCTTGTCTTTTATCTGCTATTACTATGCTGTTCATTCATTGGGGTTAGGGCATGGTTAGGATTCCACAGACGAAGCAAGCTGCTCAAACGAAGTGCAAAGAAATCACGTTTTATGATAGCGGATGGTATACAATGTTGTTGGTCACTTGGGTCAGCAAATTGCGCACGTTCACCCAAAGGCACCATGGCGCTCACCGAACAAGACGGACAACAAAACAAAACACAGCAGTTTCAGAACAAAAAGGATTTCAGGGCCCTACAGAAAGGGAAATAATCAGGGGTGGAATGAAGGACAGGGCAAGAGAGTTCCAAGCATTGGCCGCAGCAACCAAAAAAGCATGGCCACCCATAAGGGAGAATCTGACCCGAGTAATTTGGATCAGAAAGGCTGATAGTGATTGAAGTAGTCTCGGGGAGAAATAAGAGGGGTATTTGGTCTGCAAGTATTCTGAGCCACATTTATAGAAAGCTCTGTATGCAATACAGAGTGACTTGAAAAGGACACGTTTCTTGACCGGGAGCCAATGAAGCTGTCGAAGAAGAGGAGACATATGGCCGCCAAAAGGGGGGCGGATAACAGACCAGGCCGCAGCATTCTGAAGAAGTTGCTGATGGCGCATAAGATAAACAGGTTGGGCTAGATATAGTGCATTGCAGTAGTCAATATTGCTTAGTACAAGAGCGGCTACCACGGGTGCCTGAAATTGCACAGGAATAAAAGAGAGAACTTTCTGTAAGATTTTAAGTTCCAAATGGCCGGATTTACAAACCGAAGTGACCTGGTCGCACATAGAGAGAGAAGAGGAGATTTTAACCCCCAAATCCTTGAAAGTGGCAGGAGAAGGAAATGGGCCAAGGGTAACAGGAAAAAAGTCAGGGGTCCAGAAAGACAGAGGGCTGGAGATGCCAACAACCAGAACCTCCTTCTTTTCACCATTCAACTTCAGCCAGTTCTCGGCCATTCATGAACCCAAGTCTTCAAGGCAGCCCCTAAGCTGTGCAGCAGTATCAGGCCTGGTGAGGTCCAGGCGAACCATGATCTGTGTATCATCGGCATAAGAGTAACACCGGAAGCCATGGGAATGCATAATGCGGAGAAGTGATCGAATATAAATGTTAAATAGAGTGTGTGAGAGAGCAGAGCCCTGCGGGACTCCGCAAGAGAGAGGAACAGACTTTGAGCAAAAAGGTGGAAGAAAAACAGACTCAAAATGGTCAGCCAAGAAAGCAGAGAACCAGACTAGGACCTGGCCTTACAGACCCGCGGACGTTAGCCAGGAGATCAGGGTGGGATGATCAACCGTATCGAAAGCAGCAGATAGATCTGATAAAATCAGTGCCCCGACACCACCCTGATCAACCAGACAGACAAGATCGTCAATTAGGGATGTAAGAAATGACTCTGTGCCCCTCCCAGGGCGAAATCCAGACTGAAAGAAATCAAAGAAGCTAAAAGATTCAAGGGAAGATGAGAGCAGAGGGGACACCAAAGACTCTAGCAACTTCATGAGAAAAGGAAGAAGCGAAATAGGGTGAAAATTTGAAAGAACAGAAGGATCAAGAGAGGCTTTTTTAAGCAGAGGAATTACCAGAGCATGTTTCAGAGCACTGGGAATATACCCAGAGGAGAGAAATACTGACTGAAGATGTAATCAGCGTAACAATCTCATATGTCTGCATACACAGAGTTCACTTTGTAAGACCATTATTCAAAGAGGCACGGTAAAGGTGGGGCTGGCTGAGGGGGCAAAGGACTGCCAGCCAGCCTCAGTCGTGCATATTCAGGTGTCAAGTACATTCTAACTCCAGAATATGCATTGAATCCCTATGGGCGGGGCATGGTTCCATCCCCAGCCATATTTGCCTTAAGGCGCTTGTCACTGTAATTGCATTTTTTGTAAGATTTACGCCACAGTTGAGGAATGTTTTTTAACGTTTTTTTATTTATAATTGGTTATTTATAACGCACTTAATACACAAGCGCTGACCCAGGGATCGAGCCTGTGCTGCTCCATGTCATCTTGCTTCGAAGGCGAGCACGTTGCCTCTGAGCTATCCTCCCAAACCCCGAAAGTAGAGCATGAGCATTTCCGTTTTGGCAGATCAATGCTGTTGGGTATCTTTTCAGAGGCGGTGCAGTGGAAGTCAGGGCCATTGTGAGGGGACATGAAGCTCAGGGTAAGGAGAGCCAGAATTGCTGCAGATCAATGCGCATCCCCTTGTGAATTGTGGTGCAGAGCCACCCTGGCGTGCATTCTGCATTTGGCCTGACTCCCCAAGCTGAACCTGCTAATTTCAAAGCAGCTTAGGCACGGACATTGACGTGTGAATCAGCCCAAGCAGTGTATGTTTGCAGACATTTGCGGACTCTGAGCAGTCCCCAGCGGATAGAATGTTCTGAGAATGTGTCCACGGTGCTCGAGATCTCTTCTCCGGCGAGCTCTGAGAGCAAACAAGTTTTGTCACGCTTTAAACCCTTGACTGTTTTTTGTAAAGTAGTGACATTTGTGAAAAGAAATGTGCCAAGAGTACATACCAAAGATGGCACTGGCAAAATGTCAGTCCCCATTCTTGGTCAAGCGCCAACGGCATTCAGATAATGTGTTAATGATTTCTATGCGAATAGTTTTAGCGTGACTGCGAGCAAACAGGAAAAAGGATCAGAATAATGCGAAAATTGATATTTGGGGAGCTTGGATGAGGCGTGAGAGTGTGAGATGTCACTAGGAGGCGACATTTCTGCAGGCCTTCTGCTGCTCGAAATTCAGGAAGGAAATCTTATCGATGTACAAAAATAGGCGAGGAATGTAGTTAGATTGTGTGAGGTCCATTTACTACTGATATGCCAAATTATAGTCCAAATAGGAGAAAACGGGATGGGGCACGCCTATAAACGAACGAGGCCTGGATAAACAGGGCGACATAAAAAGCAGCGTTCTGGAAGATAAGGAAGGAAGGATTACAGGCATTCCCAGTATGTTATTATAATTGGCTACAAAACGAAAAACCATGGCTTTGAGATGTGGGTAACAAGTGTTTGCGTGTACACAACAGATGCCAGAAAAAACACGTTTTTTTCTGCCAGGGTTATCTAATTTCCTCCAACTTCTAATCACTGTGGTAGGTGGCATCATCATTGTCCCTTTCAATGAGTCCTATAAATGTGTTTACACTATAAATGGCAGGCAATTTAACTACTCAATTACCAGGTTTAAAAAACATTTGCCATGAGCTATGAAGGTAAAGTAAGGCTATTAAAGAATGCACATTTTGCCAGTTGTGCAAGTTTTTATTTTGATTTTATTTGTCTTTTATAACATGCCAACTTACAACAGTGTTGTTTCAAAGCATCAGGATAGGGAAACAAATGATTGGGCGATACAAGAGGGTGAACCGGGTAGTGCATTCAAACAAACATGGTGCTGCACAGAGCAGAGTACATTCCAATACTCAACAGAGCATAACTAAGAAAAGAGTCATATAAAGACAAAAGTAAAGGGAGGATCTAGAGAAGATCCGGGAAGTGCAGAAGGCAATACAATATGATCTAGCACATCAGTACAGTACAGAGTAGAGTGCATTCCAAATCCCAACAGAGCATAACTAACCTAAGCATTATCAAAACAAGAAATGAAATAAAGGAAGGCTCCAGAAAAGACCTAGGAAGTGCAGAAGGCAAAATAATATAATCTAGCACATCAGTACAGTATAGATTACAGTACACTCCAGTAATCAACATGAGAACAACTAAGCAAAGCATAATTGAAACGACAAATGAAATAAAGGGACGATCCAGAAAAGATCTCGGAAGTGCAGAAGGCAATACAATATAATTAGCACATCCGTGCAGTGCAGAGTAGAGTGGATTCCAATTCTCAACAGAGCATAACTAAGAAAAGAGTCATTTGAAGACAAAAAGAAATACAGGGAGGATCCAGAGAAGATCCAGGAAGTGTGCAAGGCAGTACGATCTCATCTAGTAACTCAAGCTTAAGGCTATTCCCAGGGAGGAAATCCCCCAAATGAAATCCGAGGTAAAGGTCTTGCAATGCCTGGCCTGATCTATGGAAATCCGCATGATTGTTTTTGTGTGCAGGGAATCCTGTCTCGATTGGGATGGATTTTAAAGATCTCTTGAACATGATATAGTTGGGTCCCGTAAAATGCACAATTTGCGCTCAACATCCAGTTGCATTCAGATAAAGCATGGTGACCAACGACCACACTTGCAGATAGGACTGAATGCCATTTTGCAAGGTCTTTAGGTCGTACACTTTTATATTAAACGTTTAGTGTTTGAAAGAGTACATATCGTTGTTTAATAGTACAGCCTTTGTAATGCCATGTGTGTATATAAGTGTGTGCGTTTGTGTGTGTGTGTTTGTGTGTACAGGTTTCGGTGGCGAGTGGTTGAGTAGTTTCTAAAACATGTGGGTGCATGGAGACAAGGTGTCGTGAGAAATGGAGTATAAAGTGGAGTGTAGAAGTGGAGTATAAAGAGGGCAGGAGGGGATCGATCCAGCCAAGGTTTGATGCAGACACGACACCTGTCTCACAGAATTAAACTCTTTACCTTCACCCGGGGTCTTCTGTTCATCCAACCCTCAGGTTTGCTTAGGGAATGTTCTCATGTGAGTAGTTATAATTTCTGGAAGTAATAGACCTTACACAATGTCGACAATGCTAGGTAGGTTCTCTGCACGGTTGTAGCTCTTAATGTGACATACTCTCCAGCAAGAGATCATTGCTCTTAGTTATCATGAAGTCCCTTGAATGGCCAGTTGGAAACCGCCCGATTGATGTAAGAGTGTCCACATTACTGGACAAGTTCTGTATCATCAGTATATTAATACATTGCATCACTCATCAGATTCGCCAACCAGAAGCATTCAAGTTACAAAAGAAGGTCAAGACTCGATTACAAGTGCTGCTGTCTTGGTTGCTAGCTGTTGCACGTATTTCGCAAGAAATGATTATGTGCACAATTATAATGATTGCAGTCATACAGAAGAGTGCCATAACTTTCTTGCTCAAAGGGACTGCATTATAAAACTAAGTGTAAAATAATCGTCACAAAATGTAACGTGGAGAATAATCTTATTAACAGTTAAGACATCAGAACTATCCGGTGCTAATGAAAGAGGCTAACACTCACATCATCACACTGTGCATGACAGACACTGCTTCCTTGTTTTCCCAGCCAAAGGCAACTTCACCAAACATACTTCTTAGTGTTGGTTCCTAGCCGCACCAAAGGACCATCCATGTTCCCAAGTCCAGGACCCATCCCTGCCAATGCACACTCATGCCATAAGGCCTATCACTACTCAAGTCTCATCTTACCCGAGGTCTGGCATTATCCAGAAAGCCCATCCCTCCCAAAACCCTTTGTTTTCTCTGGGGGTCCATCTCTGCCGTGAGCCATTGCCTGCCCCAAGGCTCACACCTGCCCTGAGGCACAGCCTCAACCCACGGCACATTCCTGCTCAACAGCCCATCACCACTCCAATGCCCACACCAGTCGCAAGGCTCTTCCCTGCCCAAAGACCCTTTACCACTCAGAGGCCCATTCCTGCCCTTTTGCCCAAACTTGCTCTGAAGCCAATGTCTGAACTTCACTAAAGTCAGAGTGTGGCGACTGTGTATAATGCTGGTTCGTCTGAAACGTGCCAATGAAACTCATCCCCACTTCATTTTTGCTTTGGATAATCACATTAGAACATCTGTATGTTTTGACTTGCTTTATTTGGGTATTTTAAAGAACAACACACCCTCCAGGAAATGCATGTTAAGGCTAGTAGAGGTTACCTTCGAGTTATGGGCCTGTACATTGCAATCCACCTGCAGCCTCGTACTTTCAGAGCCTCATTGGGCAGCAACTGCGAGATCTGTCATAGGTTCCATATTAAACTACTACATTGCCATGGGCTTCTCAGTATGCAGGTAAGTCCCTCTAGGCTCTACAGAATATCCTGGATCATATTATAACAAACAAAAGAACTTACAGAGCTAGAATGCTCTTTAAACCTCTTTATAGCCCACATAGCCTTCCACACAAATGACACACTTTATATCAAGAAGCCTTTGATGAACATATTCCCACTGGACACTGGGATCAGGCCTGCTTTCCTCTTTCTCATTCTTTGGTTCAAAAGGGCTTCAGGCCTTGGCCGAGCGTGTATTTTTCATTCTAGCAAATGCTGGAATCCCTTCTCTTTTGTGCTTTTGGCATAGCGGACCTCCTGGCTTGTAGGAAATAGATCAAGCAGGCCTTCATAAATTCCAGCCCTTAGAACGACAGCTAGGACTGTGGCAGAGTGCCTTGTTCTCTGTAGGCTGTAGCGCCTCACCAACAAATGAATACATAAATACATAAATACAGTCAAATGTGGCATAGAGCTCCTCTGTGATTTTTGATATCCTCGGAAAGTGCAGTTGGGTGTTCTTTGTTTTATAAATAGGAGCCCTTGTGAAAGATTGCAATTAAAGTCTGGTCATGGCTGCATTCTAAAATTGGTAATGGTTGTGTCAGAGTGCGAGACTTTAGACTTTTGAAAAGATTACACATTAAGGTCTGTAGTACTGAGACCAATTTGGACTGTATCGTTATAGGCTGTGGCCAGAGTAACCTCTCGTTTTTCTTGAGTTCATGTGTGAAAATGAACAATTTGTCATCGGCTTCCAGTTTAAGGATTGTGCTTAATTAATGTATCACTGTCATTCGTATTGGTTTTCATATGTATTTTCCCAAGCTATAGGATTTATCTTTTATGTTGTGTCTGTTATGTTTTGTTTGCAACCCGACGCCTGTAGGCTTTCGGCGCATAATACATAAATAAAAATAATAATAATAATGACTGCATATAAAAATTATTGGAGCCCTTTATGGAAATGCTGCTGTATTGATTAGTATGACTGGCTCCTTCCAGAGATGAACTGCACAATACAGCTCAAAGCTTTCCTAAAAGGGATTTCCAGAAATGCTTCAAGCGCATTCCTTCTGTAGACTTGTAGAGCGCTAAGAAACAGGCTAGAAAGCACTCGTTAAAATATCCTAGTACTCTCCCCTAACACATATTGCACCTGCAAGGAAGAATGTATCCTCTTGCTTTAAAAAGCCAGGAGTGATGAAATTGGCCGCAAGTTTGCTCCTGAAACCACTAGAAATTGCAACTTGATTTCAATGCAGTTCATTTTTTGGTATTGAGCTAAGTGCACAAAAAAGGAGAAGACAATCTGTCCCCGATGAACACACATCATGTATGTTTGTTGATGATCTACAACTGTGACTCTGCGTCATGTTTTACATGTAGGCAAACGTTCTCCCTATGGTTGCATGTTTGCACTCTATAGAGATCTACTGTAAGCACCAGAAAAGTTGGCGCATCGGGAGAACTCCCATAAACTGGTAAGATAGCTCAGTGAGTGAACTGCTTGCCCTCAGATCTTTAGTTTGAAAGACATGTTCAAATCCTGGCTCATACTTTCATCCTTTCGAAGCCAGTAAGCAAGCTCAGTGAGTTAACTGCTTGCCCTCAGATGTTCAGTTTGAAAGGCATGTTGAAATCCTGGCTCATACTTTCATCCTTTTGAAGCCAGTAAGCTAGCTCAGTGAGTTAACTGCTTGCCCTCAGATGTTCAGTTTGAAAGACATGTTCGAATCCTGGCTCATACTTTCATCCTTTTGAAGCCAGTAAGCTAGCTCAGTGAGTTAAATGCTTGCCCTCAGATGTTCAGTTTGAAAGACATCTTCGAATCCTGGCTCATACGTTCATCCTTCTGAAGTCGTGAATGTGGGGATAATAATACACATTATCAAAGCACTTAGATGCGGGAAAGTCCAGCAAGACAAAAGTGCTATTATAGATTGTCCTTCTTCTTCTATTATAATGGAGTCAGAGCTGTTCTTTTTGGGACCACATGTCAACTCTAATGCCCTCTCATAGTGGCAACCTGTGAATGTGCATAGAATGATGCAAAGGTAGTACAAGCCATGGAAAGTCTGAACATGTGGTAACAGGAAAAAAGCGGTACATTAAAATCATGATTTGTTGCCATTTTGTATGTTTCCGTTTTTTGTCTATGGCAGCAGGCAACTAAAATGCACACACACTAGACTGGCATGAATTTGGGGTTACAGGGATTGAACTGGATTGCAGGGTGAGTTTAAATATATTATTTTACACTCATATGTGCACACCAGTCCGATTGCTGGGTCGTTCCTTTTTTAATGTTATTATGTATTGACAAGTATTTACAATAAACGACACGAAAGCAGTATAACTGGCAGGATCAGATGATAGAGAGAGAAAAA
Source organism: Ambystoma mexicanum (assembly GCF_040938575.1). NCBI lineage: Eukaryota > Metazoa > Chordata > Amphibia > Caudata > Ambystomatidae > Ambystoma > Ambystoma mexicanum. Next base: position 1,026,604,434 of record NC_090928.1, on the reverse strand, counting down.
ACGGTGAAAAAAAACTGTTTCATTCCACAGTATACACATCAAGCCTACATATTACATGTCTAGATCCATAAATCTAATCCAGATCTTCTCATACAGATGAAACCTATTTTGCAGCAAAAACAAGACCTTTTCAAGCGTGTACATTTCATTAGTGCAGATTTTACCATCAGCGACTGCATAGATGTCCAGCCCCTAAGAATCCTCTTCTTCCTCTTCTTCGCTAATGTTGCAGCTCTTAACATCCATTTCTACTACGGGTTGGTTGCTCATCCAAAAGCGTATCATCCCCTAATATCAGGGTATAGAAATCAAACATCCAGTCGAGTCTCAGAGTGTGGTTCATTAACATGCACACCTCACCCCAGAATGTTCTAAATCTGGTACAATCCCAAATCATGTGCTCCAACATCCCGTCGATATGTCCACACCCCCAACGTAACTTGAAATCACACATAACCAATTCAAACATTCAAACAGGCATCCAGTCTGTTCTGTTCAAGAGCTTAACTTGCCTCACATGCTCTATTTCATTTAGAGACACAAGAGGAATGTTACTGCATATCCTCGCCCACGTCGCTTCATCAATACCGGTTGTAAGATTCTGGGACCATCTTTCTATCAGTGCTGGGTTCCCATTCCTGGCCTATAAAAGATGATTATAAACTGAAGAGGTGATCCCGTGCTTCCTGTCCCTTTCCTTGTTCCCTCCTTCCCTCCTCCCTACCATGTCTGACCCCTTATTGGGCGAGCGGCCCACAATTGTGTTTGTGTTGGGTGTACCTAGCCTGCGCTCAGTGCAGCCTTTACTTTCTCTTGAAGAGCAGGTGAGCAGTTACATTCAGGAGCTCCCACTCTGTTTCAAAAATATTTTTGGATCGTGGCACCATCTTACCCTCGCTGCATCGCCGCCTGCCTGCTCCAGTGCTTCCTGTCCCTTCCTCGTCCCCTCTCTCCTCCCTCCCCTTACCCGACCCCTGATTGGGCAAGTGGCTCACAATTGTGTTTGTGTTCGGTGTACCTAGCCCGCATTTGGCGCGGCTTTTCCTTTCTCTTGGAGAGCAGGTGAGCAGTTACATTCAGGAGCTCCCGCTCTGATTTGAAAGTATTATTTTTTGATAGTTGGCACCATATTTCCCTCACTGCATTGCAGTCTGCCTGCTCCGGTGCTTCCTGTCCCTTTCCTCGTTCACACCCACCTGCCTCCCCAGACCCCTGATTTGGTGAGCGGCTCCATTTAACTGTTACAAACAGGGCAGCTGCTCTGACGAAGGACCCAGGGGCAAAGGGCACCTCCCACAGAAGCTGCTCCAGATGGTGTCTGCCTGTGTCAGCCAGGGAAACAAGAAGCCTGCAGCCATCATCTTGCTGTCAGTACAGGGTAGGTGTTGTGCAGACAGGGGGGGTTGCATTCACTGCACCCCACTAAGCTGACCTACCACTCCAATTACTCTTATTTCTCTTATCGCACCAGCCCTAAGCATCTCAGTGAACTGTATTATTTAGCCATCTCTCACATCCCTCCAGGAAAGTCACATTTCTTGTCTGCTGTTGTGTTAAAACAAGGCCTTTCTCCCTCCTTTTAGGTTTTTTTTCAGTGTGATGTCCCCCCTGTCTTCTGTCCACACTGCTCCTGCACTCCCCTGTGATGTGTTGCCTCCTGTGTTCCTCCTTTCAGTGTGAACCCTCCCCCTCCGGTGCTTCCTGTGGTTCACAGCTCTGGGCTATGCTTCTTTTTCCTTCCTCACTCTCCCCTCTTGCCTCCTCACACCCTGTATTGTGCTCTCAATCCCTTCTATTTTCTCAAACTGCTGCTCTGTCTCCTATCCTATCCCTCTTACTAAGTCTGGAAGTAAAATGTTAAAGAGGGATATCCTGGTCTCCAACCCAGGCATCCCTAGCGCTGATACCCACATCAGTGCTTCCTCCAGGCGGACTCTCACCGGCAACCTCTTTGTCCTTCCCTCTCCAGATCTATGGACCGCTTATATGGTCTCTGTTCTCTTTTCTTTCTCCTTCTCTCCGATGAATGGTGGCATCCGAAGGGAGGTCATTGTAGCCCCCTTCCAATCCTCGAAGACCATCATCAATGTCTATCTAAATGGTGCAGTTATGGTCCAGGGCTCTCAACCCAATCTCCTCCTTCTTGATAGGCATCTCCTGCATCTCATCAATTTCCTCCCTTCTCCTGCCACTCCTTCTAACACCTCTCAGGCCCCTCTGCACTGCCTCTCTGGCAATCCCACATTCTTAAATCATGTCAATATTTCTGTCCGACTTCCCCAACACGGACCAAAGTAAGTGGGGGGTCTGAAAACCCACTGATAAATCACCCTGTTTATTTACTGCTAGCCATATAAGCGTGCAGGCAAAACGAAATTGATGTTATTCAGGGACCAGTGTTGATGATAATTTATTTAGAAATTTGTATAAAGTAAAATATTGTGATTTAAGTTATCCCAACCAAATTGTGTGAGCTATTTATGTAGAGAGAAGCTTATTGTGTTGTGCCACGGATAAAGAGGTGTGTGACATTTCAGTGCAATTTTCTATTACCTGTCATTCAAATAAATACAAATATATTTCCTGTACACCAGCCAGGTTCTTGGCTTATTGTTAGCTCAGGGGGGAGCGTTCCAAGGGGTATGATATGCATCAGTAATAGGGCTAAATAAAGAACTGACATTAAACCGTTTATTGTGTGATACCTAGATTGGGGAGGGAAGGAACTCCCTGTGATGAGGTTGGCCTCTCAATAAAAGGTTACAGCCACGATCAGCAGTCAATCATCATCATATATATGGTTGATACTTCAATGGAGCATAGATTTTCTCTTTATTACTGAAGCATGGATTACAGCAGACTGAGGGCCTATGATCATTGATATAGTACCTCCTAGTTGTAACATTATCAAGGTAAACGGAAAAACTGGACGAATTAATGGCCTGGTGGTGATCTACTCCAATTCAGATCCTTGTAGCATATCCCAGACTGTGAGCAGAAGCTTGTCTCTATGACATCCTTGCATGAACAGTCCTCTCATTTCCTCCTGTTATACCGCCCCCCTCAGGCCCTGACAGAGCTTTTCCCTCAGTCTTGCAGATCTGGTCTCCAAACTGTCCTTGAACTATAACAGCCTGGCCATCCTGGGAGAGCTCAATATTTGGATGGAGGACCATCACTGCGGGCTGACAAAGTCCCTATCCACCCTTATCAGAAATGTACAGTGTACACAGTGAGAGTATCTACTCCTATACCACGGCATACAACAGGGTATACCTTTAATATCATTTTCAATGGGGACCGCTCCATAGAGGCCAGGTTACCCCTACTATCAGCCTGGGCTGACTATTTTGTTGTCAACTACTTATATTGCTCCTATCCAGTTGAAACAAAGAAGTCCTCGACATAAGCAGCTTTGGTTCTCCTTGCCCCTTGGAATCTCCTGACTCTGAGCTCAATGTTCTTTATGCAGAGTTTCCAGGCTGGCTTGTGGGGGGAATGCATAGCCTCATTCCCAAGACCAATGTTAAGATTCCCAAATCAGGTCACACTCTTAATTGATTTACACCTGACCTAGCAGAGGCTAGGAGCGACAGAAAGTAAATTGGAAAGAAGATGCGGTCTAATTTATCACCAGGAAGACACAGATACTCTATGCAAATGTACTAGTACTTACCCCATTTACCACTGACAAATAAGTCATGGCATGAATTCACCTCATTCAGTGAAATCTAATCATGTTGCCCAAGGACTAATTTAATCCACTCTCTGAACATCTGGAATTTATGTACCCTGGCACTAAAATAAAAGGCAGGTGGCTTTCCTTCAAAACGTCTTAATGATTTATCCAATCAGGATCTAGGAACATACAAAAAGGCTCCTCAACATGCTAGCACGTGGATGTAGTAGTCATGGTACTAAGCTCCATTATGTGTATTGCTACTGGCAGAACAAAAGAGGTGATGGATGAAAGGTTTGAAATTAATCTTGACCTCTGGCATCGCTTTGGGCAACCCTCCAGACCATTGTTCCTCGCCTGCCAAGACATTACAGAAAGAGGAAAGACCATATGCAAAGCAGGCTTAAAACCACCCCAAAAGGGGCAGTGCAGCCCAAACTGCTTTCTCCTATGACTTCTGAATGGGACTGTGCCTTTACATTTCAATTTGAATACTATTCCTTGAGCTTGTCAGTTTTATTTCTGATATTTACACCATATGCAAACTGAAAGGGTATTTCTCAAGAGTTATCTTCTAGATATGGGTTGGCGTTGAGGTTTTCAGGATTCTCCAGTTTGCTAGTGCTTAGATTGTTGATTGCTGGAGAATCAGCTTCCACCAATAGAGGCTAGATTGTAGTGAAATATGAACAATCTTTCTTCCGGCTTGGGTATGAGCAGCAACACCATAGAACCTGTGTGTTATTGGCAGCGGATGAAGAAAAACACTTAATTGGGGCACTGCAATGCTCTGTAAATGCAAGTGAAAAATTAGACAATGGAAGCAAAAGATGATCAGCAACACCTGCTGACCAAATACACCATCAGCAATCACAGGCTGGATATTGCGACTAGGTCCTCATAGAAAATAGAAGTAACTTCCTGACACCCTGTCCCAATAGGAATTCATACTACATGTAATAATGGAGATCAGGGTTGCACCAGGACTGGCGACGCCCCCACCCGTTCATCAGTATGTATGAAGATACAAGCTGGGAACTGGTATATAAAGGTTTATAGTCAAAGTTTTGAATACATAGTTTCGAAATGCAATACTTTCGAAACAAAAGGATTGGAAAAAAAACACTATTTTTTCCTATACGAAACCCAAAAAAAATACATTAGAAAAAAAGCATTCGAATTTGTTTTTTCAATCCTTTTGTTTCGAAAGTATTGCATTTTGAAACTATGTATTCGAAACTTTGACTGGACACCGTATATAAATAGTTAGTAAAATACTATGGGACAGGCAGCTGCCACTAAGGGTAGAATAGGTTGTGTAACACATGTAGGGCGACATGTAGTTGCATTTACATATGTAGGAGGCTGCTGCATACACAGGTAAGGAATAATTAAATGGTGGGACACTGTAGACATGAAGAACACTTGCAGTAGACATGAATAACACACAGTAGACACGAAGAACACTCACATGTAGACACAAAGAACATGAACTTGCAAGACACAACATGTTGGAGAATGAACAGAAGTACTGCCATTACTCACACCAAACTCTGGTAGGACTCAATTCTAAAATACTACAGCCTGACATAAAATTGCTTAATTTAAAGGGGAGTTCTGCTTAGCAAGCTGAAACCACACTGATAATGTTTTCTAGGCCATACAGCATACAATTATTAAAGTTTATTAGTTTCGATTGGTAGCAGTGAGAAATATACATATCATTGAATGCCAGGTGCAAGAAGCTACCGTGCCAAGTGGTCCCATAACGAACTAATGCACAGCGCCACGAGTGGCTACCAAAGGAAAGCACACACATGTCAGGACAGCACAAATCCAATAAATAAATGGAATCGAGCTCTGTCTGATCAGTGGCCCTCTACCACGTGGTCCACACAATGGTCACATATTCCAGCCCAAACATGTGCTGCAGTTCAATACTTCATTCCAGTAGCCAATTGCTTTGTTATTTGGTTTGAGTGTCTATTTTCACATTGCTAAGACATCTCCAATGGTTTTAATATCTTAATTTAGCATAAACTTGAAATCAATCTATAACTGCTTCAACATCCTTATTTTTCTTAAGGTATCGAGGGCCAAGTAGAGTTTGTAAAAATATGCATTATTTAGCTAACTATGTTAATTGGTGCTAATATAAATCATTTTTTGCCAGCCTTTTCATGATGTACTGTAGACCTAAGAATTAGGGGAAATGCCATGGCTTAAAACGGTTTATTGTAATAGTTTATCTACAATGGGGGGCTGACCTGACTGGGAATGATCAGCGTTCCTCACATGCTAGAGCATCACAAAGCTCAGGCTTTCATCAACGACGTAGGCCCATTACCAGAGAGGTAAGCCCCCAGTGGTGACCTTCAGCGTTATTAATGCTGCAGGCAAAGTGCAGGGATGTCTAAGAGACTTTTCTGTGGGGAAACAAGGGCCACAGCAAGAGTACAGCCCATGTTTACACAAACAGAAAATTACTTCTAATATAGCCACATTGGAAATGGTGGCTGGTGATCCATGCGGAGCACCTCCTCTGTTTTCATGGCGACCACGGGCAGCAAAGCGGCAGCTGGGGGTGCCCGTGTGGAGCAGGGCTGATGTGAATGCATGTAAGTAAGATTTATATGGGAGTGAGGTGAAGTCTGATGCAGGTAGAGGTGCGCAGGTGGAGCACAATGCAAGAGGAGACGTAGTAGGTGCGAGCAACCAACAGCTTGCCAGGAAGCAAGCTTATACTGTCACTAAAAGCCTGTGCTGTGAGCAAGCTGACTGGTTGCTCGCACCCATTCAGGTGCCAATAACAGAAACTGAAAATTGAGGTAAAAGAGAAGAGGTGGAAATAAAAACAAATCATTTAAAGTAATGTACATATTAAAAATGAAGACATCTTAAAAGAAGAAATTCAAAATAACTATTTTATTTTACTTGTTTTTTTATCTCAAAAATGAAAATCTGTCTAACATTTCATTTGGATTCTTAATGAGCTAATAGCAGATTAGTCACGGCTTAATTCAGCACTCCTTCTTTTGTACGGTACCTCCAAGTGCCCTTTTTAACCCAGGTGCTCTTTTAACCCTGCTCTGCCCCCTCAGTTCTAAACCATCCAACTCCCAGCTGGAAGAGTTTTTCGTTTAGTTTGTATTTATTATTTTTTATAAACTATTAAAGTTCGCTTATTTTTGCCTTCTCTATTATAGACAGTTATTATTTTGTAAACGTTATTTGTGCATCTTTATTTTAATATGATTTTCATTTTTGCTTTGTTATTGCTAATTTGTAACAAGAAAATATATCAATCAACAAGACGTCACTAAAGCAAAATGATCTCCTCCCGCCACCCTCCTCTGATGGTTCATTCCACTATGGGCTATGTGTAGGTATCATGTTTCGTGGTGCCTGACAGGGCACAATGGCCATGTGGCTTAAGTAAAAACAGTGAGACTCTACAGCTCTTTCGATTGCATTCCCTTGTAATCAGCAAGGCTTTCCAAACATAAATGCATCCGGTACAACTCCCAAAGGCACTGCATGGAGTCCCTCCTATCATGTGGCAACACTCCAATCCGGGAGCCAGATAAGCATTCAAATAATGTATTATCCTTAATGAGGCAGATAGCACGGCATAACCCTTGGGTGTGCATACAAGTGTTCCCTTGAACTTGCAAATATTGTTTGATAGCGTTGAGGCTTGAGAACAATTCTTTATAATTTTGGATTTACCGTTGAGTAAATGTGTGTGCTATCCTACATCTATATAAGTTTGAGGAAGGCAGTGTTAAGTGTTTCCGTCTGAGCCAGGGTGACCCTCTAAGATAATTGCCATGCCTCGTTGACAGCACGTGAGCTAACACTCCAAATCTGAATGCAAAGTTCTCAGGCATGTAAAATATGTGCCTTCCCTTCCTGCTACCCTACCATAAATGTATTTAATTATGTATTTATCCATTCATATTTCTTTATTTGGAGCATTTTATTTATTTATATTCAGGAGGAAAAATGATCACCAAAGAACATACAATAGATACAAAATCACATTTGACGGGAAGCGGTGAGCTCCTTACAATGGGGCGGGTTTGAGGGACATTCTGACCATGCTGCGAAGGGGAGTAAATGGAATAGTCACCATTGACAATACATAAGTGAACATACATAAAGACAACGATCATTGGACATTTTTAAGTGCAGGTAGGCAGTACGGCCAGATGTGCTTGGGATGTGACCATGACTTTGAACGTTTAGAACACCCAAAACCGAACACCCCTCATCCCGCCTTTCACTTATTCCCTAAGAAGACACTTCTCACACAAATTGTCTCGGTAGCACAACTCTAAAAACCCTTTTCTTCAAATTAGGGTATTTGTTTTGTACAAGTCTGCCTGAGTAGGGCAAGGATCCCAGGCTATCCTTTGAGTCAATGATCATTAAGGGGAATTTAAAGTCACACTTTTTAATAGGAAAGCATTTGCATGTTACTCTTCAAAACAAGATTATGTATTTGTGCTTTCTTTTGTTGGCATATAAGGTATTTTCTTCGGCGGCCTGGCTGGCAGTTTTTTATAGGATGTTTTGGCCACCAAGCTTTCCAACGAGCCATTAATGCATAGGAATAGACATTGTTAGTTGCCATGAATCATGGTTGTCATTTTCGAGCCAAATGTAACCGTGGCATATCACCTCCATTTTCCACATGGCAGAAGCACTCTCAGGCTGGCACAACTTCTCAGAAGAAATGCCTCTTCTCTTCAATGTTTAAAAGGGCATTCTCAAATGCCAGCTTTAACAGACTAGTGTGAGAGTCCATCGCCACCTCAGTCCTTGCAGCCCGCTCAACCAGAAAGACAGTGATCCTGAAATCTCCCAGACCAGAAACCTAGTGATCTCTGGCCAGAGTCCTTGGCAACACCATGCAACTCCCACATTTTGTGTGACATGAAGTTCACAAAATCACCATAAATTGGCATGCTTTCAAGGCACAAAAGTGCATGTTCTCTAATGCAAAACACGTTTTGTAAAACGTAAGGCAGGCAGGCCTTGCTCTAGAAACAGTGCTTTAATTTGTTCTGAGCAAAAGCCAACATGAGCGTTCAATTTTCTTTTTTGATTTTTCAAACCTCACCCTACAAATAGTACCTTTGTAAACTTCTAATACAAGCCCACCTGCAGTCGAAAGGTTTCTTTTTTCCACTTCTACTGTGAGGCCTATCTGAACTCGAAATATATATATTTTTTCATATTTTCCACCACCTTTAGGCTTTTTGCTGAAAACACAATAAATACTATTTCAAGTACTGGCCGCTCCTTTGCTATACATGGTATTTATAATACTCCCAATAGAAATAAAACTATTTCTAACTGGACCTGTGCTACAAATAACATTTGTTCTATTTTCAACTGCTGATTTTGGGATCCTGGATCCCCCAAAATGTTTATGGCACAACTCAGAAGTGCCAAGTGACCTATGAGTATGACTGTGTATATCAAATGTCTCATGGGGGGATCCGCAAATATTTGCAAGCAGGGGTGGACTGACCTATAGGGAACTCTAGAGATTTCCCGTAAGGCCCCTGCACCCTGGGCCTCTTTCGCGTATTTCCACATTTTCCCATTGGAAAACGGTTGGGATTGCTCAAAATGTGTAATAAGGGGTCACTTTGAAAATGATTTCCAGGGCCTCTTTTGGTTGCCAGTCCATCACTGTTTGCAGGTCGCGATTAGAGAGGTTAAAGCGGGTCTATCTCGGAGCAAGTATCCAGCATGGAGACATAACATGACACATGTACTGAGACCATCCAGCTCACAGTGATTTTGCATTCGCAACAAAAAAGTTTGAAATGTGCACTTTTTTAAATGTGCCGCAAACTTTCTGAAATGCCACTAAAAAGGCACAACATATTGTTTAACCATCTGTCTGTTTAATTTCTAATATTCAGTGGCAACAGAACCAGTGTCTCCATGTTCATTATTTTGTGAAAAATTGTTTTCTTAGGCATTAAAAGAATATTAGAAAGGGAATTTACTATCTATAAATTAAGCATGAATGCTGCAAAATGTACATATGTGTGCCGCAATGTTCCCTTTTTTCTTATGGTAACATTTGGAAATCAATCTCCCTCGTGTTTATCCTGTGTGGTTTGAAGTAATCTGGACTGCTGTAGCAGAAAAGACAATGGCAGCTATATAGACACCCTCCACAAGCCATCCAGGTCCATTGTGAGAGACAGAGCACAGCCAAGGGACACTTGCACTTTTGCACAATTCAAGGAACGCCGAGCCTAGGGTAGCATCAAGACTGACATATGGTTGGAAAGATCAGGCACAATGGTGCTGTGAGATCTCCCCAGCTGCCTATGGGAATGAGGGAAGAGTGGATCCTCAGGCGCTATCGGGAAAATATATCATAGCAATCTGGTGAATTCCACAGCATGAATGATTTGATCAGAAAGGGATTCCTTATTATTCGTATATAGTGATAATGATATAGAGAAGTCCTGCCTTTTTCGTTCTCCATGAACTAATGAGTGCCATATTAATGCTTATAAGGATGTTATGAGATTTTATACAATCCGCTGATGTACCAGGTGTTGATGGGCAACTGGAAGAAGTTCCACATGAGCGACCTGCTCTACTGGCCGCTGGATACCTTAATATTTCTGCATATCGGGTACACCAGGAACTTGCAGTGTAGTTGATCACAAACATTTAACCATATTCAATTTAGAAGTACAGTTACCATAGCTAAAACAAATGGTAGTGATAGCTGCAAATTAAATCTGTTAATTTCATTACAAAAATCAGGTTGTTCTTCTGGTAGCTATTATTGTGCAAAGCTCTGTGACGATCCAATTATAGTTGTGGGGGTCCAATCAATTTTGCATAAGCTCCTTTTGCGAGTGGCCAGTGCAGAGTTACAGCAATTCGAAAATAAATTGAAAATAATACTCAGATGAGCATTGTTTCAAATGAGACTATATCTAATAAAAATGTAATCTTGCTAAAAGAGTTATGCCACTTGATAGTGATGTAAATAAACGTCTGGGCCAGGCATACCAAGATTCAAAGGTGGGAACTGCAGGCTGAACACAGAAGTGTGCAATAAAATGCTTACCTTGATTGTCAGCCTCTATGGGTGCCTATGTGTATTTTCCTTCAAATCATCACGAGCATCTCTGACTTCTGTTCATGTACCACAGTGCATTTAACGGGCAATATTCCATCATAACAAACCACCTCCCTTACCACTGGTGACATCACTTCTTCATTGTGCCCAGACATTTGTGTTTTTAAGGATTGCAGGGTTTACAAATTTTGAGTTTGATTTAAAAAAAAAAACTCCTCTACACTAAAATACACTAACCCCTATTTTCTTCCTATTTTTTTCAGAGTAGGTCATTATTAATAACACATATGTAATATTTCGTTTTTACATATGTTAAATAGTTTGAGGTTTTTGATGTTTAATGTTGATGCTGTTGAAGACTGTTTGTAAAGGTGTTTTATTTCTTTAGACCATATGCAAATAAAAAAATAATAATAACACACTTTACAACTGGTAACAAAGTGTTTTACCCAAAGCAAAATCATTCCCAATTAAAACACGTAGTCCTTTATGCACAACCAAATGTCCGTGTATTATGATTCCCACCGATTGGTTTGTGATCCTGCCTTTGCCGTATGCCTTTTAGTGTTCAGATAAAGCTGCCAGAAAAAGTATCACAACAAACATTATCAACAAAGATTTATCCAGCATGGGCAAGTGCTATCAAGAGCAGTCTGCAATAATAGCGCTACGCACTTCATTCAAGTGTAATCGTGTAGAACTTATTTTTGTTTTGAGTGCCTCTTAAAATACATGGAGGGGGCCTGTAAGGTTTACTCTTTTGGATAAGTAGGTCCCCTTCATGCAATTGTCGACTTTTGCATGGCTGAGAGGGAAAGTGAACTGTAAAAAGGCGGTGAACATGCTTGTACTGCACGCGTATGCACTCTGCAGTGCAAAATGAGTGAACGCATGACAGGTAGCGTTTATAATGGATTCCTATAAAATGCACCTTCTTTTTGCTGGTGTAAAAACCAGGTGGAATCCACAGCATGTGTGCCAGCATGAACATAATATGCAAGTGGAAATGCTGGAGTATTTGCACGGCGGAGAGGAAGGCTAAGGTGGAATCGTAAATTGGATGGACTGTAGACACACCTCCTCTCCACAATGCAAATAACTGAAATGGAGCTGTAACCTAAATTCCATGCATTTAAGTCTTACGCTAGACTTATAACACATGGAATTTACATTATGGCTCAATGAAAAGGAGCCCTATGTTGTCATGTTTACGCCCTTCTCTGACTCAAGATGGTTTCCATGACAATTATCCCCCGAAAAAAGTCTCCACTTTCTCCAACGGGGGTGACAAACACGTGGGCCGACCTAGAAAAAACTAATTTTGACTTACGCTTGAGAAAACTATTCGATTCACAACAAAGTTATTATGAGTTTATGAGTATCTCATATTTACTCAGTGTAAGTCAGGTGTAAGTCATAGCTACTCTAAGTAACTTCTATGTGACTCAAATAGTCCTTTCTTATTTTGACACCAGATCTGCATGAGACTATCGTGAAGTTGCACAATCTATGTGTTTTGGTAAACCCAACAAGAAACAAACATTGGCAATGCCAACAGTCTGGGCTTTTGTGTAGGGAAGGGAAAGGCATTTGCCAGGCACTGCCATAAAGGCATTAATTGTTCATTGATGATAGCAGGTGGAAAATGGTACGAGAACCTGTTTCTAGTAGCAGTGCCTGGCAAATGCCTAATACTTATACACAAGCCAAAATGGTCACTTTGCCAGTGCTTGATTTATCAGGACATCAGTGAAGGACACATTGGGCCTCATTACAAGTTTGGCGGTAGCAGTGCTGGTAAATCCAGTAGGCTGCCGCCGGACTTGTGAATTTTTCTGGCACCTGGCTTCACAGAAACACCGGTGGATTACGACCCCGGTGTTACTGGAAGTCAGGCGCCGGAAAATCTTTAATCCCCATTCCCATTGAGTCCCATGAGAATGGGGATGACGGAAGCACCAGCACCGTTTATAACAGTGAAGGTCTTCAGGCGGGTGCTGTCCCGCCAGCTAGGTCAGACCTGGCGGCCGTGACGGCAGCCGCTCGCAGACTCAGAGTGTGCCGGTCCAGTAACAACATTGCCAGTAGGTTTACTGGCACCGTTGTTACCGGACCGGCACACTCGTAATGAGGCCCATAGTGCTTATAAATCGAGTGACTTATGGCAGACCCTAGTTAAGACACCTTTGTTACACCAGTAGCGAGTTTAGAGTTCCAATTCAGTCTTAACTCTCAGAAGTCACTGGCAAGCACTTGGAGTGCAACGTTTAATAGCAAGGCTTGATTAAAGAGAGCTCAAAGAGTTCCCACAAGGAGGTGTTTTGGGCATGGAGGGGCAGGAACTAGGTGGGAATGGCAATAGGGATTAGCGTTGCCATGGACAGTCAATGGGTTTGAAAATAAACAAACAACACCTACAAGCTGTGTATCCCTCCTCGTTACCATTTCTCCATATTTGTACGCGAATGCAAGTGACACCTAATAACCCAAAATAAAAAAATGTTATTTTATTTTGAAGGTTGCAATACTGTAAAACATATAAGGGACTTAGCCACTGTGACTGGATTTTAGGACTTTAAACACTCATACCAAAAAGTTGTGAAAGATGCATGTACGGTCAAGTTTTCCAACAGACAAAATGTTGTTCTTCACGTCATCGAAACAACACCTTTGACCTTTCTCGGCACACCTAAGTGTTTCCTTCTGCTCTAGAACGAGCCTCCTGCTGCCTTTCTTTGATCAAAGGCCCTTCTCTCTCCTCCTGCAAAGAAACCTCAATTAAGTCATCAGTGTAGCGGAAGGAAAGCAAGGTGGGGTACGGTGTGGGGATCTGAGAGGGGGTGGAGTATGGACGGGAGTGTAGCCTGTTAGAGGTCCCAGGCTTCGCAGAGGCCTAAAGCTTTCCTCTCATTTCTAAGTCACTGAAATTGGCCACCCCTTGGTGCAGTGGGCACGTTCCTGGTTACATTATCTTCACCCGCCATAGCAAGAACGAACCTAGCTGCATATTGACCTCGAAGGTAAAGATGTGTGACCTTCGGAGGGCGGAAGGCAGGGATACCATCCTATTAGACTGTGTGCCAGAGCCTGAGGACACAGACCATCCATGCAATGTTGCTTTTGGCAGTCTTCCACCCCGATTTCCACTCACGTGACCATCATCTTAACGGTTTCTCGTCTCCATGCTTTTTCCTATGGCTATGCTGTTCACATTACTTTCGTTAAGTATTTCTTAATACTGGTTGTCTCAATCATGAAATGTGCACTTTCTCCCTATCTTTTCTGCAACGCTTGTCTATTAATTTTGCATTGATTTTAAAGAGTCCTGCTTGATTATGTGGATGGCTGCTTCGTAAGGCTCCTAAAACAGGATGTCTGTCAGTTCATGCGGCATTGCTCATAAGCAGCTCTGCTTCTTAAAACCAGCCAAGGATAGTGCAAAGTGTCTCTGTGTATGCTCTATAGAGCATTGCTTAGTGAACAGTGCTGCTTCGTAAGAGCCTGATTCATAGAATTATTTGCACGGGAAATAGGGTACTTGCACGCCTGTCTGCGTGCAAATCCCTTTCGTCGATTCATGGAATCAAATGCGTGGGACTTTTCCTGGACTTGCGTGGATTTCCCACAGGCTCGGCACATCTGTGTGAGCTGTCCAGCACCTTGCGTGAGACAACACGCAGAGCGTGGGCCTTGCTTGTGCAGAGGGCTGGGAAGGGGGCGCAACATAGTAAATGGGGAAGAACATGCGAAAAAGTGGACGTTACGAGAGATGGCCCGCAGGCAGTCCCTCGCACGCCCACAATTGCACCAAATTACATGTATTCATGGAACCACCCGCACAGCCCCTCGCCATCGAAATGGCTACGCAAATCCCTCGATCTCTACGCTACCCGAAGGCAGGTGTAAAGACACTTGCGCATAGGATTCGCAACGCGGAGGTGGGTTTTCATGTCGGATTTAGGGATGCATGTACGCAACCAGGTTTCTGATCTGCCTTAGTGGTGCGTGTAAGCAGTGTAGCAGAGTGTAGGAACGGTTTACGGAGGTTCGCACACAGATTTACAGAGGTTAACCCAAGTCACAAAGTATCATATGCATGTTGTCGGGGTGCCGGCAACAGTTACGGAGGAACCTGCGCAGGTTCCCCGAGATGCAGGACTGCTTGCGGGAGGACCCCACACAATGTTTGAAGGGTGCATGCAGAGGTAGCTGTTCTGGTTGTTTAGGCTTTGCGTGGGGGCAAATAAGGTTACTTTGCGCTGTACATTCCATGAATATGCGGGCATGCGTTTTTTATGCAGAGCGCAGTTTCGCACAGTGTTGTTCTTGGTGCGCGGCAATTGTGGGAGTAATGCACACTTTTCCATGAATTGGGCCCTAAGTCTCTTCATGCATGGTGCAATGCCCTTTCAGTCATGCTGTGTTGCTTAAAAAGTGGTCTCCATCCTAAGTGCCTCTGTTTTTGCCTAAATAACAGTCTATTCATACGGTGCTGCTTCTGAACAGATCAAAGCCTGCCCATGCCTGCTGCATTGCTTCTGAAACCTGCCTTTTTAAGTTTCTCCAAATATGCAGCTTAATCCCTCCATTTATTACGAATTGCATATTAGCGCGGTAGCAGTCAAATCTCTGCTTGCACACACATATGGGAAGTGAACACAGTCCATAAAGACCTTCATTGTGCCTTTTTCTATTGTGCATTCAATTGACCCCAGCCTTCAAACGATGTGTCCCATTCTTTAACACAAGCATTCCATAACACAAGTAAGTATTAACTCACTATTTTGAGTTATATTCTGAGATCTTTTGTTAACCTGCATTGAGCTTGTCAACTCTTCTGTGCCTTTGCATTCAATTTGCTTTTGCTTGTTGCCGGACTTCTTCCCATGTACTAATCTGTTGTCTCCTATTTTATAAGTCTTCTAATGAACATTATTTATTGGCCAGCACTGGAGTTCGGTGCGCTGAGCGTTCCCCTCTGAGTAGCAGCAAGCAGAAGATTACCATGATCTGATATTTAGCAGTGGTGAGAGCTGCGTACAATTTGCCCGGATGCAAACAGGCGATTTTTGGGGAAAATGCACTCCTCCTCTGAATAGCAAAGCGACCACATGCTTGTTGATAGTTGCAACTGGGGACCAGAGCCTGCAGCCTTCCTAAAAGCAAGCATCAAATCCATAGAACAGGGCCAAAAGCATTGTGCATGGCCTCCATGCATAATGGCCAGCACCTAAATCCCTTGAGAAAACCATCATCAAACCCCACTTGAAAAAAACATTTGCCAACCCATCAGTCCCTTCTAGCTTCCGTCCGATTGAAAACCTTTCACTTGAAGCAAAAACTTGAATAATTCAATAAGGACAACACCATATCCCATGATTACCTGATTACCAAGCTGGATCCCAAACAACCAGAAGCACAGAGTGAACACTGTAAGGTAGAAAAGAATAATTACAGCCGCCCCAATCCCCTAGGCATAACTGAAACCTATTCCATGTTTACTGACAAGAGTCGTCTTCATGTGTCCAACACAATATGGGGATAGGTGAATCAGTCCTTGGAAGGATTAGATAATTGACCACTTCTTATTCACCCCGATAACAACACTGTATGGAGTGCTGCAAGGTTCAGCATTACCCCATAATATTTAATGACATGGTGCCATTTGCCTAACTGATTGACAATTCTGGGCTGCCTTTTGTTAGGGTGGTCAGGAAAGGTCCCCACGAGCAAGAGGGGTTTATGTTGCGGGCACCATATTGATGACTGGGGGTGTGGCGAACTGAGCACAATGTTGCAATTTCATATGTATTGAGTGTAGTTAATTGTGGATGGAATATGTTACTTTTTAGTGTTATTTTTTGCTTAGAACTGATACATATTAGCTTACATGTGCACAGAAAGCTAAAACGTTAAAACCACCAAATGAAATAAGCACAATCCACACATGGGGTGCTCTGCACACTGATACCAATACATAGGGAATTTGTGAATCTAAATGTAGTGGGCTTTTTACAAATTGATTGGAACACGGCAGTCAGGGCTGTTTGCCAAGTGAACATTGACTTTTGAAAAACTGATTCTGCAGGATTTCAGGGGCCAGAGGATGGGTAAATAAGTAACTTCAACCTTCATGGGCAGCACTGCTGAAGGAGACAGCCATGGGGTTTATGGTCTGATGAGTATTGCAGACGGTAGATGTAATCTCCTGAATTCAGGGGAGCTTGACAGAAGGAGTTTTGCTATTTGTTTTTGGCCAGCAGTAAAACATGGGGTGAGAAAATGCCCAAGGCTAAAGTAATTGGAACCCATGAGTTTCAATTGTATTTTCAGATGTGCTGTTTGAAATGAAGAAGTAGTTATTTAGATTAGAATGCTCCAAAGCAACCAGTGACCTGGAGAATGAGATGGTTATCGCTAATTCAAAGAGAACGTGTTTACCCAGCCTTCTTCATATCGCTTGAAATATGTATGCAAGCCATGTGCAATTAAGAGTTTGGGTTATAAGGGCTTGGCCAGTTATTGCTAGTAATGAATTATGTTTGCATACAAATGTTTAACCATGTTCCGGTGTCATGACCTACCACAAATGAATCTGTTCTACACATGTGCTGAATATAGTAGTTAAGATAAACGGCTATCAATGAGAATGTAGGAATTGGAGAAAGATGGGATTTCTTTGAAGAGGCTTCAGTCCAATCACATGTGGGGGTGGATTGTAATAAAGTATCTGGGAGTGTTTTAACAGATTTTGTTGAGACTTGGATTAGTTCTACAGCACCATCCAATGGCTCCCCGGATAATTGTACGATAAGCTTGCTTTACGTACAAATTGTGCACTTGTTCCTCATGTTGTTGGCCTGCTTGGGTTAAGGTGATGAAGCCACGCCCTACACATTTCAGCTCTATGCTGATTCCCAGACAATGATCCACCAGAAGAACGACTCTGACCACACTTAGAAAAACTATATCCTGCTTTAAGTCACCCAGAACTGATTGAGCTTCAGTAACCTGTGCTTACATATCAACAAGCTGAAATAAATGTTGTTGGTACACTTGAGGTGAACTAATTACCTTTCAACCTGCCAACATCCGGGGACCCTCCTTCCAGGCCAATCTCAAAGCCAGGTAATTGGGAGGAATATTTGGCATACTTATGATTTTCAGCACTGATCAATGCACAACCTCTAACACATGTTGAAGAAAATCTTACCTCTTCTGCACTTTGATGAAAGTCCTTGAACCAATAACAACAGTGCAAAACTGGGCAGTCAGGGAAATCCTTGGTCTGAAAAACTAGGGTCACATAAATCCAACCCTCAGATACCTACATTGATTCACAATCCATCAAAGAAACCACTTCACAATACTCTGTAGCATGCAACATGTCTGATGAAACATGCAGTCCAAATACATATCATAGGCTAGCCAAAATTATGTTCCACATACCGCCACAAGCCATGTTCCACACGCATACTATGTCAAGTCCCTTACATGAAAGTTACAACTGTAGGCAGAAGACTGGCTGTCCTCTGGCCCAAAATGTGACGCATTCTAACTCAAGAACTAAGATGTCAAGATGATCACTACACGTCAACATGAAGAAGCAGGAATGGCTTTCCTAATACAGGCTAACTCTGAATACAAATGCAAAACCTATCTGTCAATGTCTCTGGAGGCTTTTCAAGTGTTATGTAGGAAGTGGAGTGTGCTAAAAAATATGTGCTGTTTGCTAAAAAATGTGCTGCACATGCTATGTGTTGTGTAGTGTAATAAATGGATGACTAACATGGATTACTAAAATTTAGCATTAGGAAAATAAAAGGGGGGTGCCTTTGGGTATTGATTTGTGTGGGCTAGATTTGTAGAGCATAGACTCTGTGTGTACTAACAAAGAAGCAGGCACACAAACAACATGCTGGCTGGCCATTGCCAGTTTCATAAATAATGTAAAATTGAGAGCTGACACCAATCTTTTGGAAGCCAGAGTGTGTGCAGGGCAGAAAAAGGGGCAGTGGAAATTAATGTTCATTGTTATGAGCGGAAAAGAGGAGGGAAGAATAAGTTACATTATTGGGAGGTGTGTGCCGAATACTGTCCAAAGGTCATTCAGGCCTGGGCAGGAGAATTACATGAGAGGGAGGCAGAAAGGTACTGGAAAGCTCTTGAAGGTTCTGGCACGTGATGAAAATGGAAGTGACTTCATGTAGGGGCGGTGACATCTGATGTCACAGAGGCTGGAAAATGGTAAAGGGGATATACAGGATATAGCAGAAGGGGCAGGGCCCACTGAAAATCTTAAAAGGGAGTGAAAGGCAGAAGGTGGGGTCAGCTGGTTTTCTTCCGAAGCTGGTTCCTGGGTCCTGCTGTCAGGCTTGCTGATGAAGGGGAGAGCAGCCAGGCTCTATCAGTGGCTTTGGCTGCATGTGAGTTTTCCTAACGAGAGGGAGAGCTGCTTTCTGTGCCTTCATGGGTTCTTTCTGGGTCTCTGCGAGTGCCCTGGGCTTCGCGAAAGGCAGGGCACGGCTGCATAGCTGTGTCACTGGGGACTTTGGAGTTGGGAGTTTGGGAGGCCATGTCGAGCCAAGGGCAGTGCTGGCAGAGTCGAGCTGATCTTCAAAGTGCCTAGCCTGGTGTAAGTATAAACAGTGCAGTAATCAATCAATCATTCAATTAATTCGCTTGGGTCCCCTTCTGCAGGGTATTGCAATTAGGCCCAGCATCAAACTGACACAGAAAGGCACATCTTCATCTATCGCTGAGGTACCGAGCTACCGATGAAGTAGTCTGATTCTAAATTTAGTAATTGGGAGTGCTGTTTCTTCCCCGCAGAAGGGGTTATGTTCTCCATAATCCATATACTCCTACGTCCCATCCCCTCTCCTCCATACTTATGGGGACATTCCTCCGTCCTCTGGGACGGGACTGGAGCACTTTGTAAAAAGCATCACATTTTTCAAAAATGTGTCCTTCCTCTCTTTTTACACAGGGTACCGCATGAGGCCATAACCCCGCCCTCCTTAGCTCCGCCCAGCGCATCGCCCATCAGTCCTTTTCTCCGCTTCTTCGGGACTGGACATACTTGCATCTTCTGAAGATTTCTTCCTTCCAGTTTCCTCCTCTCTTGCTCCGGCTTAGCGGCTGTGTGGTAGTTTGTCTATTCCGTTTCAGCTAGACTTTCCAAATTGTTCTTCTTGTCAGCAACGCTTTGCTAGGGCGGATCCCCATTCTCATTGTTTAGAGTGTTTGGGTCCGGACCACTGCGACTCCCTTTTCGGTCCGGGTGCTTCAACATCGTTTAGAGCGGTGGGAGGAGGTGTTTCACTGTACTCCCCCGGCGCACTTTCAAACTTTCATCGATGAGAAGAAGAAACGCCCGGTGAGTTCTTTACTTTTTAGAGCACCCCGGCCAGGGGGCCTCCTTCCCGGGGTCTTCCCGGTTTGGGAGGAGCGTCAAAAGCTCTATTACCGGGGCTTGCCCTGAGGTGCCTTATAGGCCTAAAAAGTGCACTCTGAGGGCCTCCATAAGGGGCCTATTGACACCGGATTACAATCTGTGGGGGCTATTTGTGGGCCCAGTTCTACTGGGGCGTCGGGTACCGGAGTTTGCTTTGAGGTCTCCTTGACTGGAGCTTCCCGTAAAAACACAGGGGTACGCCCTGATGCCTCAGTTGAGGCTGTTAATACCGAATGGAAGTTCGAGACCCGTCGTGAAGAGGCTTTTACCGGACTCGGGTTCGAGGTCCCTCGTTTAGAGGCTAAGGTGACCAACAGCTCTGAGAGGCCTGTTAGGGTCTTGTGGGTGAGGGGTGTTCCTCATCGTTCCCACTCTAGCGGTGACTCCAGATCTGTTGAGGGGGCACGAAGTAAGGTCTTGGACCGTAATCCCTCCGTTACTGGCAGTGCCGAGGTCCTTCCTTTGAAGGCTAGTTTGGCTGATAGCATGTCACAGAAACATCCTAGGACATGCAATACTTACTAGGACGAGGTTCCATGTGTTAAGGCTAAGATAAAGACCCCTGACCCACCTGTGGGGACCCCTGCCTCACTTCCACACGTGTCGCAGTTCTCCCCAGGTGGCGACAAAATGGTGGCCATTCCCGCCAAGTCCACGGTGGCCATTTTGGATACCTCCCTTACAACTACGCCATCAGCCCTAGGTGTGGGGAGTAGTTTTTCAGGTGACCATCGGTTTCCTTGTGCACATCCTTTTCGTCCAGTTTATGACTGGAATGCTTGGATGCCCCTACCACACAATGTCTCGCTCCCTGCGCATCGGCGCTATTGATTTATGTGGACACTAGTGCGGAAGGGCCCTCTTGGCAACCCTCTCCCTTGCGTCCCTGGAATTACTCCGCTCATGAGAGGCCTCCTCCAGTCGTGCCTAAATCGTCAGCAAAGGATGTATTTTTCGGCAAATTTCAAAGACTTATACATTCCGACCCCATGAAGGAGTATTTTCGAGGCTGGTTTAGGGAGATATTCCCGCCTGCGCCAACGGTCCCAGCTGTTTTTCCTGTGGTTCTGCCGGCACCGCCTTTACCCGCTGGGCCTCCCCCGACTCTTCCACCCCTGCTTCCGTTGTCCCCAGTGGACAAGTCTATTGTGGAGCCTGATGCGACTCAGCATGATCCAGACCTTTCGGACGACGCACAGGGCAATCTGGACAGCGAAGACCAGCCTCGCTCTGTCAGAGCCTTTCACGACCGGGTGCTGGACATGATGTGTCTGTTGGATGTTCCAGTACCCGAGGCACCTGCTCCACAGGAGGGCGTGCTTTTTGGGGGTGTTCACCTTGTCTCCTTCGGAGCGTACCGGCTTGTTCTTGCAGAAGGACATCTTGGCCGAGGTCCGTAAAGCCTGGGAGAAACCACACTCTGGACTGTTTGTCAACAAGAAAATTGATGCGCCCTACAGGCTCCATTCTTCGGAAGAGGTGACCTTAGCGTTGTGTCCGCCCCCCTACTCCACGGTAGTGGCTGTGGCCACTTTACAATCCAGACCTGCTGCATCTACAACGGCTACACAGGTTCTGGCCAAAGAGGAAAAGCTTCTTGACTCCTTAGGGAGGAAGATTTTCGCTAATTCAGCCCTGCAGCTGCATCCAAGCCAATGCAGAACTGGTGTTAGCAGGGGCGAATATGAAAATGTGGAATGGTCTGTCAGAGTTTGAGGAGTTTATTCCCACTGAAAAGCCAGAAGATTTCAAAGCGGGATTGTCAGATGCCAGGGTCCTGGCGCAGGATTTGCTGGAGGCAGCGGCACATCATGTCGGCACCTCCGCCCGAGGCCTTATGCCTGCCGTGGATACCTCTCGTCAGACTTGGCTGCACGCCACCAAGTTCTCTAAGGATGTGCAGGATAAGGTTTTGGACCTGCCCTTTGATGGCAAGGATCTCTTTCATTCTACAACAGACGTGGAGCTGACCAAAACTAAGGACAGCACTCAGACTGCCAAGTCCTTGTCTGTCATGGTAAAACCATCTTTCAGGACACAGAAATCATTGTCGCAGCCTCGGCCTTCCTCTGGTTTCAGGGATTTTCTAGATCGAAAATCCCACAGGGTTGACACCCCTTTGGGAAATTCCCGCCGAAGGCAGCAACAGAGTCGGTTTTTCTCCCGCTCCTGAGCCTCCTCCTCAGGTTCAGGTGGTGCCGCCACCGAGAAACCAGCTAAATTAGGGTTTTCTGCGCTCGCATGAGACCCCGGTGGGAGGACGCATTGCGTCTCATTGGGAGGCGTGGCAGACCATCACTGAGGACTGGTGGGTCTTGTCAGTCGTTCGGGCGGGCTTCTGCTTCCCCCTTCCCCCTACCCCACCCATCAATCCTCCCTTCCAGCAGTCAGGGTCGCCCTCCCTCAAAGCCGAAATTCGGAAATTACTGGTACTCAGAGCGGTGCAACCTGTTCCCTTAGAGGAGCGAGGGGAGGGCTTCTACTCCCGGCTGTTTACGGTGCCCAAACCCAACCAGGCTGGCCTGCACACCATCCTAGACCTTTCCCATTTCGATCTTTCTCTACCCCAAGAGAAATTCAAGATGATCACGCCTTGTCAAATAAAGTCCTCTTTGCAGAAGGGGGATTGGCTCAGTGTGGTGGACCTTCAGGATGCGTATATGCATATTGTAATCTGGAATCCACACCGGAGATACCTATGGTTTTCCGTAGGGAAGGAGCACTTCCAGTTCCGAGTGCTCCCCTTTGGACTGAGCTCGGCACCGCGTGTCTTTGCGAAGATGATGTTGGTTATCGCAGCTTATCTTCGGCTTCAGGGTATCCATGTGTATCCGTATTTGGACGGTTGACTGTTGCGCAGTCGTAGCCTGCTGAAAGTCTCGAGCAATCTTCAGTCTCTCCTCCAGCTCCTGTTCCACCTTGGGCTGTCGGTGAACTGGCGGAAATCTTCCATGACAGTCTCTCAGGACCTGACTTTCCTGGGTTTTTGTTGGAACACGATCGACTGAAGAGTATACCTGACTGGGGACAGAATGCGATCTGTTGGCCACGTGCCAGATGTTTGCACAGTCGGAGAGCATGTCGGCCTGGTGGTTCCAAAGGCTTCTGGGCCTCATGGTCTTGTGCGTATTGGCTCTTCCTCTTGCTCGGCTCAAGATGAGGCAGACGCAGATGGCTCTTCAGAGTTCTTGGGAGTCAGGCTGTGGATCCGGACTCCAAGATAATATCGATTCCCGCTTTCATGAGAGTGGACCTTGTGTGGTGGTCGTCTCTCAGCAATCTGTCTGTGGGCGCGGGTTTTCAAGACTCTGCTCCGATGGTGACAATCACAACGGACTCTTCCCTTCTGGGGTGGGGTGCGACGTTGGATCTTCTTCAGGTCTCCAACCTCTGGTCGCCCCAAGACAAGCACCTTCAGATAAACCATCTGGAGCTTCTGGCTATCTTCCTGGTGCTCAGGGCATTCAGGCCGGTCATTGCCAACAAAGTGGTTTGTGTCCGCTCGGACAATGTGGTGTCCATGTTTTACATCAACAAGCAGGGGGGCACCAAGTCCCCGCCTCTGTGGATCTTGCCATTCAGATTTGGGAATGGGCGGTTCAGCATAGCATCTGGCTGGTGGAAGTACACATATCGGGCCAGCTGAACATTACGGCAGATGCCCTCAGCCGACGATCAATGGTCAGCTACGAGTGGGAATTGAAAGCGGAGGTCCTCTTACAGATATTCCTGTGTTGGGGCACTCCGGAAGGGGACCTCTTCGCAACATCGGCAAACAAGAAACTTCCTCTGTATGCCTCCAGAAATCGGCTGGGAGCCTCCTCTCTCGGAGATGCTCTTGAGATTCCCTGGCACAACATGAGGGCCTATGCTTTTCCGCCTCTGCCTCGATTCATCTGACGATTTGCAAGCTGAGGAACACAGTGAACTGTTCTCTTCTGCTCATAGCTCTGTGGTGGTCAGCCAAGTTCTGGTTTTCAGAGCTTCAACATCTGTCGGTGTGTGCACCGATCAGGCTTCCCTTGGTTCTCGATCTGCTTCACCAGAGAGATCGGCAGCTGTGGCACCCCTCCCCACAATCGTTCAGCTTGGTGGTATGGTGCCTGAGTTCAGATCTTTAGAACATCTCAACATGTCTGCTGACAACATGTGCATTATTCAGGCAGCCAGGAAGCCCTCGACGAGGTCTCAGTACAGAAGCAAAGGGCGTTGGTTCTGTTACTGGTGCTTAGCCAAACAGCTGAATCCCAGGGTGGCTACGATCGACACAGTGCTGTCCTTTGTCTCTCATCCAGCAGAGTCGGGCATTCATGTCCTGTCATGCAGGACTTATCTTTCGGCTGTGGCCGCCCTCCTATCCACGGGCCAGTGCTCTTTTTCACTGTCAAATCCAGTGGTTAAAAGGCACTTTGCGGGTCTAATGCGTCTTTACCCTCCTGTTCGCAAACCGCATCCGACGTGGGATCTGAACGTGGTCCTTACGGCCTTGTGCCATAAGCCTTTCGAACCAATGGCTACGGTAGATCTTAAGCACATTTCGTGGAAGGTGTCTTTCTTGGTCGCCGTTACTTCAGCAAAGCGTGTGAGTGAGCTCCAAGCTTTGTCGGTGGAGCATCCCTTCTTGGTTTGCCACAAGGATAAGGTTGTCCTAAGGACAAATCCTTCTTTCCTACCAAAGGTGGTTTCTGATTTCCATCTAAATCAGTCAATCTCCCTGCCTGTCTTCTTTTCAAACCCGGCTTCAGAAGCTGAGAAGGTTTTGCATTGCCTTGATGTTAAAAGAGCTCTTAAGTTCTATCTGGACAGAACATCTGAATTTAGGAGTTCTTCTCAACTATTGGTGACCTTTGGTAATCCGCACGGTAAGCAGGCCTCCAAAGCAACTATCTCCAGATGGATTGCTGCCTGTTTTACGGAGTCTTACACTGTTCAGGGTCTCCAGCCTCCTAGAGGGATTCATGCACATCTGATATGGGGCAAGGCAGCTGCTGTTGCCTTTCAAAGGTATGTCCGCTGGGAGACCATCGCGAAAGCGGCTACTTGGGCCTCCCCATCGGCCTTTTGTAAACATTACTGTTTGGACCTGAGCTCCAGATCTGATGCCCAGTTTGGCCAGGCTGTGCTGAAAAACCTTTTTTAGTAGGGGGTTTCCATCCTGTGAGGAGTGCTTTGGAATCTCCCATAAGTATGGAGGAAAGGGGACGGGACGTAGGAGTATATAAGTAGTGACCACCTTATTCCTAGTCCATAGTCCCCTTTCCTCCATACGCCCTCCCGCCGTCCCCTCTAATAAGATTCCTCTGTTATTGCTTAAAGGCGATAGAAAAGGACTGATGGGCAATGAACTGGGCTGAGCTAAGGAGGGCGGGGTTATGGCCGCCTGCAATAACCCGTGTAAAAAGAGAGGAAAGAAAAATGTTTGAAAAATGTGGTGCTTTTTACAAAGTGCTCCGGTCCCGTCCCACAGGGCGGAGGAATGTCCCCATAAGTATGGAGGAAAGGGGACTATGGACTAGGAGTAAGGTGGTCACTACGGTGAGTAACCTTATTAATCTCACCAACTCTTAATCTTGCACTAACCCAACAGTCGATAAGGGCATGGGGAAGAAAATGAGAATTGAAACTGTATCTATAATACCTTTTCATTCATAGTCAAAGTGCCAGCTAGGGTGCCTCCTAATCCCCCCACTTACCTAATAGTAGGCAGGGGTGGGGGTACAACTAAGGATGAACTTGTTTCATGTCGGGTTACACTCACTATTAATAACTGTCAGTTAGGGTTTATCAGAACAAAAAGGAACATTCTATGTGTTTTGAAATGTGCTTCATTTTCTCACATCTACCAGTGTAAATTGTTGACATATGTTGTTCATGTGTGGTGGTTTTTATTATGTAAAATATGTAATTTCCTTTGGGCCAATTCCTTAGGCTCAAAAGAAACAGCACCAAAAGGTCTGACTACAAAATGGAAGCCAAGAAAATGCAAGAATGGTTGACTAGAAGAGGGCACCCATTTAAAGTCACAGCTAATGCACTTAAAAGAGCAGATAACAACAACAGGGACGCTCTCCTTGAATATAAGGAACAGAGGATGCAAAAAGAAAAAACAGAACGGATTTGTCAACACCTTTAGTCACATGTCTAACAGGATTAAAAAAATAATTGTGAAAAACTGGAATATCTTGGAGAAAATCCAACAGCCCGTACTGAGACCAATCATTGGGCCTCATTACACGGTAGGCGGAGAACCCTGGCGCTTTTAGCGCCATGGTTCATGCCGGTAAAATACCGGCACCACCTTGGTGGAAAGGGGAATTACCACCCCATTCCAAGGTTGGCGGGGCGGTAATTCCCCCTTCCACCATTGCCCTTCCCCATTCCCATTTTTGCCCCATAGGGCTCTATGGGAATGGGGAAGGCGCTAATTACGGTACCGCAAATTGCGGTACCGTAATTAGCTCCACTGGTCCCTTTGCGGGTTGGTTTTTAACGCCTGCAAAAAGCAGGCATTAAATTCCCCAACCCGCAAAGGGACCTCATAGTAAGGCGGTAAGGATTTATCGGTACCGGTAAAATACCGGTACCGGTAAACCCTTACCGCCTCCCGTGTAATGAGGCCCATTGCATTTAAAAGGAGTCGGAACATTAAAGATCAGATCACACGCAATGACGTTAGTCTTAAACCAACAAAACCCAGAACACTACCGCAACAGTGGAGTTTACCCGAGTTGGTTGGTACCTATCCTTGTGGACACTGTACGTGTTGCCCATTTACGAGTAAAAGCATGTCGATAGACATTGGTCTGCGAACCCCAAGGCAACAAAAGACACACACAAATTGCAACTGCAGTATGGTCATTTACGTCATCTGGTGTCCGTGCAAAAAACGGTATATTGGGAAAACAGACAGAAAAGCCAAATTGTGGATAGGTGATCAAAGGAGTTGTGTTAAAAACTGCACCCCAAATGCATCTTTGGTGGACCATTGGATAGAGCAAGTCCACCGTGTATAGGATCTGAAATGGTCAATCTTGTACAAGCAGAAACAGGGAATAGACATAAATAAAGACAGGAAGTTACTGTTGAAGAAAGAACAGCAATTTATCTTCTTGACCAACAGCATCTAAATCAGGTCTAAACGAGGAAATCGACTGCATGATCTAGGAGAGAGTTGATACAGAAGCCAATATCCTGGGATGCGTGGTGTAAAACCTTTGCCGGTGATTCAGAGAACCCGTTCCGGCATGGATCTCAATGGGTTGGTCCTTCTGCAAGCTGCAATCTTGTAGAATTACAAGCCGAATGACCATGCAGCTGACTTACCAATTAATTTATGAGTAATGACCGCATGGATCCTCATGCGGTATTCCGGTAGTCCTACTGACAGCGGCAACTTGGCAGAATTACGGGCCGAGTAATAGTGCACATAACTCAACGATTGTTTGCGATCTGGTGGTGTTTTTTTGCCTGAGTGACCTTGTTTTGCGGCAGGTGTGGACCCGTTCAGGGTGGCCCTCCCAGAGGTGGCGACTCGGTGGGGTCACTGGCTGGGCAGCAGTGCACGTGATTCATCAATCGTTTGAGGTCGTGTGGCGATTTTCTGCCCTTACACATTTTTTTTTACACTTTTTCGCATTTGAGTGAAATTGAGACGGAAACCTCGGCAGCGCTCTCACATGGATCAAACACAGAATGAGGACTAAAAGACATCAGCTCACATTGAGCTGGAAAGTCTAGATGCGCCAATGGGAAGCAAGCTTATTGAGAACTGACATGTGAAAACCAGTAACCGTACAGCGTTTGCCGTGTTGAAGCCTGGAATAGCCGACACGTATGCTGTTGGAAGGACACGCACGCCCACGGACAGAGCTGCTCATGGTAAGATGCTTCGCCACTCGGCCACCACTAATTACCTGCACACTGTGGAATGTTAGTACGCCGTTTCACGCTTTTCTGTTTTCGTTTGGTCTGGAGCGAGAGAAGCTTGGCTGCCGGGAGCTGCAGGAAGTAGAGCATAGGTGCACAACATACGGCCCGCGGGCCAGTTGCGGCCCGCCATGCTCTTTTTTCCGGCCCGCGAGGCACAAAGACTTTCCTAAGGGAGGGCGGCCCGCGGCCGTCCTCCATTAGGAAAGTCTTTGTTGTCTTCTGGGCCGGACAAAACACTGGCCCTTATTGGCTCAGCACACACACGCACCACGTCGCTCCTACGAGCCACGTTATGCGTGTGTGCTGCACCAATGGAGGGCCAGCAATACGGATGGCGTGGTTCATAAGGCTTGATGCCGGAAGGCATTTCAGCCTTGGACCACGCCAGCCGTAGTACGATTCCAGCGTTCCAGCTTACCTGCCGCTTACCTGCCTTCCAGCACGTCTCCGGTAAGTGGTCTGTTTGTGTTTGTGTGTCGGGTCTGTTTTGCTTTATGTTTGTGTGTGTATGTTGCAATGGGGGGGTGACGGATGTGTGTCGTATGTGTATGAATGTTTGGATTTGAATGTATTTTGTGTGTATGTTGAGATGTGGAGGTGGGGGGGTGTCGGATGTGTATGAATGTTTGGATTTGAATGTTTTTTGTGTGTATGTTGAGATGCGGGGGTGAGGGGGTGTCGGATGTGTGTCGGATATGTATGAATGTTTGGATTTGAATGTTTTTTGTGTGTAAGTTGAGATGCGGGGGTGGGGGTGGTGTCGGATATGTATGAATGTTTGGATTTGAACATTTTTCGTGCGTATGTTGAGATGCGGGGCTGGGGGAGTGTCGGATCTGTATGAATGTTTGTAGTTGAATGTTTTTTGTGTGTATGTTGAGATGCGGGGGTGGGGGGGTTGTCGGATGTGAATGAATATTTTGATTTGAATGTTTTTTGTGTGCTGAGTTGGGGTGTGGGGGGTTCAGGTCTGTATGGGTGCATGTTTGTGTGTGTGCTGAGTTGGGGGGTGGGGGGTTCGGGTCTGTATGTGTGCTGATTTGGGGGGTGGGAGTTCGGGTCTGTATGGGTGCATGCTTGAGAGAGTGTGTGCTGAGTTGGGGGATGGGGGTTTGGGTCTGTATGTTTGCATGTTTGAGAGGGTGCTGAGTTGGGGGGTGGGGGGTTCGGGTCTGTATGGGTGCATGTTTGTGTGTGCAGAGTTGGAGGGTGGGGGGTTCGGGTCTGTATGGATGCTGGTTTGTGTGTGTGCTGATTTGGGGTGTGGGGGGTTTGGAGTTGGGGGGGTGGGGGGTTCTGGTCTGTATGGGTGCATGTTTGTGTGTGTGCTGAGTTAGGGGGTTCGGGTCTGTATGGGTGCATGCTTGAGAGTGTGTGCTGAGTTGGGGGATGGGGGTTTGGGTCTGTATGTTTGCATGTTTGAGAGTGTGCTGAGTTGGGGGGTGGGGGGTTCGGGTCTGTATGGGTGCATGTTTGTGTGTGCAGAGTTGGAGGGTGGGGGGTTCGGGTCTGTATGGATGCTGGTTTGTGTGTGTGCTGATTTGGGGTGTGGGGGGTTTGGAGTTGGGGGGGTGGGGGGTTCTGGTCTGTATGGGTGCATGTTTGTGTGTGTGCTGAGTTAGGGGGTTCGGGTCTGTATGGGTGCATGCTTGAGAGTGTGTGCTGAGTTGGGGGGTGGGGGGTTCGGGTCTGTATGGGTGCATGTTTGTGTGTGTGCTGAGTTGGGGGGTGGGGGGTTCGGGTCTGTATGGGTGCATGTTTGTGTGTGTGCTGAGTTGGGGGGTGGGGGTTCCGGTCTGTATGGGTGCTTGTGTATGTGTGCTGATTTGGGGCGTGGGGGGTTTGGAGTTGGGGGGTGGGGGTTTCGGGTCTGTATGGGTGCATGTTTGTGTGTGTGCTGAGTTGGGGGTGGGGGTTTGGGTCTGTATGGGTGCTTGTGTGTGTGTGCTGATTTGGGGGCTGGGGGGTTTTGAGTTTGGGGTGTGGGGGGTTCGGGTCTGTATGGGTGCATGTTTGTGTGTGTGCTGAGTTGGGGGTGGGGGTTCGGGTCTGTATGGGTGCTGGTTTGTGTGTGTGCTGATTTGGGGGGTAGGGGGTTTGGAGTTGGGGGGGGTGGGGGATTCGGGTCTGTATGGCTGCATGTTTGTGTGTGTGCTGAGTTGGGGGGTGGGGGTTTGGGTCTGTATGGGTGCATGCTTGTGTGTGTGCTGAGTTGGGGGGTGGGGGGTTCAGGTCTGTATGGGTGCATGTTTGTGTGTGTGCTGAGTTGGGGGGTGGGGGTTCAGGTCTGTATGGGTGCATGCTTGTGTGTGTGCTGAGTTGGGGGGTGGGGGGTTCGGGTCTGTATGGGTGCATGCTTGAGAGTGTGTGCTGAGTTGGGGGTGGGGGGTTTGGAGTTGGGGGGGTGGGGGTTTGGGTCTTTATGGGTGCATGTTTGTGTGTGTGCTGAGTTGGGGGGGTGGGGGTCCGGGTCTGTATGGGTGCTGGTTTGTGTGTGTGCTGATTTGGGGGGTGGGAGGTTTGGAGTTGGGGAGGGGGTGGGGGTTCGGGTCTGTATGGGTGCCTGTTTGTGTGTGTGCTGAGTTGGGGGGTGGGGGGTTCGGGTCATAATGTTTGGTTGGGTGTGAGGGAGCCATGGGGCATAGTGTTTGGTTGGGGGTGAGGGACATGGGGCATAATGTTTGGTTGGGGGTAAGGGGTCCCTGGGGCATAGTGTTTGGTTGGGGGTGAGGGTGCCATGGGGCATAGTGTTTGGTTGGGGGTGAAGGGGCCATGGGGCATAGTGTTGCACTCCAAGAGTGAACCCAATAATAAAGCTAAAACAGGCACAGTTAGGAGATGTTCGTCTTTGGCTTTTTGAGGAAACCTGACTCAACGAAGGCCATACTCCTCTTGGGCAACCCAAATAGAAAACTGTAGCAGTCCAAAATAACGGCATGTCCAATCTAGGGTCAATAAAATATATATAAGTTAATTAAACAGACGTGATACAATAACTAAATAGAAATAAACTATAACAATGGAAAATGTGTAGTACAAAATGTAAGTTTGAAATGCAAATAAAAATCGTTACCCCGCAAAAACATTCTTTTTCCATGTGTTTAGTACAAATTGGGGATTTAAAAAGCCTCCTGCCATGCCCCGCCTACCGCCCCGCCCACATTTACTTTCCGGCCCACTATAGCCCTCATGTAAGGTACCTTCGGCCCTCTGTCAAAATCAGTTGTGCACCCCTGAAGTAGAGGGAGACGCTGGTGAGCCCGTTCGCAATTCGTGTGGTGAGACAATGCCGTTTGTGGAGCACCACGTAACCAAGGAAGTATAATCCTTCTCCTAGCTACAATCCTGGCCGAACAGCCCGGTTAAGACCGTTTAGTATGCAGCCTAGGGCATTTGAGTAAGCCATCATACCTTGTTCTAATTGCTTTTAAGTGCCCCTGAGAGACCAAGTACGCAGACACAAGTTATACCTAGCTTGCTGGTGATTGTTGTCCATATGTTCTTTTTCGGCACCCTTTGGGAATACTGTTTACCAGGGGTAGTGACTGAATGGAGATAATACACAACAGTACCATCAAGGAACGCGCATCGGTGGAGGACGCCAGACGCCTACAACCCTTTCACCAGGCACGGACTTGCTGCGTTTGGCCTTCCAGTCTATATGACTGCAAGGAGACGCAATAGCGCGATGTTCTAATTGTCGGTTCTAGAACTCCAGCATTTGTTTTGAACGCGAGGGGTACGCTGAGGATGATAAGCATCAGGCGGGTGTGCTGCTGTGCGGTTTCTTACACTCTCATTGTGTGTGATCACCTCAATGGGCATAACACTGAAAATAAGGGGATGGCCTTTTTGATAAGAGGCTAGATTGAGCGAGATCCCTGTTACATTGTCCACTTTGAATTTAATCAAACGTCAGTTGACAAGTCGGGACAAGACTCGGGTTAACATGTGCTGTAGCCCGTGAAGAGGACATGGGAGCGTCATTTAACAGTTGTAGAGTATTTGGAGAAGAGGAAGAGATGAGGTTTTGAGATGACGGGTGCAAATGAATGTCACAACTATGATATTGATTAATTGCAATTGGTAGTCTAATTGATACTAAAATTTGTATACATTTGGGCATTGCATTCCTTATGTCTGCTGTTTTTTTATAGGGGATGAAATCCGCAGTTGTACAAATTGCAGTCTGACTCAAGGATTGAAGACTTGATAGACGAACTGTAACCAGAGGCCGAGATGCCTTGTGTAATATAAATATGTATCTTTTACAAAACCTTTTTAGCCCTGATGAATTTCCGGTGATTAACACATTGAAATTGTAAGGAAAGAAACATGTTGGGCACCTTTGTTTGTATAGATTTTTATGTATTGAGTATGTATTTGGGAGGGAATGATGAAGAATGAGAATGGTATGACTGGGATGCAAGTGGAAGAGTGCTTTTGAATGTGGTATGTCCAGTGTGAATTTGCACAACACGGGTCACTTTAGTAGCAAGATACTGTAGGAGATTGCTCTAGAAATGAATGTGTTGTGTACCAGACCACCTTGGTCCCTGTGTGATTACCGGCTTGATGAAATGTCGGTTTGAATATCATTGTACTTTGTTGCTGAAATTGAGAAGAATCATTATTAAAATATATACTTTTTTACTACGCTGGCTGACTTACTTATCATTGATGCCTAAAATAAGACTGCACTTGTGAATGTCTTCCCTGGAAAACGAATAGTACTAGCCACAAGCTATGTATGTTTGTTGTTTAAAGGGTACTCCCCTTTTATTGAGGTCGCTTGTTGGTTTGAATTGCCCTCTACCTCTCGATGTGGTTGTTTGGTTTTTATTATGTGGCCTGTCCAATTTATGATTTCCACTGTTACAAGAACATTATGTGTGTCTGGTACAGTAAAAAAGTCTGTAGGTGTCTTGCTAAGACCGTGGTAGAAAATTGTGGAAAAAGGGAACGTGGCAGGAAATACCCAATGCATACCTTCCCCAACAGATCTATGAAATACTCCTTCTGTCCCTTCCTGTTTTTTTTATGAAATCCCTCCTCCATCCCCCCTCTACCTGACCTCCCTTTTGCCCACAGTGATCTGAAGCCTTTTACTAATTGTATAACCTTAAGTCTTTTATTTCACTCGTTAATACATTATTTAAGAATTAAAACGCTGGAGAATATAATATTGAAATACCGTTATTTCTCCCATTTTTCCTGGTTCTGCATTTTTACCATTAGCCGGGAAACTATCATTCTACGTTCAACTACTTATTCATGAACGCTTAATAAAAGTGATTGATTGGTTAAGGACTATCAAAACGCAAGCTGTTTCGGAGTAAACAAGGATATTTTACCCTACACAGAACTTTCTGTACACCCCGATATGGTAAATGTCCCATGTGATCGCAACCCAAAATTATGTGAAATTTTAAAGACAAGTGGTTTTTAAAATATTTCAAATGTTGCCATTATCACCAATCTCGCAGTGAGCACTGTGTGCGGGTGCTGCTTTTGCAGAGAGAAGATTTTACTCTGAACAGTCAAAGAGGCCGCTTTAGTGCCGCAAGAGGTTCTTTCTAGCTGGCCGTCAAATCCACTCTGATTGTTTTGCTATCACTATGTGGAAGTGTGCAGAACAATATAGGATTATATATTGTAACGTATGTGTGTTTTATGTAGCTCATGCCTACCTTGGATAATTAAAACATGAGGTGCACAATGCAAGATTCTCTGTGAGGCAAACTAGAAGCAAGCAGGTGCATTCTTTCTGGTACACCTCAGTGCACCAAGCAATATACAGCAAAGCCTCAAGGTGCTCACTTAGCAGAGGCATGGGTTAGGGGGTTATAGCCCTGGGTCTTTTGGTTTTAGCCCCGGATGGAAGCTCAGGGTCTACAACCAAAAGGCTAGCTGGGCCCGCGTCTGGACATTAGCATAGCCCTGTATCTTTTCCAGATTTAGCAACACCCCTGCCACTTAATATTGCGTGCAGCACCGAGCATCCTTAACGTACCACCATCTGTATTATTCTTGTTCAGTAGACAATTGTAATCGCTTGCCACCGAATTTCAACAAGTTGATTCTTTAGCACATGAGGACTGGCGTATGTTGTAGCTCGGCCCTTAAAACGCAGGGAATGAAAAAAGGGATTTGAAGGAGGGGAAGATGATCCCAAAAATGTGAAGTCACAGCTGAGAAAGCTGTGCATTACTGAGGGGCCTTGCAGCGTCTCACGCTATTTGCAGGGCTCAGGGGCGAAGGAAATAGATGTGTTTGTTTAGCAACCCAGAGCTAGTCTATTCAGGGCCATGTGCTTTAAGCACAAGACCTTAACCTTGACCTAGTATCGGGTGCCGTTCAGTGAGCACATTGCAACAGGTGTAGAAAGTGCAGTACAGTAGGTACAGTCCTTACTGTCACCAGTTGGTAGACCAAGAGCTCAAGGCACAATCCAATCAACAAGAATTGACAATGCCAAAAGTTCTGGCTTTTGTGTAGGCATGAGAAAGGCATTTGCCAGGCACTGCTGTGTTGGTATTAACTGGCCATTAATGGTAGCAGGTGCAAAATAGTGCGAGTACCTTAACATATAATAGCAGCCACTGGAAAATGCCTAATACGTATATACAGGCCAAAACTGTTGGTTTGGCCAATGCTTGTTTTTGACAGGACTTCAGTGAAGGACATAAATAGTGCTTATAAATCGAGTGGCTGAAGGCAGATCTGGTTAAGATATGTTAATTACACCTATTGCTCGTTTACAGCTCCAATTAAGTAAATAACTCTCAGAAGACTGCTTTGAAAAACCAATGGCAGGCATTTGGAGCATATGTTTGATGGTTAGGCTTGATAGAGCTAGCTCAAAGAGATCCCACGAGGATGTGTTTTGGGCAAGGAGGGGCAGGCATTGGGTGGGAATGGCCATAGGGGTTAGCATGGCCATGGGCAGTCAATGGGTGGGTACATAACTGAAAACACCTCCAAGCTTAGTGTCCCTCCTCATGTGCTATTTCTCCCTACTGTACTCTAATGCAATAGTTTAGGCTCATGCCTAATAGCCAAAACAAAAAATAGGCAAAAATGGATTGCATGTTTACTTGAGACTTGTTGGCTTTACTGGCTGTCTTTCTAATCACTCGTGAAAATGCAGGCGATGACTTTATGCATAGCATGCGCTTATTCATAATCTAGCACTTGGATCTATTCCAAAAAAGGAGTCAGACTGATGACAGCTCAACTCCATCACTGAACCATTCAGGTTGCTGAAGTAATAGGCCTAAAGCAGGGGTCTGCAGCCTGTGGCTCTCCAGATTTGTTGCACTACAAATCCCATGACCCCTCACCATTGTCTATAGTGGCTAGGGCTGTGGGAGTTGTAGACCAAAACATCTGGAGAACCAGAGGATGCAGACACCTGGCCTAAAGAGACCTGCTCACAGACTATGAGGGATAGGACGAAGTCTGGAGTTGTGTGATAGGAGTTTCAGAACAGTACAAAGAGCACGGGGAGCACAATCAAGATCAAACCAATTGAGGTTTCCAATTAGGGTGCATACTTCTTGAATGTGAGTGAGCAGCCAGTAAGTTAGACCCACCCAATATAAACCAAGTGGCATATTTGGATCAATAAAATTAACATCACTTTATCAAACCGAGCCCCTCTTACCCTTTGTATAGAGAACACGTTGGGAGGGGGTTCCCTTGCCAGGGCTCTTATTCATTACCTTTATAAGTGCTACCAGTCACCTAGAATAATGCAGGCATCGTTTCATGAAAATGACAGATATGTTCATATATCCGCTACTAGATTTTAATCACTGATAACTAGGAGAGCCATCATGTCACCCTTCCAGCGATGTAAAGAAATGTGGACATATATTTTTCCATTAGCGAACCAAAGTGCAATGTGCAGGTTTGCAATAAAATACTCAGGCTCCACACACTGCACCAAGACGTGTGCATTGGTGAGACGTGCAAATCAACAATGTACAGTTTACCCCTAAATCAATTACTCGTTCAGTTGTAGTCGATGCGTTGCACATCTCAGTCAGCACTCACAGAAGCAGTTCACACCCAAGCTATGGGACGTTTCTAGCAATGCAGTAGGTAGCAAAATAGTATGTGACTGTGAGCAGTGCATGTGGAGGCATGAAGGAGTGGTGCTTTATGCGCCCATTTACCAATGTACAAAAGTCAGTCAGACAGTATGGGTACCTATCATGGCCCAGTGGAAAGATATTCCAACAACACTTGTACTCAGTAGAAACATTGCAATAGCATGTAACAATAACGTGAACGGAAGATAGCACAGGGGCAGCGTACTGGTTTCGGAAGCCACATCATGCTGAGCAACCGAGGTCGGAATCCCGAATCCGCCCTTAGAACCCCAAATCAGGTATTAAGCGTGTCATAAAAAACAATAAAATATATATCCACACCTAACAGTGTCTGATGCAGCAACATAAAGCAGCGCCGTAGCAAACATATACCATCCTTTAGTTGCCCAACACACTGATTATGCAGCTCACATCACAATGAGCATTTGAGTCATAAGGGTACAGCATTGATGCAGTATACAGGAGTTTCATTGAGGGATCTGGCCCGTATTACAGGGCTCTCGTATATTGTATGGTATTTGCCCATGTGAATAAATGCACGGAAATAATATTCATGTATGTTATTTATATAGTGCCTATATATGCCATATGCTTCGCGGCACTTAACAAGAGTAAACAATCAGAATAAAATGAAATACATATAGTACAGGTAAAAATTCAAACCAATCAGAGGATACAGATAAACATTAATGCATTAATTAAGCACAATCCTTAGGTTGGAAGCCGGTGGCATGTTATTCAGGTTTTTATATAACCTTAGAAATGAGGGAAGGTTACGCAGGGCACATCCTATGATAATACAATCTATGTTATTCCCGGAGTACAAGTCCTTAACATGCAACCTTTGCAGAAGTCTAAAAATCCTACCCTCTAGAACAGCCAGGACCAATTTTGGAATGTAGCCACGACCCAACCATATGCCTCAGTGCCTCTCTAGTTTCAACTCTCTCTGACATGTCTACATTCCTGATAACAATATTCCTACAGTCCATAACCAACTCTCTTTGGGCATTATGCGTTATCAAGGACAGTCCTGACTTCTTGGTGCAGATATCTTGACCACAGGAGGAAATGGTGAGTCTGGGTGAGGGATAATTTAGCTTTCTTGTCTTTTGCGAGGGTAGCGGAAACCCACCCAAGATATTTTCTGCAGCCAATGGTTTGACATGCTACCTCCCTCGTATTCAAGTGTGATTCTAACAGATGACATTGACATGCTACACGCACCCTGTCCAAAGGGGCAAGTGAGGAAATCTCATCAAAAGAATCCACCCAAATACTGAAATCCAGGATAGTTTTGCCCTGATTCAAGTCATGAATGATCTTTTCTTTCATAGACTGCCAAACCACAGACCCGCCAGGGGCAGAGGAGCCCTCCTTATTTCTGGAAAGTGGCTGGGTAACAGCTTCAGAAATCGCATCGCCCATGCTTTTAGTGGGGCTTGGAGCACCTTCCTCACAACTGGTGGCTTTTGGACAGAAGTGCCAGATTGATTAGGGGACAATATTTCATCTGACAAACCAGCAAAGTCCTTCTGGGCAACAGCTTCACCCCTCCCCAATACTAAAATTGCCACTGGAATATCCATACCAGCTCCACCATCTTCATCTGCAGAATCCATGCTGTCTTTATGAAGGCACTGTCTTCTATGAGCACTCCTTGCTATGACTTCCAACACGCGACTTCTACCTGTAACTATAAACGCAGGAGAAGCATCTGTTTCAGTATCATTAAGATGGAAATGAGACTCAGTTGACAAACCGGGCCTCCGTTTGAGTCCACATGCCCTAGTGCTCAGCATTTTAAAGACCCTAAGGCAAGCTCAAGCCTGTCCATATAAAAGGCCACTCACGTGTCTGGAACAAAGCCAGACCAAACTGATCACAGAGAGCAAAAAGTCATGCAGACACTCAACTGAGCAACGATATCTTACAGGGTTATGGGCTCCACAGAAATGTGTTGAAACCACACCCAGTACCTAGATCCCCAGCAATGATGTGCCATATTCCACTACCAACTCACCTCGCCTCTCATCTCCCCTCTCATCCTAAGCTCCACAGCAATGCAAAGCACTATTTTGCTTCCAAGGCGACCACAGTGCCTCTGAGCTATCCTCCTGGGACCTCCTGTGATCATGCCATCCAGCACATAGCATTCTGTCAGATGAGAAAGCAGAACAGAAAAATCAGCGCCTACTCGATGGGCACACTGACTACAATGCCGAATTGTTCTAAGGAGAGAGAGCAGTAATGTCACACATTATTCTCCAACACTCGCGCCTTTGCCCCTTTTCTGTCCTGCCTATGTTTGGTCTACTGGCACTATGCCTCACCTATCCAAAATAAGACTGCATTTCACTGCCTCTCTCTGCACAGTCCCAGCTCACTGGCAGCCACTGCCTCACCCCCACATCCCGTTTTCACTTAGCACGGATCTACAGACATCCATTTTGAGGTGTAGTCAGAGATGAACGTATCATGATTTCAAGGAGTTATAATAAACGCTGATTGACAAAAGCCAAAGGCTTGTCTTTTGTATGTTCATTGCATATGGAAGCATGTGATGTCTCGCACACTTGTTATTGTGCAAAACTGTCTCTATGGAAAAAGTTCCATCTATCTCTCCACTGTGTTGGAATGGCTCCCATTCACGTGCACGCTTAGATCTAATCACGCCAAATTGCTTGTGACTCCTAAAGCAAAATGATTTCTTGTTCTCGAAGGTTGCTTTCCCATGACAGCCCCAAGGCTTCGGAATGCCTTGCCACCTGACCTCAGATCTGGTGACTCATTGTGCCCCTTCAAGCACAAACTCAAGCCCCTCCTGTTTGAGTAAACCTGAATGTTCTCCTCTCATGTAGTTACCTACGATGTGCTCTCTCGCATCTGCTTCATGTTTTTTGTTCTCTGTCTGCGCTTTTATACCCCCGGGCCTTGTTCCAACCTGTCATAAATGAAATAAATGTAAAAAAATGCATGCACTAGGCAGGATTTGACTTTTTTCCAACTGTTTCCCTCATTTGCTCCGATGTCACATCATATCACGTATTGCTACCAAATAGCAGATACTGCTATCATGTAGCAGGTGTTGCCCACAATCCCCATTATTCCCACCATTGCCAACGTCTGACTTCCAGCGTCCAGCACATCCCATCACGGTCGTCATTTGCAATCAAAATCTACCAAGGATTGACCGCAAATGCCCTGATGCCCACACCATTAGTTAGTTTGTGTCACTATGGCTTGGGGAATTAGAAAATGCTCTCCCCAGCAGGTAACAATATCCACTGTCACTTAATAATGAAAAGAAGAGCCTCTCTGACACCAATTTATTAACTAATTTCAGGGTTAACTGGGTTTCCTGGAGCTTGGTAGCCCACAAGAAAAGAGTTCAGGGTTTCCTTGGCACCCTGGACCGGTATTGTGGAATTATAAAATGTGAGAGTTTTTGAGTGTATTCTGGATTTGCTCCATTGGTTCTAAAGCATAGTCTTAATCCACTTGTCAAGAAACCCTACTTGAAACCAATAGACCAGTCTAATGCTTGATGTTTCAGATACACTGGGCCTCATTACATCTGTGGTGGTAAGGCAACAACGGCGCCGGTAGTACTACTGGCGCCGTTGTTACCATGCTGCCACATTATGAGTTATGCTCGCGGTGCTGATCTGCACGCCTGGTGGGACTACGCATGCAGAGAGGCACC
Source organism: Ambystoma mexicanum (assembly GCF_040938575.1). Classification (NCBI taxonomy): domain Eukaryota; kingdom Metazoa; phylum Chordata; class Amphibia; order Caudata; family Ambystomatidae; genus Ambystoma; species Ambystoma mexicanum. The sequence continues at coordinate 1,026,564,420 of NC_090928.1, read as the reverse complement.
CGTGAGCAGAACAGGATGGTAGCAATGCTACCGTTATGATCTCTATGGGTGCTCAAATGGGAATGGGGACGTACTGGCTGTGGGTCCTGCGCAAGGGAAATTACGGGCCAATAAAGGTCGGAATGGGCCGGTTATTCCCCTTTCGCGGGACCCGATGCCAGACCCGAGTTTGGGGGTAGCCATGCCCATATTAAGGGCATGGCTACCACCAAACCTGTAATGAGGCCCACTATGTCTTCAGAAGGGTGACCCTATCCCAATTGAAAACCTTATGGAGGCAATCCAAATACTCGGCCGATGCCAGCCCTGTTTTTGTCCATGGTGAGGTACTCTCAGCAGTAGTTGATAATATCTGGATCTATTTGGATGTAACCAGTGTCAGTCCATTGCTTTGTTCAAACTTTCCACAGTCTTTAATAACGGCAGCCATGCCACAAGTCTAGTAGGTTTAACTGAAGTTGGCCATTATGGAGCTGTATTGTCCGAGGCTGAAAAATGTCTGGAGTTGCTTGTGGTCTCCTACAGAAGGGATGTGACATCATAGTTTGGCCTGGACTAACCTTTTGTGGTGGTACCAAGCCTGATTTACAAATTGTCTTTTCCCTTCTTAAATGTCATGGCAGGCTGGAAAACCATGGTCTGAGGGTTGCCAAGTGCAATTGCAGTAGCTGTGATTAATTCAAACCTTCCAGCCATCACTGTTCAATTTTGCAAATGCCACCCCGAAATGGTGCAGGTATGCCTAGACGTGCCGTACATAGGTACCCAAACTACACCTCACTGAAAGTGGTGAATAAGGCCGAAACATGGCTGCTGTTGCTAATGATTTCGTGCAGAAAGGATGTGACCTAGTTGTATAGCCTAAGGTGCCCCTTTTGGAGAGGGAGCAAGCTGATTTGCATATGGTATTTTCCCTTCTGTATTCGCATGGTTGGCTGAATAACAATGGACTGGGGGCTGCCCAGAGCAATGCCAGTAGGTAATGATGAATTCAAACCTTCCAGCCAGCTAACTACTTTCAGTATTGCAAATGTCGCTCTTAGTGGAAACGGTATGCCCAGACCGAGGTCCTGAGCCTGCTGTGTCTAGAAACAAAAGCTACACCTCAACAATGAGGAAAAACGCATCTGGGGTTGTTTGTGGTCTTTGAGGAGGGACCAACCATGATTTGCATATTGTCTGTCCCCTTCTGTAACCACATGGCCGGCTGAAGAAAGGTTCAAACCTGCTGTGTGTGCTTAGGTAAGCAAACTATACTTCAGTGATGATGCCGAAACATGACTGTGGTTTCTTCTGGTTTCATGTTGAAAGCATGTGGCCTAGCATTCCATGCTGAATGCCCCTTTCAGGGTGGGGCCATACCTGATTGGCATATGATATTTCTTCTTCTGTAATGACACTGCAGCCTGCAAAAATGGTGGCCTAGAGTGCTGCCCAGTGCCATGCGAGCCGTCATGATTAACTCTACTCTTTCCACCAATTAACCTTCAGTTTTACAAGTGTCTCTATTTTAGCTGGCAAATGTGAGCACTTTTATACTTTCCATTGTACAATGAATGTCTGCTTAAATAAAGTGCATTCATTAAACTTGAATGTTTTTATACTTGCGTAGTATTACACGTTTGCTAATCAAGTAACCATGGCACCCTTGTGACTATATTTCTGCCTGTCTATGTATGTGGTGATTAGCTAACGAGTTAAGAACTCGCCTTAGACAAGTGCAAAGACTACAGTCATAGTTTTGAATCCTGGCAGGACTGACTCAGCCTTTCATCCTTCCAAAGTTAATAAACCATTACATTTGTTTATAATGGTATCTAGTATTGCATTGCTTAGAATTCGGTGGTGAAATTCACATAATGTATATATCTTAAATACCTGTATGTTTTATCTGTCTCTTATTTAACAGTTTGGTCCATTTATGGCTAGTGTCAAATCCTTTGCAATAGATAGTTTGTCTCCCTTTTTCAACCCTTTTTACAAAATAACTGGTGCTTTTCTCAAATGTTAACATTGCAACATCTGCCATTATAATGAGTTACCCTTTAATCGAGTGTACCTTCAAAATCATCTCAAAAACACAAAATAGCATCCATAGAACCATAGAATCCCTTAACAACTCATGTACAGCTGTAGACAGATTGCAGTTGTATGTTGTTCCCCAATTTAAAAGCACTAATTGTATCGACCTTTGGAACGATGACTGGCAGAGTGCCGCTGCCAGGCTTTTAACCTGTGACCTTGAGATCTAATATATTTACATAAACATTCACCATTGTTCAAGCCTCTTCACCACTGCATATGGGTAGACATGAATGAGGAGACAGATAGGTAAATACATTAAAGCCAGTACAGATACAACAGTAAAAACATTGAAAAAAATAAACTAATTACTACAACATTACAGATTAAAAGTGCTGCATAACTATTTAGGAGTGCTTTACTATAAGTCAAGGGTTGACAATCTGCGACTCCAGTTATTTTGGACGATGACTCCCGTGATTCCTCACAATTGACTATACTGTTAAGGGCTGATGGGAGTTGTAGCGCAAAACATCTGGCGAGCTTAACGTTGCAGATCGCGGGAACGGTTGTCAGCAGCAACATCAAATGATATCCTTATTCGGTCAGTGATTTGGCACCAAACACTAACAATGCCTCAATGCCAATAATGGATGTAGCAATTAAGCAATTCTCTGAATAAACCACAAACCGATGCGAGCATAGCTGTCGGAATGCCCTAAAGAGTAGGCACATTGGGGTGTTAAAAGTATGAATATGTCATTGTGCATTATCAGAAAGAGACAGAGAGCAGTCAGCAACATCTGGCACAGTGCTGATGAGGTATAAACTGTTTGAATGACGATTTAGCACAGCAGTCTCGTCACTCCCATGCACAGCTGCATAGATCTGGGCAGCATCACATCTCTACTGTTGGCCACAGTCGTGAGAGGCTATTCAGCCCAGTCGCGCGTGTATGTGGTGATGTATGTGAGGTCTGGGCAAACACATTTGGCAGAACCCTGAATCACCTGATTTTTCACTGGATTCTGGTGCCTCAGGTTCAGACAAATCTTTGTGAATTTTTTTGATAGATTTGGGTTATGCTCATGGCAATTCTTGAAATGTTGCTGTAAACCTTGGGTTGAAGAGGTCAGACCGTATTCTGCCCGTAAATGCTAATAGCAAACAAAGTATAAAGTTAGTGGTCAGAAGTTCAGACCGCTTCCTGCCATGATTGGTCAAAGAAAGCAAAGTGTCTAAATGACTAATGGCTTTCACCACACTTTTTATTTAATATAAAAAAACTAAATTAACTCTTTGTTTGTAGCTCACATTTTTTTTTAAAAAGCACTAACAAATTCACACAAATTCATGCAGACAAAAGAAAAATGCAGAAGATGCATACTTTGAGATATGTGCAGGTCACCTTATTCACAAAATTGGCCAGTGCAGTCATGGGGCTGTGCTGCAGCACAAATGATGTGCTGGCCATCCCCATTGCATACATTAGTGTCAGGAGCATGTACAGTGCTGCTCCCTGCACCCACATGAATGCTGGGAGCGCACTTCATCATGTCACTGCGATTCTACACTTAAAGAAATGCATGAAGAGGTCTGAAATAAACCTGTCAAGCATTGCACTTGCCCTGTACATGTTGCATAGGTGCACATTTTATTCTTGATATTGTAATTTGCACCCTGTTTCTGAATTTCAGGGTGTTCATTAAAATGTGCAGAATCATATCGTTATTTGTGCAAATCTGCAAAGGGAATGAAAACGGGAAGCTGAATGTGGACATCTATGATGTGGACCTTTGTGAATATATTACATGTTTTTTTGGCTGCAAGTGATGAGATACACTAGCTCTTGACATGTGGCTGACTCTCTCTCAGCCCTAATGGCCTTTCTGTGGTCATTCACTTGCATCCATGGACTCTCCCTATTATTCAGTAACTTCAGTAGTGAACATGGAAGCAAACTCAGTAGGGTGAAGCTTCATACACGCCTAATGCATGCCTGACTCTTCTCCAGCCCAATAGGGTTTTTAGAGGTTCATGTTTGTTACAAATTCCCTCTATTTTACTATTATAAACCACAATAATGCTCAATGTGTTGACCTATGAATGATGGAAAGCAGATCTGGACATGCCTGACCTTTCACTGACTGCTGGTCTGACATGCACTCTAACAACACCCCATATTAAGTTCGGAAGGAAGAAATGTAGAGATCTTCTTACCCAGATTCAAACTTTGGGCCTGAAGGTTATACATAGATCTCTGCAATAGGTGCATTAATCTACTGAAATATCTTACTGCAGAGTTTAATGTTCTGCCTTACATGAATACAATTCACAGATGTACAGGTCTCCATTTTCCTCTTGCTAACTCCCCCCACCCAGCTTCACCAAACTCACCCGTAGCCACAGCCTTTCTCTCCATTGCTTAAGCTTTTTAAGTTATTTTGTGTATGTTTTTCCCCCAAGAATGAGCAGAACCTGCCCGAAATTCTTCCAAACTTCCTTGAATACGTATGGCTCTTAAAGGAGATTGAGGCAGATTCAGCCTGGAGGAAACATCTGCGGCAAACCGTAAAACTACTACCTAGGATATTCACAAGAGCCCACAGATCACTTTTGAGAAAGCACGCCCAGGCCTAGGGTCAGAGGCCTATACTTAGGTGGGAGCATGGACGTATGCACTCTGCGAGTACACCAACCAGGACACAGCATAGCATCTTTGCAAGGCTGTTGCAATCTATAACTAGTTAAAAAAATAAAACAAATAGGATAACTGAAGAGCTTTGTATGTAAATATGTAAAAATAAGTAGGTTGAGCAATGTTCTGTGTGTGCACATGCATTTAACGTGTGTGTGTGTGCCAACGCACAGTGCATTACACCATGCACTCACTGGAAGCAATCCAAAAAATCGTTCACGGTACAAACATCTCACAAATCAGATAAAAACAGATGAAGTATGAATAATTAAAATCTGAAAACTGAATGCAGCAATAAATCCAGAGACTCCAAAATGTAAACAGACCAGCGAGGCCAGAAAAAGGTGAGTGAAGCAGTCTCCTCGATGATTCACCAGGAAAATTGAGATTAGGTCCAATGGAAAAGGAAAGTCTTACGTTTGTGAAGCGTCGTCAGACTTTATGCAAGACAGATCTCTTTTGGTGGCGGAATCCAGAGGCCGGTAACAGTAATGGAAAAGGCAAAGAAACGCAGCCAAATCGAGGCTCAATTTTGGTTGACAAAGACGACCAGTCTCAGAAGATCCTACCTGGATGGAAGGCCCCCGTCATGCAAACTAGGGCCATAGGCGGATTGGCCTAGAAGGATAACGAGAGCTTGTTAAGGCTGGAGTCTCTGAAAAGGCTGTGGGGCTGGGCAAGAGTCAGTCACCTGTCAGGCAGGGATATGCATCTTGCCCTGTCCCCGTCCTTTAAGCCCTTCCGAAACAACAGCCTTTTGAGAAACCTCTCTGATAGGCCGGTCTGTCTGCCGATTTCCTAACCAAGTTGCCACCAACCACCCTACTCTAAATACGAGTCTAGAAAATGTGGGTCAGTGAAGCTGCTCCACACACTGACTCATTTGCGTTGCTCACGACGTCGCCCCGCAGGCGCTATAGTTGTGCTGTTCAACACTTAGGGCCTGATTCATGGAATCTTTTGCACAGTTCAAAGTGACTTTGCACTGCTGAAAAGTGACTTTGCACTGCAGTCACAAGCCCTGATTCAAGGAAATGTGCAAAGTGTATTTTTGCAATGCAAAGACCGTGCAACATCATTTTGTACGGCAAAAATGACTTTGTACTGACTTTGCACTGAGTTTACACTGCAAAAATACACTTTGCACAGTTTCATGTATCAGGGTTTGTGTCGGCAGTGCAAAGTCACTTTGAACCGTGAAGAAAAAATTCCATGAATTGGCCCTTAGTTTCTACTAATCCACGTAGCCCGCTGCAGCTGAGGAAAAGCAGGATCCTTTGGAGCCCAAATGCCACATGCAATAGATCTTAAAGTAAGACATTTTCACAGTAATGGGTGATTTAGGCCTTTCCATCCTTTGGAGAAGAGTCTGATTCCCAGGATCCACTGATAGTAGGCTTAGATTAAACCAATTGGAAGAAGGGGAAAATAGGATTAAGTAATATGTGCGCATGAATGGGGCAAAGTTGCCAAAACACCAACTGGGAGAAGATGGCATTTAGTGGTCGGTCATGACAGCAGAAACATTTGTACAACAAGCTAAAGCAAAATGTCTTCTTTTTACTGGTGCTTCAGTGTAAGAGCAGTGTAGATAGGAATGGTTTGGGGAAACCTACTGGTAATCAGTGTTCTGAAGACAGTATAACTAATTAATTCATCTTTTATTACTTGCTTAATACCGGGGATCAGTCCCCAAGTGCAGGACCAGGATTCAAACATTTGTTGTTCTGCGTTGTCTTGCTTCCAAGACAAACGTGTTGCCCCTTAGATATTCCCCTAACACATTGTTCTGACACAGGGAGATTGTGCACTGAAACTGGGCAATTTGGGACTAGTTATCAGTGTACTGGTTGGCCGAATCAAATGTTATTGCATAACTTCCCTGCACTGGTGCAACATTACCTACCACTGGTACAATTTATGTAGTCTGTATTCTGATCACCGATATATAAAAAATATGCAAAAAAGACTGGCTTTACATGAAAGCTATATCAGACCTAGAGTGTAAAGTACTGTAATCTTAGATCCTTGAAGTGAACATATATGGAAGAAGAATTCTGCCGTGCAATGAAACGGGACAAAAAGCTACAGTGCAGTAAAATATTGCATGCATCTGCCTGCATCAGTAATCATTGGGCAACACTGCACAAACAGGCCTTGGTATCTGTGAGGAATTCGACCATCTGCACAGGGAGTGTGCGCTCCCCTGGGCTTTTTTGAAATTTTGTAAGAAATGGAATGATGGGAGATCAACTTCGGAAAATGTGTGGGGCTAATAAGCACACATTTTCCTATGCTCGCCGCACAACATACACATAGTCAAGTGTACACCGGGGGACACAGCCTACAGGTGCAGACCTCCGTGTCACATTTAACTGGAATGTGACAGCCAGGAGAACATAAAAACATCTCAGGAAGGGAGAAGGCAACACCTTCCTCCTGCCATGGCCAGCCTAATTAAATATCAAAGGCTCCATGGATCCGCCCTGCCCATTGTAGTTCTGTGTGGTGGCAGCGCATACTGATGAAAGTTAATTGGAGCAGGCCTGCGAAGAGGCCTGGTCACAGAACTAACAAAGGGCAGGACACCCCAACACCTCTTTGATATGCAATGTGTCAGCTTGAAGCTAGCTCCCACCTCTGTGTATGAAGGCCAGTGAATGTCATGTCTGGGACACAGTTTACAGTATGCAACCCCTGCAAGGGGACCCCCTTTCAGAGGGAAGAAGTATGTGATTTGATGGAGATAGAATGTCGTTCACACCACAAACTTCAAGGGAGACCTGCACTTTGATCAGGAGCCAGAGAGAGTTAAATTAACCAGAGAGACACTTTGATCCACAACAGACAGGAAGATGGGTGAGACCTAGTAGTACATGTTGTCACCCCTTAACTTTTCTGTTGCAAAGCACTCTGGTTATAACCTCAAACATAGCAGATGATTGTTGATGGGGACTCAGGATTGGTTCATTAAGGTAATCTTAGCCTACACCAATCACTGGGGCCCATTTGGCTTTAAAAGAGGGTTGATCCCCCCTTCTGGCAGATCATCCCATGACTTTGAAAGGAGTAACATGAAGGACTCATTTGGACCCTGGCTGAAGGTACAGTCTGCCTTACAGCTGCCGCCAGTGAAGAAAGGCCATGATTTCCAAGAGGGAAGCAAGATTCCTCCCCTAAACATCACCCATGGAACAGAGGGAGATACCAAACTCAGAGGACCCATCCAGCAGCTCCAGAACCGGTACCCAGCCGGCACACAGCGTGCCCTGCTAGGTTCTGCCGGAAAGCTTCCGAGGCGGGAAGTACCTAGGAGTCTCTGAACAAAGTACAAGGCTGTTGCCTGCAAACACTCTTCTCTGCTTTGGGCCATCCGCCTTAAAGGATGACACGAGCCCTGTGAAGAAGCTTGGGGTAGTGCCAAGACATGCATTAACCAGCGACCATCTTTTGAGGACATTTTAGAGGCAGTCGAGAACTCGAACCACGAGCATCTGCACCACTGACTGTTGTCACACTGCAGTCAATAAAGCCATCCGAGACACCTCGACCAGTGTTCCAGATCCACCAACCAGCACAGAGTTGATTCTTGACCCTGAGCGGACATGTAGACCAGCCTGCAGCCGCCCATCCAGCTTTGCTTGCGAACTACCTGCCACCTGATACCCCCTGCTATCTCCCAACTTGAACTCTGTCGCAGGAGCTGCAAAGCATCCTGGAACCGACTTGAGGCTGTCAAGCATCAAGATCATCTAAAGCACCAGGTACATTGGGGTTCTGTCCGCCTGGTCCTTCCCTGAAGGTCCCTAGTGACATTTCTGAACCCTTGCTCCCTTGGTGCTGAAACCAAATAGTCTTGAACATTTAAGACTGATTGCTTTACCGACTACCCTCATGTCAGTATCCAGAGTACTTCCCGTTCCTTTGAGAAACTGTCTGTCCTCTGTATTCCTTTACAGGGTGGGTTGTATTTTGTAGTTTGCTAGAACTGTCTGTTGTAATAATAATAAAGTATATATTTTTATCCATCCTTGACTGGACAGTCCCTTTTATCATTGGGTAATAATTGTATTTTTCGCTGTGTTGCAACTAACCAACGATCCACGACCTTGCAGAGATAAGCCTACCGTTCCATCCACATTACCAAAATTGGACCAGGTCTTTTATAACTTACTTGTGTTGCCAATCTGTTTGGATCCCTTCTGGTGTACTAAAGGTTTGGATCTGATTGATGGTTTAGAAACCAATATTTATCTCTGGACCACTGGTGCCCCAGAAATTGATCTGTCACATTGGTGGCAGAAGTGGGATCCGTTGGAGCCTTGCGCACAGCTTAGTTACCCAACGATAAAAGCACGGTTGTAGGCAACATTTAGTCCCTGCTAGGTATTAGTAATAGTCATGGATCTTGACATAGAGACTTTAAAAGGTATGACCAAGGGTGTCATGTGCATCTTATGTCAAGAGAAGGGACATCCCCAAAGCACTATGGTTAATAAACCTGAGTTGTTGACTAGCCTCCCAGCTTGGTTAGAAGCGTTGGTGGTTGGGGAGAAGACCCAAGGGGACAGGCTAGGCCCTGTGTACCCGAACGGAAAAGACCTTCCGGAGGGGAAAAATGACGAGGACGACTGCATGAGTAGTGTTTCTCACCAATCATCCCGCCAGGGGGCAAGTGTGGTTTTTCAACACTCGAGAGTGTCAGTGAGGACAGGGGCTAATGCGGCATCCTGCAGGTCCCAGGCCTCAGCAGAGTCTCTAAGTTGCCCAGTAATTATTCTGGCTTTTAATGAGGTAGTGGCTAGAAAGCTCTTGCTCGAGTTGAGGACACTAGCACTAGAGGAACAGAAACAGCGGGACAAGGTCACCATAGAGCTGCACAAGCTGGCGCTTGAAGAGAAGAACGAGGCCAAGAGATCCACCTCTAGCGAAAGCAGCAGTAGTGGTTCAAACCAGAGTGCCCAGGATAAGCCCAGAGTCACAACCCCAAAGACTTAGTGCAGGCCTATGAAGTGAGGAAGGATATTTTCTGACTGGTTTGAAGTGCTCGAGCTGGCTTTCCAGTTACAGGATGTAGATGAGGTACTTTGGGGTGCAGTCCTGATGAGTCGCTTACCGACACCAGGGACTGATGCCATTCTTCTGTTAACTCCTGAGGAAAGGCCTGTTTATGAGACTATGAAGGCAGCCCTTCTCAGTTCTGTAAAACCCCAGAACAGTATCTCAAGAGCTTCAGAGAGCTCAGAAAGAAATGTGGGCAGACATTTGAAACTTTCACACACTTGTCATTGAAATATCTGAGCAGGTGGGTGACTGGTATCGAAGTTGACACATTTAAAGGGATGTACAATTTGATTGCATGTAAGCATGCATTGAAAGATTGTGAGGTTGACCTACACCAGCATCTTGTGGACAAGACTATCACAGACCCTATGGAGCTTGCAAAGGCTGCCGACAGGTTTGTGAGTAGTTGAGTCCAGAAAAAGGCTCAGACGAGCACACCCAAACTGGAAGAGAAATCGGCGGACAAAAAAGTAAACAAGGATGGGAAGGACAAGGGTCCAACCCAATCCTATTCGAAGTCAGGTCCCCAAAAGAATGAAGGGAAATCACAAAACTCTACTTCAACCATGCACACCGCAACAAAAAGCGCAGGCAACCCTAACACTGGTACACTTGCGTTCTCACCACCCAAAGGTTGTTTCGTGTGTAAGGAGCTGGGCCATAGGAAAGGGGATCTTGCTTGCAAGGGCTTATCCAAGCAACCCATATTGAATGTTAGACTTGTGGACGAGGCCATCATTATTTGACAGGAGGCTTTGTATGGTTTTATCAAATCATGCTACTGTGGGCCAAGCATAAATGTGCAGTGGAGCGGTCAGCAGTTTTTGGGAAACGAACAGATAAGCATGTGCCTCATAGCGCCATAACTTTGTACTGTAAGGGCATCAAACCTATAGAAATTATTATTGCAATAAAATCTGATCTGATCTGTTTGCTATTAGCACCCCGGGTTTTAAATCCAAAAATCAGGGTAGCTGAAAGCAATGTACTTTGTTTGAATGAACAGTATGCTCTTGCGGCGTACTGTACATTCAAAGAAAATACTTACCTAAGATGGCCACTGTGGAGATGGAAGGCCGGGCTCCATGCAGAGCCCTTTTCCATTTCCTCGGTGGCCCAGGAGGCTGGACTGGCAGCAGCGGTGGCACCGCTGTCAAAGGAATCACGTAAGTGGGGTCAGGGGGAATGGACCATAGAGAAGGGTATTTTGGGGGAAAGATGGCATGGCGGGTGTGAGCAGCCTTCAGGTTGCTCAGAACGTGGGCTTGGATTGTGATATTCAGCTGTGATCCAAGCAGCCTAATTGGCTGGCTACATCACCACAGGTGCTAGTTGAGCATAGTGGCCTGGAATCGATGCAGGACAGAGGAGTAGGGAAAAAAGCATGATTCTGGGATGGAGAAGGGTGTTGTAAACGGCTGTGTTGAAAATCTTCACATCACTCAATTATTTGACCATGAGGACTAACTTTTTATGATATCATATCGAAATGTAGAAGTTTCTTTTAGCTACAGGCACCATATTTTGCATCCGAAAGAACTGTTGCAGAAATCTATACATTTCAAGCATCTAATATCTTGGATACAGTTGCAGAATGGGACTCATTTACCATGGACAGATTAAGGTACTCTACTGCAAAATAATGTTAAATGTTGATATGTGTATGTTCCTACCTCCAGTATTCTAAAGAAGGCCTATGTATGAGAGAGTGCAAGGGAGGGAGCGAAGACTTGACGCTGGGCCTGTCATTCTCTCCGGTCCTCTATCCCTCCAAACGGCTTGGTGTGGGTTTGTTGGAAAGCAGAATGGGTTCACGCGAGGTCAAAGAAAATACTCTGCAGCCAGTTGGCAGAGCCACTTTCCTTCAGCAAGTGCATAAAATCACACGGGGTATGGAGGAATTCGCGCTTCATCTGGAGGGCCCCAATCATCGCGCTTCAGTTGGGAGGGCCCCAATACCTGTCCCCTCCCCAAGTTCCTACTTATATATCAACAGTACCAACTTGCATAGCCCCACTTCGCTTGAGAATCATGATGGACATTTTCTCTCTTTTTTGTGTAGAGCCAGAAATGAGACAGCCGAAGTATGGAAAGATCACCCACAGAACTGCTAATCCACCAGCGTCCTACACTAGTCACCCCCAGTCATCAAAGTACCAGAATCATCATGGAGAGAGAGAGTTGGAGACAAAAAGGAATGAAGATCCTGCACAGCCACCAGGCATGCCACCCACTGCTCCTCTGCACATGCAGCGCATTAACGGCTTCACCAGACCTAATAGAACCAGTGCAAAATGAACTTGCTGTGGAGCAGCTTTCCCCCAACTATTCTTCACACACCTTGAAGATTACTGGACGTCACCCTCTAACACAAACTGGGACACTCTGCAATGCGGGCTGCCATTGTTGCAGCACGCCAGCCCCAGCTATTTGTAAACATCAATGATTGTAACACCTCCTGGGTGGGGAAGATAAGACTATATCGGTTGGGCCAGAAATCCAATGGGAGAAGGAGGGGGAGGATAAGTTAGACAATAGGAAACAGGAAGATGTGGGTTTTCCGGGTGATGTCAGAGGAGGGGGAGGTGGCCGGACCAAGAGACCAGCAGCAGGCAGGACGGTGGACTTGAGTGTAGAGGTGATTTAGAGAACAGGTGAGGCATTGGATGGTTAGATCAAGCGGTGCTGTGTTGTGAGTGTGCTTGCAAGGTGGGTATGTGTGCGTGTAGTGTGTGAGTGGAAAGTGATTGTGATAGTGAATGGAGGGTGGCTGAGTAGTAGGTGGGATGGAGTAGTAGTATGAAAAGGGGAGAGTAGTAGTTTGGAGAGGAGAGAGTATTAGTATTGTGGAGGAGGGGTACCCTTGTGGAGGAGGGGGTAGTAGTTTGGAGTGCATAGCAGCATGGAAGATGAAGAAGTATCGTGAAGGGAGTATAAGTGTGGAGGAGGACGTAGAAGTGTGACTGAGGAGGAAGAAGTAGGGAGAAGAAGGAGAGATGACAGGCGGAGTTGGATGGAGGAGAGTAGCCAGAGGTAGATAACAGTCAGAAAAAGAGAGAGTTCTGGAAAACCAGACAATAACCACAGATAGAAAATTGGTTGAATGATGTGCAGATGTTGTCAGACTATGAGAAGCTTTTGTCTCATAGGCGGAATCGGGAAGAACTTAATTTGGAACTTTTTTGTCTTATGTGTTTTGTTGGGTACATGATTAGGAAAGATATGTTTTGAAAAAAGGCTTGCATCATGTTGTTTTCTTTGCCGTTGTACTGCACTATTAGTTCTTTAGGATTTATTATGTGGGTTGGCATGGTATTTGATTAATGATGGGGGACTTTTTGTTTCTAGTATTGCACAGTGATTGTATATGTTGCCTGATTTGATTTCCTTGTTTAACAATTGTAAAGCTTGTAAATAAAGAGTTAAAAAAAACAGAGAGAAGAACATCAGGGTGTGAGTAGAAGGAGATCAAGTCCGGCAAATAGTGTGTGGAAGGCACAATCCTACAACCTCTTTACTACTAACAACAAGGCTAGTGTGGGGCTTGTCTAGGAAGTCCCAGGGGGAGTTTAGATAGACCAGCAACCTATTTGACAGGAGGGAGAAACAATCAGTATATACTAAACTGATGAGTAAGAACACTTCGGTAAGGGAGGGTTTGGTCTGTTCTTAAATAGAGGCAGCCCTCAGCGGACGTGCAAGAAAAACTGATAAAAACCCTTGAACAGTTTTTTGGAAGTTAGCGTGTTCTGTGGCCATCTGTGACAAATGCCTACCCCATGTCTACACAAAAGCCAAAAAGGTTACATCTGCCAAACATTATTTTGCTAATCACCCAGTGCGAATGTCCTGATTTTGAAGTTAAATGTTGATCCAAAATTCACTGGAACCAGAGAGCTTTATGATAGAACAGAAAGCACGAGAGGGCGCTGGAGAGCCGTCCAAGATGGCGGTCTCCCTATGAGCTCCGTGGAGCTCCCTAAAAGATCCTGAAAATCGAATGTTCCGTGGTACCCACACAGTTTTCAATCTCCGGTTGCTGACAGCTGCAGCGTTTCTACATAAGCGCCTGTGTTTATCTCTCTGCCCTCCACGATTTCGCCCGTGTGCGACTGGCTGTGAGGTCCTCCCCCCCCCCTTCGGTGGTCCAGTGTGCGCGGCTTCGCTGGAGCCATGGCGTACTGGTGCACATGACAAAGCTGAACCAGCCACGTCTTTACGGGACACTGCCCTGCATCTCGGAGCGGTGCGGATGCTCGGGTCTCCGCAGCGATCGCTGATGACAGCCGAATCGCCCGCCGCACGCCGCCGGGGCTCCCAGGGGATCGGAGAGAGCCGACGAGGAAGCGGCTGCATCCGGCGGGAGTCAGAGGAGCCGGCGGGACTCACTGACGCCATGAGTGCCACAGCGGAGAGCAGGATTCCAGGTACGAGCGCCCTGCGCCCCCATCACAATCGCGGGAGCCCGCGACAGGCCTGCCCAGCACCCGGAGCTCCCGTGAGCATTGGCCGGCGATTTTTGCGGCCCTGCGGGGGCCACGGTTGCCCGGCCACCAGAGGGGATACATAGATCAGCCAATCAGGTGGCGGTGGCCCCCGCTTCCAGCGCCACGTCCGCCCGTGGTCGCTCACCCCGCCCAGGGTGGACGGCACATAGAGGCAGGCAACACAACAAACCTAATACCCCGGGGGCCAGAAGATAACCTCACAGTGGATGCCCGGTGGGTCTGCAGTTATAAAGCCTGCAAGAAGATATCCCACTAACCCCAAGACATCTAAGACTTCACCTACAAACCCAGCACCTAACATAGGAAGGCCAGCTCAGACATCGGGCACAGTCGCACCCTCAGCTCCTGAGTGCAGCTCAGCCCAGATCAGAGCGCAATCTAAGGCTGGCCTAAGCGTGAAATAAGCGGCACAACTATTTGGGATTCGCTGGCATCCATCTGACGGGGCTGACACGAAAGCCCCCCCCCCTCAGCCCGAGGCAACAGTGCAAAAACGATTCTGAAACCCAAGAATCGCGACTCAAGCCAGAGACCCCCTGGGCCTTCTGATTACCAGAACACTCTGCGTACCCACAGCTGACCCTCTCATCGCACTGTCAGGTGTATTGACCCACGTTTGAGTCATTAAGCTGCAACATTTGGTGCTGTGGGCTTAGAAAATCCAAGATGGCCAAAAAGCCCACATGTGCGCCAGAATCCAGGAGAACCACGCAGTTTGTGCGCACACCAAAATGGTCGCCTAACCTTCCGCCCTCCAGTGCGAGCGTGATGGGCCAGGGGTGCATTGCGTGGAATGTGTGCCAAAGGAAAAACAGCAGTGCCTGTTAGCTTAAAAAGCCCTTTGAAATCACCTTGGTTTCTCTGAATGCAAGCTAAAAATGCCTATGTCAAACATTGCAGGATATTCAAAAATCTCACTGAACACCAGCAGACATTTGGCAGAATGAAGTTTTGTGTGCATACAAAATCTGGAAAGAAAAAGAGCCCAAACCAATGTTCATAACAAAACTGGCTGAGCTGTGGAGGTCAGCAGCTTAAGTTAAACTGAACTGAAAACCACTAAAATCGAAATGTTTAAATTAAATGAGGGACCTACTTTTGAGTGTCACATAGTTTGTAACTGTTGAAATGTCATATTTTTGAACTTAGAATCAGCACTCTAGCTGCATGTGTAAAAATTGTCAGTTTGATTTGAATGTAGAAAATTGGGAACAAAAAGTGACATTTAGCTGAAACCTATCTTAATGAAACTGGATTCTGCCTGACAACTACCCCCGACAGGAGTTGAAACTGGATCAATAGCTGTGTTCCCAGGCCTGGCTGCATTCTGCTGCCCCCACAAAAAGGAGGTGACACCTCTCTGATTGAATTACCTGGGGACTGCAGGAAACTAAACAATGGACTCAGGCAAATGTTATATTGGGGGGGGCATAAAGTGGCTACCTATTGGGACAAGTGGGAGGAGAAGTGCCTGTGAGAGCCAGCTGAGCTTGGGGGAAGTGGATAAACCAGTTCTTCCACCATGTGATGTGGGAAGCCACACCCCTTTTTGACCAGGGCATAAGTTAAAAAGATAGATAACTCATAGTGCGGACTGGTCAAAATTATATAAGTAATATCATTATTCTTGTGATGTTTCTGTGCACGTTTTAAGAGGTGTTAGGACCCTGTGGTGTATTCTGGGGGGTTGCTAGCGGAAAATAGGGTCTCACTCCAAATGTCTGCATGTTAAAAATCTGACACTTCATCAATTAATGTCCATACTCCTTGCGCACATGTGTGTAATTTTTGGTAAATGTCCGATGTTGGTAAACCAGTTCAAAAGCGCAAAATGTTGTCATTTTTTAATGCAAGCCCCCAGGAAGATCAGAGGTGGACAGGCATGGACCATAAGGAATATATAATGTGTACATGTAATTTCAACAAATTGTGTATCTGGGAAATATGTATATGAATCAAATATAGATTTGTGGGCAAATTGACCAGGGGAGGATCCTCTGACCCATAAACAGACCACATCATGATGACAATCCATTTCCTTACCCCAATCATGGTAGAGGGGAGAATTGGGCCAATGACAAGTAGAGAGGGGCTGGCTCAGCTATGCCACGCGCACACCCATTTTTAAAACACATAAAAAGAGACTGCTGGGACAGGTAGAGACATTCAATTCCATTTTCTGCGGGACGCTCTGCCGGGAGACTCCAGACTTCACATCCATCAATCTTCAGAGACCAGAAATTTACTTCAGAACTTAAAGCAAGGGCCTAAACCCACAAACTGAGAACTCTTCTCAGCAGGCCTCAGCATCCTTAAAATCATTTGCAAACTATTCCACAGCCAGGCGAGCTGTCTGAATTCTTTTGCCAAGAACTTTTGCCAGTACCCAGAAAGCAGTGTTACATCCAGAATCCACTTGATCCGGACCGGAAAGCAGAGCAGTATCCAGAACCAGAGGCCGCTGTATCCAGAGAGGCTAGACCGGCAGAGCAGAGCTGACCCAGACCGCTGTGAGCAGAACCAGAGATCCAGATCGCTGTGAGCAGAACCGGTGCCTGATTGACCTGCCGAGCAGACAGAACCGCCGCCGGACATGTTGACCAGATCCGTGACGAGGCCTAGTTCAAATTTATATTGTGAGTATCTAGCAGAACTGTGCAGAACCAATCTCTTAGTTAAAATAATCTAATTCAAGCTATTTTAACTTAATTAGAGCAGCCTCCTAGAAATTGTGTCATCTGTCATTTGTAAAACTGCACAACTGTCACCTGTCAATTCTGCAGCTGCAAGCTGTCACCTGTCATTTTGAGTTTTACTTTAAATCCGAAAATCTACCTTTATTAAATCGTCTGTATCTCCGGAACCGTTTGTCCTAGGAACGCTGTTTAACTTCCATTGTAAAGCTGTGATTCTAGGCTTTCCAACAAACCTAGAACCAACTTCCTACACTATAGTTCTTCCGCAATCGGGATTTACGCACTCGTGAAATTTACCGCGATTTGCGATTTTGGCTCAATTTCTCCACTTGTCAAAATAGCAGCTCCATTCCTTCCTTTGTTAAAATCCATTTGCAACCTGGTAATAACTCATAGAGCATTGCTTAAGTGAGCCTGAACTAATACCAACAAGCATCTCTCACTCACCCTGAATCTCTAGAGGGAATTAAAATCAGTTAGCACATTTTCTCATCCGTTGCCATCACATTTAAAAGCATTTTGGGCCTGTGTTTGAAACTTCTACCTGTTTCCTCTAAGCTTGCTGGGGGGGAACTGAATTTCGTATTGTATTCGATTGCATTCCTGAGAACTGTGTGCTCCTCTTTCCTTCTCCTTCCATTTCTTACATTGCATAGGGGGGGGTGAATTGCCAGAGAAAAAGTGATTACATTTTTGTTGGTTGAAATCATATCAAGTTTATTTGCTGTACTGCATTTTATTCCACCTTGCATTTCCTTGAAACCATAAAGCATTTTCAGCTACCTCATCCTCTATACTACTCCTAAGTAATCAAGTGTACCACTGTAACATTACCCATTGTGGATCCACATCATACGTCTCAGTGTACTATCAGATATTAATTTATTATAAAAGTGTGATATATATATATATATTGTTTAATTTTTCAAATAAACCTTTTAATTTGCAAAACAAACCTACTTCTTGGCTCAGTGGGATCAGGGGGATTCTAAGAGAGGGGTGTTATATAAGGGTTGTCATCCATAGTACATGAACTGGACCTAAAATATATCAATAAGGGTTTCCCTCAGCATCCCAGACTAGGCATTGACTTAGCTGTAGTGTTGAAGTGAAGCCACTTAACAGCACGCCATCCCCCTGGCACTCCGCCATTCATATTCAACTTAAAGATGGGGAAAAATGGTAGATCACAGAGGAAATTAAACTTTGAAGGCTGTTCCTCTGCCAAAGCAACCGCCTCAAACAGCAGACCACAATCACTCACTCAAGATCAGCCCCATGAAGTTCGAGAGTCACAGGAACTTGACATCAGAGAAATCCTGCTGGATCTCAAGGCTGGGATAGGAGGCCTGGGAAGCAAACTAGATTCCCTTTCTTCCAAAGTCGACCAACTCCAGCACAGACTGGACAAACATGCCGATAGACTGGACACTGTTAAGCAGAGGGTTTCCGACCTTGATGATGGTACATCGACCTTAACTACCAGAGAATCCTTATTAGAGGCGCAAGTGAAGGCGGTGAGTGCCAAGAACGAAGATCTCAAAGGACGATCCCGGCGAAATAACATAAGGATCGTTGGAGTTAGGGAACATCAGCCTACCCAAAGAATGGAAGAATACGTAGAGAAGATTTGCACGGACCTGTTCGGAGCGGAGATCCTATCGAAACTCTTCGTGGTCGTGCGGGGCCATAGAGTTCCCAATGCAAGACCTGTCCCAGGAGCAAATCCCCAGCCCATCATAGCAAAGCTGCTTAATTGCAGGGACCCTGATGCTATTCTGAGAGCCGCCAGAGACAAGGGTGCGCTCCAACTTGGCGGAGACAAGATTCAATTTTTCCCGGATTTCTCCCAGGCAGTTCAGGCGCAAAGGCGTTCATTCACAGCAGTAAAACGAAGATTACAAGAGAATCAAATCCAGTATTCCATGCTTTTCCCTGCGAAACTCTGCATACAATACGGAGGCAAAACTCAGTTTTTCAACACGCCTGAGGAGACTAATGAATACCTAGACCGCAATGGCTGCAGATCCGCTCCAAACGATGCAAATCCCCAAAGAGGAAATAGACCAAGAAGAGATCCGCCATAAAGACCCACTCCGCGGCTGTCGCAAATAGGAGATTCCACGTTGTTATAAAGACAACAACATCACCACCATGGAACAAACTCACAATGTGACTGGGAGCCAGCCTCCTCTTGGAGGGCCACTAGCGCCCCTAGCACAGCAATGCTGACTGTTTTGTTTACCAGGGACTGTTCATCATGGGCCAGTTGGGAGTTGCCCGTGCAAGGGAGTGTGGGTTTACTGTGGGCCTGTTAGGGGTTTGCCCACACAAGGGAGGGATCAAAGAGTTACCAAGTTGTTCTCATTCAACCAACTGAGTTCAAGCGCACTACAAATACAGATCTTCAGTCCGGAACCTGTGATGAGTAACAGGCCCCTGCGTACCTTTAAGTACTATTTGATCCGCATGATGGAGGCGGCATCAGCCCCCTCCTTTTCGTCATTGCAATCTGGGTTTACTTAAAACCGCTACCTGGAATATCAGAGGGAGCAACCAATCCTCCAAACTCAGGAAAGTCCTTCAATACTTACAGAGGCACAAGATCACTATCGCTATGCTGCAAGCAACCCACCTTACACCATCGGCAGAGCAATACTGGGCCCGTTCGTGGGGCTGCCATAGATACTTTTCTTCGTACGCCTCGTATGCGAGAGGCGTTGCAATACTGATCGACAAGAAAGCCAGTTTCAGCCTGATCAGCTTTAGGAAAGATGAAGAGGACAGGTTCCTGTTGGTAAGGGGTCTACTGGCTGGGAAAGAAATTGTTCTGGTGAACACCTATGCCCCCAATGTCGACGGACCGAATAACTTTAACTGGATCATGTCAAACCTGGGTGCGTATACCTCAGCAACAATCATCTGGGGAGCAGATCTCAATACCCCTCTTGACCCCCAAATCGACAAATCGCATGGTCCAAGCAACAGAATCTCCAAGGCCAGTCACCAAGTGACAGAGATCTGCCAGGCCTTTGAACTGTCCGACATCTGGAGACACACCCATCCAGATTACCAGGACTACACCTTTCACTCAGCGGTTCATAATACCAGCTCCCGCATCGATTATCTACTGGTATCGTCCCGTAGTCCGTTCAGTTGGGGCCCCTGCCAAATTCTATCACGATCCCTCTCCGACCATTCCATGGTCACACTCGAATTTATGTTATCCGAGACCCCAAAAGCCCCCGTGAACTGGAGATTTAAATCGGGTGCGCTGTTGGACCCTGTCTTCGCAGACGAGCTCCGGCAAGACATCACCACCTTCCTTGAGACAAACCAAGGCTCAGTCGACTCACCCGGCACGCTATGGGAAACATTGAAGTGCTACGTGAGCGGCGTGTGCATGGCTAAGGAAAATGGCATCCTAAAACTGATTCGACGTGAGTTAACAGAAAGCGAACAACGCCTGAAAGACCTTGATAATAAGCAAACAGTATCCCCAGACGCGCAGACCCAGGCTGACCTAAAGTTAGAACTATCAAAAGTGAACTGAAATTCCTGGGCCGCAGACACAGGATCAGACAGTACGGAGAGGGGCAGAAACCCGGGGCGCTCCTGGCCCGCCTTTTGAGACTGGATCAGACACTCCCCCAAGTGGAATGCATCCGAAACACGAGGGGTAACCTAACATACACTGAAGAAGACATTGTGAACACATTTCATAAATTCTACCAGGACCTGTACAGCTCTCAAATCTCTAGCAGCCCGGAAGAGCTTCAGAACTACCTTAATGACACTTAATGACACTGAATTGTACTGGGTTATCCATGACGTTTGTGAACCACTGAACGCGCCCATCACACAGAGGGAAATAAATCCCTCCCAAATACCAAAGCACCTGGCCCCGACGGCCTCACCGGCGAATTCTATAAAGCTCACGCACTCACGCTAGCCCCACTTCTCCTCCAAATGTACGAAGAGGCCCTAGAGAGAGGGATTCTTCCGCCCAACCTCCGCAAAGCCAATGTAATTCTCATCCACAAACCAGGCAAACCCCAAGACGATTGCGCCTCTTATAGGCCGATCTCATTGATTAACCTCGACAACAAGATTCTGGCCAAGATCCTAGCAAACCGCCTCCTTCCCCTCATGCCCGCACTGGTCCTGGGTGACCAAGCCGGCTTTATTCCAGGACGCAATACGACATACGGCATTCGCCGACTGTTTGGAGTCATTGCAGCACTCGACCCAACACAGCAGGCCATCGCAGTTTTGTTAGATGCTGAAAAGGCCTTCGACTCTGTCGAATGGCCATATCTCTTCGCAACACTCACACAAATGGGCCTGGGAAAACTTTTTATCAGGTTGATCTCACTACTATATAATGACACCCCCTCCTACATCACCCTCGGCTCGACCAGATCTCCCAGAGTTAGGTTGGAACGCGGAACTAGGCAGGGATGCCCCCTGTCGGCCCTTATATTTGCCTTAATTATGGAACCACTTGCCTCTAGGCTAAGAACGCACCGAATTAATAGAGGCCTCACCCTTGGCCCACATAGACTGAGCGTCTCCCTCATGACGGATGACGTGATGCTGTTCATCAAAGATCCCCAAACTAATCTTAATCCAATCATGCGCGAAGTGATCCGATTTAGCGGTGTCTCTGGTCTCAAAATAAATCGTTCCAAATCAATAATATTCCCGCTAACAACAGCTACGCCCCAGTTCCGAGACGACCACGGATTTAAATGGGAAAGCAGCAAGGTTCGCTATCTAGGCATTCTCATGTCACTTAACCATGACGAGATATTTAAGGACAACTACGGACAAGTGTTCCAATCCCTCCGTGAGCGCATCCAGAGATGGAAGTCGCTTCCCCTACCATTATGGGGGAGGGTTTTGTTGACCAAAATGATGATTCTCCCCAAACTCCTCTATTTGTTCACGAATATACCCCTAATACTCCCACGCACATTCTTGCAGAAAATCAGAAGTCTCATCTTGGAACTCATTTGGGCCGGCAAACCTGCGAGAGTCGCCTACACGACACTGACATTACAGGTGGCACAAGGCGGCCTAGCACTTCCTGATATAGAAAAGTACTACTGGGCCGCTCAGGCTCAATTCCTGAGCCATTGGTATGCCTCTGAGTATGTCCGTCCACATGTTCAGGTCGAGCGCGCCTTGGCCTCCCCAGACCTCTTACCAGCTGTCATCTTTAGCAATCTCCCGGTCCCATATGGCACGCTAAATACAGTCCTGTCCTCATATGCCATCTGGAGGAAAATCGCCCGTAATTACAAAATACAGATAAGATACTCCCCGTTACTACCTGTCAAGTTTATCCCTGGCATTCCCCTGACCAACGAAAAAGTTTTTCTGATCTGGCTAGATAAAACCAACATACACACCATGGGGGACCTCTTCCCAGATGGTGTGTTCATTACCCCACAAATGATCCGGGAGAGGGGCGGCACCACCTCACTTGATATTTTCCTGTACTTTAGACTGCGCCATACCCTCAGGCCCACTTGCCAACATTCCCCAAACAACCACCGACATGGACCCTATTGCACAATGTGATCCAGGCCAAGGGAGAAGGAAGGCTGGTGTCCATGATTTATAGATCACTGCTCGCCAATACAACTGTGACCGCCGTAAGGGCGAAACACAGATGAGAGGCGGCCCTCCATGCCACAATACCCGAAGACAACTGGACCTACATTCTCCGACAAACCCAAAAGGTTGCGCTAAGTACCCGATACAAGCAGGTCCATTTCAACTTCGTGCATCAAACATACTATACTCCCCAAAAGAAACGTCGTCACCACCCCGAAGCCTCAGACCAATGCGAAAGATGTGGAGCCCCCTCCGCTGACTTTGTTCATCTCGCTTGGCACTGCCCAGGAATAGGCCGATTCTGGTCCTCAGTTCTACTACATACGAGCGACATAATAGGAGAGGTGCTGACCCCTGACCCAACTCTCGCGCTCTTGGGTATGACAAAACACCTGCAAGCCCCAGTGCGGAAGTTGGCTTCCCTGCTCCTAGTGCTCGCCCGCAGACGGGTGGCTTTGACCTGGGGACATGGCCCCCTTCCCTCACTCACCGCATGGAAGAAAGTTATCCTTTACTGTCAAGACATGGATACTGATTTCACACGGACCCTTCCCCTACATGTGCGACCACCTGACATTTGGGGTCCATACATTAGTTACCTACTTACTGCTACCGATGTCGCACATTCCCAATCTCAAAACTCAGCAAATCACAACCCAGATTAAGGTTAAGGTAAAAAAACAAAGGTTCCGATGAATATTCGATTCACGAATATCTGATATACATTGAGTGTGCTATGAACGTAGCGTTTGATTGGTTTTCTTTTTTTTTTTTCATTTTTGTTAATTGAACCTGTAAGACACAGGCCGTTTGTATGCTTATGTTAAAACCCTAAAATAAAGTTTAAAAAAAAAATGATAGAACAGAAAGCACGTTATTTGTGAAAATGATATGAAATAAGGGTACGGATATATGATAGCAATGTATAGTTTCATAAATGAAATAAGTAAAGGTAAAAAGCAAATATTTTTCAGCGGAGAACTTTAACTGTCACTAAAAATCACATTATGAGCCTTGAGAAAGCTTAATGGGGTGAAACCGTTGACTGTTTTTTTTATGTCTGCCCAATAAATGCGGCTTCTATCAACCTGTCAGGGACTGCAACCTTTCTTGTATTGTGTGACACTTTAGAAACGTGTTTATCAGACAGTGTGGTAAATTCTATCTTTCGGAATGGGAATACAGTGATCAAGCTATCTATACAAACCACCATCTTTCTTGGAATGTTTAAGCATCAAACATGTTTTGGGGGATTAATACAATATAGATGCTGAGTAAAAATAAATAGGTGAATCATTATGTGTGCCAGTTACAATGCGAGAGAAAGTTCAGTATTTATTCTGGAAAGCTGCGGCATTGACCCTTTCTCCACAGTTATCCAGTGAGGATGCTTCCAGCTCATCCTGCAACCATGCATGATTCTGTGTACTGCCCCTCTACCTACCCCTACCTGGGCTGGGAGGATAGCTCAGGGGCAACACGTTTATCTTGGAAGCAAGACAACACAGAGCAACACAGGTGGAAAGTCCTTGTCCTTTGCTTGGAGACAGGTCTCTGGTGTGCGGCGCATTATAAAAGAGCAATTCATTAATTGACCTCCACCATCAATGTGCAAGGATCACTCCTGTGCCCATACAGAACATGTGTTGCCTGGTTTCACTAATGTTGACAGGTGGCCAACAAGCCTTGTTTTTAACTACAGTGTAATAGAGATGGATAGTTGATGCACTGAAACAGAGCTTAGGAGATCATTTTGAAAACATGCATGTTGTACAGAGGTGTCCAGCTAGATATGCACTTCCATGCACTTTGCTACCTTCCATGCAATTTTGGACATGTGCTCGATGAAGTTCAGAATAAATATGTTAAACCTGGCTGAAAACACAATAACGTGTTTGTTTGCACTTAATAGTACAAAACGTGTAAATTCCTTCTGAACTGTATGCTTGTGGGGGCATTCAATGGCAGTTCTTGCTGGAACACCAGCATGAAAATGAATGCTGCCATTAATACATGTTTTTGCTGGCCTATGGACCAGGCGGAAGCTGCAATTTCATTGTGTGCCTCTGCTCTGTCTGCCAAAATAAGGAAAATGCCTGAAATGTAAAATCAGGTGCAAAATCCATTGTAAACCTTTTACACCAAGTTTTTACATCTGTTTTTGCACTCTGTGGACTTGCGAATGAGACCCCTACCTAGGGTTTCAAAAACAAAGGAAGGACTATTACGAGCATGGCCAAATTGTTTGTTTGTCATATTCCCAGTTAAGTGACATTGTTTGGCGTTTAGAAACTACTTCTAGCGCGAATCATTTTCAAATATTGACAAGCAAATTTACTGCAGAGCGATGCACCTGCAACCTAAAGTTGAACAAGCCCCCAAATGGATGGGTAAAGCCATCTCAACATTCTCGAAACGCTGGCTACTTCAAATCACAAGAAACTGTGAACTCTCAACTAAATGGGTCACTACTGAAAACTGGCTCTAGTTTTACTGGCATGGATTGGAAACTCCTTCCATTCCACCAGTTCCTGCATGCACCGTTGAAACCAGAGACGCCAACAAAATACCCAGCTGTTGAAGGCATCTGTGCAGTCAGCTAAAATAGAAGGTTTACAGCTTCAATTTCCATCAAGTTTAAATCGCCTTTCCTGCTCTCAATATTCGGCTGATTGCCTCTGTCCGTGGTCTGGAACTTCCCAAGCGAGGGAAGCTAGAGATTAGAAAAGGGTTAGAGGGCATTTCAGGGCCACGTACGTTTACCGTTTCAGGGGGGTCCTGGTGAGATGGTGTCCACTTTACTAGAAACAGGCATTGTGTGGACCTAGCATTTCACTTGCACTCTTTTGGCCTGATTTAAAGAGTTGCACTGGATCAAATTAGATGACCATGAATAAATCTGAGTTTCTCCTGCTACCTTATACCTGCTTCCAAAATCTTGAAAGGGGACCACATCTGAACAGGCTGGAGCCTCTTTGAGATGTTCACGTGCAAAGTCAATTAACAAATATTTGCTCAAGGTCATCTTGGAGATGCTCTTGGCATCTCCAGATTTGCTCCAGTGCAAGTTTTTGGAAATCAGGTATAAAATAGCAGGCGCCAATCTGAGCTGCTCGCATGCATCTGATTTGCTCCATTGCAATCTTTCAGGATCGTGCCCTTTGCCTGCAAAGCATGATCGAGTCTACATTAAGGCGCTCTTTGTGGAAACATGAATCACTACTTTCGTGGTACACCTGTTTCTCTGGTGGTAGAGATCAGTTCAATTCTCAGGCCTTTAATCGGTCCTGTAAGTATGGCATTACCATAAGCCATGTGTACTCTGTGGCCTGGTTCTATATGATGTTAACAAAAACATTTCCGAGAGAGATGTTTTGCCAAAAATGAAAACACCAAAAAAATCCCCAAATTATTTTCTTTTCTATTAGGTGGGTCCTCTCCAGGCCACCTCTTTCCCTATGATTTTTAACTGCACCCCAACCCCCTCCCAAACCGTTTGTTACCGGTTACCCCACCCCCATACATAAAAAACAAAGAAATGTTCTGTTTTTTCTTTATTATCGTTCTGGTAAAACATCCCTCTCTGAAAATGATTTCGTCTAAATCACTGGATACTGTGTGGCCTATGTCTGGTTTATGTCAGACTGCACTGATAGGTTTGAAGTGAGAAGATTGTTTATAAAAAAAATCGGGATGGTAAGAAAAATAACTAAAATCCAATTCCGAAATTACCTCTTCCATTGAGATGATTTGGATAAACAAGACACCGAGGATCAAGAAACAGAAACAAGACCAACCAGCCCGTCTGCAGAGAGAATGTTTCCTGCTAGACTACGGATATTAAAAGTCTGGGGAGGGATCTGAGTTTCTGAGCCATGAGCTGTGACTAAGAAATGGATACCTTGCATTTCCGATGACTTCCAAGGAAAACAATGCTATGCTAACCCAGAAACGTTGGGTTCAGCAAAAACACATTTTTCTTTCAATATTTAGGTTGGCTGTTTCTGTCTAGAATTTTCACAAGCCATCCAGAATTTATAAATCCTATTCTTGGAAGAGCTCTGCAGCATGTTTCGCGCCAATGTCAGAGTGATGGAATCCCATTGCCTTGCAATGCTTTCTTTCCATGACACATTCAGGACGTCTTGAGTGCAGACGCAGTCACCTCTGCTGTGTCCAGCTTAGGGCCTGGACCCATGTCACGCAGGGGCAGGTGGAAATGGGCACCGCCAGCCGTCCAATGGCAACCATCTAAAAACATGTTTATGCAATTTCAATAGTCCTTCGACAAAGATCACTCTTGACAGAAGGCTACAAAACTGATACCTTGGAATGCCATTTTAAATGTTTGAGCAGCCGGTGAGTTTACTCTTGAGTAGAACAAAGGGGTAATACATTTGGCCAATTGCTATTACACTCCCAAATGTATTGGTTGTCAATTATTTTGACAGTGTTTGGGTTGTGCCACATATAGTTGCACAGTTCCATCTTCGTTCTGACCGGTAGTCCTCGGTTGTAGACATGAACTTGGCATCAAGTGCAGGGATTCATCATGAGTTGACATCAGCGTCCCCACAGTGTGCAGGAGGTGGTTGAATCATGCCTCATGGTATCTATTCTTTATACCCACGTCGTTTTCGATGGGACCAGCAGCATTATAACTCCAGCAGTAAAAATGAAGGCCCCCCTCTAAAAAAAAAAACAGTGGTTGGTGTTTTTGCCGCTTTCGTTATAAATGTGGCATTGGGTCTTCAAACTGTTGAGCACGCCACCGAGAGGGGCGTGGCCGCATTCCAGGGGGGGCGCGAGACCTCAGCCTGAAATTAAAAAAATATATATATTTTTTACATTCTGGTTTTAAGTGGAGGAAATGGGCAGGGGCGGCTTACAGGGTCGGACTGGAGCATACAACTTCCTCAGGCATCAATGTAAAAGTGGCCCACAGTTGCAAATGGCAATTCATTCCTTTAGTGACAGACTGTTAAATAGTACTTGAGGGGGTGATTTTTACTAAAATGTAAGCAAATTGTAATATTTAAAGAATATTTATTCAGCAACAATGGTCAAAACTACTAGCTGCATAGTGAAGTAACTCATCAAACTGGCCCACATTGACCAAAAAAGTGGCCCATTTTGACCCAAAAAACGAAGCGATACTAGCATTTTGCATTTTTGGTTCGGCCATTGCCCTATTGCCCTATAGACCAGTCCGAGCCTGGCGGATTATCCATAATGGGCGAGGGGGCGTCAGCTCCTCCAATATGCAGGAGCCGAGGTGCCAGCCCAGTAAAACACTGGGCACTCCCTTATCTGCTTTTTCCAGCTGAGGGAGTGCTCCTGGGCTGGCTGAACTGTCAAAGGGAAACACAGTTTCCCTTTGACAATTCAGTTACCCAGCCACACATGCTCACTGAGCCATGCAAGGCTGGAGGCGTTTTGCTTCGCGAGCCTTGCATAGCTCATTGTAAATGCTAGCTGGAGAACTGCATGTCTGTATGTGTGAGGGGGAGCACCTGCGCCTTCTCGCATACACGGACCACCTGCGCCTCCTCGCATACACGGACAGAGCAGCCTGGGGCGTGGCGTTTCAGCACCCACACGTTTCAGCACCAATACGCAGGCCCGCGTAGGCCCCTGTGCATGTGCAGGCCCCTGCGCACGCATGTGCAGGACCCAGGAAGCTCCTTCTTCCCGATTCCTGTTCATGAATGCGTGTATGCTTGTGTGTGGTGGTGGGTGCTTGTGTAAATGATTGAGTGATTGGTGTGTTTGTCTGGGTCTGTGGAGCTGATTTTGGTGAGTGGGGGGGTTGTACACCAAAGGCATTTTTAACATGCCTTTGTTGCACAATCCCTCTACCCACCTGCTAAAATTAGCTCTCTTTCTGAGGTGCTCTGGACCGACGGGTTCAGGGATGGTATTATTTTACTGGACATCTACAATAGATGTCCAGTAAAAAATATCATGCGTGGTGCCTCGGCCCCCCAGCAGCAATTGCAAACTGTTTGGCTTTTTACCCAATTTTTTTTAAAGTATGCTCTAAAATGCAACATTTTAACCCATTATTTTTTTTTATCCCAGGGGTAAACCCTGCCAACCCCCCTTGATTGGTTCGGGCCCACTCGCTACGGTCGATCGCTAAGACATCTAGGGGAAATATTTATGCCCCTCCAATTAAACAATTCACCAGCTGCCATTTGCCCTGGGAATGTGCTGGGAGCAGGGTGGGGGAACCCAGGGACTGTGCTGGGAACAGGATGGACAGGAGCCATGGCATAGCGGTGGGAGCAGAGTTGGGAGAGCCCAGGGTCTGTGGTGAGGAGAGCCCAGGGACTGGGTAAAAGTGGGATGCAGGAGCCCTAGAGTGTGTTAGGAGCAGGTGGGGGAGCCCAGGGATAATACTGGAAGTAGGGTGTGGTGACGGCGCACTATAGTTCATTGCCATTTGGACTTACTGCATGGGTGAAGTGAAGTCCTGACCTGTTAGGATTAATCTTACAAAAGCAAACACTAGTATCACTAGCACCTCTATTGCACCACATACATGTTTCTACAAGAAGACGCACAATAAATAATCATGCGATTGTAATGAGAATCCTCACGTTAGCAACTTTTGTGAATGTTTTCGGGTGAGTGACTAGTAGAAACGAATATGATTTAAACTTAAAGTGCTATTCAATTGTGAAGATTGTTTGCGTATGGTATGCCCAAGATTAATTAACAAGCACTAGGATAAAATATAATAATGTATGCTATGCAATATATCAATCTGGCTGCGTGTTATGAGGTTCGAATAATGCCAATAGAGATAGTCAAACAGCACAATATATGTGATGAGGATGGAAACATAAAACAAGAATGGATGTGATAAGAGCGTTACATATTTGCTTGGGTGATTCATTTTCGGTATATCATATTTTTTATAGACATACATATCTCGTAGCCATGAAGAAGCTCCCAAGCCTCCACTGAAGTAAAGTTGTGGGCTATGGGAATCACGTGTCAGCTTTTTGGATGTATATATATGTGGATCAAGTGGTTGCCCAATTGGAAGAAATAAATGCAACATAAGGAGAACAAAAAATCAGATGATATTTGTGTTTGTGATTTGTTTTGATGGACATTTGGGGGCCGATTCATGGAACAAACGTGCGCCGAAAATCTACGCGCAAGCAGGCGCAAGCAGGCGCAAGCGGAAAAAAACAGGCGCACGCGCACGCGTGCGATTCATGGAAGTCCCTGCGCATGTCTTCCTCGGGATGTGCGCCAAACCCGTGCATGGTGCACACGTCACTGCAACATCCCGAAAGACGTGCGCGATGCGCACAGTAAAAGCGGACAACCTCTGCGCATACACTAGAAAGTGGGCGGAACACAGGGCGTAACGCGCGGAATGGGGAACAACTCGCGAAAACAAGGGCGTAACTGGGGATGTACTGCAGGGAAGCAGACGGAACGCCCACACGCACCCGAACCACACGTATTCATGGAATCGAATAGGGCAAAGCCACGCACAGCGAACACGCACAAGCCCAAACACGTCCGCCACACGAAGGCAGGCGGTAGCGTCCCTGCGCATTACAAAAGTGGCAACATACAGCAATAGTGCCTGTGCGAGCAGGGTACGCGTATCTCAGTGGTGCGGGGGAAGTCACAC
Organism: Ambystoma mexicanum; assembly: GCF_040938575.1. Lineage (NCBI taxonomy): Eukaryota > Metazoa > Chordata > Amphibia > Caudata > Ambystomatidae > Ambystoma > Ambystoma mexicanum. The sequence goes on along the minus strand of NC_090928.1, from coordinate 1,026,534,153 downwards.
ACGTGATTGAGCGGGCTACGTGTATTTCAGGGGTTCGCATGAAGTTTCTCACGCGATCGGGCCTGGGGGAGCGGGCGGGGAGCGGGCTACGTTTATTTCAGGGGTTCACGTGAACTTTTTCACGCGATCGGGCCTGGGGGAGCGGGCTACGTGTATTTCAGGGGTTCGCGTGAAGTTTCTCACGCGATCGGGCCTGGGGGAGCGGGCTACGTGTATTTCAGGGGTTCGCGTGAAGTTTCTCACGTGATCGGGCCTGGGGGAGTGGGCTACGTGTATTTCAGGGGTTCGCGTGAACTTTTTCACGCGATCGGGCCTGGGGGAGCGGGGTACCACTCACCGTCTGCCTTGAGTGTAGAAGAACGAGTAGCCAACACCCGCTGTGAAGTAATAGCGTGTGAACCCCAACGGATGGAAAACACACGCACCGCACGAAAAGCACGTACAGAACATAAAGGCACGCGGGATCTCCAAGCCCTGCCAGGGCAACGCCCGTGCGCAAAACGTCACAGACGCGCTTACGCTGTAAGGGCCTTTGGTCCAATGAAATCGCGTACGCGTGCTGACGCGCTTACGCGCTAAGGGCCTTTCCTCGATTTTCACGCTGACGTGCAGGATTTTCACGTGCCAAATCACTCCGTATCAAGCTGGCCACGCGAAAACACACGGAAGACCACGCTCCTGCCCAGAAGGCCGAATTACTGCCCCCCAGTGCCCCGATCAGCCTCCCACGTGCCTGCCTGCCTGCCTGCTGCCACCGTGCCCTGCCATTTGGTGCCTGCACATCAGCCATCTGATTGTGTCCAGTTGCTGTGTCCACCCCTGCTGGAACAGAAGACTCCCGACTCGGATAACATCGCTCCACAGCCCAGCCCCAGGACCCAGTTGCCCACCCACTCCTGCCCCTGGGGTTGCCATGTCGGGCACATCAACATCTGGCACCAGTGGCAACCCCCGGCCAGAGGGGCACCAGCTTCACTGCCACCGAAGTTGGTGTCCTGGTGGAGCAAGTCCTGGGGCAGTATGATGCCCTCTTCGGATCGTCCCGCGCCAACAGGGAAGGACGGGAGAGGATCTGGGCCGACTGTGTGGTTGCCATCAACGCGGAGGGGGTGGCAACCCGCACCATCCAGAAGGTCAAGAAGCGCTGGGAGGACTTGAGGTCCAGGACCCTCATGAAGGCCCGGCGCCTCGTGGAGGGGGGCCGGGGCCGCATGAGTTCCATCCAGTTGAGGGTCCTGGAACGCGCACACCCAGCGCTCCACGCCCAGGTCCTTGAGAGGGAGACCCGTCTGGAGTTGAGCGGTAAGTGGCCAAGCATTGCTGTGTGAGACAGGGCATGTTGCAGTGTGCTGATTGTCTGATACTTGCCTGCATGTGTGACATAGGCCATGTACGCATGTATGTGTGCAGGGACATCATGGGAATGCATGTGCGACCTGTAATGTGTGAACCGCACGGTTGTTGCATGTGTTTGAATGCAACATGGGGAGCCCTGTGCAGATTGCACACATGAGAGCATGGCAGTCTCTGTTCCTGGACATGGGTGGGGGCAGGGGGATGGGTGCTGATGCCAGATGCATATGTGGTATCCATGTCTGTGTGCCTGACCTGCGTGTCTGTGACTTGTGAGTGCCATGGATGCATGACACATGTCTGTGACAATGTACAGATTCACTGATGCAGCCTAGTCATCCTTGTATGCACTGTGATTGGGGTGTACGGGGCCAGATGGATGTGACTGAGGTGAAGTGTGTGCATGTGATAGGCATGACCCATGATGCATGTGAGTCCCATTACATTGTATGATTCGAGAGTCCATTGGACATGCATTGAAATGTCCATGGCACGCACCATGACTGTCACTGTGTGTGTTTTGCCTGGACTGACACATGTGTTGTGGTGTGACATGATGGAAGTGTACTTTGACAGTGGCACTCATCTGCTATTGCTTCCTGTCTAGGGGACCATTGTACAGTACCCTGATGCTTGTGTTCTATGTCTCTCTCTACGCAGCGGCTAGTGAAGGAGAGGGCGGAGACGGCGTTGTGGAGAAAAGGCGGCGGTGATGCCGCCACAGCTGCAGCGGAAGGGGTGGGTGAGCCCCCACAGGGGCCTGCTACGGCGGTAGACGGCGAGGAGCCATCCAGGTTGGTGGTTTCCACAGAGGAGGAGGAGGCCGCCACTGAGGCGCACATGGGGCCTGGTGGGAGCATCCCTGCTGGTGCAAGTGGTGCAGTCCAGGGGCAGGGGCAGGAGGCAGCACAGGTCACCGTGGAGGGGCCTGTGCATGTCGCTGTCCCTGAACCTGTGGGTGCACCACCTTGCACCAGCAGGGATGCCCCGTCCCAGGCCCGTCCGCAGGTAGAGGGGATGTCCATGTCATCTGACTCCCCTCCACCTGCGGACGAGGGGACCCCTGGCCGTGTGGAGAAGGTCCTGATTGGGGTCGCGATGCGCACGGCTGTAATTCGTGATGCCGTGCGTGCTTCCCAGGAGGAGCACGCACGTCATCGCGAAGAGCACCGTGCCGACGTGGCCCAATTGGGATCGGCCATGTTCGGGGGTTTCCTGCATGTGTCGGCCAATCTGGCGGCCCTCTCCTCCTCTGTGGAGACTATACGCCAGTCGTTCTCCTTGTCGTCTTCCGGCCCAGATGCCACCAGGGCCCCCTGTGGACCTGCCCTGACCAATGCAGCCAGCTCGGCGGGGATCCCATCCCTGCCACAGTCGGGAGTCAGAGGTCCAGCAGGGGTGGACAACACAGCAACTGGACCCCAGCAGATGGAGGATGTGACGGCATCATCGGGCAGGGCACGTGCACGACGGCGTTGGTGGTTTCCATCATCCTGGATGCCGTCATGCTGGCAGAGGCAGTGGCGTCGGAGGCAGCAGCAGGCTCGACGTGGGAGGCATCAAGGCTCGGGGCCATCAAGATCAGAGGGGCAGGCATCGGCCGGAGGGCAGGAGAACCCTGGGATGGTAGTGTCTTCCGTGTGGGAGCAGTTGGTCCAGCGGATAGGTGCGGAGCGGCAGCGGGCGGAAGAGGAGCGGCTCACCATGGTCAGGGCGTAGTTCTCCATGCGTCGGGCGTTGAGGCGGGCTGAGTGACTCGGGGAAGCTCGCAGGGAGTTTGAGGTGAACATGGGGTTATCCCTGCGAGACCTCGGGGCCAGGACAGAGTCCCGCCTCCAGGACATCGACATGGAGTTCGATGATGCCCTGGCCGGCAACATCACAGAGTGAGCCGCAGGACTTGCCCGCTGCCATTGTATATAGTTCTTTAGTTAGTTAGTGTTAGGTTTCCTATATTTTTTGAGATTTTTTTGGACCGCTCGGACAATGGCCACTTTTCTGTATATAGTTTTTTTATTAGGTAGTATTAGGTTTCATTTATAGTGTTGGGCTCATGGACCCTGGAATATTCTTGTGTATAGTTGGATTTTTTAAAATACATTTTTTTGATTTATATTTGTGTTCACCATGAGGCAATGGTTTTTCCTTATTTTTTTTCACCATGATTTTGCTTTGGACAACATTAGTTTTTGGATTCCTTTGTTTTTTGGATTTTTACATTACTTATCGGACATGGACAATTTATTTTGTTATCCCCATTGTTTTATGTTTGATTAGTTTACTTCATTTTCTTCGAGAATACATGTTTTTATAACTTTCTTTTGTGGTATTTTCTCATTGGTTTCATGCATGTCATGATATGGGTTTTGACATTCACTTGCACCCATTGTGTATGTGTGTGTGACGGACATGTGTTCATTTACATACTTGCCATTGGGGTTGTATCATCTAATTGCATTTGCTATGTGGGTGGATGCAATCCTTGGCTGGGTGTTTGTGCTGGGTATGCTGCCCATTACTGCCATGATTGTGTATCGTCAGGACCTGGGGGCAAGGGGACATGGTTGGGGGCCTGCTGGCAGGTGCCCCACAGTGCTGGGGGGTGGGGGTGCAAGGGGACATGAGTGGGGGCCTGCTGGCAGGTGCCCCACAGTGCTGGGGGGTGGGGGTGGTGGGAGACATGAGTTGGACATGGGTGGGGGCCTGCTGGCAGGTGCCCCACAGTGCTGGGGGGTGGGGGTGGTGGGGAACATGAGTTGGACATGGGTGGGGGCCTGCTGGCAGGTGCCCCACAGTGCTGGTGGGTGGGGGTGGTGGGAGACATGAGTTGGACATGGGTGGGGGCCTGCTGGCAGGTGCCCCACAGTGCTGGGGGGTGGGGGTGGTGGGTGACATGAGTTGGACATGGGTGGGGGCCTGCTGGCAGGTGCCCCACAGTGCTGGGGGGTGGGGGTGGTGGGAGACATGGGTTGGGGCCTGGTGGAGGCTGCCCCTGGTGACTGGGGGGGTGGGGGTGCTGGGAGACATGGGTGGGGGCCTGGTGGAGGCTGCCCCTGGTGACTGGGGGGGTGGGGGTGCTGGGAGACATGGGTGGGGGCCTGGTGGAGGCTGCCCCTGGTGACTGGGGGGGGGGGTGGGGGTGCTGGGAGACATGGGTGGGGGCCTGCTGGCAGGTGCCCCGCAATGCTGGGGGTGGGGGTGCAAGGGGACATGAGTTGGTGATCATTGGTGCAAGGAGACATGTGCCTTTGCTGGGGGGCATGCCCATGTTGGGTGGGCTGCCTGCGGGACATGACCAGGGATGCAGGGTAGTCCCCTGTGGTGTGGGCTGCCTGCAGGGGCCGTGGAGGGTGTACAGGGAACACCTGGGAGGACCCACACTGGCAAATCAAATGTAGGACTCCCCGGCACCCCTGAAATACACGTACCCTGCTGAAATCGCGTGTAAAACTTCGTGCGCACCCCTGTAATACCCGCACGCAGCCCAATCGCGTGTAAAACTTCGCGCGCACCCCTTTAATACCCGCACGCAGCCCAATCGCGTGTGAAAATGTGCGTGCACCCCTGTAATACCCGCACGCAGCCCAATCACGTGTAAAACTTCGCGCGCACCCCTAATACCCGCACGCAGCCCAATCGCGTGTACAACTTTGTGCGCACCCCTAATACCCGCACGCAGCCCAATCGTGTGTGAAACTTTGCGCGCACCCCTAATACCCGCACGCAGCCCAATCACATGTGGAACTTCCCGCGCACCCCTGGAATACACGCGCCCAGGCCAATCGCGTGTGGAACTTCCCACGCACCCCTGAAATAAACGCGCCCAGGCCAATCGCGTGTGGAACTTCCCAAGCACCCCTGAAATACACGCGCCCAGGCCAATCGCGTGTGGAACTTCCCGCGCACCCCTGAAATACACGCGCCCAGGCCAATCGCGTGTGGAACTTCCCGCGCACCCCTGAAATACACGCGCCCAGGCCAATCGCGTGTGGAACTTCCCGCGCACCCCTGAAATACACGCGCCCAGGCCAATCGCGTGTGGAACTTCCCGCGCACCCCTGAAATACACGCGCCCAGGCCAATCGCGTGTGGAACTTCCCGCGCACCCCTGAAATACACGCGCCCAGGCCAATCGCGTGTGGAACTTCCCGCGCACCCCTGAAATACACGCGCCCAGGCCAATCGCGTGTGGAACTTCCCGCGCACCCCTGAAATACACGCGCCCAGCCCATTCGCGTGTGGAACTTCCCGCGCGCCCCTGAAATACACGCGCCCAGGCCAATCGCGTGTGGAACTTCCCGCGCACCCCTGAAATACACGCGCCCAGGCCAATCGCGTGTGGAACTTCCCGCGCACCCCTGAAATACACGCGCCCAGGCCAATCGCGTGTGGAACTTCCCGCGCACCCCTGAAATACACGCGCCCAGGCCAATCGCGTGTGGAACTTCCCGCGCACCCCTGAAATACACGCGCCCAGGCCAATCGCGTGTGGAACTTCCCGCGCACCCCTGAAATACACGCGCCCAGGCCAATCGCGTGTGGAACTTCCCGCGCACCCCTGAAATACACGCGCCCAGCCCATTCGCGTGTGGAACTTCCCGCGCACCCCTGAAATACACGCGCCCAGGCCAATCGCGTGTGGAACTTCCCGCGCACCCCTGAAATACACGCGCCCAGGCCAATCGCGTGTGGAACTTCCCGCGCACCCCTGAAATACACGCGCCCAGGCCAATCGCGTGTGGAACTTCCCGCGCACCCCTGAAATACACGCGCCCAGGCCAATCGCGTGTGGAACTTCCCGCGCACCCCTGAAATACACGCGCCCAGGCCAATCGCGTGTGGAACTTCCCGCGCACCCCTGAAATACACGCGCCCAGCCCATTCGCGTGTGGAACTTCCCGCGCACCCCTGAAATACACGCGCCCAGGCCAATCGCGTGTGGAACTTCCCGCGCACCCCTGAAATACACGCGCCCAGGCCAATCGCGTGTGGAACTTCCCGCGCACCCCTGAAATACACGCGCCCAGCCCATTCGCGTATGGAACTTCCCGCGCACCCCTGAAATACACGCGCCCAGCCCATTCGCATGTGGAACTTCCCGCGCACCCCTGAAATACACGCGCCCAGGCCAATCGCGTGTGGAACTTCCCGCGCACCCCTGAAATACACGCGCCCAGCCCATTCGCGTGTGGAACTTCCCGCGCACCCCTGAAATACACGCGCCCAGGCCATTCGCGTGTGGAACTTCCCGCGCACCCCTGAAATACACGCGCCCAGGCCAATCGCGTGTGGAACTTCCCGCGCACCCCTGAAATACGCGTACCCTGCTCGCACGGGGCCAATCGCGTGAGGTACTTCCCGCGCACCCCAGTGATACACATAGGCCGCTTGCTGTGCTGGTAAAGGGTTAGCGCAGCCCTTTGCGCTGGATTGGGTATGTTGATGGCTTTTCCCTGCGCGGGAGGCGTTCTTGGGGGCATAACTGGCGCTGCTGCAGGGTCGCTGCGCCACTGTGCGCCACGGCTGGTTTTGGTGGCTGGAATCCATGAATACGCTGTGCGCGGAAATGGATTCTTGCGCACGCGGCTGGCGCAGGGATTCGCACGCGCACACTGTGCGCCAGCCGCGTGCGCCACTTGTGCGCTGAATTCTATGAATTACCCCCTAAGTTTTGACGTGATGATTCTCACGACGATTGCATGATTATTCATTGTGTGTCTACTTGTAGAAAGATGTACGTGGCGCAATAGATGTAGGATATGTGCCTACATACAAAATGCTCAGTACAGAAATCTTAGTGCTGAGAACTAGGCAACCAGATAGTATGAAGCTTTGACTAATGAACTGACTAGTTGGGGATGAGGGTGAAATGTAACTGCTGGATGAAGAATAAGCATTAAAACTCTAGTAAAGATTAGTAGTTCATTTAATCATCAAGAATAAAGACCGGAAACCTCCGGTGCCCAATTACAATAAAGTTGTGATCAACCCAGTCAGATGTATGTGTCCTATCAGTCAACATACAAAACTCCTGCTCTCACCTAGGAGGAGCTCACCGTTAATTATGAACATTGACTATGCTGCTTTAATGAAGTGAGAGCTCGTCCTCAGTGTTAACCTCATATTAGCCCAAAGCAGAATGTAAAATCCAGTTGTTAATTATGCAAACAATGTATACCTAAGAGTGGTTGACTCAGCAGAATTTCCATACAGTGTGCAATGTATCATTCACCGAGTGGGCAGGGCAGCAGTGGGGAAGTTAGGGAATCCATACACAAGCAGCAGCATAGTGCCAACATATTTCTGGAAGCACAGGGATTCCGCAAGTAATTCTGGATCTGCCTCAACAACAATAATGGGCATGGAGTCTCTCTCAAGCACAAACAGGTAGTGCCCTTACACTAAGGGTCACTGGGGGTCATTACAAGTTGATCGGTAAGGGATACTGGGCACCGGTAAGGAGACCGGTGCCGGTAATCCCTTACCGCCCAATTCCGAGGTCCCTTAGCGGGAACCGCAAGGGACGTGTGGTCGGACCACACGTTCTTTACGGGTCCCGTTAGGGGACCAGGGCGCTAATTATGGGCCTGCTTTTAGGAGGCCCGTAATTAGCGCTTTCCCCATTCCCATTGAGCCCTATGGGGGCTCAAATTGGAATGGGGAATGGTTGCTTCAATGGGGACTTACCGGTCCCTCCAGGGTCGGAATGCACTGGTAAGTCCCCATTGAACCAGACCAGTGCAGGACCCGGTATTGGAGGCAGCCATGGCGCAAATAGCGCCATAGCTACCTCCAATCTCGGAATGAGGCCCACTGTTTGCGTGGGGCGAACAAAAAGCGAGATGTAAGTACCCAATGGGGTCTAAGATGCCAATCCCACTCACGCAGGTATTCCCACCACAAAAAAGAAAAAACAAGGAAAGGAAGGACCCAAAGTCTTTGATAACTTGATGCATCCAAAGGCACCATCATATGAAATTCAGCAGGTATGAAGGTACATTTCCTAGAGCAAAAAGGACAGAATAACAACACAAAGTGGCAGAAGACATTGCAACCTAAAAAAGGACTTTAAACACCATGGAATGGGATGGTGTTTTAGGTGGAGAAGAAAGTCTCAGTGATGGCAGATGTATTTGTGCAAACGTGTCTAGAACTAAAAATCAAAGGTCTGGAATGCAAAGGGTGATTAAGAAGTTTGTACACACTTACCAGTAGGATATGTTGCTTTCAGATCACATGATAAGATTACAACAGCAAGATCCTTATTGAGAGTTTGGGTTTTTTACCCCTTGAATGATTTGCTGGCTTATCCTGACTGTCCAAGAGTTACAATGATTGAAGCCTCTCTGGATGAGACAACAGGCTACAGGTTCCAACATGCATCGGTTTTTGTCTCTCTCAGTAATTTGGTGTTTGGCTGAGCTTTCCTACCATTTTAAGGCTCCAAGTCTTTCTCTTTCTCTCTTTAATGGCTCTGTGACTTGGCATGATATTTCTCAGCATTTCTATGAATCTTGACTCCCGTAAGGGTCCAGGCAGTATAGGTCCCCAACAATGTATCGTTTGTTTCCATCTCCCAATTATTTACTGACTTTCCCTGGGAAAATGCTATAAAGATCCAAGTCTTTCTTGGTGGAACTGTAGACTACAGGTACCAACATGCATCTGTCTTTCTGACAATGATTTATTTTATGATAGCAAGGACTTTCCCAAAAATTCAAGTAATTCTTGGAGGCACTGTGGACTTCAGATTCCAAAAGGCATCAGTCTTTCAATTCGTGCCATGACTAACGACTTTTCAAGGGCTTCTCAACGCTAGAATAACTTTAGCCTTTCCTGGTGTGACAAGGGACTGCAGGCCTGCACAATCATCAGCCATTCTCTTTAACATCATTAAATCTCTTCATGTAGACTCGGGTCTGACTCTGAGGGATTTGCAGCCTGCTTGCTTCCTTTCTGTTGGATGAGTCTCTCTTTTGTTTGGGCTATGTACTTCTTTTTGGTCAGAATGCTCCTCACACCTCTTCAATATGTCAATGTACTATCCCTCAAACACTGGGATCCCACTGTCTTTTCTGGACTCCTCTCTGTATCCGTCTGCTTGTAATCCTTTGGCAATGTAGTCAGACACAACTCTCCAACAGGGTACCCTCTGGTTTGCTTTTGCAATGGCTCTGGGCTTGCGGTGAAACAGCTCACTTTATTGAAGGCGTCCTATGGCCCTGATTCACAGAGCCTTTTCCAATGGGGGTTTGCCATAATAAAACGCTTCTGTGAATTAGTCCCTTTGTCTTTAACTATCATGGAGGCGACGGCCCAACAAGACTCTGCCTCATCCTCATCTCCCACTCAATGAACCGTTTCCAGCTTCAAGAGCCACCTGACTCGGAAGGAAGGAAGGAAGGAAGGAAGGAAGGAAGGAAGGAAGGAAGGAAGGAAGGAAGGAAGGAAGGAAGGAAGGAAGGAAGGAAGGAAGGAAGGAAGGAAGGAAGGAAGGAAGGAAGGAAGGAAGGAAGGAAGGAAGGAAGGAAGGAAGGAAGGAAGGAAGGAAGGAAGGAAGGAAGGAAGGAAGGAAGGAAGGAAGGAAGGAAGGAAGGAAGGAAGGAAGGAAGGAAGGAAGGAAGGAAGGAAGGAAGGAAGGAAGGAAGCTGATATTTGATTGTAATTCCAATTATCACGATGGTGCTCACACTCTCAGTGCTTGCACTAGAGGGATGAACGTGCATCTCTCTGCACCTGCTCTATTTGCTGCTCAGCACCAGGGTCCCTGTCACTTAACTCTGCGCTAAACCCTCGCCCAACGGGACAGCATCCTCCGCTCAGTAAGTACCCTTGTGGGTCCTGTGGCTGCCCCCACGCTTCACTGCATGTTGCATTTGGGCGCCATATGTCTTTTTCCATGGTGACCATCCTATAAAGAGGTTTTGCCAGATGTCATGTTCGCTCTGCGAACCCGTACCTTTTCATGTGCAAACTTGAAAGCGTGTGCCTAACATGTCACGCAGGCGTTTGGCTGCATGTGTATGGCCACTTCGCCTGAAGCTTTGAGAAACAACATTTCTTAACTCTTCCTAATCTCCTGTTCACCGTTGGGCTATTAATGTGGGTTTCAGGCAATGAAGAGCCAGTGTTGCCTCCAACTGCGCTAAGAGAGGCTACAATAGAGGCTGAAAGAGCCGAAGTCCATTCTCCTAAAGGCCTCTTATAGAGTCTCCTTCAGATCACAACTCATTCAAGGTTTGACTACGAGCAGAATGGAAGGCGGCTAAATGTGGTTGGAAGGCGGGGGAGGGGCAGAGGGGAGGCTGAAGTACTGGCAACTTTATTTCATAATAGGAATATTAAAATGGAAGCCCGTCAATAGTGCTGGTTAGTGTCCCGCACCCTTCTTATGAATTCTCATATAAAGTGCACGTGGGGTAAGCGCCAACAGCTGTTTTTGCAGTCAATACCACTACATTAAAAGCATTTTTATATATACGTTCACAATACGTTATTTTATATAGCCTTCGTCTCAAGCAAATGCATTTAAATGTGTTGGTCAACAGAGTTTTTTTCCACCTCCAGCTTATATGATTTGTGGCAATTCAAAGCAGATACGTAGCATTTCAGATAATATCGAACAATAGGATTCCATGCACGCGGTAAAGAAACGATCAGAGCCTCAAGGAGCACTTGGGACCACAGAAAGTTCAACAGGCATCTGAAACCTTAAAAAATAAGCAGATGCAAAGCCACTGCCATTGCAAGCGCTGCAACACTGCATCGGTGTGACTCTGTGCATGGCCACAGTCGCAACAAGAAAAGGATTGACTCATGCAGCACCTTCTACAAGGGTTACACAGGCTTCCCTCAAGACACAAAGTTTAAAAAGCCCAAAACGATGCCAAGCAGCTCCTTTTAGGACTACCACACACATCTCCCATCACACTGACACTAATGACACAGTGGGGGTCATTCCAAGGTGGGCGGTAAGGGATACTGGGCACCGGTAAGGAGACCAGTGCCGGTAATCACTTACCGCCCTACTACAAGGTCACTTAGCCGGTCCCTCCAGTATCGGCTGGTCTGACCAGCCATTGTGGACTGGACCCGTTAAGGGACCAGGGCGCAAATAACAGGCTTGACATTCGCGAGCCCGTTATTTGTGCTCTCACCATTCCCATCGGGCCCTATAGGGGCTCAAATGGGAATGGGGAATGGCATTTTCAATGGGGACTTACCGGTCCCGCAAAGGTCGGACTACACCGCTAAGTCCCTATTGAACTAAACCGGTGCCGGACTACCACCAATCTCGGAATGAGGCCCAGTGACTCCCAATCAAAGTGATAGCACAATTCAAAACTATTCTTTGTAAACAACTTCTTGCATGGTTGGGTAGCCATAACCCTCCGGCATAGTTCAACCTTACTATTAGACCCACTGCCTAAGGTCAGTGACTGACAACCGACAGGAGACATACATGCTTTGGAGGACACATTCTACATCCAGGGTCTGCAGTCATTGACTATTCAGATGTTTATGATCTTGCATCAGCAAAGGCAATGGTGAGAGATCATGGGAGTTGTAGTCCAAAGCATCTAGAGAGTTGGAGGCTGCAGACCTCTGCACTACATGTTATGTTGTGTTATTGAATCTTAACAATGTGCCGTCCAGCACTACTGTGGTATTACAGCACTAATGCTTGTCCAAAAGGGGGTGGGTATTGTGAACCCACCAAGGATGGACTGGTCCATAGTCTGTGGAGGAAGGTAAAGGTGGGTAAAGAGAAGGAGCGGGGGAAGAGGAAAACACACAAATGACCAAAAGATGGGAAGTGTACAGTTAGAAAGGGGGTGGGGGTTGCGTGGCTGTAGAAGTGATAATACAGGAATTAGGAGGATCAAAGGAAGGGCTGATCAGAAAAAGGCAATTAAGCTCACTTTGCAAAATTGAGGATTATCGGTGATAACATATTCCATTACATTGCAGACTGATACTGGAACAGTCGTACCATGTTACAAACATGGGCTGGGAATGTTTTGAAGCTGCCCGTCTTCTTTTCAATCTGACACCAAATTCCCATTCTGTATGATTATTAAAAATGATTCAAATGGTACATTTTCATAATTTTATGAAAAACTATAGCACAAATGAATGTTGCATATGTAGTCGTGTCTACACAAGCCTTTTGCTCCAGGACATTTTCTTTGTCTTAGAAGGAAGTGCCCTTGCAGCCTTGTAAAATGTCTATCTTGAGTTGATTAAGCTATTTATAAAGTAGCATTGCCCTCTAAGACAAAGACAATTTCCTGGAGCAAAAAGCATGCATGAGGGCTCATTTACATACCCACAGTGCCTTGCTGATGTGGATCTCAACTGGAGGTGAACTTCCAGCGATGCCTACTAGGTGGCGTTATAGAATGTGTGACCTGGTTCAAATGGATTATCATACTTTCACGTTTCAGTTGAAAGGTTTTTGAAACCCACCATAACTTTATTGGTGTTTTGTAAACATGCCCAATGCTCCAGCCACAAACCTTTGAGGACTATACAGCTCTGATGATTTCTAATAAGGGTGAAACCAGGGTTGTTGTTGTCTTACAGCCTTGCAAAATGTCTGTTTGGGTTGATAAAGTAGCACTGCTATGCATAAGGTAGCACTGCCCTCTAAGACAAAGACAATTTCCTGGAGTAAAAGGCTTTTATTTGGGCTAATTTTCATATCCACAGTGCCTTGCTGATGCGACTCTAAATTGGAGGTGAACTTCCAGTGATGGCTACTAAGTGGCATTTTGCAATGTCTGAATTGGCTCAAATGGATTATCATGCTTAGGACATTTTCATAAGTGTGTGTGCGTATATATATATATATTCAGTGAAAAAAACTTTGTTAAAGGGACGTTATGGTTAAGTTGCGCTACTAAAAACCTATGAAATTCAGTGAAAAAACTTTGTTAAAGGGACGTTATGGTTCCAAGTAAAACCGAAAAACCCTTGAAATTCGCCAGTTATGGTAAGCTAAGCAACCATAACTCGCGCCACCACCGTGCACTGCTAAGACTAACACCCAGGACATCAAAGATGACATCACAAATGTAATTGATGACATCACTGATGACATCACATGTCTGGCTCACTATTTTTTCTTTTGCTGACATATCTAGGCCACATGGTTTTCTTCAGTAACAGTCAGAAACTAAGAATTTTATTTTATTTGTAGACATATCCTTCTAGTAGGTTCTTACAGTAGTTCCCTTAGAGTACAGTCACATCATATGAAACATATACATATGGGAAAACACAAGCTTGAAAGACAGCAATCCTTTTTGTGCATAAAGATAATCACTAGACTTATGAGCACTTTCTGATAGTTCTGTTGTTTTTTTTATGGCTGTACTTTCCCTGTATATGGTCATATTTGTATACATTGTACTCACACTACTTTCCTTAGGGTCCAATCACATCAAGTGATACATATACATAGGGTAAATAGCAGCTTTGAAACAGAGCAATCATTTACTTGCATGAAACTAATCAGTTAAGTTATGAATTGTTTCTGCTACTACTTGTGCTTTTTTGCTAACTTCACTTTCCCTGTATATACCCATATTGGTATGTGTTCTTGTGTCTTTGTGTTTTGTCTACAGTAATGCAATTATGTAATACATGGGTTTTATTAGCTACTTATTACATATTTCACAGTACACAAAAATCTATTAAGAAAACAATTATCATTTCATTATTCAACATATTAACATTACGAATATCATACCTTCATCTTGTACGCTGCACACAATGTTATGTTTCTGTATGAGTAGCTTAGTATACTAGATAGAACCCCATAATAGGATGCTATTTATATCAATGCATCATTCAATGCACTTATTAGGGTATATTTCTTGCAATGATTCTTGACACTTTTTTCGCAACATAATAAGAATCCCTTCTACACATATTTCATGAGAAGTACATACACATGTGATGTCATCAGTGATGTCATCAATGACATTTGTGATGTCATCTTTGATGTCCTCGGTGTTAGTCTTAGCAGTGCACGGTGGTGGCGCGAGTTATGGTTGCTTAGCTTACCATAACTGGCGAATTTCAAGGGTTTTTCGGTTTTACTTGGAACCATAACGTCCCTTTAACAACGTTTTTTCACTGTATTTCATAGGTTTTTAGTAGCGCAACTTAACCATAACGTCCCTTTAACAAAGTTTTTTTCACTGAATTTCATAGGTTTTCAGTAGCGCAACTTAACCATAACGTCCCTTTAACAAAGTTTTTTCACTGAATATATATATGCAACAGGACGTCACTGCAAATCCTCCAAAGAGAGTAAAAGAAACTAATTCTTCATCAAGTACCACAAACAAAAAAGAATCAATTAGAGAAAGTAAACCAGGTACTTCTTTAAAGAAGGAAGACAAACTCCAAAAAAAGCAGTTAGATACAGAACTACCTGGACCATTTAAATTCTCAAATATAGTTGGTGTAAATTGCTATACAAATGTAGCAATGAATATTCTATTTCAATTACCACCAATTGTTGACAACATTTACTTACACTTTAGAGACCCATTGTGTATGCAAATGTTAGTACTTCATAGAAACGCAAAAAACAATCCTGACAACACATATAGGGCCTCATTACGACCCAGGCGGTAAATTACCGCCTGGGCCGTGACTTTACCACCATGGCGTAAACTATGTTTACGCCATGTTGATTGGCGGACTTACCGCCCCATTCCGACCTTGGCGGGGCGGTAAGTCCCCAATCCCCATTTACCCTTACCCATTCCCATTTTTGCCCCATAGGGCATAATGGGAATGGGGAAGGCGTTAATTACGCCACCGTAAATTACGGTGGCGTAATTAACTCCATGGTCCCTTAGCGCCATGGATTTTAACACCTGCTAAAAGCAGGTGTTAAATCCGCCATGGCGCTAAGGGACCTCGTACTCAGGCGGTAAGGGTCGGCGCTGTTTACGCTGCCGTAAACCCCTTACCGCCTGGGTCGTAATGAGGCCCATAGTGTTTATGGAATAAGACAAGAATTGGACTACTGTGCTTGAATGGTGAAATTCACTATTAATGTACTTACTACAAGTATTGGAAAACAAAAACATACCTATAAAGGAAATCTTCCAGATTTCATACATGTGGAAACATACATGCACTCTGTGCAACAATGTGACACAAGAAGAAATTCCCAATGAACGCTTCGTATATATATATCAATACCAAATTGTGAATCCATTCCATTTCAGCAACTTGTACAAAATGCAAACCATGGTAGATTATGCTCTACCTGCAATTCAGATAATCGCTCCACGTTAGTAATACAAACACATAGTAAATACGTAATACTAATGCTTCTACGTTACAATGCAGATGGTACCAAAAACAACTGCAAGATGACTGGATTCACACATAGTCAAATATCACTTGGTAAGAAAACCTTCACAACAATAGGTATAATTTACTACGCAGGAGCCACAACCAATTCAGGGCACTACACGGCATATATAAAAAAGAAATGTGGATGGTTTGAATGTAATGATAGTACCATTACTCTAAAGCAGAGATTACCAGCAAATCTTACAAACGCTTATTTGATGTTCTTAAAACCAAAATTTGATAAATAAACTGTATTTAAACCTTTAAGTAAATTTGTGTTAAAAAATATAAACTGTTAGAATACTCCAAAAGCTATCTAACTGCTCAAAGATTCTACAACAGCTAATCAGATAAATGAATACCACTAAATTAGACCAAAAAATACAGTTAGAATACGCCAATTGGTATCTAACTGTCCCAAAATTATAAATTTGTGTTAAAATAATATAAACTGTTAGAATACTCCAAAAGCTATCTAACAGCTCAAAGATTCTACAACAACTAATCAGATAAATGAATACCACTAAATTAGGCCAAAAAATACACAGTTAGAATACACCAATTGGTATCTAACTGTCCCAAAATTTAACAATATCCAAATAGATAAATCAAAACCACTAAAATATATTAAAAAAATAGACAGTTAGAATACGCCAATTGGTATCTAACTGCTCCAAAATTTTATAATATCAAAACAAATGAAGAATCTGTTACTGCTCCAAAAAAAATACAACAAAGCAAAGTATAAAGCATTAGCCAGAAACAACAAGTGAACACTGAAAACAAACAAACAAATAAACTGTAGCATAACAGAAAAAGGGTTTTTTTTAATCCAACATGGATTTTTTTTTCTCCCACAGACCCAATGATTTTAGCAACAAATACAGAAACTGAGCAAATTGCACAGTACTCTGATTTGTACTCTACTAAATATGAGGGTCGAAAAAAAATAAAAGTATATTGCTTATACAATGTAATAAGTCATTACAAAATACTAATATTAACATGCTATTTTCTTTTATCACAGAAATGAAGAAAAAAAACATGGACTCCAATTACTAGACCAAACAGTAAGTATACAATAATAAGGACAACCATAGCAACATATCACATCCATAGAATCTAATACCTTTGTTCCTTATACATTTGTTTTTCACCCAAAGTTATAAGCAAATATGAAAGTGATATGCTGCGGTGGTTGTTGCCAGGGCATACAGTCTTGGGTGCATGGCCAAATGGCCATGCACCCAAGACTCTATGCCCTGGCAACAACCAACGCAGCATATCACATCCATAGAGTCAAACATTTCAACTATGATCTATGGGAAACTTTTAATGTCCGCGAACAATGTGAGTGTTCTTAGAACACTTTGAACTTGCCAGCGAACAATACAGACACCGTTTTCAGGACACCCCCTACGAACATTTCAGAACAACGCGATAGTTCTTAGAACACTTTCAACTTAACAACGAACAATACGGACAGCCTACTAAGGACACCCCTTACGAACATTCCAGGACACCGGGAGTGTTCTCAAAAACGTCTTCAGAACACCCCCATTTTGTTTATTTGCGAACATTTCAGGACACCGCGGGTGTTCTTAGAACACATTCAACTTGACAGAGAACAATACGGACAGCGTCCTCAGGACACCCCCTACGAACACTCCCTGGACACCGCGAGTGTTCTTAGAAGCGTCTTCAGAACACACCCATCTTGTTTATTTGCGAACATTTCAGGACACCGCGAGTGTTCTTAGGACACATTCAACTTGACAGAGAACAATACGGACAGCGTCCTCAGGACACCCCCTACGAACATTCCAGGACACCGGGAGTGTTCTTAGAAGCTTCTTCAGAACACCACCATCTTGTTTATTTGCGAACATTTCAGGATACCGCGAGTGTTCTTAGGACACATTCAACTTGACAGAGAACAATACGGACAGCGTCCTCAGGACACCCCCTACGAACACTCCTTGGACACTGCAAGTGTTCTTAGAAGCGTCTTCAGAACACCACCATCTTGTTTATTTGCGAACATTTCAGGACACCGCGAGTGTTCTTAGGACACATTCAACTTGACAGAGAACAATACGGACAGCGTCCTCAGGAAACCCCCTATGAACATTCAAGGACACCGGGAGTGTTCTTAGAAGCTTCTTCAGAACACCACCATCTTGTTTATTTGCGAACATTTCAGGACACCGCGAGTGTTCTTAGGACACATTCAACTTGACAGAGAACAATACGGACAGCGTCCTCAGGACACCTCCTACGAACACTCCCCGGACACCGCGAGTGTTCTTAGAAGCGTCTTCAGAACACCACCATCTTGTTTATTTGCGAACATTTCAGGACACCGCGAGTGTTCTTAGGGCACATTCAACTTGACAGAGAACAATACGGACAGCGTCCTCAGGACACCCCCTACGAACACTCCCCGGACACCGCAAGTGTTCTTAGAAGCGTCTTCAGAACACCACCATCTTGTTTATTTGCGAACATTTCAGGACACCGCGAGTGTTCTTAGGACACATTCAACTTGACAGAGAACAATACGGACAGCGTCCTCAGGACACCCCCTACGAACATTTCAGGACACCGGGAGTGTTCTCAAAAATGTCTTTCGGGACCAAGCCGCTGCTCCTGGTCCAAATTTGGTGGAAATCTGTGCAGCGGTTTGGGCTGTAGGCGCGAGCAAAAAATTTTTCCCATTCAGTCTATGGGAAAAAAAAAGGTTTGGGACCCCCCTATAACTTTGCCCCCCCTGGACGAATCCTCACCAAACTTTGCAAAAAAAATTCAGAGTGCCCCAAATACTTCTTCCCCTACATAAAGTGTGGGAACCACCTTTATTTAATTCATTTACTTAAATACATTCGGGTTTTGATCAAACCGCCTGTTTCTTGCCCAGAACTGTGGGATTGGACTGTTTACTAGGGGGTATTAGATCAGGGATGCCCACTTAATGTGTAGAAGCCTTACATTAACCAAAATATCATTTACAGTTCTCTTGAACAGTATGTTAGTTAGATACTGTCAAGAGTAGCAGATGTTTCTGAGAAAAAATGGATTAGTGTGAGATTTTCAAACATACCGACTATCATTTGGGAAAACCACTTTTGTTTCATGTATGTGTCATTCACTTGAGTAGCTTTCTTTCAGCTTCATCCAGGATTATCTTTAAGGCTGCAAGAAGTACAGTTAGATAATTCTGGAATCACAATCCATATAGTATCAAACACTCATTTCTACCTACAGAATACCCTAAATCATAACTACTGAAATTTGAAATAGAATATAAATCTATGGTAAACCCCACATTTTAAACGAAGTACTAATCACTGAAAATTACTATGCACACTTACTCTTGCATGTACACTGCCTCCCCCGATGCTTTTGAATGTTTGTAATAGAGGTGTAAAAAAAAGGCACTGAACCTGGGTGGTCCTTGAGATTCTGCATTTCATTTTTTCTCTCATAAAGAAGCAGGAATGCAGTGTGTCATGAATGTAAGAAGGCTGAATTCTTAAGGTTTAAAGCTTATCCACCCCTTCACAATTAGCGAAGGGTGGAGACGTTGAGGGATTTCCTGCACGGAGCACAGGCAACAGGCACAGAGGTTGCCTATGCTCAACGCCCCTGTGCCATCAAGGGATTCTGATCAAAATGACCTAAAATGTAAAAAAAACGGGTGCGCTGCTTGTCTCGGCCTGATTGTTGTGCTGCGGGTCATTTAGCGCTGGCATGAAAATGAGGGGCTAAATGGAACATATTTCAATATGCTAACATTATATGTAAGTTGAAACATGTATTGTAGGTGTCTCTTTTTAACAAAAAATGCATATATTTCAACTCAAAATAGGAAATGTGTTGGACCAGTGTGATATTTTTTGTATTTAAGTTTTCATTTACAAAAGGGAATATCTTTGAGGGTTTGGATTAGTAGTAAAGAGAGTACTACATCCATGACAGGCATTTTGTTTTTCCAGCATGGGGTCTGGCATGGATTCACATGCTCATGAATATTCCCCGTCGTCAGGCTGGGAATCCTCAGTAAAGAAAAAATCAGTTTCAGTTTCAGTTTCGTTTCTGAACTCCTCTGGCAGCCATCTTCAGATTTTTACTGCACGTTCAAGTGTTGGGAGTCCTTGTGCTGTAGCTCTCGAGCTTTTACTGTGTTTTGAGTTTTTTCAAAGAGTTTACTCTTATATTTTCGGTCAATCGAGCCTCAAGCTCCACCGTCTTCACTTCCGATCAACGGGGATCCGTTTCCCGGAATTTTGTACGCCCCTCAAGGGCATTTTTTCATCGTGTTTCCACTTCACAGAGGATTCCAGAAGATCTTTGAGGCCTACCCTGCGTGGACATGGCCTAGGACAAGGGAAGCATGATGCCTGTTGGAGCCAAGCTGTTCAGGAGCTGCCCTGGATGCGGGCTTCAGAACGTCTTTAAGGAGGATGAGCACTCTTGATGCCTCTACTGCTTTCACAATGACAAATCGCATGTGGAGAAGGACTGTGTGTTTTGTAAGAACATGTCCAAACGGACAATGAAGGATCATTGTATTCGACTCGCCAACTGGCTGGAAGGGAAGAGCCCAGCAGTGGGTGAGAAAAGGAAGAAATCCGAGTGGTCTTCTAAGACCTTTGCGGGCGCTCCGGCGACGGAGGCCCAACAAAAGGCTAAGCACCGCGAGTCCACGGGCACCGGGAGCGCCGATCGGTCGGGCTCCTCGGCTGCCAGGCAGGGTGTATTATCACCGACGCCATCAACCACGAGCCAACGCTCTGGCTCGGGGAAAAGGAAATCGGAGAACCTGGGTAAGCTTCGGGAGAAGTCCCGGTCGATCCAACAGATTCAGCCAAAGGGGAGCGAGGCGGTGTCCCTCCCCCCAAGGTGAAGGCCTCAGGCACGCCCAAGGTCGTGAAGGCCCTGATTCACCCAGCTAAGGCCTCGATTGAAGGAGTCGTGGCGGCCCTGGCGAAACCTGTGGAGGCTTCCGGGTCGATAGCGGACACGGATACCACCTCTGAGGATGAGTTGGTGAGCGTCCAAAGGACCCTGGACAAGAAGTTCGAGGAATCCAGGGCCCACGGGAAGGATCCCGACGAGGAGAGCAACGAGGTACCGCAGGACAACTCAGGAGCTATCCTGATGGCGATACAGAACCTGTGCACAGAGATAAGGACAGGGTTGCTCTTACCCCCCACCGACGACCCAGCAGGGCCTGGTCCGTCGGGGAGCCCACCTAACAAGCGGAGACAAGTCCATCCTCCTCCCCTTCCAGCCTTCATCCCCATCCCCTCCTCCGAGGGATGAGATGGGAACGGAGACAGCAACGACGGGGAAGGACGACGATGGTAGTGACGACGGAATGGATCTCCATTACCACCTCCTCGGGCCTCCCCCCTGACAAAATTGGCTCCTTCCACGCCATGATCGCCAGGGCATCTGAGCTCTACCAGCTCTACCCCGAAAAACAGAAGAAGGAAGGTTATCTCTACCAACGGCGGGAGGCCAGGAGAAAGACTGTCCTCTCAATTCCATTACTGGATGACATCTGGGATGAGGGGCTGGTGCTCCTGAAGAACCCGTCTACGGCTCCTGCTAGGACCGGTACGAGAAGAAGTACCGGGTCCCGGACTCTACACCTATGTGTCTCAGGGCACAGCCGTCCCCGAATTCGGCAGTCTCCGCGGCAGCCAAGAAGAAAGCGGCGGGGGCGATGGCGTCAACTTCTACATCCCCACCGGACGGCGATGGGAGGAAGTTGGATGCCATGGGACGATGGGTCATCTCATCGGCGGCAATGACGATCAAAGCGGCCAACGCCCTTGTGATCGTGGCTCGCTACGACAGGGAGCTGTGGTTCAAGATCGCTCCCCTGCTAGACTTCCTCCCGGACGACAAGAGGGCTGAGGCCCTGGAGATCCTACAGGAAGGCGAGGTGACTTCGGACCACCCCATCACGGTGGCCACGGACATAGCCGACACCGGCTTTCGTCAGATGGGCAACGGTGTTTGCCTTCGCAGTGCGGTTGGCTCAAGGCCACTGACTTCTGTCAGGACGTGCAGACCAGTGTGCTGGACATGCCCTTCGACGGGAACAACCTGTTCGGCAAGACAGTGGATGAGTAGCTGCAGGCCATCAAAGCGGACACCGTGAAGGCTCGGGCCTTGGGTGTTCTTCAACAGTGATGGCCGTCCATTCGGAGCTACGGAGGCAAACAAGGTGCCTCCAAAGTATTCTGAGGCGGTTCCTCGTCATACCGCCAAGCGGCCCGCTCCACGTCCCAGGAGGCCTACAGAGGACGCGGCAAGACAGGAGGATCCCGTCATCGTCGCCAAGGAGGCCAAGGCGGCAAGGCCGCAGTGAAACAGGACTGAACCGGTCCTGGCATCGGGCCCCCACCGAAGCACCCCGGTGGGAGGCCGGCTAGTGAAATTCATCAGCGTGTGGGAGTCCATCTCCACCGACCGTTGGGTGCTAGATACCCTGGCCCGGGGGAACACCCTGGAATTCCGAAAGAGGTGTCACCGCACTCCAACCGTGGCCAGAAAGGAAAACCACGTCCCACAACTACTTCTGGAGGTACGAGTGATGTTAAGAAAGGGAGCCATAGAACTCGTCCTAAAGAGGCTACGGGGCTCCGGAGTGTACTCGCGATACTTCCTCGTCCGAAAGAAGACCGCCGGGTGGCGACCCATCCTGGACCTTCGTCGTCTAAACAAGTACACCAAGTCCAAGAAGTTCTGGATGGTTACCCTCCAGCACGTGCTGGGACAGCTGAAGGAAGGCGACTTTCGATCCTCGCTGGACTTGGAGGATGCCTACTTCCACATCCCCATCCTAAAGGGACATCGAAAATTCCTGCGATTTGTGGTCCAAGGGTGACACTATCAGTTCAAGGCCCTTCCCTTCGGATTGAAGTCGGCGCCCAGGGTGTTCACCAAGTGCCTAGCACCAGTGGCGGCGCAGCTGCGCCTGCAGGGGATCTACGTCTACCCCTACCTGGACGATTGGCTCATTTGGGCAAGGTCAAGAGAACTCGCCGTCGATCACACAGTGAAGACCATCCAACTTCTCACGGATTTGGGATTCTCGATCAACTTTGCGAAATCCCACCTGGTACCGTTGCAAGTCACCCTGTTCCTGGGAGCCAAGCTCGACACAGTAGGGCGATTGGTTTCACCGTCGGAGGAGAGGACGAAAGCCATCTTGGGAAAGGTACAATGGCTGTTGACCATGGACGTGGCCAGGGTGAGGTCCATCAAGTCCCTACTCGGCATGATGTCCTTGTGCATCTACCTTGTGCGCCTGTGCAGGCTGCGGATGCGACCCCTACAGGAGTTCCTTGATGCCCGTTGGAGGCAAGCGGCGGGCAGCTTCGAAGACAGGATCTCTCTCAACAAGATTTTCCGACAAGCGATCCGGTGGTGGGGCAACCGCACACCTAGCGACAGGCATGGACTTCCAGACCCCGGCGCATGAGGAAACAATGATGACTGATGCCTCCCTGGAGGGATGAGGAGCGCACTCCGGCGATCTCCACGCAAGAGGCCTCTGGATCCCGGAGGAGAGATCTCTTCACATCAATGTCCTGGAGCTCCGAGCTGTGTTCTGGGTCCTCAGGTCATTCTTCCCATCCCTCAAGGGCAAAGTGGTAAGGATCTTCACCGACAACACCACCACGATATTCTACATCCGGAAGCAAGGGGGCACCAGATCCCAAGCCCTATCCAAGGAAGCGCAGGTCCTTCCATCTGGCAAGAATAAAGAACACCATGCCGACTCGCTCAGCAGGGTGCTACGCTCGTGCCACGAGTGAGAACTTCGACAGGATCAGGTGGATCTCCTATTCCGACGATGGGGCAATCCCCAGATAGACTTATTCGCGATGGCGATGAACACCAAGTGCCGGAGGTTCGCCAGCAGGTTTCCCCAGCCGGGGAGCATGGGTGATGCCTTCTCATTCCCCTGGGACGGCCTGTTCCTATATGCGTTCCCCCCGTTGCCATTGCTGCTACGACTTATCAGTCAACTCAGACGGTCCCGGTGCAGGATGATCCTCGTCGCACCGGCATGGCCGAGGCAGATCTGGTTCCCGGACCTTCTGGACATGTCAGCGTCCCCTCCGGTCAAACTTCGACAGACGCAGATATTCTCACCAGGGAAGGAGGCGCCATCCTCCATCACGACCCAGGATCGTTGAACCTGCAGGCCTGACTCCTGCAGCACTAAAGTTTGGAGGGTACGATATCCTGGCGGAGTGCAAGGAGGTACTTGCAAAGGCCAGGGTGTCCTCGACTCTCAAGTGCTATGGACACAAATGGAAGAGGTTCTCTGCCTGGTGCCGTGCACAGAAGATTAACCCTCTACGTATTACGGCCCCTCAAGTGCTGCCGTACTTATTATCGATGGCCATGGCGGGGCTGGCACATGCCTCCATCAAGATCCATCTGGCGGCTATCTCCTGCTACACCAGAACTCCAGGACGATCATCTGTGTGGTCCCATCACCTGGTGAAGGAATTCATGAAAGGACTGTTCCAATCGTTCCCACCGGTGAAGGCCCCGGCATGAGGCACCATTGAAGTTCTTGTCGTGGAATACAGCGTTTCTTGTGGCCATCACCTCCGCACGGCGAGTGGGAGAGATACAGGTTCTCTCGTGTAAACCGCCGTACCTGACATTCCATCAGACGAGGGTAGTGATGAGGACACACCCCTCCTTCATGCCCAAGGTGCCGTCGGACTTTCATCTCAACGAGCCCTTGGTGCTACCTGTTTTCTTCCCGTCGCCTTTGTCGCCGGCTGAGAGGACTTTGCACTCGCTGGATGTGGCTAGAGCGCTGAAGTTCTACGTGGACCGCATGAAGGACCTTCGGAAAACATCACAGCTGTTTGTGAATTTTTGACCTGTGAACCAAGGGAAGGCCCTCTCGAAGGTTTCCATTTCCAGATGGCTCTCCGGCTGCATCATGCACTGTCACCGGTTGGCAAACTGACCGTTGCCTGGCCATCCAAGAGCCCATTCAACCAGAGCGATCGCTGCTACCACAGCGTTCTTGTCTGGTGTGCCCCTGCTGGACATCTGTAGGGCTGCTACGTGGAGGTTGACGCACACCTTACGAGATTCTACTGCGTCAACCGGGATTCCAAGGAGGAGTCCAGAGTCGGCCAAGCAGTGCTGCGCAACCTGTTCGCCTGAAGGTCGGCCTGGTGAGGTAAGAGATGGTTAATGTTGAGTTGTTGATATGCTTAATGTTGAGCTTTGCCACCTCCCGTATTTGTGCATGTGTTTACTGCTATATATTCTTGTATTCATGAGCATGTGAATCCATGCCTGACCCCATGCTGGAGAAGGAACAAGTTACTTACCTGTAACTGTTGTTCTCCAGCATAGGTCTGGCATGGATTCACATGCGAACCCTCCCTTTACGTGCTACCAAATCTGAAGATGGCTGCCAGAGGAGGGGCTTAGGTAGAGGGCAGTCATTGGCTGGTGGCAGTATGACCCAGAGACCAGGTATTGGTTACTAGTAGAAAGACAGTTCAGAAACGAAACTGAAACTGATTTTTTCTTTACCGAGGATTCCCAGTCTTACGACGGGGAATATTCATGAGCATGTGAATCCATGCCAGACCCATGCTGGAGAACAACAGTTACAGGTAAGTAACTTGTTCCATTTCCCTAGATGATGTGCTCACAGACCGATATTTTAGATAACACGATGTCCAAAGTACTTTATTTCATGTTCTTCACTGGCATTACAATTGAACAATACAATGTGCACGGTTACATGCAATTGTAACAAATTAAATAATAACTAATGAAAAAATAATGAATAGAAAATAACTCATTCCAAAATAACAAATTCATTTTTCGTTGTTTTGGGGGTGGCGGGGTTCCCCCCAAAGCCCCTTTTTTTAAAAAAAATAATACTTTTCCCCCGTCCCCAAAACTCCTATTCCCTCTCACAACCCCATTTTTTGTTTTTTCAAATTTAGTTATTTTGGTATTAGTTGTTTTTTCATTTGGTATTTTTTCATTGGTTGTTTTGTATTCGATATAATCACTGCATACCATTTGCACATATTGCCCAACTTTTACAAAAAAAAACTGAAAATAATGTTGAACATGTCACAAAATCTGTTCCATTCTCATAGTGTTGCAAGGTGACTACGATGAACAAATCATGGACTTGTAGCAATGGGAAAAGTCCTGCTTTTCAGTGATTGGACAGAAGGTCCCTTGAAGCTTCTGGCACTACCCTGCAGAATAGCTTGCCAATTTCCTTCAGAGTCGAGGAAAACCATGTGAGATTCAGGAAAAAGGTACAACCATTCTTCTTCTAAAAAGCATTGTATACTTGACTGTCTTTTTACTTCCTCCACTTTCTTGTTCCTTTCATTGCACATTTATTGATAATGTCAAAAAGGGGGATCGTCGAGATCCCTCAAACTACCCTCCAATTTTATTGCTGGATGCAGATGGTAAAATCTTTGCCTGCCTATTCATGAAGGAGCTAGTGAATTGGGCACTATCAAGGGGTATTTTGTCTAAACATCAAATTGGTTTTCGTAGGGGACTCTCAACCTCGCTGAATGGCTTGGTGATAAGTGCAGTTTGTAGCAAAACACTTCGAAAAGGTGGTCCTCCGCTGTTCGGTGCCTGGATAGACTTATCCCAAGCCTTTGAGACTGTGAATAGAGATCATTTATGGTGTTAATTAAGGAGCTGGAGTCTATCAGAAAATCTGCTGGCAATACTGGTGGAAATGCACTCCATCCTCTAAATACGACTGGATCAAACAGGGAACTTGTCAGGTGAAATTGGAATAGAGAGCGGGGTACGTCAGGGGTGTATTATCACCCCTTTCCTCTTTAACTTGTACTTGGCTGATCTTGCGAAGTGGTTGGAAGAGTCGCCGTTGGCAAGTCCCAAGATTAGTAAAGCCAAAATAAACTGGATTGCATACGCCAACTACATAATCTTACTAGATTATACCCAGATTGGTCTGCAGTGATGTTTGAAGGCCCTTGGAAATTATGCAAGATATAATGACTTGAGAATTAACCCTTTTAAGTCTAACATTGTTATTTTTAAGAGACCGCTCAAATTCACCAAGCACCTTTTCTGGTGTCTAGATGAACAAGCAATCCCGATTACTGCAGAAGTACAGTATACAGGCTCTGTGGTTCATTCCTATCCCACAAAAGTGCATCTGACATCTCTCCTGGAGACTAGCATTCTTCAGTTGGGTGCTCAAATGAAGAAATTGGTTAATGCATTCTGTAAATTCTCCCTGCTATCAGTTATAAAATATTATATTGGGAAAGCTATTCCTGTATTATTATTTGGCTTAGAGGCTAATCCCCAGTTGCAAAATATAGATTGGGATAGATTGGAAGGTCGCCTGTTGAAGAGTGTATTGCATCTTCCCAACTATGCAAACGAGGCCTCCAGTCCATGAAAGCATGGTTTGAATGGAAATGGATCTCCCTTTATAGACTGATCTTTTGTTTTGCTTTCTCTGGAGGGCAACTCAAATGACTTCCTAAATAATTTAAAGTCTTTGGCATTGGGAATTCTTACAGCTTGTGAATGTACAGAGGCAGTCCTGATTGAGAATCCCTAGAAAGCTAAAGAGCGCATAAAAGGGGCTCACTGGATTCGAACGATAGTAGCCATGCACTCTTCTAGTGTTTCTCCTTCACTTATATGCTTGGATAAACCACAAGCATGGCTTCCTGTATACTTGAAGAGATCTCCGGATCCCGTCAACAGGTCACACTTTTTGAGATTTTGTCTTAATCTTCTACCCGCTCGTAAAATATTCTTCATTAGACAGAAAGAGGATTTGTCGGACAACATCTGCCTCTTATGTATGGACTTGTGCCCACAGACTCTGAGGCATCTGGTGAGTAGTTGCACGGGGACACTTGAGAAGAGGGTGAGCAGGTTGTCTCACTTTGTACATAAAGATTGGTGGTTTGGAACCGTTTGCTTCTGCGAAAGGCCTACTGACAACTGCAATAGTGAATCTGTTGAAAGATTAATATTTAGTTGGATCAACTGATTGTCAGTTGGAATTGTAACGGTTAATGATTGTAGGATGAGGGAAATGGTAATTTACTATTCTCCTTGGAATTTCTCCTATTATACTCCAATGCTTTATTCTTGTTTTGTGTTTTGTCTTTATTTTATTTATTTTTTTTAATTCTCTCTGTTCTCTTGATATTATCATTATTTCTCATGATTGTTTTTTTAAGAACAGATAATAGGTTCTTGCGTTTTTAGAATGTATTTTAGTCACTTGTTTTGTAAATTGTATTGTTATTATTATGTTTGTGAAAAGTCGTTTTTAGACTATTACACAATATAAAAATAAAATTTTAAAAAAAGATAACGCCTATCCTGGGCTTCAGCGGTTGGATTACCCACTCCACTCAATATAAAAGGCTGCTATCTATCAGTGGATTCCACAGCTTTCTTAAAGTTTCTGGCTTCACATTTGCGAGCTCTTAATGCTGATTTGCACCCAGTGCCTCCAGGAATCAGCTGTGAGATGAGCAATGAAGTGCTTGATGTCTACACTCCTGGCTTTTGCGCTGATCTATCTACCTCTCTAATGTTGACTGAATTGCTTTAAACCCTTGCACATTGTTTACACTTGCCCCCCCCCCACTCCACCTGCACTGCACATAACTGAACTGGAATGCACAAAGGACTCTGAAGGCCCAGACCCTCCCTGTCCTTTTCCCATTTTAGCTGGGTCCTTGCTCCCCCAGTGCCTTGTGGCACCATGAAACAAATGATTTACATTGGGCACCTTACTGATTTATAACATATCAACAAATAAATAGATGAATGGTGTATGTACTACTGCAAAACACACAGCAGGGCAGAACTCTGGCCTCTTGATTAAGTGCCTCCTTTTCAATGTATCATTAACAATGTCGTTATGAATATAATGATTAGCTTGAAGTTACATATATTATGATTTTCGGGGAAAGGGTTCTACTGTTCTCCAAAGGTAAATGCATATTTTATTTAGGAGGTTTATAATGCATCCTTTTTTCTAACATTGAGGAACTTTTTTGAGATATCATAGGCCTGTACCTTTGCGACCAAATTGGGGTTACTTGGTGATTATTAGCCTTTTTAGGGTGTTTGTCTTTTGTGGTTGGATCTTTCTCGCATGAGTGTAGGTCACTACGGAGACACTGAGTTCCTCTACCCCGTTTGTAAACTGTAGGAAAAGTTGCAACTGTGCCTGCACTTATTTGTGCCAAGATAAATTACTGGTGTATTTCCTTTTGCTATGAATGACAAATCCAAAAGTTCTGTTGTATTTGATAAAGTTTTTTATTTTGAATTTTCAGCCCCTCTTGGATGACACATGTTTCGGCGTACAACCTGCGCCTTTTTCAAATCCGGGCCTTTAATGTGTCAATATGGTTCACACAAAGAATAATGTTCTTGTTGTAAATGAAGCACTTTTAGTCTTGGGCTCAATCCCACCGAAAATTCTGATGCTCACGCTACAAGCGTCGGGTTTCCTCAAACTCAAGAGGGGCTGAAAATTCAAAATAAAAAACTTTATCAAATACAACAGAACTGTTGGATTTGTCATTCATAGCAAAAGGAAATACACCAGTAATTTATCTTGGCGCAAATAAGTGCAGGCACAGTTGCAACTTTTCTTATAATGCATCCTGTTGCAATACATTAATATGTGCCTAGGTTGTGAAGCAGGCGGGACTGCAGGGTTGCCAGGTTCAGATAGAAAGGGTGGGGGAGTGGAGGGAATTCCTGCAGCAGCCATTCCTTTCCTTTTTTTAAAAAAATGGTACCATTTCTGTCCTTAATGTCCCCATAGAGCCGTTCCCTTTTTTTTTTAAACACAAAGTCCACATAAAAGAAGAAAATTGAAGCCTCCTGCTGGCTTGGGTGATGCCGATCGATGCTGCTGGTTCAGTGCCTAGCAACGCATGCCCGTTCCTAAGGGCCCTAATCACTGAACGTGCTCTTAAGCACATAAAAAGGTCCCTTCCTCGAACGTTGCAGCACAAGTGTTCAGACTGTGTTATGCATGCATGAATGCAACGGAGGTCGTTCGTGGGTGCCCGGGTCCCAAATCACAGTTGGCACCGGGCCAGTCAAAATGCCCCTGCTGATCTCTGCATCCTCTGCTGTTGGACTCCTCTTCAGCGTGGAGTTTATGAAGGTTGAACACTGCTGTTGTTCCCCATTTTGGAAGGGGGTCCTCTGCGGGCTGTGTCCGCCCCCTTCAGGGACATTTCACATCTGCCATTGATAAGATAAAGCCAGGTGATTTTGAGATACTTTATTGAGCCCGCAGAGTGCAGCTTCTGCTGTGGCTTTGACCACCAACTTACAACTCCACACAAACAATTCCAGAATGAAAGGAAAGAGAATTAGAATGCAGAACATGGTGAGTCATATAAACTAAACATAACACTAAGCTTAAGGTAAGAGGTCAGAGAAGTGTCACAGCTAAGCCTAGGTTAAGAGGTCAGAGAAGCATCACAGCTATGCCTAAGGTATAAGATCAGAGAAGCGTCACAGCTAAGTCTAACGTAAGAGGTCAAAGAAATGCCACAGCAAGGCCTAAGGTAAGATGTCAGAGAAGCGTCACAGCTAAGCCTAAGGTAAGAGGTCAGAGAAGCATCACAGCTAAGCCTAATGTATAAGATCAGAGAAGCATCACACCTAAGTCTAACGTAAGAGGTCAAAGAAGTGCCACAGCAAGGCCTAAGATAAGAGGTCAGATAAGCGTCACAGCTAAGCCTAAGGTAAGATGTCAGAGAAGTGTTACATCTAAAACCATGGGCAGCATTCGGGATCAGAACTAGTGAAAAGGAGTGAAGAAAATGTGAGACCCTTTTGAGTATTACATGGTCATAAAATGTTCATTGCCAACGTAGTGAGATAAGCACTTGGTTAGGTTTAGTTGAAGTCAGGCTGAGGGACTGGTGAAAGCTAACCGAATGTATTTATGTATTTATTTTGAGCACATTTGTAATGCACATTCATTAAACCTCATTTTCTCGAAGGGCAAGAGCAAAACCAGAGTCTGAATCTTTGGTGGGGAGGGAATTCCAGATTCTTGGGCACTGAACCACACATCTTCTGCCTTGCCTGTAGTTTGACACAGAATGGGTGAATACAACTAGACTTTGGGTGGAACATAAGTGCTGGGTTGTGCTTGTAGGTTTTGACCCCATAATCCAAGCTGAAGGGGTCGAACTCATTCAAGCACTTGAATGCTAGGTTGGGCACACTGAAAATTAAAGGGTGCTCACAAAGTAACCAATGAAGGGAGCATCTCCCCAGTGGGATTCACTCTTCTCTAGGTGAGAAATCAAGCGGAATGCTGCGTTGCGAGTGAGCTGAGTGTGCTGGGGCTGGCACTGGGACAAGACTAGGTGCAACTAGTGTGCATAATAGAGCCTGCAATAATCACTATAGCACGTTCTCCCGAATGAATGAGAGTACTCTTTTAAACTTACACTCATAAAAAAGCTTCCTTCATCAATGTTTTCACCTGCATAGTAATAGACTTCCCATTAGGGTTTTCTTTGTGTCTGTAATTCTTCCAAGGGCAGAGAACACAAGCAAGGAGTAGCTACTACTGAGATGTGATTTACAATTACTATTTGTGAGTGAGGGTGCCCTTGGGTAATTTAGGCTTGGGTCAATTGAGGGGCTGAGAACTTCTCAAAGTACCTACACTTGCTTAAGCTATTTCGGATAGCTTGGGTCAAGAATCCGAGTACTCTTTGCCAAGAACATATATTGTGACAACAGCACTTCTAAGGTGAACATAGTATGGTGTATGTGTGGTTTCCATGTGATTACAGAATCCAGAATGTAATGGGCAGGTGGGCTGGAAGCATTTTATTGGGAAAGTACTAGCTTGTGCCCAATGCAGTGGGTTTTTGCAAGTTTACATTCCACAGTCGTATACTCAGAGAGGTAAAGAGACTTGCCCAGTCCACACAACACTTTTGGACATGTGCCAAAACCGGGATTAGAACCAAGCCTTCAATTTCCAAAGAGAGCATCCTGGCCACAAGCCCACATCCTGTTCCATGATTAAATATCACCAGCGGCATCCAAAGACATTCTCGCAATTTCCAAAAAGTAGAACATATTTTCAATTTAACAATGCTTCTTAGTTTGATAGTTTTCAGCTCTGGATAAGAGTCTTTGCCATCCTCTCCGAAGTGACATTTGTCACCATCCTCCTCTACCAATGGGACACAGTTTTAGTTTATCGGGGCAAATGGACAGCGCCCCCCACCCCCACCACTAGTAGCATCCAAGGTCTAATGGCCGCTTGATCTGCAATGAACCCCTCGCACTGCTTTGTGTGCTGACCATTTATTTTTAAAAAAAATTACTTTCCTGAATAGGCCTGCTGCAAAAGGTCTTGCTCTCATTATGAAGTAGGACCTATGTCCCGGCTGTTATTGCGTGCCAGTGTGATGTCGATATTGGTGGCACCACATTGTAGCACAGCACCGCACTGTATGCCCCTTCCCAATCTGTCCCTTTTTTCAGGACAGCCTCAAGTTGAATGTGTGTGGCTCTGTGCTTATCCCAATCACAGGGAACTCGCTCCAACAGTTCTGAAGACTGGGCCCCACTGTTCTAGAGTTGAAAAAAAAACATGTTAGAAAGACCTGGTCCCAGGGGAGATGGCTGAATATGTTTATTGCATACACGGTTGAAGCCTATAAAGGCTCTTACAAAACCCAAATAACTGAGCTCAGTGTGAAAGGGCTGGCGCTGCACAAACGAACAGGAGTCCATACACCGGGGAGCGGGCGGCCATGATGGCTGCGGGGATAACACAATATCTTGCATTGCAGGAACCGTAAGATCATTTCTCTCCACTCAAATTTTATAATAATAGTAATAATAATAATAATAATATTAGCATTATATGCAAACGGAGTAGCAGCAATCATCATAGAGTGACTTCTTCACCCCAGCACTGCACATGGCATTCAAGCATCCTCACAAAAAGAAGCAATAAAGCAGTTAGCAAAACGCTCTGACGCTTCACCGGTTTCCCAGCTAGCTGCGGACTCATTTCTGATGGGTTATTAGCGCTGCAGTTATGTCTTTTTTACTTAGCAAAATGTTTTTTCAAGATTTCTCTTAACAGTACAGTTGGAAAAACCCTTGAAAAAATGTCCTGATGGACGGTGCCTCTGAGGTGTTATACAGAGAATGCAGTAAACTGTGAGGGCGAGGCAGTGTCGCAAGGGTTTGTGTGTGTGTGTGGTGGGAGCAAGCATGTAATGTGGGAGACTGTGTGTGATGCCACTGCAAGTGTTGTGTCTGCTTTGTGACTTGGAGTTGCCTCCGCAGGGGCGTTGTTTTCTGGTATTGGAGAAGACGTGGCACGGGGGTCATGCCTGCTGGGAGATTGGATTAGACCTGCCGCATTTGTTCTTTGTGCGGAGGGGTGGAGGGTTATACTGCAGGGATATTGAGGGCTAAGTGTTTGGGATCAGACATGCTACATGGGGTCATGATTTGAAGGGGTGGTGGTTTCTGCTGCAGGGAAATTGAGGGTTAAGAGTTTGGGAGCAGACATGCTGCATGGGGTCTTTGTGTGACGGGGTGGTGGGTTCTGCTGCAAGGATAATGAGGGCTAAGAGTTTGGAAGCAGACATGCTGCATGGGGTCTTTGTGTGACGGGGTGGTGGGTTCTGCTGCAAGGATAATGAGGGCTAAGGGTTTGGGAGCAGACATGCCGCATGGGGTCTTTGTGTGACGGGATGGTGGGTTCTGCTGCAGGCAAATTGAGGGTTAAGAGTTTGGGAGCAGACATGCTGCATGGGGTCATGATTTGAAGGGGTGGTGGGTTCTGCTGCAGGGAAATTGAGGGTTAAGAGTTTGGGAGAAGACATGCTGCATGGGGTCATGATTTGAAGGGGTGGTGGGTTCTGCTCCAGGGAAATTGAGGGTTAAGAGTTTGGGAGCAGACATGCTGCATGGGGTCTTTGTGTGACGGGGTGGTGGGTTCTGCTGCAGGGAAATTGAGGGTTAAGAGTTTGGGAGCAGACATGCTGCATGGGGTCATGATTTGAAGGGGTGGTGGGTTCTGCTGCAGGGAAATTGAGGGTTAAGAGTTTGGGAGCAGACATGCTGCATGGGGTCATGATTTGAAGGGGTGGTGGGTTCTGCTGCAGGGAAATTGAGGGTTAAGAGTTTGGGAGCAGACATGCTGCATGGGGTCTTTGTGTGGAGGGTTCTGCTGCATGGATATTGAGACAAAGGGTTTGGGAGCAGACATGCCGCATGGGTTCTTTGTGTGACGGGGTGGTGAGTTCTGCTGCAGGGAAATTGAGATTAAGGGTTTGGGAGCAGACATGCCGCATGGGGTCTTTGTGTGACGGGTGGTGGGTTCTGCTGCAGGGATAATGAGGGCTAAGGGTTTGGGAGCAGACATGCTGCATGGGGTCTTTGTGTGGAGGGTTCTGCTGCATGGATATTGAGACTAAGGGTTTGGGAGCAGACATGCCGCATGGGGTCTTTGTGTGACGGGGTGGTGGGTTCTGCTGCAAGGATAATGAGGGTTAAGGGTTTGGGAGCAGACAATCCACAGGGGGGTGGTGCACTGGGCAGCATCTGTGTGGGTAGTTGGAGATGGCGAATCAAGGAACCAACAAGTGCCGAGCATTAGGAGAATGAATATAAGAACACCTTAGAGTAGCATGACCCCTTCATGATGCCTGGCTATTGGATAGGGGAAAATCTGTTTTAACAGAGGTTTTTCATTCTTTGATGTAAACAATTGAACTAGAACACAATTGCACACATTTTTGATCAAGAAAAACAATATTGTGACACTGAAATGGGAGGGTCAACATGTTTATTTTAAGGAAAGTACGTTTTCTTTCTATTATGAGGAGTTGATTTTGGAAGTATTGTGTATAAAAATCCCCAGTTCTGCATCTGTCGCTAGGAATTTAATAATAATCCTTGGCTGTTGTGCATTAACGATCCGAAAAAAGAAATGAGCCCCTTAGCTAGGAAGCTGGCTGGCCTTCACTCCACATGCGCCTCAGTCTGCCTCACACCCAGGCACTCCCTCATCCCTTACAATGTCTCTCACTACAGGCTTCCCTCCAACCCCAGGTTTCCTGTGACCCCAATTGTTCCTCTGGCCTTAGAGTGTTCCCCTCACTACTAAGTTTTCCACCTGCCCCAAGCTACCCTTTGTTCAGAAGAAAAGGGTTCAGGTTGAGGGACCTCTGAGCATCAGGTTCCCCACGACTGCAGGAAATCACGTGAACAGTGGGTAAGAGTTATATCATGCAGCTGTTTGAATCAATGTCAGCAGAGGCAGCAGTGCGTGTGAATAGCCTCTTTGCCAAGTCCATGATCTCCCCATCACGTGACAGGCTGAATCTGCAAATGATCCTGGGTAAGCCAAAGAAGCGTCCACGTCTTGCTAAAATAACTCCCATAGGAGCGTATACCAGTGTCCCTTTTCTCTGTCATACATTCACCAAGCATAGTTTCTTAAACTGTTCCACCAGCATTTTCGATACCCTGTTGTTTTGCA
Source organism: Ambystoma mexicanum (assembly GCF_040938575.1). Lineage (NCBI taxonomy): Eukaryota > Metazoa > Chordata > Amphibia > Caudata > Ambystomatidae > Ambystoma > Ambystoma mexicanum. Next base: position 1,026,498,797 of record NC_090928.1, on the reverse strand, counting down.
CTGCAAACATAAGATCCCATAAATAAAGATGTTTGCACTGAATTTTTAATGTTTTTAATGGTTACTTAATGATAATGTAGCTTTTCAAAATGTTTTTCATAGAATATCAATGATCTTTCCTTGTATCCATTATTGCATATACAATACCCAGATGCTGCGTGAGCACTTGAATAGGGGCCGGGTCAACGGCCCAGCTACAAGCACCCCATTTTGACAAGGGATCAGTCCCTCCTGAGCTATACGATGAGCCCACTGGGCACTGATTATGGCCTACAGCCATGCCCAGTTACTGATTTGTCTGGGGCAGGGATAGATAACCCCAGCTAATTTGACTGGGGCAGGGTCAAACTACCCGATATGTCCAAGTGGCATGGCCTGGGACCAGGCCTGGTGGCTTCTGTTACCAGGGAAGAGCCAAAAACTGAACCACTTGTTGCAACACTGGAACTGCCCTGCAGCCGTGGGTAGATCGCGTCCTGTGCCCAAGAGCCCGGTGATGCCTGTGGACCTGGAGGTGGTCCGTGTGTTACCCGTGGAACCATTTATTTCATTTTTGAGCTCACAGTGTACCCACTGTAGGCCACCTACTTGTCCTCCGTAGGATCGGAGTGACCACACATGGCTACAAATGCCCCCCTCGTGGCGATATATATATATTTATTTCTATTTAGAAGAAAATGGGTAGGCGATACTACCAACTGGTTTCTCGGTGCTCGATTGGGCCTTCCAAAAATATGAAGAGTATGGATTGCATCTAGCCATTATAACGAATCTCGTACCTATTAACCAACCGTGGGCGTCGAACAGGTGTGTTTTTAATCTATTTCTAACAATACTTACTTCACAGTGCAACATTCATAAATAATTTTTAATTGACCATTTCCTTTACATCAGGAAACTGAAAACAGGAATCGGACAGGCCAGGATTGAAACGTTGGGCTGTGGCTTGCATAAAGAGGTGCACTATCCCACTGGCTACACTAACCTGGTTCTCGTGCCAACAGAGTAGACATTGGCGCAGACGGCACTGCAATGGATGCCTGCCTTTGGAATCCCCAGCTGTTTCAGAAAGAATGCCTGCTCCGGTCTGAAGGGAACCGAATAATTGCTGCTGATCTGATAGAGAATGGAGGCGTGCACTATGCGCCTTTCTGCAAGATGCCTGGCATCTACAGTGAGAGCCCCTCTGCCAACTCTACTCAGCTGTTGAGAGTGATCGTCAAGGTGAAGAGGTCTTTCCGCTACTCTTCCCTCAAGCAGAGACACTTATCAAGGTACTACTAAGAGGCTCACTCGGTCAGAGTGTGAAAATCATGAAGGATGCTGCAAGCATGACTGCGAGGTCTCCCATCAGGTTACTTCAATGAGACTGTCACAGAAGATTTAATAGGCATATCTGATTTAATCAAAGCCTGCTATAGGACATTTACAGTGGTTAGATCTCACTGTCCCCTGGTTGGGAAGTGATTAGAACTAAGACAAGTCACGTGATTCCGCCACTGATTCACTCCTTTAGCTATATCTAGCTGACACTTACGTTCTCTCCAGTGCGGGAACTATCAGAATCAATGAAGGGATTGTAATGCAAACTGGCATTTAATGGGACAACGTAAAAGTTACAGGAAAAAGAGGGGCTTTCCATTGCAGCTGACCGGCTGTGTGGTGCAGTGGCATTTTTACGATGCATCAGTGGCATCGTCGTTGGCGAGGCTGGGTGGGGGGGGAGTTTTGAGCAGAAGCCTGTTTACCTGCCCAGAGCCTGATTATGGCTGGGCTGAGATGGCGAGCAACGAGTGACCCGCGAGCGGCGAACCTGGTGCATGCTGCAGTATGCTATGGATGTCGTGGCGTGGCATGATGTGAACCATTGTCCTGTGTGCCGTGATGGATCTTCGCACTGGCGCTGCTTCCCACAGTTGCTTTTTTTTCATCTCCCCAGTGGATTTCATCTCTCCATCTTGTTGATGCACTGGGGAAGGTCTGGTATGGACTAAGAGCCCCCTTGTCCGGTTCTGTTTTGCCCCATGGTGTTCACGTTTATCGTCCATCTTGGGCACCGTTTTCGAGTAAAGGATTTGTTGCTGTTGTTCTGTTTTCTGCCACCATCATGGTGTCGTGGCTCTAGCGTGGGGTTGCAGTGCTTCGGTGGGGATGGTGGACTAGACTGATGGTTTGGAGGATCTGAGTCGAGTGACTGGTTTGTTCAATCTTACTGTTACTGCTGTGCATTGGGATGCACAAAGACTATTTCAGCTGTTTGGCCGATACTGGTCATTTTACTTGAGCATGATTTTTTAGTGTGGGGCCATTGGGTGGTATGGCTGTCCATTCTTGGTCATCCAGACTTTTGTGCAGAAGTAACTTTGGTTACTCAATGTTGGATCGACCTTACTGCCTGAACCTCTCTATGTTCTATTGACCTCTTTTGTGCTCCCTTTGTATTGACTTCCTCCTTCTTGTGTCATCTGATGCCTTTAAAGCTCTCAAGGACTCCTCTGTTATCCTCCATTTTAATCTTTTATTTTTTAATGTCAATTCTGCAATAATTCCATTTGCATGACTTTTATATGTACAGTAGCACTGGTGTATCTTTGCATTTCTTCTTTTATGGTTCTCTTTTGTCTTTTTTATTTCTATGACGTTCAGGTGTTAAATTTGTCATCATGTCATCTAATGTACCAATTCATTAATTATGTACAGCGATTAGGCGTAAGCGATTTTAAAAGTAAAATAAAACAGAAATGCAAATATATGTGTTAGTCACCCTGGCAAAAAAGGCCATTGGAATGCCAAGAGTGTTTCATCATGAAGCTATTGGACATTTGGGAGATTCCTAATTTCTAAGTACAGGAAATTAAGTAACCAACTAGAGTTCACCATTTGCTGCATTGTAAAGGGGGCAACAATTACTAGTAGGTGTCTGTGATTCCAGAGAACCAGTTCAGAACTCTCACCCAATGCAAGTTCGGGTCTCTTTCTGTTCCCATCTTCATGCCACTCTTTTCTGATTCTCCTTGCCCTCAGTCCTATCATATTTGCAGGTGTATCAGCACATTAAATGAACATCAGACAAGCAATTACAGGTTATAAGAGCACGGAAACAAAGAGTCTAAATTCATATTGATATACAATATTTCTTTTAAGTTTCAATTCATACTCTCTCATGATCATCAGTCATCTAATTTTAAAAGCGTTATGAATTTCACAAATGCAAATTCTGCTGCAATTAGCTTAGTATGAAAAAGTCTTCCACAGTTCTTCTGATGTTAGCATTATATATTGTCCAAAATATGATTTGAAAAGTATATTCCGCTGATTGGACTAAAGTGGGACACTCAGTTAACAAGTGGTGTAAGGTTTCCTGTTCATCTTGATTGCAGTAAAATCTGCAGAAGTTCTCGCACTCAGAGACAAGCTAGTAATTCTTTAGTTTTACATAGATTTAGCCTATAACGTAATATGGTGTTACGAAATGTAGGATTTGGAAATTTGAGAAGATAAAGTTCAATCATTTGAAACCTCTTTTCTATAATAGGGTTTTCTTTAAACACCCTGTACTTCTTATGTAATTCTATGGTACTAATCCAATCGGATTGCCATAGCTTGTATTTTTCTTTGGTTGGGTTAAGAATAACGAGTGCTTCTGTGATATTTGCTGCTACCATTACAGATGCTACATAGTTCCTCCGTTGTCGGGGATATTCATGGACTGACTCAAGCATATACATTTAGGTATTTTAGTTACAAGCATGTTAGACACAGTTGCCATACAGCATTTTCTGTATAACGCAGGTATTTTCCAGTTGCTCATGACATATAATGACGACAAACTTAGTTTGTACCTTACGCTACACATTGGCTGACTCTTTGGAAGGCCTAGGACTCTTTTGCAGAAAAGGCCCTCCATTGTTGTCCAAAGCTGTTCGTTTCTAAGCTTTTTAGTTTCTATGCCATACAAAATAATCGCTGTGACCTTTTGCATGTAGAACGTGATTACAGTTGAGCAAGAGAATTTCCCATACTTTGCTTGTCGTGAACCCGTGTTAACGGACGTGGACATGAGAACAGAACTCTGCATAATCGGTAGAGGGATTATACCCAGTAACTCGAGCTTGCATGAATGGTTAAGAAAATACCTATCACTAATTAATTGGCATCTGTCTGGCTCTGAAGAAGGCCCAAGGCCGAAACACGTGTCGCTTAAAAGACGTCATCTATGTTCGAATATACTGATTGGTGACTGGCGCAATTTTTGTGTTGATAACTAATTTTATTTTTCATTAAGAAGGCAGTGGGAGCTTTTATTGCCCACACGCTATGCGACAGTAGTCAACATTAAAAGGAGTCTTTTGGTTCAGATTTATTTCACTAACCCATGTCGTGTGAGGAGTCAAAGAAACCAAACCACAACCACGATCATGTTGACAAATTAAAATCCAAAATTCATTGAGGAATTGTGAAATAGAGGCGTAATGTGTGAGGATGGCACAGGAAGTGGGAACACTGCCTAGATTAGAACCGTGCTTGAACAGCCGCCGCTCCACAGTCTTAAATTGGAAAAAAGAGGAACAACAGTTCATATCCCTGCCAGCCCAACTCGTACCCAAATATTACTAGGGGAGTCCGAGAAGTCTGCCTACTGAAAGACTGAAGAGAACAGAGCATCATGCTTTGATGAGAACAGCACCCTGCTTCAGCATGACGCCAAAACTCAGTTCTTTCATCATCATGCTGAGAGTGGGTTCCAGCTTTCCACGGAAAACACATTAGAAAATGTATTTTAGCCATCTTCTTTTTATTTGAATTAGAAGGACTACTCAAGGTGGATTTCAGTTAGATAATGCCCTCATCGCCAATATCCTCAAGTTAGGTACATCCAGAATTGCAAATAAGCGGCGTAATAGCCACTCCATAAAACAGAAAATACTCCCAAAATAAAAGAATACTACCTACAACCCCAACCTTTTTCGCACAGGGCCCAATGCGCCAAGAGGTCATGCAAACGCTAGAAGCCATGCTAAATAAAACCCAGTAGCATAACATGATTTACCACAAAGAAAGCATACCCATTAGGGAGCAAGAGGAAATTTGCATCTGCATGCAAGGAAAGACGATACAGCAAAGAGTGAAGAAACACTGCCCAAACATGGCATCGGCACTACAGAAAGGTGGAACCAGAACCACAGAAGGAGGAGGTTTGCAAAAACATGTCAGCTTTGCATGGTCATTTAAATGTGTCAGGTATATATGACAATAGCAACACACCCACGACAACCCTAAACTGCAAAAGTTGGAGCCTGTTTTTGAACAGCATGCAAAATAACGCAGTGAAACCCTCAGCACAGAAATTTACATGAAATGTAAAAAAAGTGCAACAAATTCTCTATAAAAGTAAGAACTATGTATGACTGAAGCCAATCTCTATATGAGGAATTGGCGGATCTATGAATCCGACACTACCACCTCCAGATTAATATTAGACTAAATTGCCTGCCTTCCTGCAGCGTGCGAGTGGCCACCTCTCCTCCCTGCCACCCTGTACAGCTGTACCCCTCCTCTGTGTCTCTCTGTATCCTACCTCCCACCCCTGCTGTATATCTGTTCTGTTGTTACTTCTGTAAAGCACTCTGTTATGCATCTCCTCCCTGCCACCCTGTACAGCTGTACCCCTCCTCTGTGTCTCTCTGTATCCTACCTCCCACCCCTGCTGTATATCTGTTCTGTTGTTACTTCTGTAAAGCACTCTGTTATGCATCTCCTCCCTGCCACCCTGTACAGCTGTACCCCTCCTCTGTGTCTCTCTGGTTCCTACCTCCCACCCCTGCTGTATATCTGTTCTGTTGTTACTTCTGCAAAGCACTCTGTTATGCATCTCCTCCCTGCCACCCTGTACAGCTGTACCCCTCCTCTGTGTCTCTCTGTATCCTACCTCCCACCCCTGCTGTATATCTGTACTGTTGTTACTTCTGTAAAGCGCTCTGTTATGCATCACTGTTGTAAACCTTTGTAAAGTGCCCCGTTGCTTCTCGAAGCTAAGTCAGCGCTCAATAAATACCATAATAATAATAATATGAGTACTACCCATAGAGTATGCATGGATTGGCACTATGAGGCTCGCATTTCCTTCCCCCCAGCCCACCAGCTCCCCGACAGCCACTCACAGTTTGTAGACGGGCTTCTAGTAGCTCTGCTGATCCTTGCTCTGTGTTCACCTTATTCCCACCCCACCTCCATTCCAACGTTACTAAACTGAGCAGCGGTTTCAGTAAATAACAGAGGGTGCTGTCGGCTGTGGTATCTTTGTTACCGCCCATGCCAGCTTAGAGATGGCAGTAGCCCCTCTCACACACTTTGCAGCCAGCAGAAAAGCCAAAGAGATTCCACCGGCTATGTCATGCATGCACAGATGATCGGAAGGAATCCTTGCCTGAAAGGAGGGTCGGAGTGAGAGGGGCACCCTTGCAGGCCTGGTCGTGGCAAGTCACTGGGGAAGCACCCTCAGGTCATCTACCTGGTGGAGGGCCGGTAGTTAGAGCAAGGAACTGGCAGATGCATTGCTTTCCGTTATGGTCTAAATTAAGTCATGGACTCTTGGATGAGCACATCAAAGACACATCATTCTAAACGGAATAGGAAGAAATTACTGAATATAATTTACCGACCTTACAAAAAGACCTAAAACACATACCACCAAAAGTTTGAACTGTTTGTGGTATGTCCTTTGGTGGGTTGGCAAATAAAAAGAAAAAGCCAAAGCCAGGTGCTGCAGGGGTGTCCCCTGCAACACCACACTCACTATAGTATACAGTATAGTGAGCAGGGAGTTGCGGGGGTCACCCCTGCAGCTCACTCAAGTGGAAAAAAAAGCCAGTGGCTGCAGGGGGTCCCCCGCAACACGTGGTGTTGCGGGGTACACCCCTGCAGCTCACCCGAACGAAAAATAAAAATAAAAAAGTGAGCAACGGTTGCGGGGGCTACCCCCACAGCTCACCCGAGAAAAAAATAAAAATAAAATAAAAATTAAAAAAAGCTGGGGTCTGCGGGGTTGTCCCCCACAACTCCCCGCTCAGTATACTATAGAGTATAGTGTGTAGGGTTGTGGGGGACACCGTCGCAGCTCACCGAAGCAAAAGTAAAAATAAAAAGAAAAAGAAAAGGACCCTGCGACACCGGTTGCCGATGACGGAAGTGAAAGGGAACCAGCGCCGCAGGGACACAGCGCGTCTGAAGGAAAGGTAAGAAGAGGGGTGGGGTGGTGGTGTGGGTGTGTTGGGGTGTGTGTGTGAGGGTGTGTGTTTGAATCTGTGTGATTTTCAATGGATGTACGCATGGGAAATGTACAAACATTTTTGTGTTGCGTACATTTCCCATGCAGACATTTCCATTCCGCAACGGTAAAATCACACAAATCCTTTTAAACATTTATGCTTAAAGGAAGCCTGGTCTCTAGAACTTGTTTTTTTCATGGCAAGAGTTAAAATAGTGAATGACTTTATCTCTAAGCAGCTCATTTATTGTAAAACAATTTATTTGGAACTCCCAAAGATTCGACTGCATATTTTTCAGATATTTCAGAATGCGGTTTCAAGACTAATGTTGCAACTTGGCCATAGAGAGCATATACCACCGTGACACAGGTCCTTTCAGAGGTTACCAGTGATTTAGCGCATAGAATTCAAATTACTTTGCTTAGTAAATATATCTCACTACACCCGCGGTCCTGTATATCTTAGAAACCCATTTGTTCATTAGCACCCTGGGTGGGGGAGCCAACCAATCAGATGACTCAAAACGTGGGCTAAACCTTGTGGCATAAGCCCGTGTGCTAAGCTCCCCCACGACTGTGCACCCCATGCCCTGGCATACCTTGCTCCCACCCAGCACCCCCATACTGCCTTCATCACTCGCAGGTAACTGCACACTGGTGGTAAAGATGAAGTTAAAATAAGTACCTTTACTCCATCCTGTGATGCCGCGTCGAGTACAGGAGTACGTCTTTAGTGTTGATTGAGGATCAACTCTGAAGATGGGCTCCAGTCCCGACGTGGCGTTGAAGGACGAATAAAGGTACGTTTTTTATTTTTTTATTTTAAAAGTTCACATCGCCTTTAGCACACGCTTGTACCTACTCATGGGTGCTAATGGACATATGACCCCTGACGGCAGAATTTGCTTGTTCCTTTAACTTGGGTGGCGGACCGTTACTGACAGGGTCAGCCCGCCGCCTCAGGGCATATCACCTCAATATAAACCTGCTACATCATTAGAATCCGCATCAGCCGGCTTGCTTACCTTTTCCTCGGTTCAAGTATCAGAAGTGAGGCGCACAATACTACTCTGTCCAAACTGAAAAGCTTTGGAATGCTTTACCACCGTCAATGCACTCCTTGGAAAAGCACGTGGAGTATATGCACAGATTAAAGACCATGCTATTCCCTCAATATTTTATACTGAGAGGCCAAAGACACTGGATTTTTTAAACCTCGAAAATGTTTTTAAAGAGAATGTTGCACTATTCAAATTCCAGCATCATTCCTTATCATGTGAACGCATTGACTGGCAATCATGATCATTGTTAAAATCCATAACAAACCAATCCTTTAAAGAATTATGATGGCTACTATTTGAGTCACGTGTCAAATTGAATTCCCTATACGATGGGATAGGGGAAGGAGGAGGTATGGTAATATGGCATAGTGATGGGCATAAACCGGTGACTTATGTGGCCGTTGGTCAAGATTCACAAAATAATTCTGTGCATGGTGCAGCTGCACTGGTACGCAAATTATGTGTGCATGATGAGTCACAAATAATTCAATGAAATCAGTGCACAATTTGTGGCAATCACAAATTGTTTGTATTAGTAAATCTTGGTCCAAAAAAAGGTGGCAAATGCCATGTCTGTGGCAGAGTTCTCACACAGGAAGGTGAAAAGTGGCTACACGCCACAATGTTCACTGAAAGTGTTTTCAAACAATGGGGCAAGTGAAACCCTTTTAGGGAAAACATTTTTAAAAAAAGAGGTGTCTGCAGATTTGCTTACGATCCAACTTTGAAGTAAGCTTGTCTTCAAGAGAAGCACATTGGACCCCTGAGAAAAGGAGCAATGAGTGTCTTCTTTTTTGTGAGTCAGAATGTTCCACATGTATTTGTAGTTCTGCCCCTTATTTTCACTGCCTCTCCATTGCCACTCTGCCAAGAAAACACATGTGTATATGCAGTTTGGGTGTAATGGAGGTACACCCCTCCTGTCCATTCAGTACCAGATATGCATGTGGATGGCCTGCACACACAGCGCAATCTGGGCGCTTTGTAGTCCAGTCACCTGCACGCACCATTTTCCTTTTTAGTTTGGCAATTTTGTGGCGCTTGCATCACCTATAAGTCAAAACTATACTATTGCATTAGAATGCAGATAGGGAGAACTGGCATGAGGAAGGAGACACATCTTGTAGGTGTTGTTTGCTTATTTGGCCACCTATTGACTGCCCAAGGCCATGCTGATCCCTAAGGCCATTCCCACCCAATCTCTGCCCCTCAATGCCCAAAACACCCACACATGAGTATTCTTTCATCTCGCTTTAATCAAGCTTTACCATAACACTTTGCCCTCAAATTGCCTGCCAATGTTTTTTAAAAGCAGTCTTGTGAGAGTTAATGACTTAATTGGATCTGTAAACCCGTTACACGTGTACTTAAAATGTCTTAATCATGTCTGCCCTCAGACACTCAATTTAAAAGCACTATGGGAGCCCTTCACTGAAGACCTGTTAACAACATGCATTGGCAAAGCCAGCAGTTTTGGCTTGTGTATAAGTATTAAGTATTTGCCAGGCACTGCTATTAGATGCTCAGGTGCCTGCCCCATTTTTCTAACATCAATGGCCAGTTAATACCATTATGACAGTTGCTTGTTTAATCAGTTACATGTTTAACCAGTTGCATGTTGCATGGACACACACACCGTATCTATTTGTGAGCACAAATGAATGTGAAATAAAAGGACAGGGCCTACCATGGACCTGTAACTATAATAAGGGATACAGAGGGGAAAAAGCAGGCTATAGAGAGAAGCCACTTCATGACACACTGCTCCGTTCGCCAGTGGTTGCATGTGCACATATGCAGACATCATCGATATGTTCAAGCCTTTTGAGCACTAAATGGCACAGCCACACGTACTGCTGTGGTCTGTGTTTGTCATATGTGTCACATGCTAGCATGAATACTCTCCTGCTTATGAGTACTTCTGATGACTATACCCACCTCAGGCAAATGAATAGTTGGTTGTGTGTTGATGCATGCAGCAGACAGTCTAATTCTCAATCATTGCTTCGCTTAGTGTCCAGCTTCTTTGTCGGCCAGATTATTGTGCTGACCTGCCCATGCAGGCCTCTGCATGGTGGACTTTACTAGTTTCTATCCATCATACACTGGATTTAGATGCAGGTTTGGGAGGGGCCGCGGCCAGAATGGGTATTTGTGCATCTAACTCCACCTGACACTTTTAATCTGACTGATACGAATGCAGAGAATTTTAGCACAAAGCATGTGTACATGGATATCGTCCAGTTCTAATCATCTGGGTGCCCTGCGGCATGCAGATTTACTGCATAGTAGAGGAAAAGTTCACATTGTTTCGACAGCATGTGTGAAGTTGCTTTCTATAGATTGTACTTGTTTTTCCAGCACCAGAGGAAATCAAGCGCAATCCATGGAAACCAACGATGGTGGCCACCATTTTGACAGTTGGTGCTGTCAATGTACATCTACCCATGCATTGGAACTGAATAATAATGCATGCATGCGATGCAGTGCGCAGCCCAGTATCATCGCTCGCGCGGGTGCGTGTGTGTGTGGGGTGGGGGGGGCAAGGGGCATGAAAACGCGGCTAGAGCCTGAATTACCACACCCATCACTACACGCATGCAGTGACGAACTGCTCTATCTCTGCCATGTGCAGACACACTTCTGAATTTCGGATAACATCATGACCTCACGGGCAGAGGCTCTTTCCCACAATAGGCATATGGGTACCAGCATGGGGCCAGAATAGTCGACATTCATGCCATTTCTATGCTTGAATTTGCCACCATGGGTGTTCCTATTGATTTACTGACCTGTTGGTAAATATGGGCTTACGCTTTTTTGTGTGAATTAGGCCCATTTAGTGTGGTGCAAAGAGTACTTTTGCAATGCAAGATCTCTTTGCTCTGTGCGAAACATTCTGTGAGTTAGGCCCTGAGTCTCCCCTGTAGGCTCACGCTTAGGGCCAAAACTCGTACAACTTTCCAGTGATTAATTCAATGCTTCCCAGAGTCAGTGCAGTCCTAGGGGAAATGAGCGCTGGCAGTGGCCAGATTTTCCCAAATCAGGAAACTCGCAAAATATGTCAGTGGGCAAATACATTTGTGCCCATTAGTTGGTTTAGTGCAGTGGTCTTCAAACTGTGGAGCTGGCCCCCCATGGGGGGCACAAAGGATGTCCGGGAGGGCACAAGCCACTTCCAAAAGTGAGTATTGTGTCTGCTTCTAATAGAAAGTACAAGCAGATATCCATCAGGGGGCCCAGCAACAATATATTTTACACAAGCGGGGGCTCAGCTTAAAAAGGCTTGAATACCACTGGTTTAGGACGTAGCATCTGCTTAAAACGGCCCAGGTCAGGGGAGAGATCCCTGTGGAATCGCTTGCTAGGATTTTACTCTGCAGGAAATATTTAAACAGAGCATTTTCAGTTTCAAATATATGCAGCTTTTATACTTTGCATGCCATGTTTGTTTGTTTGTTTATTAATTTGGTAATGCGCACCGAACACTTAGGTAACTGGCCGCAGCAGATACAAGGAAACTCGAGGCTTAGTTACAACATGTAAAAGGTACAGTAAATGCAGTAATACTACAGGTGGGTCCTGTAAGAGGGTACAGTAGGTAAAGTATGAACATATATGGTCAGGTACATGGCAATGCCATGTTCTCGGGTTATTATTCAGGTGTTCATGATTAATCTTCAGATAAGCAAATATTTACAGGGGGTGGGGTGACCCCAACACACTGTACCTACCACCCGCCCTCCATTGCTGTTGTGATCCCCCAGTCAATACTTTCAACTTCAGGTACTGGGGCTATGAGTCTTCATGTGCGTGGGACGGTGTCTGCGCCAATGCCCCACGGTACGGTTTATTGCCAATGTAGACCTTTACTATCTTCAGTGATATGGATTTCCACTTGCCATCAGCAGCCTGAGTGCAGCTGAGAACCCTAGAACAAGGGAAGCCAAGAGCAAGAACACAGTGGCTCTTGCAAGCTCTAAAGGTGTTAGGGCTGCGGAGGAATCCCTTCACTGTGCACTCTACTGCATGATCGGAGCCACACAACTCTAAAGTCCCGGTGAGAGCTTGGTTGAATTGCAGAAGACCTGGAAGTCACTAACTTGTTAGGTGTCAGTCACTTAAGAAACCCCAATTTTTCTAACGAAAGCTTAGATTGTCCCCATGTCAATGGCATCCATAATGCAGAGACTCCTTGCATACCACCCTCAACACTTTGGACATTGCTGAGTAACAGGACTTCCCCTTCTGCAGGCCACGCTGGCCCACTGTAGCACCCGCATGAATCAGAGGCCACTAAGATTCCCTGTGCCGACAGGAAAACCTAGCAAGAACATACATTTGTCAGAGAGCAGACCTTCTGCGAAATCTAGAGAGGGGTCAACAGCACTCGGTTTTGTCCTATTCAAAAGTCTCGGGAGCGTCTAGATAAGGTCTACAAGGCTATACTTTTATTACATAGGCAGCAAAATACCTGATAAATCCCATGCCTGACAGTAAATGTGATTTTCTGCTCAGGTTTTTCCAATACGATAAAATGACACATATTTACACGTTCAAACATGTCACAGGATAGGAAAACAAACGCGCTAATCCCAGTTGCGCCAGCCTACCTGCCACATACCATGCCTGACAGTTAATATGATTCAATTCTCTGATTTTTCCAATTGGATTAAATGCCACGTATGTATGCGCTCACAGGGTAGGAAAGAAACCCGAACTGTGTCCCAGTGAATAGTTCAATGCTTCATGGAGACAAAGCATGAGCATTGTGGTGAAGTAAACGTTCATGTATGCAGCCCCCTGGCCCATGCAGTACTGCTAGAATCATATCACTAGTGAAGTGAACCTTCATGTAAGCAGCGCCTCACCCACAGAGTGACCGTACAGTCATATCACTGGTGTAGCGAACCTGCCTGCATGCAGCCCCCTGCCCAGGCAGTCATCCTAGAATCATATCACTGGTCAAGTGGTCTTTCATGCAAGCAGCACCTGACCCATATATTGATGCTAGAATCATATCACCAGTGAAGTGAACCTCCATGTATGCAATACCACACAAACATAGTGACCGTACAGTCTATCACCGGTCAAGTGATCCTTCATGTAAGCACCGCCTCACCCACAGAGTGTCCGTACAGTCATATCACCAGTGAATCGAACCTTCATGTAAGCAGCGCCTCACCCACAGAGTGACTGCACAGTCATATCACTGGAGAGGCGAACCTTAATGTATGCAGCGACTCACACACAGAGTGACTGTTCAGTCATATCACTGGTCAAGTGATGCTTCATGTAAGCAGCACTTCACCCACAGAGTGACTGCACAGTCATATCACCGGTGAAGCAAACCTTCATGCATGCAGTACCTCACCCACAGAGTGACCGTTCAATCATATAATTGGTCAAGTGATGCTTCATGTAAGCAGTGCCTAACCCACAGAGTGACTGCACAGTCATATCACCGGTCAATTTATCCTTCATGTATGCAGTGCCTCACCCACAGAGTGACCGTACAGTCATATCACCGGTCAAGTGATCCTTCATATGTAACCAGCGCCTCACCCACAGAGTGACCGTTCAGTCATATCACTGGAGAAGCGAACCGTAATGTATGCAGCGGCTCACACACAGAGTGACTGCACAGTCATATCACTGGAGAAGCAAACCTTCATGTATGCAGTGCCTCACCCACAGAGTGACCGTTCAGTCAAATCACCGGTCAAGTGATCCTTCATATGTAACCAGCGCCTCACCCACAGAGTGACCGTTCAGTCATATCACTGGAGAAGCGGACTGTAATGTATGCAGCGGCTCACACACAGACTGTTCAGTCATATCACCGGTGAAGCAAACCTTCATGTATGCAGTGCCTCACCAACAGAGTGACCGTTCAGTCATATCACTGGAGAAGCGAACCGTAATGTATGCAGCACTTCACCAACAGAGTGACTGCACAGTCATATCACCGGTGAAGCAAACCTTCATGTATGCAGTGCCTCACCCACAGAGTGACCATTCAGTCATATTACCGGTCAAGTGATGCTTCATATAAGCAGTGCCTCACCCACATAGTGACTGCACAGTCATATCACCGGTCAAGTGATCCTTCATGTATGCAGTGCCTCACCCACAGAGTGACCGTACAGTCATATCACCGGTCAAGTGATCCTTCATGCAAGCAGCGCCTCACCCACAGAGTGACTGCAGAGTCATATCACTGGAGAAGTGAACCTTAATGTATGCAGCGGCTCACACACAAAGTGACCGTTCAGTCATATCTCCGGTGAAGCAAACCTTCATGTATGCAGTGCCTCACCCACAGTGTGACCATTCAGTCAAATCACTGGTCAAGTGATCCTTCATATGTAACCAGCGCCTCACCCACAAAGTGACTGTTCAGTCATATCACCGGTCAAGTGATGCTTCATGTAAGAAGTGCCTCACCCGCAGAGTGACTGCACAGTCATATCACCGGTGAAGCAAACCTTCATGTATGCAGTGCCTCACCTACAGAGTGACCGTTCAGTCATATCACCGGTCAAGTGATCCTTCATGTAAGCAGCGCCTCACCCACAGAGTGACCGTACAGTCATATCACCGGTGAAGCAAACCTTCATGTAAGCAGCGCCTCACCCACAGAGTGACTGTACAGTCATATCACCGGTGAAGCGAACCTTCATGTATGCAGCATATTGCCCATGCAGTGAACCCAGATTCCTAAGGTTTGCCAATCCACCATGTGTCCAATTTACAGTCATGTTTGACCTTTAATATCTTCAGTAATACAGAGTTCCACCTGCGATCATAAGACCTAACAAAAACTATTTTGTATCACATTTGCAGCAGAATACCTGCTGCACACCATGCCTGGCAATTAAAGTGATTCTATTTGCTGGGTTTCTCCAGCATTGGATCTTTCATGGATTCACATGCTTACAATATTCACCGTCAACAGACTTTCAACCGAGGGTTCCCGGTCTGTCGACGGGGAATATTCTAAGCATGTGAATCCATGAAAGATACAAATGCTGGAGAAATGGAGTTACAGGTAAGAAACTATTCCCTTCTCCAGCATTGGATCTTTCATGGATTCACATGCTTAGAATATTCCCCGTCGACAGACTGGGAACCCTCGGTTGAAAGTCTGTCAACGGGGAATATTCTAAGCATGTGAATACATGAAAGATACCAATGCTGGAGAAATGAAGTTACAGGTAAGAAACTATTCCCTTCCAAACTATGAATTTACAAAAATCACAGGATCGAAAAGCTGTGAACTATAGTCTTGCCACCTGTGAATCTTGACAATAGAATATGTAGGAATAAACATGTTGCATGGATGGAGTTGTGTCTTTCCTCTCTCCTATAAACAAATTCATGTTTGACATAACAGTTAATAATGAAAATACTAATGTGAGAATCCCTCTAATGAGAACAAACAAGGCCAAATAGCATGTTCCTTAGGATGGACCTCACCAAGGAGGGTCTATTATCATGTTTCGGCTCAATGTGCCTTTCCCGGGGAGAAATACTACTTTGCAACCGATTGTGGCCAAGTCCGCAAACAATCCAGCATGAAAATGCAAGCCATTATGTGCTTGGCACAAATGCTGTGAACAACGGCCAAGCAGGAGCTAAGCATTTCACCAAAAACCATCTAGCAATAAGTCGGAGCGGAAGAGCCACTTTTCTAGCACCAATTATTTGTTCATGCTCCACAGACTGACTAAGCCAGCAGATGGGTTGGAATGTATTGACATTTGGGGAGAAGTAGAGCATCAAAAAGGGTATCTGACAGTATCAGCATGATGTAGAAACTCATCTAGAATTAGGCTAGCCTAACGTAGGAGAAAATTGGAAGGGTTTACAACTGCTAGAGAACATGCAAACACGGGAGGATAGCTCAGGGGCAACACTCTGGTCTTGGAAGCATGACAATGCAGAGCAACACAGGTTTGATCCCCGGGTCCGTGCTTAGAAACCTCTTGGTATTTATTATGCGCGTTATAAATCACCAATTACAGTTACATTACAAATATCCCATTTCCTTCAGCTTTCATGTTCAATAAATTTCCTTCAGCTTTCATGTTCAATAAAGTAAGTTGAATATTGTGGTTGATCGGCTAAACTGTACGTTACTGGTCATCAACATCAATGTATGCTAATGGGATACAATACCCTGCCTCTTGGCAAGCTGCGCGCTGCCCAAACATGTATTTCTTTTTTTTCATCGTATATATCTCTAAAAGAAAACTAACTGCACTTTCCTGTGGTGCACTGAATGGTGCTAGGTGCAAACAACCCTGCCCATGTGCAAGGTTTTAGCCGACGCGTCACAATATCTACTGTCCTGCAGTGTAGACAGTACCATTGCCAAGATGGAGCCGGCACATGATGATGATGGGTTTAAGCTAACGTTTGCTTGTACGTGCTTCCCAACCAGAGGATTGTTGGTGTAAAGTATCAGGCACTTGATTATGAAAAAAGAGAGCAGCTTTGGGAGCAGGGTTTGAACCTCTCTGCCAGTGATCAACCTGTTGTTTAGTATTCAATTATTTATAATAATAATACAAACAGTTGCATAAAATATAATTTTGATTCTTAAGCAAAATTATTGGTGAAATAAAAAAGACCAAAAGCCCCACATATCTCATAGCATGTCTCTCAACCAGTTGAACTGCTGTAAAAAATGAGTGTTTCCCTAAAAAGACGCAATACCATTAAATGTGGAGAGAAACCACTAGGCACTTCCCCTTAAAGTGTCCTATTTTGAAAATAATCTTTAGAATTATAGCAGCAAGCAGAATAAGAAAAACTGTGAAACATAAATTGTATAATGGGAAGGTTACTGTGCATTTGTATTTGTATTTTAGTGTGTACAGTGCAAATCTAGCAATGAAGCAATGGGGCGCTATCATTTGGGTTTAACAGCTGTCAGTGAAAGGGGGTTACTGCTGTAGAAGTGGCATATAGCTAGAAGCAGCAGGCCCTAGGTGACTCCTAAGTAGTCCTTGATTTCCTTCCTGAACTAAACGATTGATCGGCCCATCCTGATTGTGACTGTGAGGGCAATGCGTTCCTGCAGACGTGTGCAAAGCAAGCACATGCCTGCATCCTGGTTTCTATTTGCATGCCAATTTAGTCTCCAGGCTCACGGTGGTCTGGCTGCTGGAAGAACGTGTCCCAAGACCCTGCCGGTTTTGCGGTTAGTTAGATTGACATTTGGGCACTCATTGAACCAGCGTGTGTACAGCAATATGCAGATGCTTAACGCCTTACTGAAGTATACTTTCTGCCTGAGTTGCAACTATTGTGAAACAAATTCACCGATTTTAGAGTTTGGAATTCACAGCAGAGTGTGTAGGACAACGAAGATTGATAGCCAAGTCTGTGCCAAAAATGCAAATACTCTGTCAGGCCGGCTGAAATTCTGCTTTAGGAAGAGCAGAATGCCTCCCCCCCCTAAACCCTCAGCTTGGGCCATAATGTGTACATTGCAGAATGTACTACCGTACGGATGTACATTGTCGGCTAAAGCATGTTATATGTGTATGTAAATACTCATGTGAGGAACAAATCAATGTTGTGCCAGTTTTAGACAAGCTGATATTGTGTCGGATGGAGAGTTTCAACTGCCTATAGATTTAACCAAAAGTCAAAGAAAGAGGCACATATAGCACATGGAAATTCTACCTCACTTACTTCACGTCCTTGCTTCCTCCTCTATGAGGGCTAATTCTATACACCCACCCTCCTGTCTTCCCTCTCAGAACATACACCTTGGCCAAAAACTATGCTTAGTAACTGCTTACAAATGTCTCCAAGAAAGTTGGAACGCTTGACAAAAATGTATGGAAAATTGCTGGAGCCAAAAGCACCTGTCGGGTGTTTTGAGCAAAGATTCATACTTGAACATACTCATAACTGATTAAATTGCAGCAGCTGGGAAGAAGTAGAAGGAAAGCATTTTGTGTGGGTTAAGACGACAGAGAAAAATGATCTTGGATGATTTGGACTTTGGTTAGAAACCAAAAGTAATGTCCTATATTGGAGTCAGAGAAGACAGGGGTAGAAATGCCTAACAGAGGCTGGGGGGATTTCCTCTGGGATTCCCTAGGTCTGAACTCAAGTTAAAGAGCATGGGTAGGTCAACCTGTAGCTGTGCAGATATTGTGGCTTCTGACTCCCAACACCCCACAATGTTTAGTTAACAGTGGGGAATCATGGGAGACATAGTCCAAAAAAGCTGGAGAGCCACAGGTTTATTTACTTTTATTCATTTATTCTTGCATTTATAAAGCGCACTAAGCCCAGGGGCATCAAGGTGCTGTTACAGGTAGCGTTACAGATGCATTGTTGAGGACTTGAGAGAGAAATAGTAGGGGGAGAGCAACTCAGGTGCTGCGCTCCATGAAGAGACATGCATTCAAAGGTTGTCAAAAGGTTGCCTACTCATGGTCATTATTGCCTGCCCCATTGGCCCCTCCCTAACCAAATGGCCCTCTGACATCTCCTGGTCTAGCTGCATTGGCGGCACAAAGACATCCATTAAGATCATCAAAATTCACAAAGACATTGAGGCTCATTACAAGTTTGGCAGTAGCCGTGCCCTTATTAAGGGCACGGCTACTGCCAAACTCGCTACCGGCCCAGGCACCTGCGAATGGGCTATTACCGGCCCATCACGAGTTGAATGGGCCGGTCAATAACGGTGCCGGTGCAATCACGAGTTCTGCTCGTGGGTGCTGGTCTGCACGCCTGGTCAGACCACGCGTGCAGTCCGGCACCAGCAAGCAGAACTCGTAATGTTGCGGAGAGGTAACAACGGCGCAGGTAGCACTACCAGCGCCGTTGTTGCCTTTCTGCAACACTTGTAATGAGGCTGATTGACTTTGATGCTGCTCTTAGCCAGTGACGTTAGGAGGGGGATTTTGCAAGAAGCAAAGTGGGGTATCACCATAGAAAGGCTGTCTCCAAATTGGTGGCTTAAGCTCCTGTGTTGGCCACTCCTAAGGGCAGGCCATCTCACATCTCACTGGTTACATACTGCCTAAACCTCACCTACTGTCTGTGGAGCGGTTCCCTCCTAGCGCTTCTAAGTGTCAGCAGAGTGCTTCTCCCACACTGGCTGCATGTCTAGAGTTTCTCACATACCAGCTGTCTGATCAGTCCTTCTCCCACACCATCAGTCTTCGAAGCACTTCCGACCCACTCGCATCTGCATGCTGAGTCTCCTGCACTTTACGTTTCGCTGTCTAACACATCCCAAATACTTACTGTCCGCAAAGAGCATGTCCCTCACCCACTGTCTGCATTACACTTCCCAGCTACTCATTACCAACGGAGTGTCTCTCCCGCACTCATTGTCCAGAGCTTGCCAGCTGCTTGTGTCTCTTGCAAACGCGCTGCTGTATGGCGCTTCTTAACTACACACAGAAGTCGATTTTGTTTAAATAACTTCCATTTGTTTCTCCCCCACACATTTCGCATTCGAACATTTAATGGACAACCTGGCTGCTGCACAGTTAGCCACAAGACACAGCTAAGCCTCTGACAGCACAGTCAGACACATGTTAGGGCCACGTCAATCACAGACCTGACTTGTACATCTGAAACACTTGTAAGGTTATTCCTATCAGCCACAAGTGAGGTTGCACATTCCTCTCAAATGCTAGTGCTGTGGGGGGAGTCATTCACATATGCCGGGAATTGTCACTCCGCACATACAATGATCCTTCACAGAGGAGTCAGCCAAGGTAGCCCAGGAAGCATTATGCCCACACCTAGGCAGTGTGAGGGGCTTGTACTGCTCTGAGGGAGGTGGGGACTTGAAGCAGGCCCACCTTTTACCAGCATCTAAATTACAAGCATTCATACAAACGCCAAGGGCCTCATTGCGAGCATGGTTGTAATAGTAAAAACAAGAGATAGTTTAAAACCACTTGTTTTTAAAATAGTGAGGAATTATGAGTCAGCATTGCATGAGGCATTTACTGCATGGAGTAAATAACCTATAATCTATCTATCTGCTCTTTTCTATAGCGCCACTAACCTGTAGGCCTCATGGCGCTCACAAAGAAAGAAACATAGAGGACAAAAAGAGGGGGCCGCATGCAGAAATTCCAAAGTGCCCATTGCAGTACGTTCATCAGCGTCAGGTCTAACTTTGAGAGAGTGGCTACTCATGGTGATGCAGGGAATACATCCCAGAAAATGGCATCCTCTCAATGCTATATTTTCGGGCAAAGTTGCAAGATGGTTTGTTTTTGTATTTGTATTTCATTTATTTATTAAGAGCTTTCGCCAAAGTGCTGCACAAACTCTGCCAACAACGCTACAAAGTTCAGATAATGTAAAGCAAAAATAACATGATGGCAAATAGAAGACGGCGCATAGAATCAGAACTAGAACAAAGTTGAAGTCGAGTGTAAAAGAGATGCATGGAGGGGAAGGTCTCCCATCTAGAGGAAGAGAGTTCCAAAGCGTAGGGGCCAGCGAAGAAAAAGAACGGAAACAGGTTGTACACAGGGGGCTTGGGAGAAGAGAGTAAGAACTGATTAGCAGAACGGAGAGGCCAAGGAGACACATAGAAATTGAGTAGAGACAAGAGCTAGAAAGATCATGGGTGCCTGTATGAATGATAGTAAGAAAGTGGAACAGTATTTAATTATCAAAAGTAATCCAAGAGAGAGCGTGGAGAGAGGATGAAACCGAGAGATGAGTAGCAGAGTTGAAGATAGAATGTAGGGGAGAAAGACGGTAGGAAGGAAGACCAATCAAAAGAGCATTTGTGAAGCCGAGAATATGTACGAGTAGAAATGAGAAGCTTAGGTGCAGGAAAGGAGAGAAAGGGCAGAGACGTACGGATATTGAAGAGCTGAAAGCAACAAGATTCAGCAATAGCTGCAATATGACATGTAAAACAGAGGGCAGGGTCAGAAGTGACCACCAGGTTACATATAGAGTTGACAAAGGAAAGAGATGAGGGGGAGAAAGAAATACGGGGGGGGAGTGGGGACAGCAAAGGAAGGGAAGACAATAATTTCATTTTTGTAGGGGTTTACAGACAGGGATGTCAATTGGGGGATGGCAGGGGTCGTAATTGCGACTCCTGGCTACTCCTGTGTGACTTTTGGCTCAACCGCTGGGGTTTGCAGAGGCAGAGAGAAACTAAAAGTAGAGAGGGCTCTTAGACGAGAGCCCTCTTTACATTCATTTCTTTTTGAAGTGAGTCTGACTTCAAAAATACATTATTTCTGTAATGGAAATCAATTCTTTTTGAAGTCAGAATGACTTAAAAAAGAACCCTCGCGTAACCCCAGCAGGACGTAGAATGCTCTTGTTCCCCTGTTCTGCGCATGACAGGGACGTGGAGGTAATGCTGGGCCAAGGGACTGATTTTGTGGTTGGAGGAGGAGAGTGAAAGGGAGAGGGGACGCGTCAAGAGGGTGGGAAAAGAGGGGGTGCCCTTTCACATAATGAGCATCCATGATAAAGCAGGCATGATATGTGTTATGAGGGGCTTGACTCGCAATTTGTTATAGCGAGTCTAGTAATTTCTTAATGTGCATGACATTTTGACAGGGCATCTGTAATAAAGTAAGCATGAGAAGTGTTAATACCTGTCTAGACTTGAATTTGGGTGTAGCCGTATAGTACTTGAAAAACTGCGTCATGGCATATTTTTCTGGGCATCCTATAATGAAGTAAGCATGATATGTGTTATTAGCTGTTAAGACTGGTATTTGTGTTCAGCCAGTCTGGTAATTTCTTACTGTGGCATGACATTTGTACAGGGCATCTATAAAAAAAGGAAGCATAATAAGTGTTAATATCTGTCTAGACTAGCATATGGGTGCAGCCAGTCTAGTAAGTTCTTACTGCATCATGCCATACTTTTCTGGGCATCTATAATGATGTACGCTTGATAAGTGTTACACTTGTCTAGACTGGCATTTCGGTGCAGCCAGTGTAGTCAGTTCTGACTGCCTCATGGCATATTTTTCTGGGCATATATACTGGAGTGAGCATGTAAGTGTCAATAACTGTCTAGACTGGCATTTGGGTGAAGCCAGTGTAGTAATTTCCTACCGTGCCATGGCATCCTTTTCTGGGCATCTAAAGTAAGCATCATAAGTGTTATTACATGTCTAGTCTAGCATTTTGCTGCAACTAGACTAGCTATTTCTTACTGTGGCTTGACTTTTCGTACTGGGCATCTCTGATAAAGCAATCATGATAAGTGTAATTACTTGGCTAGACTGGAATTTGGGAGCATCCAGTCCTTACTGTGGCACTGTATATTTTTTTGAGCATCTAAAGTAAACATGATAAGTGTTATTATGTGGTTAGATTGGCATTTTGGTGCAACCCCTCTAGGTATGTCTTACTGTGGCGTGTAATTGTTTACAGTGCATCATCAAGTCTACAGCAAACATGATAAGTGTTATTATGTGTCTGGCCTACACTGGGCAGACAGTTTTGACACACTTTTTTATGGTGGCATTGCATTTTTAATAGCAAGGTAGTATGATAGTGCAACGGTTGAGCGTTTGCTGCTGGGATCTGTGTGTGATCTGCAGGTCGCAGGCTCAAATCCTGGCAAGGCTAACTCACCCTTTCTTACTTCTGAGGTTGATAAATGAGTACCAATTTTAGTTTGGATGATAATTGTATGTAAATATGTGCTATCTACACCGCTTTGGCAAAAGTGCTATATAAATAACAAATCATTATCATTAATTAAAGTATTAATACTACTGTGCACGGAAAGTGGCTTGCATCTATTGGATTTTTGGATACTGTATTATTGCAGCAACTGGCAATCTAGTGGATCTACTTTTCATATAATGACAATACCTGACGTGCCGCTATAATTGGCATAATCTGGAAGTAATTGGCCATACAATGCTGAAGTTTCATATGTATGGCAGAGCATCAGCCTATTTGCTTGTGTTTATTAAAAACGTTATACTTCACAACTCTTAGTTCATTACAAATGGCAATAAATCACTTCCGACACAATATTCTGAAACAAATATTACAGACATAAATTCATTCAACACGGTACAATATAAGTGATAGGGGCAAAAGCCGGATTGTAGAGGGAAAAGTAGAGAATCGGAAACAAGAAACTTGGACATAGACCACCCATTTAAGTAATTTAGAGAGGAAAGGGAGAAGAGAGGTAAAGCAAAGATTAGAAGAAGAAGTAGGGTCGAGTGAAGGCTTCTTTAGAATAGGGATGATAGTAGCCTTCTTAAACGAAGCAGGAAAAGTAGCTGACGACAGGGAAGAGTTCATAAGGGAGGTATGACAAGGTAAGAGCAAAGGGTCGATTTTAGAGATAAAGCAGTGAGGTGAGCACGAGCAAGGAACCGGGCTGTGCTAAACAGACGTGAAAATACGGAGAGAGATGAGTCGATTTTCACCGAAGGAAATGAGGTTCAGTGGGAGGGAGAAGGGAGGAACGTAGTTTAGAGACTTAGTTGGAGAAAAACAAAGCAAGGTTTGATGGGGATAAGGAGGAGAGTAGGGAAGGGTCGGGGGGAGGAGAGAGCATGTGTTTGCAAAGGCGAAAAAGAGGCAGAGGATGAGGAGAAAGTATGAGATCAGAGTCATAGGTCTTTTTTGCCAGTAATAGCGAAGAATCATAGGAGGAGTGCAAAGAAACAGAGATGAGAAAGATTAGTGGGGGGGAGGGGTCTTTATTCCATTTACCTTCCGCTTGATGCAGGGAGGAGCAAAGAGAAAGGAGTTGTGGAGAGGATAAGGGCTGGAGGAGTTGGCGTGAAGGGCAAAAAGGTTTGGCAGGATAGAATGAGTCAAGAGTATTTTGAAGATTAGAATTCAAACCAATAAAGCATCTTCTTAGGAAGAAAAGAAAAACGAGTAAGAGGAGGAAGGGAAGTTAACAATGTGGGGATAAAGATAGAAGGGTTAAGAGCAGCGCGATTACGATGTGAGCAAAGAAGATTGGGTGGGGGAAAGTGAGAGGAGGGGGAAGGAGCGGGGAAGAGAAGGAGAGAAGTAGATGGTTGCACGCTGGAAAGAGAAGACAGGTAACAGGAGAGCAACGAGGGATAGAAGAAAAGATAAGGTTCAGAGAGGAACCAGAGATATGAAAAGGGGGAAAAGCGAGCAGAGAAATATTGTAAGGTTCCAGTAAATGGAGGAACGACAAAGAAAAATGAGTAGATGAAAGATGGAGATTGAAATCCCCTAAAAGGGAAAAGGGTGTAGAAAATGAATTGAGCATGCCTCATAGAGGGCCTTATTGCCTTCTGTGGTTGGAGATGTCCTAGGGGCCACTGGCTGAGGGTGCTAGAGGCGGGGAAGCTGTTGCACACTTAGAACTAGAGGTAACTGTGGTCATTAAGATTGTATCCCTCTGTCTTGGTTTAACCCATTGCACCCATCCCTCCAAGCACTCCTAATTAGAAGACTGACACACAGTATGCAGCATGCTTGTGGTGTGGGTTTATTTTCTTGAATTAGGCCCTAGAGCATGCCATTGGATCACATTACCCAGATATTGTACCCACCCCTCCCAGCACTCCTAATTAAGAGACTGACACACAGTGAGGAGCATGATTGTGGTGTGGGTTTATTTTCCTGAATTAGGCCCTAGAACAATCCATTGGATCACACTACCCAGAGATTGTACCCACCCCTCCCAGCACTCCTAATTAGGAGAATGACACAGTATGGAGCATGATTGAGGTCTGGGTTTATTTTCCTGAATTAGGCCCTAGAACATGCCATTGGAGCACACCACCCAGAGATTATACCCACCCCAATTGCACCCACCCCTCCCAGCACTCCTAATTAGGAGAATGACAGACAGTATGGAGCATGATTGTGGTGTGGGTTTATTTTCCTGAATTAGGCCCTAGAACATGCCATTGGAGCACACTACCCAGAGATTGTACCCACCCCAATTGCACTCACCCGTCCCAGCACTCCTAATTAGGAGAATGACACACAGTATGGAGCATGATTGTGGTGTGGGTTTATTTTCCTGAATTAGGCCCTAGAACATGCCATTGGAGCACACCACCCAGATATTGTACCCACCCCAATTGCACCCACCCCTCCCAGAACTTCTAATTAGGAGAATGACACACAGTATGGAACATGATTGTGGTGTGGGTTTAATTTCCTGAATTAGGCCATAGAACATGCCATTGGAGCACACTACCCAGAGATTGTGCTCACCCCTCCCAGCACTCCTAATTAGGAGAATGACACACAGTATGGAGCATGATTGTGGTGTGGGTTTATTTTCCTGAATTAGGCCCTAGAACATGCCATTGGAGCACACCACCCAGAGATTGTACCCACCCCAATTGCACCCACCCCTCCCAGCACTCCTAATTAGGAGAATGACACACAGTGTGGAGCATGATTGTGGTGTGGGTTTATTTTCCTGAATTAGGCCCTAGAACATGCTATTGGAGCACACTACCCAGAGATTGTACCCACCCCTCCCAGCCCTCCTAATTAGGAGAATGACACACAGTGTGGAGCATGATTGTGGTGTGGGTTTATTTTCCTGAATTAGGCCCTAGAACATGCCATTGGAGCACACCACCCAGAGATTGTACCCACCCCAATTGCACCCACCCCTCCCAGCACTCCTAATTAGGAGAATGACACACAGTGTGGAGCATGATTGTGGTGTGGGTTTATTTTCCTGAATTAGGCCCTAGAACATGCCATTGGAGCACACTACCCAGAGATTGTAGTGCTTAGCTCCAAAGGCATCGACAAAAAAGAATTAGAAAAATGTCTGATTTTCACATATGTATTTCAAACTCTTCCCTTGTTACGCTATCAGATCCATGAAGGCAACCTGGTGTGTCTTGCTGTGCACAAGGACAGGCCGGCCTCATGCTTTGACAAGGATGACCCCCACTTAATGTAGCATCATATGATTCTAATTTCTCTCACACCTGTGCACATATATATATATCCGCAAAGATGCATGCTACCTCGAGAACCGGGAAGACCTTGTATGCACCAATGAGAGCGGGTGGGCCAGAGAACAGTAGACTTGCCAAAAAAGGATCGGCAGGCCAGGAAGCACTACTTTCCAGGGCCGCTGCATGTTTTCCGTGTTGTGTTGCATCTTACCGCATGTAACCCTGCTCGATACAAATGTGGCATATTCATGCAGTGCCAATTAGTCTTGCCTTTTATACATGTGTAATGGCATTCTGCATCATCATGAGCTGCACTCATTTAAAACTACTGAGCAACATTCAAATAAATCAATTTCATGCTACAAAGTTGATAACGTTTTTGTATTTCCTTACACATATCTATATTAGTAAATGTCTGCGGAAAATTGTGTCCTTTGTATATGGTAGTAGAAAAACACTCTGTCATTTTATTACTTATAATGCCCAAGCAACTTCAGGGTGCACAACAGACCAACAGGTGTCGCATTTGCCAGACAAAAAGAGACTACATTGAGACTGAATCTAGAGAATTGTCTTGGGAAAGTGTATGGGTCCAACGTGGAACCAATTGCAGCCTAGGAGTATGCTGTCTAACCCGCCCTTGCTCCACCCCCTGTGGCACGTGCAGTTAAGTTTGTGAAGCGGCTGCTCGCTCACTGGCTGATAGCGCTGTGGACACCCCAAAGCAGCCACCATCCCTAGAAGTCTCAGATTGAAAATGCGCTGATGGATATCATAGATGTAGGCCAATCTGGATTTGTAAAAGGCAGACATGTTTCAGAAAATGTGAGAAGATTGTTGCTGACACTGTATGAAAGCAAAGAACACCATAATGATGTGGTGACGTTGTCCTTGGATGCTGAGAAAGCTTTCGACCGTATTGAATGGACATATCTTTTAAGTACATTGAAAGGCTTTGGTTTTGGAGATACCATGATCGGATGGATAAGACTGCTGTATTCCCGGCCGACTGCTTGTGTTCGGACTAATGGCATGGACTCAGGCATTTTTGAACTTGGGAGAGGGACGAGGCAAGGCTGTCCACTGTCGCCAATTCTGTTTGTGATCGCCATGGAATTGCTGGCTGTGAGGATAAGAGAAGAGGATAGAATTGAGGGCGTACGCTTTGGTGCAGCATCCCAGAAAGTTTGGTTGTATGCGGATGACATGCTGGTGGTGGTTCAGAATGTGGAGAGCTCCATTCCTGTGCTGATGGAGTTGATCGATGTGTTCAACAAGGTTTCTGGATACAAGATCAATTGGACCAAGTCGGAAGCGCTGCCGGCATCAACCACTTGCACTGTTTTGAAGATGCAGGGTTTTCCCTTTAAGTGGTGTCCGAATAAGATGAGATAACTTGGGATTTGGCTAACAAATGATGTCTCGAAAATAATGGATGTCAATATTACACATGTGATTCAATCTTTGGAGGTGGACCTGAAGAGATGAAATGCACTTAAATTGAGTCTCTGGGGGAGAGTGAATGCCATCAAAATGACATCAACACCGTGAATCAACTATGTGCTCAGTGTGCTTCCCCTGGACGTAAAGAAGGGCCATTGGTGGAAAATTGAGAGTTTAATCCAGTCTTTTCTCTGGGAGAACAAACTGCCACGCCTCAGCTTGTGGAAATTGCAGCTGCCCCAAGACTCTGGAGGTTTGGGGGTTCCTGACTTTGAGAATTATCATTTGGCCTTTGGAGCCAGGCATCTGGTTCCATTTATTGAAGATTCGGAGGATGTTTGGACGCTGGCGGAATCAAGTAGTTCTTCTCCGTTGCCGCCTAGGGCCATACTGTCCACAGTGGATGGATCTGGTTATCGCTCATTTCCGCCAACAAGATTCCTGAGAACTTGTTGGAGGGAACTATTGAAGAAAAGTAAGCGTAAGGTATGTGATAATGATTACATCCCTATCTTGTTGAATCCAGGTATTTTGCTGAATGGGAGGCCGCTATTGTGGTTGAACTGGCTCCTGAGTGGTGTACTATGGTTGAGTGATCTGATGGAAGACGGCAAATGGATCAGCTATAGAAGACTTTCACAAATTAAAGATCTCAGAGACTGTACAGTGGGTGAATACAGAAAATTGAGAGGTTTGCCGCGGAACCAGAGAACTGTTGATGGCGGTGGTTGGCAGTTATGGCTACCTGAATATAAGACATTAGGTGGTATGGCGTCCAAAGTATATAGAAATCTGAGCCAACAGTACACGCCAGCAGAGGGGTTGTTAACTAAGTGGTCTGAGGTCCTTGGCTCTGATATGACTGTGGAGAGGTGGAGGTTTCTTTGTAAAAACGTAACTCTGACATCCATTAATCTTGGAGAACAATGCCGCCAAATCAAAATTCTTAATAGAGTGTTTTGGACTCCCCAGAGACTTTATGCGAGAGGGATGATTGACTCAGAGTCCTGTTGGAGGTGTAAGCATGATGTCGGCTCCTTTGAACACTTGATCTGGGACTGTTATGAACTGAGGACATTTTGGAAGAGTGTCACTGAAAAGATTAATGAGGTTCTATTACTGCAAGACGATTTTGATTATAACACTGTCATCTTGGGTGAGGATGATAAAGTGGAAGATCTCACTTATCCACAGAAATGCTGGTTTTTTAGAGCTACAAATTCTGCGAAAAAAATTGTTTTGAGAAAATGGAAATGTGATGAGAGACCGACCTGTTCAGAATGGGTGGAGGACTTGAGGCAAGTGGCTAGAATTGAGAAGGTTATCCTTCGCAGGAACAAAAAGTTAAAATTGTTTGATGATATGTGGGGTGGGTTTTTGGATGGCATGTGATAATAAGTTGGCCTGTTTTGCTTTTTAGATTCTGTGAAGCTTGGGGATGGATATGGGGTGTGGATTCTATGCAATGCGTTCTACGATTACAATGCTGATAAGTTTGTTGCTTGTATGTTTTCTATAAAATTCAATAAACTTAATAATAAAAAAAGAAAATCACTGTTTCCGATATGGCCGGTCCACCACTGTGAAGCAGAACACTGAAGCAGAGTTGCGTTGTGCAGCATTAATAGAGCAATGGTATTCTCCTTAGTGTGGCCTGTCCCCTGTGTACCAATCCCCCTCTCTACCCCTTCCACTCTTCGTATTAATGCCACAGGCCTGGAAACCCAGGCACACTTCAACTGTGGGATTCCCAATAGCAGAATTCTTCCTGGCACGCTCAGTTATGTAGACAGTTGAAGTGCTCAAAAGTGGTGGAGCACTGCAACAGTGGGATTTCTTCCCAGTGGCAGAGGTCTTCCCGGCACCCTTCGTTTTGTAGATAGTTGAAGTGCTCATGAGTGGTGGAGAACTTCACCTGTGACCCGTGAGGTCTCCCTTGCTACCCCTGTGGTCTGTCTCCCTTGCTACCCCTAATTTTTTTTAAATTAATTTGAGGCTCCTGGGCTGTGGCCAGCAGCATGTAGCTCTTTGTTTCTATAGTGGCTGGTTTTCTGATAGCTATAGCCGTTAAGATAGCTCTGTGGGTTGTGCACTCGCTGCTGGATTGTGAGTGTGATCTGCAGGTTGCAGGTTTGACTCCCTGCAAGGTCAACTCAGCCTTTCATCCTGCTGAGGTTGATAAATGAGTACCAACACAGGTTGGGTAATATTGTATGTATATTTGTTCTATATGACGCGCGTAAGTGCTATATAATAAGACATCATTATCGCTTGGCGTTGGACGTCTGCTTGCATTCACAGTAATTTGGTAATATGGGCCTATACATGCTGATATTTATGATACATATGATGATCCATTCTTGTATAAATGTATATCACTTTACAGTGATATCGTAATCACATTTCGAATGGATTGTGTCCTCCCACGTATTCCTCATTTTATGATAAGTCGTTATCTCCAGCTTTGCTGCTTTGGAAAAAAGAATTCTCGGCAGAGGGCGCTGTGCTCTAGGTCATGGAGTCGATTGTCCCTCGACAGACTCCGTACTTTGTCGACGTCACCGATGGTATAAATAGCTTGAGCCGTGGCCGTTGCTTCAGTTCTGTTTTTCCGATCGCTTCGCTATCGAGAACGGCGCGCTTCAGATTTTCTGTGAAGAAAATGTCGTCTTCTTCGACACCTTCGGCACCCAAGACTGGGTTCAAGAAGTGCGTAGATTGTGGATCATAAATGTCGATCACGGATCCACACCGAGTTTGTCTCTGGTGTCTCGTTTCAAGTCACCGAACCGACGACTGTGGTTCCTGCCAGTCCATGACCAAGAAGGCCCTTCGTGAGAGGAGAGGTAAACTGTTGGTGGGGAGGGAAGCCTCTAAGAAGGCTACGTCCAAAAAACATAAAAAAAGCGACTGATTCGAAGGAATCGGATCACCATAGGTATTCCAAGAGATCTTGATCTAGGAGTAGATCGAGACACTCTTCTTCCTCGTCCAAAAAAATGATGAGGAGACATAGATCTCCCTCATCATCATCTTCTGAGTCGACCGAAGAAATTCGATGTCCGACAAAATCGGATTCCCCCAGAAAATGGGAGGAATTTCGTAAAAAGATGATGGAGGTATTTGAGAATGCGGCCCCGACCCCCTCAAATGAATCTCGGAAGAGCCATACCCTTAAAGTCACTCCATTGGACGACAAAGGGAAGTTTAAAACTACTATGGTAAAAGCCAGTAGTGTCGAGGATACTCGAAAAACTCGAGTCAACGACAAGTCGTCGAGGACTCTTTGAGAGTCGAGCACCTCTCCGGTGCCACATAAAAAACATAAGTCGTCGAAGGCTTCGACGACTTCATCGACGCCATCGGCATCGATCGTTTCGGCATCGAAGCCAAAATCATCCTCGACTCCTGTATCAAAGTCATCTTCGAAGTCATCGAAGATTCCTTCGACAACTTCAAAGGATCTTTCCATTCCTTTGACACATATTGTAGAGGAAGAAAGGAGATTTACTCGATTGCCCAGGTCAGACTTTTTTAAGTCCATGTCCTCAATTTATGAGGAATCTGGCTCGGAGGAAGATGAAGTCACTCCTTTCGGAGTTTCATATGGCACAAAACAAGTTCCTGAGGAACTCATTGATCAAGAGTTTAAAATGAGAGACCTGAGTGACACTCTACATTCTGCCAGTGGAATCGACACCTCCCCAGAATTAGAGTTTGCCAGGCCTGATCCTTCAGAACATGCAGACTCAGGGTACAGGAGTCTTATGACCAGAATGATTGAGTATATGGGTTGGGGTAACACTTCACCCGTTTTCGAACAGGACGACATGACAGATATAATTGTCAGAGGTCCTCAAAAACATCCAGTTCTCCCTCTCCACAGGGCTCTTCAGAGGACGGTGGAGAAAAACTGAAAAAATCCTGAGAGCATTGCTGCTGCAAATAGTAATTTCCCCAAGAAATACGGACCAGCTGGTATGGATCCTGAATATTTAAACAGGCATCCGACTCCAGAGAGTCTAGTTATTAAGGCACCATCCACATCAAAACAAACTGAATTTCCGACTATCCCTCCGGATAGAGAGGATAAAAAAGTTGATGCTTGGGCCCATAAAGTTTTCACTTCAGGCAGCATGGCCCTTAAATCGACAAATGTCACCTGTACCCTGGCCAGGTTTACCCATACCTTGTGGCACTGTATTTCGGCGGCGGCTGATCATATTCCGGAAGGCGAGGAAAGGGAAGGCTTCCTGAATATAGTCAAAGACGGGAAGGAGGCAATGGGGGAATGTCTCCAGTCTGGACTGGATACTGCTGATAGTATCAGCAGATCCATGGCTGCAAGCATTGTGCTACGCAGATTTGCGTGGTTGAGGAAGTCGGGGTTTGCACTGGACGTGCAAGGCAGCCTCCTCAACATGCCCTTTGATGGCTCGAGGCTGTTTGGCAGTAAGGCTGATGAAAGCCTAGAAAAACTTCAGACCTCGAAAGCGGCAGCTAAATCGCTTAGTGCCTCCATGCGCCAGCCTCAAAAACCCTATTCCGCTCATTTTCCTTGAGGTGTTGTTCTTTTCGTTACTACTCCTCATTTGGTAGAGGAAGAGGACAGGCTACTCAAAGAGGCAAAAGAAATTTCCCTCGTGGTGCACGAGGAAGAGGTGCAAAATCAACCTCAGGAGCGGCATCTTTACCCTCAGCCACTCCTGCAGCCGCCCCCAAATCCCTCTGAGACCTAGTTACACAAAACACCCGTGGGAAGCAGGATCTCTCAGCATCAGAAGGAATGGTGGGGCATTACCTCAGATGCTTGGGCACTGGAAACAGTAGCTCACGGTTACTGTCTCCCCTTCCAAAAAAGGCCTCAGAATCATCCACCGGGAGCCAACTCCGTAAAAATTCCAGACCGGCTCGTGTTGCAGGAAATTTTAACCCTGCTAGAGAAAGGTGCCATAGAACAGGTACCTGTAGCGGAGAGGAACAGGGGTTGGTACTCCCCATATTTTCTCATCCCAAAAAAGGACGGAGGATTGAGACCCATCTTGGACTTAAGAAACTTGAACAAGTTCCTCAGGAAGGACAAGTTCAAGATGGTGACCCTTTCTCAGATCCTTCAGGCTCTCCAACTCCAAGACTGGTTGGTATCATTAGACCTTCAGGATGCTTACTTTCATGTGCCAATCCATCCAAAGCACAGAAAGTACCTGAGGTTCACGATTGGCAACTCTCATTATCAGTTTTAAGTTCTGCCATTCGGGTTGACCTCTGCCCCGAGGGTTTCCACCAAACTGTTGGCGGTTGTGGCAGCGAGTCTGAGGAGAGGGGGTATTCACATCTACCCCTACCTGGACGATTGGTTGATCAGAGCAAGTTCTCTGACACAAGCTCAGGAACATCTTTCGATCGCCTGCCACTTCCTCCACAAATTGGGCTTCTCCCTCATATTCAAGAAGTCCCATATGATACCATCCCAAAAGCTCCAGTTTATCGGAGCAGTCTTGGATACTTCCCCGGGAAAATCCTCGCCCCCCGAGGTGAGAGCTATCCACATTCTGCAGATGGTAACAAAGTTCCAGAATGCCCAACGTCTACCGGCCTTCAATTTTCTCAGGTTGCTCGGCCTCATAGCATCCTGCATTTTCCTAGTACCAGAGGCCAGGTTGAGAATGAGATCCCTTCAATGGGCACTCAGAACTCAGTGGTGCCAGTTCTCAGGGAATATGTTGGATCTTCTGCAAGTCCCGAGTGCAGTTGTTCAGGATCTTCTATGGTGGGCTTGCAACGACAACATTCTCAAGGGAGAATCTTTTTGGCAACCATGGCCGGAGATAACAGTAGTGACGGACGCCTCACTCATGGGGTGGGAGCGCACACCAACAATCTGACAATCAGCGGTCGTTGGTCTCCATCGGAGTCCAAACTACACATCAACCTTTTGGAGCTGAGGGTAATCAGACTGCGCTGAAGCCCTTTCTGCCCTCTGTACAGGGAAAGAATGTCCTGATAATGACGGACAACACAGTGCCCATGTATTACCTCAACAAGTGAGGAGGTGTAGGGTCACTACCACTGTGCAGAGAGGCAATGCAGCTCTGGTTCTGGGCAATACAAGAAGGAATCTCTCTATCGGAGGTTCACCTAGCCGGAGAGCAGAACACGGCTGCAGATGCTCTGAGCAGGCAGAGCACAGTCTCTCACGAGTGGGAGCTAGCTCAGGAAGTCCTTCAAGAGATCTTCGTCCCTTGGGGAACCCCGCAAGTGGATATGTTTGCCACTGTAATCAATCAGAAGTGCGAGCAGTACTGCTCAAGGGAATTTCCTCAAAGAGGAGCTCTGGGAGACGCATTCGTAGTGGAGTGGAAGTTTCCACTGCTGTATGCATTTCCCACAGTCTCCGTGATTCCTCAAGTAATCAGGAGGTTGAGAAAGTTCAGGAAAACTATGATTCTAATTGCCCCGGATTGGGCCAGGAGGACGTGGTACCCGGACCTTCTAGACATGCCCATCTGCCCTCCAATACGTCTTCCACAAAGAGAGGATCTTCTCTCGCAAGAGGAAGGTCGGGTTCTCCATCCAGAGGTCAAGACACTCAACCTTCATGCATGGTTTCTGACAGGTTGAGATACAAGGATTGGGATCTTCCAGATGACATAATGGAAGTCTTGCTTTCGGCCAGAAGACCAGCAACAAAATCTTTGTACCGATGTCGCTGGAACAGGTTTAGTAACTGGTGCAGAAATAAGAATGTGGACCCTTTTCAATGTGGCACTCTAGTAGTGCTCTCTTTTCTATTACATCTAGCCAATCTGGGGCTCCAGATAGGAAGAATAAAAGGATACCTTGCTGCACTGTCCATTTTTAAGCGCACCTCGGAAGAGGTTTCATATTTCAAAATACCATTAATCATTCAATTCTTAAAAGGGCTTACTAACGTATACCCTCCAGCACCTTTTCATGTCCCAACTTTGGATTTAAATTTAGTACTAAAGTTTTTGACTTGCATACCTTTTGAGCCTCTGCACTCCTGTCCATTGAGGCTTCTAACATTAAAAACGGTACTTCTTGTGGCCCTATCATCAGCCCGCATGGTTAGCGAACTTCAGGCTCTCTCATGCAAACCACCATATACTGTTTTTATAAGGATAAGGTAGTCCTTAAAGTTAAACCTTCCTTTTTACCAAAGGTAGTTTCAGACTTCCATTTGTCACAAAAAATAATATTACCAACATTTTATCCTCCTCCTCATTTGGGCAAGGAAGAGGAGAGACTGCATAGACTAGGTCCCAGGAGGGCTCTTAGTTTTTACATCTACATGTCTAAATTACGACAAGATGACCAACTGTTTGTGGGTTATACTGGATCATTTTGGCCATAATTGAATGCTACAGATTGGCGGGAAAAGACCCATCATATGGGCTTCGAGCCCATTCTACAAAGGGAATGGCTACTTCTGTGGCTCTAAAGAGGGGGGTCCCAGCAGCAGATATTTGTTCAGCTGCAACTTGGAAAACAATGCATACTTTCATCAAGCATTACTGCTTGCATACTGCCTCCTCCAATGAGGGGTTATTTGCCAGGGAAGTTCTACATTCTGTCCATGAAAACTGTAATTAGAACTCCCACCTCCAAGATTGCGCTGCTATGGGAGTCTATCATAAGATGAGGAATATGTGGGAGGACACAATCCATTCGAAGAACAAGTTACTTACCAAATGTAACGTTCTTTCGACTGGATGTTCCTCCCACGTATTCCTCATCGACCCTCCCATCCTACCCCGCAGTACAGTTTATGTTTTCTTACACTTTCCTCTCACGAAGAAGGTATCAGTCATGGGGCACGCCTGGGTGTTCCTCCTATATGTTCATCGAAAAAACAGAACTGAAGCAACGGGCGCGGCTCGAGCTATTTATACCATCGGTGACGTCGACAAAGTACGGAGTCCGTCGAGGGACAATCAACACCACGACCTCAAGCACAGCGCCCTCTGCCGAGAATTTTTTTTTCCGAAGCAGCAAAGCTGGAGATAACGACTTATCATAAGATGAGGACTACGTGGGAGGAACGTCCAGTCGAAATAACGGTACAGTTGGTAAGTAACTTGTTCTTTTTGTAGAGTACTTTGAAACAATGCTATGTGATGCCACTTCCTGTTTTGTCAAGGGGTGAAAGGTCATGTTTCATTGATTCTCATGATGTCACTTTGGGGTGGGGTCAAATATCACTTCCTGTGATCACATCAGAGGTCAAGGGTCATGTGAGGTCACTTCCGCTACCCCTAGCATTTTGGTGAAATTACGTCCCTGTTATCAGAGTGAAAATGTGGGTGATGTCACTTCTGATATCCTCATGAATTTACTGACAAATGGGTGCACTCTGTATAACTCTATCAATTTAATGTACGTTTCCGAGTGGCAAAGGAGGGGCAGGCTGACAACTTGACAGACCACATTGTGTATTCCACAATTAGAGAAGTGAAACCCAGCAGAGAAGCCAGAATGTACATTAATCTGCTAGCTTTAAGCAGGCACTAATAGCTGGAGGATTCAATAGGAATCCAATACATTTCTGGTAATAACAAAATTAGTTGCTGGTGGAAAGATATTCCGTTTTGTATGGTGCATTAGATGGGGATGGTGGCATCGGTAAATCTGATCCAAGCCACCGCTCTGCATAAAAAACCACGTGTGACATAAAGGTTTA
Source organism: Ambystoma mexicanum (assembly GCF_040938575.1). Classification (NCBI taxonomy): domain Eukaryota; kingdom Metazoa; phylum Chordata; class Amphibia; order Caudata; family Ambystomatidae; genus Ambystoma; species Ambystoma mexicanum. Next base: position 1,026,462,398 of record NC_090928.1, on the reverse strand, counting down.
AGCATTTTTTTTAACAAATGCTTACAAACTGGGTCATTGAAAATTACTCCCTCTGTCTTTTCATTTAAATGTACAATTGTCGGACTATCAGAAACAAGTGCATTTTGTATTCCCCATGCAGGAGAAGTGTTTGCCTTATGTATATGCCATGCACTCTTCCCAATTGGGAGGCACTTGACCTATGGCTCAGGCTGTGGACATTTAGCTCAATGACCATCCATCTTTATATTAGAGAAAAGTTTGCATAGACCCCACAAAGTTCGCACGGCGAGAAGGACTTTGCATGCCCCCTGACACATGAGGCACCTGTGCGCGGTGCATGTATTAATGGAATCCTTCTTGCAAGGTAACTCTATGCTCAAGTCCCAGCTGGAATGCCCCCAACATACTCCCACAAAGCAAATGTAGCCACTAATACCTAGCTATGCATGGCGCTTGGGCACTAACTCCTGCACCCAGGTAATCCTGCATGGGGTCCCCTGCAACCAAGCCAACACCCTGCCAACACTGCATAGGGTGCACCGTAACTGTGCAAAACACCCCAACAACATGCACACCATTTTACTCAAGTTATTTTTCAGTCAATATTTGCGCGAACCCCTGTAAACTGGGCTTGCATCCTGCTACTCTGCATTCGCTCACCTGCTTTCAATTGGTGCCCCAACTGTGTGTATGCACTGCTATATTTCCGATCGGGCCATACCTTTGCGCAGAGCGATTCAGTTCTTACTCCTGCTTTCATGTGGTAGATAGATCGAGGGCTTTGCATGCTGAATCCCCCGACGTGATGTTGCATGGTCAGTTACTTGAATACAATTGGTTGTGCGCAGTTGGGGGCGTGCGATCATCTCGCGACAGTTCGTTCCTCGACATGCCCACATTTTCCATTGTTTATCCACATTTTACATGTCCCGCCCCCTATTTATGACTCTGCATAGGCGCAAAGCACACTCTGCGAGAAGTCTCGCGCAAGGCGCTCGAATGCTCGCAGAGGTGTGCCAGACCTGCACGAAGTCCACGCAAGTCCCGGAAAAGTCCTGCACAGTCAATTACATGAATCGATGAACTGGGTTTTGCATGAACAATGGCATACAAAGTCCTGATTTTCCACGCAGATAATTCCATAAATCGGGCCATAAATCATAGATTTACTAAAGACTTAGGGCACGATTCATGGAATGTTTTGCACGGTTCAAAGTGACTTTGCACTCCTGAAAAGTGACTTTTCATTGCCGACACAAACCCTCATTCATGGAACTATGCAAAGTGTATTTTTGCAGTGCAACATCAGAGCAAAGTCATTTTGCACTGCAAATGTGATTATGCACTGGCTTTGCACTCCAAAAATGCACTTTGCATAGTTCCATGAATCAGGGTTTGTGTCCGCAGCGCAAAGTCGCTTTTCATCAGTGCAAAGTCACTTTGAACCGTGCAATAAATTCCATGAATCGTGCCCTAAATGTAAACATTAGTTGGGAAATAGTCATAACAAGTTGGATAAAAGGAAGAGATGGTGACGATGAAAATGAAGAAGATGAAGAAGGTGGTGGAGGAGGAGAGGAAGAAGACGATGCAGAAGAAAACGAGGAGAAGAAGCAGAAGAAGAAAGTAGGTCTATCGATCTAACCATTTTTGCTCCAACCATTTTATTAAATATTTTTAGCTGGAATTTTCAACAAAAATGTAGATGGTGCGTTGGGGTTAGGCAATATTGGAGGGGGCTGCAGGGGCTGCGGGGCGGTCTCCCACTGCTTTTTGTCAAAAAAAATTAGAGGAAATAAATTCAAACTAAAATGGTTCAAGCACAAAAACAAAAACTATCAATAGAAATATATCAGACAAGAAAAACAAGGACTACAAGAAGAAGACACTTAGCTCAAGACAAATCTCTAGTAGACAGACCATTTATTAATGTATTTATATCTGTTTGTATTTGTATATAGAGTGTTATAAAACATGGACCATTCACCAGAGGGGGCTGGAGGTTTGTACAAGGAGGTCACGTATCTCACCTAATAGTTTACAAGCCAGGTTTTGAAGATATGGCCACAGAATCAATCGCTAGCAGCAATCTTCCAGCAGAAAAGTAGTCATTGTTTGTATCAGGTTTACAGCTGACCCCTTGTGCAGAGCTCCAGTTCCATTCTGCACTTCAGTAAGGTCCTTGAGCCCATACTCTTAAGAGAATATCTTGCCAATCCCTAATCAGATGACCTGGGGCCCCTGCCCTTCAAAGCTCCTCAGATACCCCTTCACCCTACTGGTAGCCTATGTGGTGCATACCCTATGGACAGCGCTCAGTTGATTCCCAGTTAGGTTCACACTTTATGAATCCCTCACATAGCCTACAATATCATTTTGGTGTTGTCTGCACCTTACAAAAAAACAATATGAAATATAGCTAGTGAGTTGTAGGAACAGTTACAATCAGTATATAATACAGGAACATTCCCAGACAATTATTTGTTTCATAACAGATATTCGTTAACAGCATTGACAGGAGTTTATGGTGGTCACTGCAGCCCATCATGTATGCATCGAGGATGAAAGACAAGCCAAAGCATCATACCACCTATTGGAGGCTTTGCAATGCATTAACTCATGTTCTGGGAGAACAGGAAGTCAATCTCAGTTGGCTAGCTCGATCAGCGTTTTGGTGCACATGTAAGCTTAATGAACCTGCAGCATAGATCCTGTTCACAACCCAAAGAGAAATGGTGTGAATCCCAATTGGAACAAGCAAGCCTCTCACTCTTCTGAGATCAACAAAGTATATAGCAGTAAGGCGGATAATAATGATATTTAGAACCCGGCACGGGGAACCAGCCAATCAGGTGGCTAGAAACACGGGCTGAAACCTACAATCTCAGTCCGTGTTCCGAGACGCTTGATGGCTGGTTCCCCCGGCTGCTCATCCTCCATCTCCTTCTTATCCTTTTTTTTTTTTTTACCATTTCCAACTCTTCTCCCCTACCCCACTTACCTGTTTGTTGCGGCGGCGCAGGCCCCTGCCGCAACTTCCCAGCTTGTCGGTCTGCTATGGAAAGGGAAGATGGGCTCCGAACGGATACCCCGCCTTCCCTTTCCATGGCTGCCATTTTAGCAAAGTGTTTTCAGTCATTGAACGGGATGCGAGAGCCGTCCCGTTTAGTGACTAAAAAGACTTTTTTTTACACCGCGGGTTACCGATTTGGTAACCGAGGTTGCTAATGGCGTTAAGCCCCCTTTCAAAAGGGGGCTTAACGCCACATTGTTATGGGTTGATAATGATGATTTATTTTTACCAGTGCTTTCCGACTTTGTTGAGTCAAAGTGATATAAGAGAAGTATTATCTTTCTACCATTCATGTACATATTTAAAGCATAGTACCTAGCAACTGGTACAATTTCCAGATCTTACAGTAAAGCTTCCGCGATGCCCTTATATCAGTTCTATGTGATCTGGTCGAATCTGGTTGATGGTAGCAGATTTCGTCAATTTTCTTTTTTTTTACAGGGAGATTTTGCTGCGAATATATGTGGGGAGCGCCCCCCACTGCATAGCCTTCCCAACCACCCGTCGTTAATTAATCTACTCAACCCACCTCCCACAAAAATGTACGAAAAAATCCAACTGAAAAAAATCGACTAAATCTACTTTTTCTTCTGCGGCAAGAACTCCCTATCCCCTTATATCAGCACAAATCTTATTTATCAGCATGAAAGAACAAGCAGTATATTTGTTCTCCCCATGAGCGTTTTATAGGGACTTGTAGAAATATTGCATTTAATGTATCTTACATGATCTGGAGTATTTATAGAAGGCCTACATTGCTATGAAAAGTATTGGAACGAATGAGCATGGTTAGATACCAAAATACTAACCTAGCAAATAGTGCAGGGTCAATTTTCAGATCTAGAGGCACAACGTGGCCCGGGCAAGAGGAGCAGGTGTTTGAAGTAGGGTGGTGGCATCTCGCGTGTTCTTACGAGAGGTCGTACAGGAATCCCTGTTTAGACTAGTATTTGGCACAATCCTTCATCAGTATGTGTGGTGGAATCCAGAAATGGTCAGTGATATTAAGAAGACTGTCTTCAAATCACATGGCACAGTACCGTGCATAATCTGGCTTCAAATCACATGACACAAGACCATGCATAATCTGGTTTCAAATCACATGCCACAGGACCGAACGGTGCATAATCCAGATCCAACAGTCCATAGAAACACAGAGCCACATTTAATTGAATTAATAGATGTTCTTCATAAATGAGTTTCAGTTGTATTATTTTAATATAGTTTAGCTACTTAAGGCAATATCGACATCCTTCACGTAATATGATCACTGAATTGGAGACAATCTGAAATCAGCCAAAGCCCCGTTCGTTTCTCTGATTGGGTGGAACAGAGAAGTGGGGGACTGTCTAAGACACTTCTGCCAATCATGGTGCACAGAATATTCTGGCCTCCTGATTGGCTGAATCCGTCAGTCTGCCTCCCATCCAAGCAGATTTTGGTGGGTGGAAAGCCCAAATCTGCCTGTGATGAGTCAAGAGTAGAAAAGAAAATGCTCCATCATGGTTTATTCCCAGGGTTACAAAAGTTCTCCCTTCGTCTACAGCCAGAGAATGGAGCAAAAGCAATGTCTGACACGGAGGAGAATGTAATGCAAAGAAACTCATGTGGGTTCACATTTCAAAGTCCAACGCGAGGCACCCCCAAAACGACAATACAGGGGGAAGAAATGCTCAGGAGGTTTGAGTGCACGTCGAATGCAAAGGAATTCATTGATTTAGAGCCAGCGACAACATGAGGTGCAGGCATGGCCAAGGAAAGAGGAAAAGGCTGTGGAGTAATAGGGGAGGGGCACAAAATGAAATGGAAAGAATGAGGGGTCTACTATGACAATCGCTGCTATGCTTCCCCAGGAAGTGTTGAAATTGCCGTTACTGAAATCAATCCAGCAGTCAAAAATGAAATTACCTTTCACAGAGCATTCCAAGTTCTGCCTTGGCAACGGGCCGGTGTTTTAATGTGCTATAATGTAACGGAAAATGGAGCGTTCTCTTTGAAGGGACCTCCCTCTTGGCTTCCCCGGGTCACCGCGGGCTTAAGTGCTCGATTTAGTGATGCCTGGTTTCAAAGATCGGCCCGAGAGATTGACAATGGCAGGATGAAGGGCCGGCTCTGTCCATTCGCCGCGGCAGAACCTCATGAATGGGGGCTTATTTGGGACCTGAGGAGCCGGGACAGATGCAGCATTTGTCAGCCTGCTGCGGGTTAGATACAGCGAGAGGGAGCCAGACACGGAGGCCAAGGTCAGCGGCGCACAGGGCCTCTCTCTCCAGCAGAATGATCGTACAGTTGTCGCTAATTGGGTTAGTGTCGAGTCAACATCTGACAACGTCGGCTTTTTTGTCTTTGTTCAGAGAGGCTTAAAAAAAGACCCTTTTTTCCATTTATTCACAAGTTGAAGTTGCTCCAGGGTAGATTCGAGCGATAAAAACAAAAATGCAGTGATGTTTATAAAATGTATGCTATGTGCCTGAACTGGGCTAAAAAGGTTAGGCTTCTTAAATGGGCATCTAGTCCTTCTTTTCCGTCCCATTGTTAATGGAGTAATGATTTCATTTAATTTCATTGTATGAGGATTTCATTGGAGCTCTAAGAACGGATCGCTTCCACTTAGAGAAAGTTTCTAGTAAAGGAAGCAGGAGGCAGCATGATACTCCCTACAAGACCACTTAGTGGTGAACTGGCAAGGTTTCCTATTCCCCTAAATAAATAAAGTGCACCCCACTTGTGACCGTGCCTTTTTGCTCTTAAAGTGTTTGTTGGATTGGGTAGGGAGCCCTTTTTACTTTGGTGGTGCTTGGCATGGGGCACAACTAGACTTATTGCCGTTCATTTTAGCTTAGGGAGGTTGTTTCAATACTGCACTCCATATTTCTCTGCTTCCTTTTCTGTTACTGTGCTTCCACCTCCTCCCTATCACTTTCTGAGGCCCTCCTTCCTTTCCTTCCTCTATTTCCATTCGATTCGTGTGCACTTTTCCTCCATATCTACCTCCCTTTCTATTCCTGTGCTCCTTTCCTCCTTTTCTGGCCCCCTTTCCGTTCCTGTGCTCCCCCTTTTCTTCCTCCTTTCTAGCAATCACACCTGCGTTGGAGGGCGTACATGGGCGAACAGCACGCGAGTCACAAGCAACAAACTTTATTTGCACTGGAGGCAAATAATGTGTTTTTAAATTTAACAGGAAATGGGCTCCGCGTGTATTGTGCTAGCTCATTCTCTGGTATAAAAGAACCAAGATGACCACCTGCAGGGATATGGGGACTTGGTCCCTTATCTATTTCCATGATGGTGACTATGGGCAGGAGGATCGCAAGGACTGGAGTACAAATCTTAGGTCCAGCTGCTAAGTGGGGGGAGGGGGTAGAAAGGGTTCAGGATGTCTTTGGGAGGGGATAGGAGCGGTGGAGATGTGATGAGGCAACAGGGGCAGGCTCCCAGCTGCCTCTCCACAATCAAGATGGTGCTATCCAGGGAAGGGCCTCGGGTGACTTGAAAAAGCAGATGGTACACAATGTATTCTCACCCACCTTGCCAGCCACCTAATTTCCGGGTTGCCCTTCCCTGGGTGTAAATCCTCCTTTTCCTCCTCCCTTTCCATTCCTGTGCGACTTTCCTCCTTTTCCTCCTCTCTTTCCATCCCCTTGCTCATATCCTCCTTTTCCTCCTCCCTTTCCATTCCTGTGCGACTTTCATTCTTTTCCCCCTCTCTTTCCATTCCCTTGCTCATTTCCTCCTTTTCCTCCACCTTTTCCATTCCTGTGCTCCTTTCCTCCCTTCCCCCTTTCTTTCCATTCCTGTGCTCCTTTCCTCCCTTCCCCCTCTCTTTCCATTCCTGTGCTCCTTTCCCGCTGTTCTCCTTTTCCTCCTCCCTTTCCATTCCTGTGCTCATGTCCTCTTTTCCTCCTCCCTTTCCATTCCTGTGCTCCTTTCCTCCTTTTCCTCCATTCCCGTGCTCATTTCCTCCTTTTCCTCCATCTTTTCAATTCTTGTGCTCCTTTCCTCCCTTACCCCTCTTTCCATTCCTGTGCTCCTTTCCTCCCCCTTCTCTTTCCATTCCTGTGCTCCTTTCCTCTTTGTCCTCTTCCCTTTCCATTTCTGTGCTCATGTCCTCCTTTTCCTCCTCCCTTTCCATCCCTGAACTCCTTTCCTCCTTTACCTCCTACCTTTTCCATTCCTGTGCTCCTTTCCTCCCCCCATTTCCATTCCTGTGCTCCTTTCCTCCTTTTCCTCCTCCCTTTCCATTCCTGTGCTCATATCCTTCTTTTCCTTCTCCCTTTCCATACTTGTGCTCCATTCCTCCTTTTCCTCTTCCCTTTCCATTCCTATGCTCATGTCCTCCATTTCCTCCCCCCATTTCCATTCCTGTGCTCCTTTCCTCCTTCTCCTCCTCCCTTTCCATTCCTGTGCTCATATCCTTCTTTTCCTTCTCCCTTTCCATCCTTGTGCTCCATTCCTCCTTTTCCTCTTCCCTTTCCATTCCTATGCTCATGTCCTCCTTTTCCTCCTCCCTTTCCATTCCTGTGCAAATTTCCTTCTTTTCTGCCTTCCTTTCCATCCCTGTGCACCTTTCCTCCCCCATTTCCATTCCTGTGCTCCTTTCCTCCTTTTCCTCCTCCCTGTCCATTCCTGTGCTCATATCCTTCTTTTCCTTCTCCCTTTCCATCCTTGTGCTCCATTCCTCCTTTTCCTCTTCCCTTTCCATTCCTATGCTCATGTCCTCCTTTTCCTCCTCCCTTTCCATTCCCGTGCTCCTTTCCTCCTATTCCTCCCCCTTTTCATTCCTTTGCTAATTTCCTCCTTTTCCTCCTCCCTTTCCATCCCTGTACTCCTTTCATCCTTTACCTCCCACCTTTCCATTCCTGTTCTCATGTCCTCATTTTCTGCCTTCCTTTCCTTCCCTGTGCACCTTTCCTCCCCCATTTCCATTCATGTGCTCCTTTCCTCCTCCCTTTCCATTCCTGTGCTCATATTCTCCTTTTCCTCCTCCCTTTCCATCCCTGTGCCCCTTTCCTCCTTTTCCTCCTCCCTTTCCATCCCTGTGCTCCTTTCCTCCTTTTCCTCCTCCCTTTCCATTCCTGTGCTCATATCCCCCTTTTCCTCCTCCCTTTCCATCCCTGTGTTCCTTTCCTCCTTTCCTCCTTTTTCTCCTGCCTTTCCATCCCTGCGCTCCTTTCCTCCTTTCCTCCTTTTCCTCCTCCCTTTCTATTCCTGTGCTCCTGTCCTCCTTTTCTGCCTCCCTGCTCCTTCCCCATCTCTCCGCAGTCTTGGGCTCTTGCCTTCCTTCCCTCCTCTGCATTCCTGTGCTCCACCTTTTATTTCTGCCACTGTCTACGTTCTTGTCTTCCTCCACCTTTCTCCATCCCCCCTTTCCTTATTCATTCCTGGCCTCATATCTGTGTGATGTTCACTAGAGCACAGCCTGCACATAGAATTGCTAAACACAGAGTGCAGAATAGCACTGGCTGTCCCAAATGCAAAGCGCTACCGGGAACTTTAGACCTTGATCTCGGGCTGCATGCAATCACTTGGAACACAACACTGTGCTCTAGCACGTACTGCATTGTATTCAGTTCACTTTACATGTAGAACATGTTTTGTACAATACACCGTTTTGCCACATTTCCTCAAACATTCTCTTGGCGTGAGAAACCCCTCTGGACTTCCTGCATTAGGTGGAAGGGCTTGCTCAGTGTAATAGGGCTGTTGGGATCAAATGTTGCAGAGCAGCGTTAGGGTCCTAGTCAGCACTGAGTTCACTTCCCAGCAAGGAGCTTGCTGGCCCTTGGGGAGCTATAACGAGCCTCACTCATGCATGTGGCGCCATTACACGGTACGGCGCCATCTGTTCACGCCAGATTGCTCTAACACTTAATAGACGACTGTGATCAGAAGTATTACAAGATGTTACCAACATTGCCCGTGGGGATATTTCTTCTTGCCCCCTTTTCAGAGCTCAAACTTGCGTTTTCTATTACGCTCAGAAATCGCTCAAAGGACGCACGCCGAGAAGGACATTGCGCGAGCCTGTGCGCAGAAGAAGAAATGTGTGCACCGCATATTCATGGATTGTTCACGCAAAGTAACTGTATTCGCAAGTTGCCACCGGAACACCCCCAACACGCCCACAGGCAGAGGGAAAAACTGCCAGATCAGCTACCTTTGCGCGCTCCCCCGGGTGCGAATACATGCACCCTTCAAACAGTTCGTGGGGTCCCTCGCAAGCAGACCTGCATCTCGGGGACCCTGCGTAGGGTCCCCCATAAACCGTTCCTGCACCCCTAAGTTACATTGGAACCCTGGTTAAGTACACGCACCCTGGAATCCATCTCTGTCCGCGCAATAGTAGGCGTGCACAGGACTGCCTGCATGCCGTCCCTCGAAACACCCACTTTTTTCACAAGTTTCACATTTATGGGGTTCTGCCCCCTTCCCAGCCATCTGCGCAGGCCACGCCCACACTGTTCTCAGAGTTTCGCGCAAGGCCCTCGACAGCTCGCACAGATGTGTCAGGATCAGTCTCATCACAGAAGTAGCACAAAGGTGCCTGCAATTATCCAGCAGAAGCAGGGGATTCTTCTTCTAGCACTCTTCCAAGCTGCCAGAGATCTGCTTCATGCTGTGATGTCAGGAGCAGCCTCGCCACAGAAGTGGCACAATGGTGCCTGCTATTATCCAGCAGAAGCATGGGGGGTCTACTTATAACACTCTTCCAACCAGCTGCCAGATATCTGCTTCATCACGTGATGTCGGGAGCAGTTTCATCACAGAGGTAGCACAAAGGTGCCTGCAATTATCCAGCAGAAGCAGGGGATTCTTCTTCTAGCACTCTTCCAAGCTGCCAGATATCTGCTTCATGCTGTGATGTCAGGAGCAGCCTCGCCACAGAAGTGGCACAATGGTGCCTGCTATTATCCAGCAGAAGCATGGGGGGTCTACTTCTAGCACTCTCCAAAGCAGCTGCCAGAGATCTCCTTTATCCTGTGATGTCAGGAGCAGTCTCATTACAGAAGTAGCACAATGGTGCCTGCAATTATCCAGAAGAAGCATGGGTGTCTACTTCTAGCACTCTTCCAACAAGCTGCCAGTTATTTGCTTCATCCTGTGATGTCAGGATCAGTCTCACCACAGAAGTAGCACAAAGGTGCCTGCAATTATCCAGCAGAAACAGGGGATTCTTCTTCTAGCACTCTTCCAAGCAGCTGCCAGAGATCTGCGTCATGCTGTGATGTCAGGAGCAGCCTCGCCACAGAAGTGGCACAAAGGTGCCTGCTATTATCCAGCAGAAGCACGGGGGTCTACTTCTAGCACTCTCCAAAGCAGCTGACAGAGATATGCTTCATCCCATGATGTCAGGAGCAGTCTCATCAGAGAGAAGTCGCAGACGTAGCACAAAGGTGTCTGAAATTATCCAGAATAAGCATGGGTGTCTACTTCTAGCACTCTTCCAAGCAGCTGCCAGAGATCTGCTTCATCCTGTGATGTCAGGAGCAGTTCATCACAGAGAAGTTACAGAAGTGGCACAAAGGTTCCTGCAATTATCCAACAGAAGCATGTGTGTCTACTTATAGCACCCTTCCAACCAGCTGCCAGATATCTGCTTCATCACGTGATGTCGGGAGCAGTTTCATCACAGAGGTAGAACAATGGTGCCTGCAATTATCCAACAGAAGCATGGGTGTCTACTTATAACACTCTTCCAACCAGCTGCCAGATATCTGCTTCATCACGTGATGTCGGGAGCAGTTTCATCACAGAGGTAGCACAAAGGTGCCTGCAATTATCCAGCAGAAGCATGGGTGTCTACTTCTAGCACTCTTCCAAATAGCTGCCAGATATCTGCTTCATCCTGTGGTGTCAGGAGCAGTTTCATCACAGAGGTAGCACAATGGTGCCTGCAATTATCCAGCAGAAGCATGGGTGTCTACTTCTAGAACTCTTCCAAATAGCTGCCAGATATCTGCTTCATCCTGTGGTGTCAGGAGCAGTCTCATCACAGAGGTAGCACAAAGCTGCCTGCAATTATCCAGCCGAAGCATGGGTGTCTACTTCTAGCACTCTTCCAACCAGCTGCCAGATATCTGTTTCATCGTGTGATGTCAGGAGCAGTCTCATCACAGAGAAGTCACAGAAGAACCACAAAGGTGCCTGCAATTATCCAGCCGAAGCATGGGTGTCTACTTCTAGCACTCTTCCAACTAGCTGCCAGATATCTGCTTCATCGCGTGATGTCAGGAGCAGTCTTATCACAGGGACGTCACAGAAGTAGCACAAAGGTGCCTGCGATTATCCAGCAGAAGCATGGGTGTCTACTTTTAGTACTCTCGCAAGCACCTGCCAGATATCTGCTTCATCAGGTGATGTTAGGAGCAGGCTCGTCACAGAAGTAGCACAAAGGTGCCTGCAATTATCCAGCAGAAGCATGGGGGTGTCTACTTCTAGCACTCTTCCAAGCAGTTGAGAGATCTGCTTCATCCTGTGATGTCAGGAGCAGTCTCATCACAGAGAAGTCACAGAAGAAGCACAATGCTGCCTGAAATTCTTGATTTTAACATTAACAACATTGGCTAGAAATGCTGTGCGACATCACAAAGTGAGGGTTTTCCAAATGTTTTGTGCAATGTTAAGGTACAATTTCAGTTATACCATTTAACCAATGAAGTTGTAATTCAAATGCACCTTTTTTTACTTTCAGATAACCTGATGGGAATCGGATACTCTTTGGATGGCTATCTTTATTAATGTATTTATTTACTTTTCAGCAGTTAGAAATTGAGTCTTGAAACAGACCTTCCCCCTCCCACTGACAGACCTTCCCCCTCCCCCCGGCAGCGTTTCGGAACAGAAAAAAATTCCATTAGTACCCCGATCTAATGGGCCGGGGTACTAATGGCTATAAAACCCTCGGCGGCGGGCCAATACCGCCCACGGTAATGCCCCTGGGGTAAGTAGGGCCCCCTGGGGCATTACATGGGGCGGTATTGGCACGCCGCCTCGGGTCTTATTGCCACAGTATTGTCTGTACTATGCAATGACAAATATAAAATGAAAGCCAATATAATCAAGCAAAGCCAGCCTGATAATCAAATATAACCATGGAAACATCCAAAAGATAGATTTTTTTAAATGTTGTGTTTCTACAATCTTGGAGGCTACTGGGAATTGAGGGATTGTTGCTAGGATTTAAGAAAAACGAACACCCAAATAACATGAGCAATTACCATGTAGGGTTTGAATACATTTGAACAATTAGGAATTGTTACACGTGTTCATAATTACTGAATGTACAAACATTCTTATTTCCCATGACCTGAAGAAACACACACTAGGAAGCTAATATTGTGCCAGCACAATTTAAAGAAAGTGCTGGCCAGTGAGTTTCTTGTTAAACTATTAAGCGGTTGTTAATATTGTTATTCAACCAGTCATGTTTGTTTGACCAACTGAAAAATGTCATTGACTTTTTGAGAATAAAATGTCCTTACTTAAATATTGTTTAATTTAGGGATTCAACAGTCCCCAAGACGGTGGTATTTGAAAGTGTAGAGTATGGAAAATATTCGATTATTTTGAAATGCAAATTATGTTACGGAACACAGGCATATCTAACATACCAAGTTGTGTGATCTTGTTCACATTTCATAAAGGACGAGGTTTGCAATTTAGCGCACACAAAGGTCTTGCGTTCCCATTATATTATGATTGTAATATACTACACGTCTCTTGGCAGATCTCCCCAGGCTGGCTCAGTGAAGGGGAGAGAAAGGAGTCTTCATGTTCACTTGATAGTAACTGTATAAGAACTGCTAGGGAACCGGAAGACGTTTCAGACTTCTTGCAGAAGCAGTTCTATTTGGTCCTGCTTGCAACATGTTACACAACCCCACAATTCATACATGAATTAATGTTATCACGTGATAACAGTGCAAGATGGGTTAAAGGTTACCCAGAACTCACATGCAACCAGAAACCATGTCAAATAAAAGGGCATGCCAATTACGATTAAAAAAAGTTCAATGATTCTTAACTTTAATACATTGTTATCAACAAAGGGCCCGATCATGGAATATTTGCCGTTCAAAGTGAATTTGCACTGCTGAAAAGTGACTTTGCACGGCCGACACCAAAGGGTATTTTTGCCGTGCAAAGTCTTGGCAAAGTCATTTTGTACTGCTAAAATGACTATGCGCTGACTTTGCCCAGATTTGCACTGCAAAAATACACTTTGCACGGTTCCATGAATCAGGCTTGATCGGCAGCGCAAAGTCACTTTTCAGCAGTGCAAATATTCCATGAAACGGGCACAAAATATCTGAAAGAAATAAAATGAAAATATTGGTAACTTTTTGCATGTTTCCTTCCGGACATAGTACGAACATGTCAATATCCAAAGCCGTGAGTGCGCGTTTAAGGGTTGTTAGTAACTATGCTCACTCCACAGCTTTCGGCATAGTGTGGTGTATGCGTGCAAGTATTTCTTTTTGTATTGCAAGCCGAGCTGGGGTGCCAGGAAGTGTTGTGCAACAGAAGGTGAGGAAAGCAATAGAACTGGCCAGAGGATAAGAGGGAGGGATGGGAGTTTTGTTCTGGCCCAAGTATGTTTTTTTCATTTGCTTGTTTCTTTATTTGTTTTTATAGTGCTTAGCACCAAAAGGCTTTATACAAAATAAGGAAATGGTACGAACATTGATATGATGGCAAAAACAGATGAACAGAACAGAGAAAAAGAAAAGAGAGAACACTGCAATAGCAAAAACAATGTTTGATGAACCATAGCACAGAGCATAATGAAAGTCAAGCAACCACATAAATATAGCAGGACAAAAACCGACCAGCCCACCATTAACTTAGAGTAACAAAAACAGGGATGGGAGGCCAAGACAAAAAGTAGAAGTTCTTTAAGTTCTCTGAGCAATGATATGATTTTGGAAGAGTAGAGCTTTATGTAGATGTTCTCTTTGAGGGACTTGGGTAGGCTTCTTGCTCTCTGGGGCATTCACACTGGGGACTTGTGTTTTGTAGGGGAGACCACTTTGTCAAATCTCTTCCCAAAATTCAAGATTAGGGGTGGATTAGTTTCGCTAGCAAATAAAATCATTCTGAACTGAAATCAAGAAACTCAGAATAATGCAGAACTGAGGCCTCCAGATTGCACAGGTAGTTTTGACGTGTGTGTATTAGCATGCAATGTTCATGCTGCCTGTGAACCCGGGTCCCTTTGTGACATGTATTAACTGCATGGGGACAGGAGTGGGGGAAATGCAGACCTCTCTGCTTCCTACTTCCCTTCCCCATGGGGAACGAACGTCTTGGGAAAAGGATTGAGGAAATTATAGTGTCACAACAAACGAGCCAATGCAATCGGAGTGGGCATACATGATACAGGAATCTGGTTTTATCCTTTCTTGACTATGCAACAGACTAAGGAGGGTGGGGGGGGGGGCATTCGTGCACTGAGCCACGTGTAGTTCCAGTCCAGATGCTGGAAGACGGCTCCGTGCCACATGTAACTGTACTTCCATTGGCATTGCACAAGAACGTTTCAGAGAGAACGGTCGCCGAACAAGCCCTGAGCCGTCAGCAGAACCCAATGAATGCCCAGCTACTTTAGCCTGTGCCATTTCATAAAGGACTCACAAACCTTAGCCCTATTAAACTGTGGCAGATCATTGACAAACGTGCCCCTTCCCCATACATTGGCACCACATCGGCTTTACCCCACTCATCAGGCACGGATCCAGATATCATCACTTTTTCAAAAATTACGCATAGAGGACTGGCAAACACTACACTTAACTCTTTACTAATGTTTACCCAGGAGCTTTATTAAAGTCAATCAGCTCAAATTGGTTCCTTACTTTTTTTTCTCAGTAATTGTAATCTCATTTCAATGAGTTCAGAAATCGCCTCTGTATATCTTCTATCAGATGTTCGAAGACAATCATCTGTAAATGTCAATGAAATATAAATTAGGAATGTTGCTTTCCCCCAGTGATGTTATATTTCTTCCATTTAAATTACATTTACGTCTTATATATAAGAGAGCCAAGTTCAGTTGAATCGATTTGGCTTTATTAAAAGTAAATTCATTTGAACTGATTTTACAAAAAAAACATTTCAAAGGGGGAAAGTCGAAAAAACAACCCTTACCCAAGTGCCTGGTATTTGAACAATGGGTTCTCATAGTCTTTGACATTACAGAAGCGCAAAGAGAACTTTCTCAAAGTCTTGGAGACTTGAAAGAGACATTACTCTTGAAAGGGGCATTACTCTTGAAAGAGGCATTACTCTTCAAAGAGTCATTACTCTTGAAAGGGACATTACTCTTGAAAGGGCATTACTCTTCAAAGAGTCATTACTCTTGAAAGGGACATTACTCTTGAAAGGGCATTACTCTTCAAAGAGTCATTACTCTTGAAAGGGACATTACTCTTCAAAGGGACATTACTCTTGAAAGGGGCATTACTCTTGAAAGGGACATTACTCTTGAAAGGGGCATTACTCTTGAAAGGTACATTACTCTTGAAAAGGACATTACTCTTGAAAGGGGCATTGCTCTTGAGATGTTTACCCTCTACACCCACACAGTCTGTGCTCTCTAGAGACGCGCAAATAATTCAGATGCTTAGAAACGTTCTCACATCCGTCTTAACATCAGCGAGGAGATCGAAAATCCAAAGCAAATGATAAGCTAACATTTGTATGAACGTATTTAGAATACTTGGCCAATCAGAGTGAAGGTTGTAGATCTACACGTACCTGGGAATGGTACCCAATGCAGGGTTTCCTTATTCCTTTTAAAGGGTGCATATTTGAACATATCTATACGAGGGACGCTAGATGTGCCGTAATCTTCGTATAGGTCTATCGAGAATCTATCCAGCGTTTATACGTTAAGTATTCTCTAGTCACTAACAGGCTCGGACTGGCTTATAGGGCAATAGGGAAATGCCCGAACCAAAAAGGCAAAATGCTAGTGTGCGACAGTTTTTTTGGTCAACTTGGGCCACTTTTTTGACCCCATGTAGGCCAGTTTGATGATTTAGTTCACCATGCAGCTAGTAGCTTTGATCAGTGTTACTGAATGAATATTCCTTAAAATGCACAATTTGCATCACATTTTATCGAAAAACCTCCACCTTGTATCTACTGAAACAGTCTGTCACAAAAAGAATGAATTGCCATTTGCAACGGTGGGCCACTTTTTCATTGGTGCCTGAGACAATTCTATGCCCCAGTCCGACCCTGCTTAGGAAAGCAACTTCGCAAGAAAACTACTTTGGCCAACTTTGAGGGAATGTGTAATCTGATATATTAGTCACCTTTGTCTACATGGTGCATTTGAGGACATGTTGAGGATTCTTTTCACCATTAGAGCTCTATATTAGGGCTAGGAGCTAAACGGATTTGGAGACCATCCTTTCTTCCACATGCATCTGGTGCTCATGCTCACATATGCACAGGCTGCCAGTCTATTATTATCAAATTCAACTTTTATTTCGGGTTTCTGACTCTGCGAAGTAATGTACCTACTTTTGCGATCACTCGTCATTTCTGATTAAATGCTCAATTTTTTAATACAATTCCTCATGAAACCTCATGCAGAGTCAGGCGCCATATATCCGCTAATCTAGCCTCAAAAAGTTGAGATGCACTTCCAGTACAGAAATGGACCAGACCCAACTGGTTTGCATTCTGTAGGATGCAGTAAACAAATATGTTACTTTAGCCCACATCTTGGCTTATGGTATTGATATCCCTCAGTGCTTCTGTGCCACATTTTAGGTTTTTGGGCTATACAAACAAATAAAATAACACACTGCAACATTGAACAATCTCCTATGTGTGTACACCAGAGACGTTCTGTAATGGTCCAATGTCTCGGGAGGATAGGTCAGCGGCAACGTGCTCGCCTTGGAAGCAAGACGACACGGAGCAACACAGGTTTGATCCCCAGGTCTGCCCCTTAGAAACCTCTGGGTTTTAAGCGGGTTATAAATAACCTATCATATCATATCATTAGGGTTACTGGTGGTGCTTAAAACCATTGAAAATGTGGCTCTGGCAATTAGCCCAATGACTGACCTAAAAGGAAGTGTTGTAATGTTTGCAATCTTAAATCTGAAAACAAGTAGAGGGCGAGTCTTAGTTGTCCCATGTAATGATCCAAGACCCCCACCACCACTGACGTGTGTTCTCACTATGCCACGGTTTAAGGAAATGAAAGATTTCAAGTGCTAGACCTTTGCACACTATTTCTCAAGAGCCTTTATCAATTCCTGTGTCTTACTGGGCTCTTATCCCTTCATCCTGAATTGTAACATGTATGTCGGGAGGACATACGCAACCATGAATAGCCACACCCTACATGAGCACATGAGCCATGGGGGGGTGAATGGTTGAATGAAGCTTTGCCGTGATTGATGTGTATGGAAGCCTGGTGTGGAAAAGTACAATCATGAAAGTCAAATGGTCGAGAGTAAAGCCCATTGCGGGATAGGTCAGGGGCTTGCCCAATATCCATGACAAAAGTGCAGACGTGTGGTTTCATCATCTGCCCTGTGCCTACGTAAGGAGTCTGGGAGCTCAGTTAAGCGCTCTCACTCTAAATCTGCCCCTCTCACTCACACTTCTCCTTTCTCACCCCTTTTCCACTCCTCCCTCATCTCTTCCCCAGATCCTCCACATGCACTTCGCTGTTTCAATGGCTCTCACAGACCCTCTTTCTGCACACGCATCCCCTCTCTTCACGACTTTAAATCTCCACCCTGTTTTGTCCGGGTTCTTGTCTTATGTTCATTCGACTCAGTTCAAGTTCACCAAGGCTACCACTCCTAGGCAGCGAGGAGTAGAAACGTGATATCCAAGGGGTCATGGTGCGACATGGCCGACCTAGCGGTGTGGCATAAAGCTTCCCCGCATGGACACCTTACCCACAATGCAATCTATTGGCCTCTTTGCAATGTTTGGAGACAGGACAGGGCTGGCACGGAACTGAAGAGAGGGGAGCAGAGAAGCTATACAAGGAACCAGGGTGCTTTGGGACCTATGGGTCAGTTTGCCAAGAACACACATTGTATGGTCTACGGGAGATGCATTCCCGTTTGCTGTGCCCTTGCCAGCCTGTGACAGCTCACTTCCCAATCGCGAGCCAAGGTCCTGGCAAATGAAAGCAAGGAAACCTGGGAATTATTTAACTGATTGTGAGCTAAACATGGACCTTCCCTTCAATATCAGAAAATCTTATACTCCAGTGGAATTCTACAAGAAGCTCCAATCTCGTTATAACAAAAAAGGGCCTAATTAAGAGGTTGGCTGTGCAGTAAAAAAAGAAAAGAGGCGATGATGGGATCGCCACCAGTTTGACCGTATTGCCAAATTCAGATGTTCAGTACTGAGAGTCGGTGAAATACCCCTGGCTTTGGGCGCAGGAAGTGTCCTCCACATAAAAAATATCACCACACAGAGTATTCCCATATGCAGAAGTACCGTAGGTATTAATGTTGCGTTTCTGCAATGCCGCCCCCACGCCCTAATACTCCATTGGACTCCATCAAAAGAAGACTGTGACAAGGTACAAAAAGGTTTTGCTGCAGAAATATCAAAAGCAAGAGATAATATCATCGTAGCTAGAGACACCACCAGTTTTGAGACCCCCCTGGTAGAAAACCTCAATCTAAAGGGGAGGGAGAGTTTCAACTTCTCAACGATCTCAGAGGAAGACTTATGTCTGGTAATGTCGAAAATGAAACCAACCTCTTGTGACGAAATCATTCTTCCAACTAAGATCATTTTAGATCATAAAGAACTCTTTGCACCAATCCTGAAAAGGATAGTTAATGCCTCTTTCCTGGAGGGAGTTGTTCCAGATGATATTAAAAAGGTCACAATAACCCCGCTAGTGAAGAAAGCAGGGCAGGATCCTAAGGATCCAAGTAACCTCTGCCCCATCACAAACTCAAACTTTATCTTAAAATTCCTAGATAAAATAGCGACCAATCAGTTACAAAAACATGTTGAAACCACAGATGTGTTACACGAACAACAATCAGGTTTCAGGGCGGCCCACAGCACAGAGTCAGCCATGCTGGATTTACAAACACACATCCTGGAACTGATTGAGAAAGCCAAACCGGGGCTACTCATGCTGTTGGATCTCAGCGCTGCATTCGACCTGGTAGACCATCAGCTTCTCCAATCAGCGCTGGATAAATTAGTGGGGTGTTCGCCAACAGCACAGGCTTTGTTAGCATCTTTCCTTAAAGAGAGGAAGGTAAGAATACACTGGGGTGAAAATATTTCAGAAACAACACTGATACTTTTTAGTTTGTCTCCACTCCTGTTTAACCTCTACATAAGAAGTCTCTGTTCACTGCTAGAAAATAGCGGCATATTTTTTACCAATTACGCCGATGATACTCAGTTGATATTCCAATTAACAGGAGACTATGCAGTGAACAGTGCTAAGTTAGACGAAATATATACATCATAGACACTTGGATGCAAAGGCACTTCATACCTGTGGTACCTAAAGTAAAAACCCTGGGTATGATGGTGGAAGCCTCACTGGCGCTCAAGTCGACTACCTGTATAAAAATAATCGGTACTTCCTACACCTTCTGCGGGCTATTAGCCCCTTTATAAACAAAATCAATTCAGCCACTATTGCTAGAGCAATTGTGCTGTCCGGATTGGACTATGGCAACGCTCTGCTATTGGGGGCCTCTAAGAAAGAGCTAAACAAATGCCAAGTAATGCAAAACGATGCGGTTCGCATCATCAAAAAGAAAAATCAGAGGGACCATATATCAGAAGGAAGAAAAGAACTGCACTGGATTAGAATAGAGGATAGAGTAAAATTTAAGGCAATGTCGATAGTCGACAGATGTCTCCTCGGGGAAGCACTGGCCTATTTCAAAAAACAATTTGTCAGGTACGTGCCCTTAAGATGTCTAAGATCAGCAGACACGGGTCTTCTGACCATACCTGAGGTTAAACGAGTAACAGGAAGGGGAAGATCCTTCCCTGTTAGGGCGGCCAAATATTGGAATGGATTACCAGTGACCCTCAGACAAGAGGGAAACTACCTCAGTTTCAGGAAAGCATTAAAAACCTTTGTATTCCAATAAGTCAGCAGTTTCCTGATGCACCCTGAGAATGGAGGATACACCATACTCTCGGAAAGTTCTTGAATGTGATTTGCATTTCTCTGTGCCCCCCGCGCCTTGATGCCTGCCGGCTTTCGGCGCGTTATAAGCACAAAGACATAGACATAGACTCCAAACTGGGAAATAACTAAAGGGTCTGCACGACTTTCAACTTACTGCAAGCCTATCACATGCGAGAACAGCTATTCCATGTGGTATTGTGGCCAGAGAAAATACCACCGGGCTCTGAACGATGCCCAAAGTAGATTAGTTTAAAAATGTTACTCGTTTTCAAGATCTCTTAAAAACTGTCTTGTCTATCAGTTATGAAATGGATAGCGTGTAGTTAAAGGGGTCGTCTGGCGGGAAGGCCTACTTTTATGCGTGTAAGTGCTTTAGAGGCCATTTATACTACAACTTTTCCCACTAATCAAGAAATGCGAAATATGTGAAAGGAGACCGATCTGACAGTAAAATATGTATTTTGCGGAATGGCCTACAAATGTGAGCGTTATTACTGCAATTTATGCAATGTAATTTTGAAATGTTTTGAACTGAAGGTACGTGTGTCGAAAGGCAGCACACTGTTACACATTCCAGTAAATGCTGTCAACAAAGTTCACAACAGCCTTTTTTTCTTTAAGATAAAAAGACTTGGATGTTTTTCTTGTTTTCGTAACTTTGCACCTTGGATATCTCATTCTCAGGTTAGAAGAGCACATTACTCTATTTAGACGGACCAAACGCAAGATGGTAGGCGGGCATTCAAAGGACTTCCCGGTTTGCACTTGACTTCCGGGCAAAGAGTCATGGAGAAAGTGCTACCATAAGTCAAGTGCTTGACTTGCTATGGGGCTAAGCCTGCTCTTCTTTCTTAACACGGTTTCTAGACACCCACACACATATTCTCCAATAGAGCAACTGAAAGTTGATAACAGATGAACATGCTGATATATATATTCAAGGAAAATGTTTTAGTTGCAGGGACGTTAAGGTAAGAACTTAATGCAACAAAACCCTGGAAATTCAGCTAACGCCACCTTAACTTCACGCCCTGAGTTGCGCCGCCTATGACCACAATTATGACATCACAGATCACATATATAGTAGGAAAGTCCATTTGAGCCAAGTCACACATTCCACAACGCCACCTAGTAGCCATAGCTGGAAGTTCACCTCCAGTTCTGAGCCACAACAGCAAGGCATTGTGGGCATGCAATTTAGCTAAAATGCAAACCTTTTTCTCCAGGAAATGTTCTTTGTCTAAAAGGGCAGTGCCACTTTATACATAGCTTAATCAACCCAAGACAGAAAATGATTTGCATTTGAGCTAATTTGCATACCCTCAATGCCTTGCTGTTGTGACTCAGAACTGGAGGCGAACTTCCAGCTATGGCTACTAGGTGGCGTTGTAGAATGTGTGACTTGGCCCAAATGGACTTTACTACCTTCACATTTCAGGTGCAAGGGTTTTTTCAAACCTTCTTAAACCCACCATAACTTTCTTAAACTGAACAACTCTTTGGAGAAACAACATTCGTACCAGGGAGGGATGTAAATATACAAATAAAACAAAAATATACATTTTTGACAATCTGTATTGTGCTGGGCCCTGTTAAAATCACACTTTGAAATGCCTACTAGCAACTGTTTTTAATGTTGGCTAGTAGAGTTGGTGTAGCTGCTTGTGTGCGGTAAAAACGAATGTTATAAGTAGCGGGCTTGGCACTTTTTACAGCATTTTTGGAGGGCTACATATACGACAGTTGCATCGCCAGTGGCACATCCTCAGTGTTTTCACACCCTTGTCACATTACAGAGATTTAGAACATCCCTTTCTGTATGAAGAAGCAACTTTCAGAATATCAATGGGGTAAGCGCAGTCAGTAAATGTTCCTGGCGTAATAAGGCACTTCTGAAGCAAGTGTGCCTTTCAGCCTCTTGATTTATAAGCAATAGAATCCCAGGAGACATGTTAGAAATAAAGCGCTTAGCTTGGGGGGAAAACGGGGTTACTCTGCTGGGTCATGTCGCAGCTGCTAAATGGTCAGAAATCTGCCTCCAAGTAGATGCAACTGCATTAATCTGCATGTATTCAGAAGAACTTGAAAACCTTTCCACAGAACTTATCTCAGATGATGATGACAGACAAAAGTCAAACTTCATATATTTCTTCCTTTCCATGGAAAAAAAAACAGTCTTCTGACTCGCTCATGCACCACATGCGCCAGCAACTTTACAGTTAATTATCCGGAAACAATGAATCCAAAGCAGGAAAGCAACTGGTCATGTCAGCACTATGCAGTGGATTTTCAATGTCGTGGGATACAGTATGGATGGTGTTTTTCTAAGCAGTTAGCAACTATATCCATTGCCTAAACTTCATTGTCCTGCCAATTTAAAAGCTCTCAGCGCTGGGAAGTATGTGTTGGAGATCGATGAGAGAGTCTATACAGTATTCTTGCAGAGGCTTCAAACTGGGCCCTGGCGGCTTAAGTACGGGAGTGGGCGGGGCTTATAATGATTTCTTTAGAACTTCGCCCTGTTAAAATAACCCACGTTTAAACATTACGTTTGAGCTTTCATTTTGTTCTGTGAATGTTTTTCTTTTCCTTTCAATTAAGTTGTTTTAAGGATCTAGGGCGGCCATCTTGGAAAGCTGTGTTAGTACCATTGGCCTTTGCATTACACGGTGTGGCACTTGGCCGCAACAGAGCGCATATAGTTCAAATTCTGCGCAGAGATGTCTTTATGGGAGGCCAAAAAGGATGCATGCCCCAAGCCCTGTACTGGGAGGGGGCCCTGAGTGGCCTCCTGATGGAACGTGCACATTTCTTTTTACAAAACATTAATAACAAATACAATTATATTGCCTAGTAGCCTGCTGGGGTGCTTCACTTGCTGGCTGTTGTTTGCAACTAAGGTCAAATCTGATCAATTATTCCTGTAATGTGTGGGGTGTACACCGTAGTAAATACAGTTTGTGTGTTCACTATAGCACAACTCGTGTAGAGTTTTCCTCTTTGGAGAATTATTTGGTCATGTGAAATAACGGAACTTGACATGCACGTTAATACTTTGAAACAAATGATTCACTGTAGCACAACTCGTATAGCGTTTTCCTCTTTGGTGAATTATTTGGTCATGTGCAATAACGAAACTTGACATGCACATTAATACTTTGAAACAAATGATTATTCGGAAGGTAGCTCATTGAGTTAAGTATTTGTTGCCGAGATCTGTTTTCATAAGCCACATCACAGTAGCAAATCCTTGCAAGCAGATGCAGCCTTTCTTCTCTGTGAGGTTGTCAAACTTGGGTATCTAAACTTTGGTGATGTTAAAGTCTACTGTCTCACAAAAGCACATACCTGTACCAGAAAGCAAAAGTGGTAAAAACTCACATAGATAATCAGTACAGTGTGAGTCAGAAGCTCAGTTCCCGCAAACAAAGGCTGTGAAAATTGAGCAGCTGCCCTCAATGAAGAGCATACAGCATGAGTAGTGAACAGAGATTAGGCAGATCAATTTGAGGTTGTGGAAGTTAAGTGTCAAATCTCATATCTGGGCTTTGCCACACAAAATTTTGTGATTCTGGACAAATCTTTTTATGTACAGTACTGTGCTTTATTCTGTGAAAATGTTTTCCTTCTCCCACTCTGGTGCCAATGGCTGTTCTTTCTTCTCAGGTAGAACATTTGAGTGAAAGGGGTCCCAGACAGCAGAGAGCCAACCAAATGTCATAGGCCTCTGGCAAGCTTCTTTCTGGTCTGCTTATTTGACACAAGAATCAATTTGCTTTTTGACAAGTGTTCTTCATCACAACATGAATAACAATCTGCAACTCTGTGTCAAACAATGACTTTACACAGGTGTCCTTATCACACTGTTTCTTTTGTTGGGTGTATGTAAAGCTTTAAAGTACGGCAGTAAAACGGAGAGTAGTTTTTTAAGTCCATGACAGTTAGTGTACTAGTAGTAGTATACTCCCTTTGATGAAAGAGAACAGAAAGCTACAGTAACATCCTTCATCTCTTCAATAAAACGTTAATATTGTCCTATTGGGTTATCTTGGGTACTTTCTAAATCAGGTCTATAAACAGGGTTTTATTTTAGTTAATGGCAGTCGAAGATTAACAGATAATTGCACTTTGCTATATGATATGATCTGGGATAAAATGTGTTCAAGTGCTGCAATGGCAGACTGGTATCCAAAGCCCAGTATCACCATTCAACCAAACTGTATGATACTGTACAAATCAAATAACTTCCTAATGCCTATCCTGCAAAAGTGTTCAGGCCCCACAAGAGATGTAGTTATCGGGGTATTCCCTTAAAAAAGGTTCACTGAAAGTTCAACTGGCTATAGTGTTTCTTCATATATACTAATAGTGACCACTGATATATTGAACACCACAAAAGGCCTCATTACGAGTTTGGTGGTAATTGTTTGGCAATTCCATGAAAGTATTTCAAAATCATTTACCATTACTGCCATTCAGCTCAGTGGAATTACTGCCAAATTTTGAGTGATGGCAAAGAAGTGCAAATCCCATTTCTAGAGTCTAAAAGACTCCATGGGGATTTCTTTGATTTACCACAAGTGGAAATTCTTCCACAGTAAATCCACCTTAAAGTGGGGCATTCACCCCAATTAACTTGCTCAGAATAAATCCTTCAGTTTGAGGTAAAAACTCGGAAACTTGATGGTTGTTCGGTTACTACCAAAAACTTGGAATGAGGCCCAAAGCAATTGGTTTCTTTACTCAGTCAGGAAGATGCCATTTGAAAACCATTTCCTACTTCTAATCTCAGTCTATGATTGATACTATGATTGGATACATGCTCCTTCCTGGTAATTTTTCATCCATATTAGTATTGCAATCTGATTGGCCCTTGCCAGGTCGTTACCCGGCTGGGAAAGACTCACCTGAAGCTCTCCGTTCAGAGCGCTGAGTCCCGCGAAATTCCTATCCTTTCACTCCTGGCCACTATGGAAAGAGAGAATGGTCTATGTGTAGTCTCGTCTCCCTGTTTAATGGTGGCCATTTTGTTTGTTTACTTTTTTTCTTCTATTTTTGTAATGGCTGATTGAAAAGGGAGAACGGAGTACGTGTAGTCCCCTCTCCCCGG
Organism: Ambystoma mexicanum; assembly: GCF_040938575.1. Lineage (NCBI taxonomy): Eukaryota > Metazoa > Chordata > Amphibia > Caudata > Ambystomatidae > Ambystoma > Ambystoma mexicanum. The sequence goes on along the minus strand of NC_090928.1, from coordinate 1,026,437,066 downwards.
CAGCCATTTTCTTTTGCTTTTTTTCTCGAGTTGAAAAACAGTTTTAACACTGTTTCTCAACTCGAGAAATTAGTACCCTGATATGACATGCTGGGGTACTAACAGCAATAGAATCCTCTGAGGGGGGCATTACCGGTCTTGTAATTCCCTTGCGGCTACATTATAGCCCTCACTTCGCTCGGACTTGTAACTATTGCCCCAGGGGCATTTCCAGACCGGTAATGCCACCCCCTCGGGTTCTCTTGCTTTATTGTCCATCTACGCTAAGGCAAGTGGACCTTCCCCGTTGCTTCCTGCGTCCTGTACCTATTAACCATGCTTGAGCACTTGCACATTATGTGAGGCTGCTAATTTGAGTTCTAGGTCTATGCTGGGTAATGTGAATCTTTTTCATACGACTACTGATGTCTGCCCTGCATCTGTACTACACCCTGAGAATCTTCTCGTGGCTCCTATTGTTAAAGTGGTCCTGTACCTGGGCTAGAATACAAGTACCCTTGCCGTGCACTGCTAGTGTTGCCCTTGAAATGCCACTTGTTTATTATTCTGATTCCAGCCTGGATGAAGGGAGTAAGGGGACATTACGGGAGTGCCCATGCTCATGTTTATCGTTGCTTGGGCCGCATATCGAGCCATGGGTGGTGATCCTCATGAAAGGGGGCAGGGTACTCCAAAGGGGTGCATCCCCCAGTGCCCAAAACGCTTAAGGCAGTCCGGATTCTAGCTGTCTCAAAATGCTGAGCACGATCTTTGTTTTATAATACAGATTTGTGCAAGTGCTATGAGGCCACATACTGTGCATGAAACAAGAGCAGTGGGTACCACTTTGCTTAACAAGATGGTGACTGCCTGCCCATTAAGAAGAAAGTGTTTATTGAAAATATTTGCTGCCACTTGATTTTAGAAAGTGAATTTGGATTCCTATTTTTCATTGAGCAAATTATGTCTTTAGAATTCCAGGTGCCATGGGCATTATGCCCTCTTCTGTTCTTCTAATGCTGCCTGCCAGGTATAAAACCAGGGCGGTATGTAAGCACAATGCAGAGGCAACATGGGGCTTCATCATCACAGCAAATTATACAAGGAGTACAAAACATTTCACCAGGTTTCTGTTTTTCTGGATGCTTTAAAACTTTTTTTAGTTCTTTACTGGGTCACTTTCCTCTTTTGTGCATGCATATCCTAACCCCACTTGCCCCTCCCCCTTCACCTCTGAAGGGGGTGGGCTGGTATCATGTACACCTTGGCACTAGGGACACACCAACAGCAAATTCGGTAGCCCCCAATAAGCCTTGGGATTGCAGTGGGGCAGATATGAGCGGATGGGTGGCCGAGATCATTTACAGAGCACAATCCCCTCAAGAAATCACCAGTGAGGTACAAGAGGAGACTGGCCTCTAATGTGACAGCACATGTCCTTGCATGACAGCTGCCCACACGTGTGTGCACACTACGGCAGGGTCTTTCTGTACTCAGTTGTACCTTCGATGTTGCGCCTTCACCTACGTCTCTGATTCCCTGATCAGACATGGGGGATCAGGAAATACCAATCAATATGAACAACACCAATGTTGATCCCTTTAGCTGAGACAAAGTCTCTGTGCAGGATCGGGCACACGTTAGGAATCAGCAAGGGCTCTGGGAGATCTCGTCTGCACAAATTGAGAAATGTGGCCCGGTTGGTTTTCATGTAGGACCAAACCTTTGTTGCTCTGTGTGGTCTTGTTTCCAAGACCAGCACATTGCCCCTGTGCTAGCCTCAGTTCATGGAAGTTCAATTGCGGTTGTAAGAACATTCAGCAATTTCCTTACCCCAGGGGTTGCCTAGGCCCGGAGCACCCAAGTACTCAGCGCCTCTGATATCCAGACACCGCAAACGATCCCCATTAGTTGTGAGCCCGAAGGAGACGCAAGGGTGTACACCGGTGTCAAGGCAGAAGGCTGCGTCCAGCATCTTGGCTAAAGCTGTTGCTTTTCACACAAAGAGCTGCAGACACTATAGCAGCAAGGTAACAGATGCAAAGCGCAAAGAAGGGGAACTTTTCCGGTTTGACGAAAAAAAGAAGTATGAGAAGAGAAACCCACGCCTACACCTCACTCAAATAAAGGGCCTGCTGAACTGCTCACATGAGAGTGGGAGAATAATGGAGATGTACACCCTCAACCGGGAGACCTGTGCACTGTGGAGTTGGCAGAGCCTACAATGATTCCTTATGGGAATTCCGGACATACTCACCCTTAGCACTTAAGGGAGCCCTAGCACTCGGTGCCCTAGCTCATCTAACTCTTCATATCACTCAGAGGATTGATACATTGCCAGCTGGCAGAGTCACTCTCTTGTTGGGCGGAGCCTCGACTGCAGGGTTTGGTAGTGGAAAGGCCCAGAACTTGAGCATTCCAGGAAAGTCAGGTAGACAGCCACCTCTCACCCCAAAGCCCCATCCAATTCCGTCTTTCAAAGGTTTGCACACCTGCCACCATACTCTAACCTTGCTGGTTCAGTGAGCTCAACTCGGCCGGCCTCTGTCATGCACATCACCTCTTCTGTGCACTTGCATGGTTATGTCTCTCCTCAGTGCCGGCCCCAGGTCTGCCAGCGCCCTGTACAAGAGTTTTTGGTGTGCCCTCCAGTCTTTAGATATGAAGCAGCAGGGGGCTCAGTCCTGTTTTTCGCCACATACTTGTTCTTGATAGTATCACCCAAACAACAGAACTGAGCCCCCCTCCTGTTCTTGTAAAGTGTGGTTAAGGATGCAGGGTGATTCTTTAAGAGGTGCTGGGCTAGAGCGATACTTCAGTTTACATGACACTGAGCTGGTGCCTCCAGCTCAGTGCCGTGTAAACCAGTGGCAATGCACTCTTTATTTGCTGTGCGGGGGCGTGGGCGGGGGCACCTTTGGGCGGCCGCATCCCCCTGAGCGCACCTTGGGTCGGTGCTGTCTCTCCTGTTTCACTCTCATGTCCATCCCTGCTCTCTTTTTCTGAACATAGAGCTCGCTTGTATACTGTCTTGCTCGCCACGCGTCCGCCTCCCAATTACGTCCACCTTTTTTTAAATCATTGCACGAAAAATAGTTGTTTTGCCTCAAAATCATATCAAAAGTAAAGTGGCGTTTACTCTTCTGATGTCTCCTTACCAAGTTGTTGTTGTTTTTATAGCGTGACGTTATGAGAGCTACAGTATGAACTTAAAAAATAGATTTTGATGCATGCCATAGGGCCTCATTTAGAGCACTCCCTCCAGGAAGGGTCCGCGTTCCTTGGAGTCGCGCAGACCGCGCAGTTATTCCCCATTTCGGAGTCCCATAGGAATCCATAGATGCACGCATGTGTTAATTCTTCATCTGGTAGCACTTTTGCGAATAGGAACTTCCATTCACGCACCAGCAGGCATTCTAAAGGAGTTTCCGGTGTGAAAGCCGGAATCTGGCTGTGTGGTAAAACTAGATGTCATTCTGTTACTGCCACTTTTTACTGCACAGGCAAACTCTTAATGTGGTCAATAGTCTTTTTCTGTAAGGTATCAGTATTTTTAGGACAATTCTTCATATTTGATGTTGGATTCAACCATCACAGTGAGCAGTAGAATATGTGTGCTTTCTTTTCGCATGGCTATTTGTTTAGGATTAGTCTGTCGCATTAGTCTGTGGTGTCTTTCTTTGGCAGGGTTGTGTTTGCTCGATACATTCATGCCATTCCCCTCATTACAACGGAATGACTCTAAATGGCTCACAGAAGTAGCGAGGGCTGAACTTTAGCCTGCACTTTCATTTACTGTTGAGATTGGCTTGCAGCTCACGAATGAAAAAATATTAGTTATTTATACATATGTCAATTAAGCATGTCATTTCTTTGTAGGTAGCTTGTCACGATATGTTTGATGTCATTACTAAGCAAACAGTACAATATTATTTTCTCTACCCTTAACGGGGAGGTGAATAACAGCTTGTGGGTAGTAACGGGGTCAGTACGGGGATATTGATCTACAAGGTGGGAAACAAAGGATAGTCTGCCAAAAAACGCTTCATGACTTTCATAGGCCAAACGTTAGATGTGCATGACAGGAAACTTTGATTTTGCTCCTCGCAGGCTTAATTTTTGGCACTGTTGGTGCGGCAAACCCTTGGGCAATGGCCACGGGCAGAGCCATGAATTCCCTCTAGAGGATGCACACCAAGGGAACCGGGCACTGAGAAAAAATACAACGAGTCCCACATGCGCATCTGTCAAAGCAAGACAAACCTCACAGTCGGGGCCGGTCTTAGGGCAGGGCGGGCCGGGCGACCGCCCTGGGCGCCATTAGCCCCATGCCATGCCAGCTCGGGGGAGTCTTTCAAGGGCTTCCCCGAGCTGGCGCAGTGGGAGAAGGCACGGCAGGCGGTCTTTTGTTATTAAATGCACTAGCATGAGCGTCCTATTCCAGTGATTAGCTCCCTGCCAGGTGCCGGAGCGAGGAGGTAGAAAAACAATGTGGCACATCCTGCATCCCACCCCCTTTTGACCAGGGGTGCACGGGAGTGGGGGCGCCACCCCCTAAGGCCAGCCCTGGCAACAGTACTGCAAAGTTTGAAACCACATTTTTCCTGCTTCAAGTTTTCTATTTCTCCTCTCTGGGCCAAGTGACTTACGGGAGTAGAAAATAGGTCATCAGTTCTATCCCATATTCAGAATATTCAGTGTTTATTCCCTGCCCCCCTCATGTAAATAGATCCAGATATTGCACCACATTGACATAATATCAATGACCACTGCACTTTTTTGGGTTATTGAAGTAAGAGGACTCCTGGTGCCTTTTAGAAATAATAAAACATTTTCAAGAGCTATGTCACCTTTTTTTAGCATTATTTACCTTATCCAAGTTATTTGTTTGTGTTATTTTTCTTCTTGTTTCAATGAAAGGAAGCTAATGTAACAAGTCCTATGATATGTGACACTGTTGGAGCTCCTATATTTTGCAATAAAGCATGAATTTTCAAAAGGTAGCCCCAGCTAGTGTCATTTGACTTCAATAATCTACAGAGCAATGAGAATACAAACAGCGCGAGCAGCACCCTAGCCCTGCATCGTCAGACCATCCTGGCTTTTGTAGTTTTGGCTATTAGGTGGCACTTAATCACCATCTATAAGCCGAAACTGATGCATTGGAGTACGTCTACAAGGGTGATGACATGGCACATGAGGAGGCACACAGCTTGTGGCTGTTGTTTGGGTATTTATACAAAACACTTGTTGACTGCCCTTGGCCTTCCTAATCGCTATGGGTATTCTCACCACTACTTGCCCCTTCATACTCGAAACACATCCTCCTGGGAGCTCATTGAGCTAGATATGTCAAGCAGTAACATCAAACGTTGGCAGGCCAGTTATTTCCAAGCAGTCTGATGAGAGTTAATGGCCTAATCACAGCTATAAAGGTGCTACTTTCATAATAAAAATGACTCATGCAAGTGTACCTCCAGCCACTTTATGTATATATCCTGTGCCTTGCACTGACTGAAGTCCTGTTAAAAACATGCATTGGTCAAGCCAACACTGTTGGCTTGTGTACAGGAATTAGATGGGCCCTTGCCAGATGCTGATATCATATGCCCAAGTAATCACAACACTTTCCAGATGTTTCCACCTTATAGCCAGGTGGTACCTGAGTAACCTATGCCTAAACAAACGCCAACACTGTTGGATTAGCCAATGCTTGTTTTTTGATGCCAGCTACCTTCTCTACAATATTGACAACACTTCCAGTGCCAGAAATGGACCCATTTGCAGCACCACACCCACACCTAAAATCAGTACTTCTCTGGAAAATATCGGAAAGCAAATAGCAGGGGGCAGGTGATTGCATGGGCACGCGGGAAGGTGATTGGTTAGGCAAAAAGGACGATAGGAGATCATGTCCATTTTGAAGGGGGAGGGTCATGCAGATAAGCGGAGGGAGCAGGAGCAGGTTGTGGGCGGCAGTCGGGGCAAAATCTAGAACGAGAATGAGTGCAGGTGGAATGCAGTGACACGCTTGCTACCACAAACGAAGGGATTTCCAATGACTAAACACAACATCCAGCTGGCAATTACCATAATGCAAGACCAAGAACGACCTGAACCCAGAGAGAACCAGAACGGTCAGCAACCCATCTCATTCCATATAAAGCCATGGGTTAGCGGTAACACCATAACCAGGGCTTGATTCCCTTGGGTACAAAACGCTTCCGTGGAAAAGATGGAAACAAAGAGAGTATAAATTGCCATGGAAGGCTCGAGAAAGGCCACACCAGAGTAGATTGATTGAGCACCTAGACTGCCATGAGGTTCAAACCAGTTTGGATTGTGTTATTTACCTTTAATAGGTTCAAATAAAATGGTTTACGGTCTTGTCTGTCCTGAAATCCCATTTAACGTATGTCACAAACTTCTTGTACTTAAGCCCATGACATAACCAGATACAAGTTTTATTGAAGTAGTACAATTACCTCCTGAAACCCCACTCTTATAAACGGTTATATGTGTTTTTAATGAAAAATGTGTTAACGAGGTAAGTTTACCGAAACCAAAATACCGAAAAAATAAGGATGATTATTTATTTGGTAGGGGCTCGCCCCACTAAGTCCCCCCACCCCGTTTTCCCATTGTTTAACCCATCCCGACCCACTCCCCATCTCTTTTAACCCCTTACCTCCACTATATATATTTAAACTTATTTTCTGTATTTTTTCGGCATTTTGGTTTCGTTAAAACTTACATCATTAAAACATTTTTTGTTAAAATCAAAGGATACCATTATGAACTATTATTGTCTGACCACCTTCACCTCATTTCTTCCTCATGACTTCCTGCTCTAACCAGCACCACCAGAAATTCCAGATATCGAAGCTAACTTCAGCGATGTACCCATCTGTGTTTTACTCAATACCACCCAAGAGCTCCAGCTACCCATTTATGGTTAGGCTTCTTCACTCTTCACTTTTTGCTTTTCACTACCACGCGCTCAGGTCTATATACCCACGCACGGCCAAATACATACTCCAGACAAGCTTCAGTGCCAGGAGACCACTATGATGGTAGCCATTTACATACCTTTTAGCACCACTAGATAGGGAGGTGCATTACTAACTTAAGCCTGGACTTTGGAGACAGTGGTTGAGAACATGCTACAGCACACTTGCACAACCGTCTGTTGCCCCTTGTGCCCTAGAGTGCCACCTTATGGGTGTGTGTATGAACCTTTCAAAGACATGAATGGCCCAAAAAGGTTCCGAAAGGGTCTTTTATGCGGGACCAGGGGGCTGCAACCTTTAGCTCTCAAAATGCTTTGGACTACAACTCCCATCAGCCCTAACGAGCACAGTCAATGGTGAGGGGAAGTGGAAGTTGTAGTCAAAAACACCTGGAAAGCCGCAAGTTGATGACTCTCGTGCTAGACCAGTGTAATCATTTAAACATAACCTGGCAGAGTTGTCAAGGATCTAACTTGTCAATAGAAGAATGATGTCAGTGAATGACCAATCACACATCTGCTTTTGCCGTAACAATCAATACTATGATTTACTGTTAGTCTTTTGGTTGTTTTGTACCTCCATCCACCATTATTTTCTGAAACAAACCGTTCTATTTGGCACAACTCTGGAACTCCTAGAAGTCTTTACAGCAAAGCCAAATGTTAATCAAAAATGTGCAGCATTCCACATGCTTTCTACATGTTGTGGCATTGGCAATGTAGGAGTTCAAATTGGGCTAAATGTCATACCTTCCATCCAATCAGAGTGCCCTGAACTATCCGGCCACCCTGATAGGATAAACTATTTCATCCCATCATTCTAATTGGATGAAATGATCTTTACACTACAAATGGGCAGAAGCTATTGGTCTCTGTCATTAGACAGACACAATGTCAGGAAACAGCAGCAATGCTGAAAGCTAAAGAACAGGTGTAACTGTTTTAAGGGAGCAAAATGTCTCGTTTGTTTGTTATATATATTTATTGTTGACCTATACGTCGCCTTCCACAATGTCACATTTAATCGTGGTTGCTGAAGGGGATAGTAAGGATTAGACATTAGTCAGAAGGGATAAGCTTAAAAGCAAGGCATTTTTTTAAAGACACAAAGGAGGCGATTGAGATTTGCTTCTCTTTTTTTATTGTGTATATAGTTCATATAAACGTTTACACAAATGTATCAAAAAAATAATTGTCAGTATAATAAATCAATACAATTCATCAATATGGAACATCAGTACAGTACAATATTATACATTTATTATCCTAAAATCATCATAAGAAAAGTGAAAAATATTAATGAATACAATTTTATCAATCTTTATTACACATTTTTTTTAAATGTGTTTATTAAAATCATAAAGCTTCTTCTATAGAAAACAATCGTCTTTCAACACCTCTCCAAATCAGAACTACCACTATCGACAAACCCCAGCTATAGCCGGAAAAACACATCTCAACCAAAATAGGTCACTTGTAATGTCCTCTAAGTTTCCACATGTTGGCTCAGATAACGCACATATAGAGTTCATTGTAGGACAAGATGTATAACGTGTCCAAAATATTCTATTTGCTAATCATCTTTACATAGTCTGCATGAACGTTTTTCTTTTGGAAGACCTTACCATGCACCTTTAACACCCAGGACCTCCAGCCTATTAAATCGGAATGCCATAAAACTTCTTCGCATTGATGGAGAGGGGACCAGGTTAATATAATATTGTGGCTTTTTAAACATAAAATGCATCTTTTTGAATGCGCTAAGAGATGTATTTGAAGCCATCATATCATGATTATTTGACCAGTCCCATTTTTCATCACTGTCCTTGAGTGATTTCAATAGGGCACTTTCTCCATAATCCCAAAGCCACCTACAACCAATTTACATAAAAATGGCCTCATTTTTTTTGTATACACCTGTAATGCAATACACTTGTTATCATTTAGTGCGATCTTAACAATGTCCAATAGTGAGTTCTCTTTGGCCTTCTGGATCTTAATGTACAATTTACCTCTATATCAACTAAAGTGGACAACGAAATAAGGCCTAGATCAAGGCCTATACACAACCGGAGTATAATTAGTAAGGCCCAATATCTTCCTCCATATGAGACCCTCTAATCGATCCACCCAATCTGTTAGATCATCATAGGATGTTTCAAGGGCGTAAAGAAAGGATGTTGTCAGTGTCTGCTTATATATATTTATATCTCTGATAAGGCTATATCCTGCAGTTTCTTTTAGAAAACTGGGCAATGGTTGACATAGTCGATAGGGCTTTAACTCTTTTGTTTTTCACCAACATTTCATTATTATTCTCAGTCGTTAAATCATTGCCCAAGTATCTATAATTGGCCACCCTGTCTACCAGATCCAGGCTATTACTAATAGAAAACCTCCCAGCACATCTCCTACCAACTGACTTAAATTGGGTTTTCGTAAGGTTTACCTTTAATCCACTTAATTCTGCATAATTTATGGTGGCTTGGACACTATGACTAATTCCCATGACGGTGTTATCAAAAATTAAGAAATCGTCAACGTATCCAAGCCAACCAACTTTCTTTCCACCCTATTTTGGAAAAGCATTCTTTTTTTCTTCTAAAGCAGCGCCAAAATAGGAAATATACAAATTAAATAGCAGGGGAGCCAGAACAGAACCTTCTCTGACTTCCCCACCTAATAGGTATCTGTTCCGACAATTCTCCCAAATTATTCAGTCTTATTCTTGCTGAGTTGTCCTTATATATCGAATTGTCTGCATAAAAAAGATGTGTGGGCATTCCCATCTTCTCCGATTTTGCCCACAATTTTGTCATGTCCACTGTATCAAAAGCAGACATAAAGTCTACAAACAAAAGATACAGAGGTAACAACTCTTTCCCCTTCGACAACAAGATATTCATATTTGTTGAAAACTGCCTCCTGAAGCCAGTCTGAAATCTGCAGAGGCTGTTTCAGTTTTTGACCCGATTGTTTATTTCTTTAAGCAGCCCAGAACAGAACATTGTACTGGACATATCGGTAAAGGCTAACAGTGAGTACTTTTCAGGTATATCTTGCTGTCCTTTTATATGCACAGGGATAAGATCTGATATCCTCCAGGAATCTGGGACCTCTCCACTACTTGTTATTGTTGCAAACAGGGTCTTCGGAATGTCTGCCCATAATATCGGGTTCACTTTTAATATTAAGTTACACAGGCCATCCGTTCCTGGCGCTCACAAAGATTTCAGACCTTTCATTATATTAATCAAATCATCTAAGTCAAATTCAATTTATATGGAAGATTTATTTTCCACAGCATAGTAACTGCCCAAAAATGTCTCGATCAGATAATCTTTCCATGAGGTTTTGTTAATACAACAGATAACCTCATTATTCCCTTATTCCCTTTATTTGTAAGTGCCTTAAACTTGTCCTGTACTCTTTCGCTATCACCAGTGGCCAGTACCTTGAACACACTTTGCAAAACCACATTACTGGCAGACATCCTATACCGTTTTAGCCAGTTACTGTACCCATTTTCCACTTTACATTTCATCGTCTGTTTTTTTCGGCCAATGGAAAATCAGATTTCATTCCCCTTCTCAATTCCTGATGCATCTTTTTTCCCCCGCATATATAACTTTTTCATGGGATCTGCCATCATTTTGTCCCTCCTTAAGGGATTGACAATTACCCATTGTCATAAAACTGTGTGTATGGAAAGAGATCCAGGATACATTATCATTAGAACTACCGATGTAGTGATAGTCGTCCTGCACCTCATTTGCCCACTTTCTTACTTGTTCAAGATTTCTGTCCATCCATGAAAGCCGACTTGCACTAGCATTAACATTCACTGAGCCAACCTTATTAAAGTGAGTATGCTATATTACAGGAAGTTGGAATCTAAATATCAACATGGCATGTTCGCTAAATTCTACAAATGATATTTGCAGTTGAATTGCCAGCTGAAACAACTTTTCAGATACGTGAATAGAATCTAAGGTGGGAGACCTATTACCACTACGTCACGTTGGCACATGGGGAATATCCCCTTTCAGTGCACAATTAAGGATCAGCAGGTCAAGATCTTAAAAAAATGTATCTGCCTAATGGCATTCTTTCTGTGAGCGTATATACGATAGAATGCAGAGGCACTCGTAATCAATATGCTTTTAATATTAGTTATTAAACAGTTTTCATTTAGATCACCGCAGATAAAAACATTTGTGTCCCAGTTAGATATAGACTTCATTCCTAACAAAGTAAATACTTTAGGTTGAATATGCATAGTAAAGGACCCTCCAGGAGGATCATATATATATTTATCATGAGCAACTTATGATTAGATTCAATTGGCACTTCAACCACTAAAGCATTCTGATCATTCTCTACTTCCATACACTCTTTTGATCTCAGATGATTTTCTACTAATGTAGCCAAGTCACCATTAGGGCGACCTTTTTCGCCCCGGTTGGCATGGTGCAAATATACTGTATACCCATCAAATTGTGCATTTCCTATCAACCATGTCCCCTGAAGTCATATGATTTCAGCCTCAAAAAGATCTTTACTAGAGCCGTCTGATCTAAATAGCTCGGCATGTCCTCTGGTATTCCATGATTTAATCTCTATAATGGATCAATGTTTCGTCATAATTGGTGGTAAAAATTAACATAGCCACTCCCAGTGAGATTTAATATCTGGGACACTTCCCTCAGCCGATGTTTTCTTTTCCAGAGCTTTCTTAAAAATCCCAAACTTTGTCCTTTCCCACTTCTTTGTATTTTCCTGCTCTTTATAGGGGCTTTTCTATTCAACTCACAGTCTAATTAATAAACCCAATTGAGGAGTGATTCCGAGTTTCCCCTGATTAGACTAACTACTTCGGAGGATGCGCAATGTACCCTAGTTACATAACACGGACATGGGTCCAATTGCTCAACAAAACCGAAGTCACTACTTTTTAACACTATTGAAGGAAGGTGAAGTGGGAAAAGCGAACAGAAGGCTCCCACCAATCCCCTCTCAACCATGGCCTAGAGGATCACGGCCCAGACACACGCCACGAGAGGAGTTTGCCCATCTCCCAGACGACCAAATACCCTGGTACAAGAACATACGGATGTGCCCACTTGCATGCCTACCCGCATGCCCACCTGCCTGCCCTGCACATGTCGACACCTGCGGCATGGATGAACTCGACAAAACCATCCAGCACCAAATCAACACATCGTTAGAGATGCCATGACGACCTAGCTAACGGTCAGCACACTCGTGCAACATACACACCGGACACTCCTACACCAACCCACACGAAGAACATACTCAGTGCTATGACGTAGGCGACGGACACACCCACGGACGTGCATCTTTATTATTTTCAACATAGGCTTCTCAAATGCAGAAACGCAAGACGCATAATGAACTTATCTAAAAAAGGCTTGCTCACGCTTCTTCTAAAACCATGTACCATAATGAGAAATATAACGAAGACACGATACTGGGGATAGAGCAATATGATACCATAACCTAAAGCGCTCTGCATCAAATGGTTCCACCTATGCACCAGGCCCAAGTAGGCCGCAAGCAGAAGCTTCCATGAACATTAAATGAGCAAGGATTCGGTTGCTGACCCTGCAGAATGAGCCCAGTGAAAGCAGACAGTCAAGGGCACAAAGTTGCAAACTCTCATTCCGCAAGCCGACGCCAAGGTAGCACCTGCAAGATAAGTCAGGCACACAGTGAGAAATGCAATATTAATTGTGCAGAATTCTGCCTCAACCACGGTCCCCACCTCACGTGACCAAGCCGAACTTGATAGGGTGCCAAGCTCAGGAGGAAGAAGGCGTCTGGATCCCCCGTCTCAAGAGACAGGCAGATACAATTAAGCGACTCAACGAACATCTGCGATGGTGGGAGTAGTCGGCCTTCCTGCTTATGAATAAATCCTCACATTGTCTGCACATACCCATAGTGAAACATTGTTGCAAATGACAGGTGCACCGCGAGCTGGGAACAGCGATGGTCCCAGACTGGGGGGCTCGCGGGTGAACCAATCAGAACATGGGACCCTTATCACGGACGCCATTAACATTGACCAATCCTAAGGGGTCTTCATGTAACAATTTTTATGTATCAAACTGAAGGGACAACCCAAGTATACCACCTGACTGACCCTTAACCAATAACCAAGTCCTCTATATGTATGCTATACTAACCCTACCACTCGGGGAACCAATCCAGAGTGGCGATAGGTTTTTTGCTAATTTTGCTAAGGTGACGCAAGTAGCGCGTCACGCTAAGGTAAAAAGGGCCTGCGAGCCCCACGCTGCGGAGAGAGTGTCAGGACGGACGCGTACGATCCTTGGCCATCCCTGCCGTTTTGTTTAATAAACAGCAGAATCACCTTGCTTCTTGCGTGTGTCCCATACTCTATCACTTTGGGATATACGGGAGGAGTTGGGGCCTCCCTGCCCGGAGGTCCGCGGACGGCCCAGCCGGCCCCGGGAGAATTTCCCCCCCGACAAGTTGGAGGCACTGCTGAGATCTGTTTAAGGTCCGCTTTTATTTTTATTTTTCCAAGTACTCCCGTTGCGAGAAGGCCCGGTGGCGCGGCCCCCTCTGCCGCTGCCCCCCCCTTTTGAGGACTATAGGACCATCGCGGAACTGTGAGAAGACCGGACAGCGCAATCCGGATAGTGGCCCTCGGGAGCCAGTTGAGAAGTATCCCGCCCGCGGTTGGCGAGTGTCCAGACGTAGTCCAGACGAGGAGAGGTGGCGAGCCGCTTGGAGGGGTGCACGCAGTCGAGCGGCCCCGCATCAAGAGAACTTGGTGAGTATGCCACACCCAACAAGCAATGTGAAATTGTGAGGGAGGAGGGAGGAATTGAATAGGGGAGGTGGGAGGTGTTGCACAGGTGCACGGCGAAGGTCTGATAATTTAGTGTTGGCAATGAAATGAATGGTAGCTGGACGAGTGCGAGAGCAGTCCGCTACGTTACGGGAGAAAAGTGTAAGGGTGTGTGTGTGTGGGTTCCTACGATTTGGCAATTATTGATCAATGAGTAGATGAGGATCCCTATTGTTCGAGCAGGAAACTCGATAGATAGATGACGTTTCCCTGTAGGCGGTAGCTAGCTGGTTGCCCAATACGGAAGATAATTGGCTGGTTAAGCCCTCCTGTCGAGGGGCGTATCACACGCGAGGCGACGCAGCGTGCGCAGTCCGATTATATTATTGATTACCTTGTTCCAGGAGTGACAGGAAGACAGCTGTGGGGTTAACGGGGATAGATTGCAAGTGTATCTTGGACTTAGAGAATATATGAAGAACTTACCAGTAGTTTGAAGAGATCGGTGACATCACCAGCAGGGCTTACATAGGACATCTCGAGAACCAGACATCTTTTATTTTTGAGTGGCGGGGAGGAGAGCTGTGTTAAGGGCGTGGAAACGGAGGTATACGGTAATGAGTTGATCGGGGGAAGGCGAAAGGAGGTACGTGGCTGCGCACGGAGAACGCCGGCCACGGCAAGTGCAGAGGAGGGAGGAGGAGCAAGTGAAAGTAGGACGGCGGTATAAGAACGTCATAAGGGGCACGCAGCCGCAGGGAGAGGGTTGGAGAGGGGGGAAAGAGAGAGAGCACGGGAAAGGAAAGAAGGTAAGAATGAGTTGGGAAAAATGAGAGAACGAACTGAGGAGCAAAGGAGAGAAGCCGAAAGGTTAAAGGCAGCGGCAGAAAGGGTATCAAGGGCAGCACTGCGCGACAGGAAGAAAGAGGAAGAGGAGAAAGAAAAAGAAATGGCAATATGGAAGATTACTGTCAGAAACGACAAGGAAATATGAAGAAGGGAGGATGATAGAGAGTATATTAGAAAGGGAGAGGGAGAGATGGGAAAGGAAGAAAGAAGATGAAAAAATATTGGAAAAAATGAGTTGTGAAGTAATGGAAGAATTAAAAAAGAAAAGAGAGGAAATTGGTAGAGGAATAGCAGAGAGAAACGAAGGGGAAAGAGAAGATAGGAGGGGGAGAGTGAAGAAAGGAGGAATGTATATAGAGGCACAGAAGTTGCAACAACATCGGCACGAAGGGGAGCGATTAGCAAAGAAGAAAAGGGAGGAACGGATCTAATAGACTTAAGAACAGTAACGATTGGGGGGAAAAAGACAGTTTGGGGGTTGCCATTTATGAATGACTTTTGTAGTGAGGAAGAAGAAGGAATGGAGAAGGAAGGAAGAAATAGTGAAAGGGAAAGCCTAGATAAACTATACACCACCCGGACAAATAAAGACTCACCATGGATCTGCAGGAGAAAGGAAGAACTACAGAGAAGTGAGGAGGAGGAGCATGGAATGGCGGAGGGGCAGATACGTGAAGCCACGCCGTCACCGTCCCGTCATGCATGCTCCACCACCCCAGGCCCATCACGTGCAACATGCCCATCTAAACTAGCGCTCTTCCCAAGAGATCTGACGCCCTATGCAGGAAGGCTTAGAGACCTCCCTGGACGCAGGCAGGGAGAACGAATACACACGCCCACAATAAGTAAAGGAAATGATGAAAGAAGGGGAAGTGGTGGAGGAGTAAGAGTAGAGACCAGGAGAAATATGGACGAAGCTGACGATGTAGAAGAGACGGAAGAAGAGGAGGGGTGTGAGGACTCGATTTTGTGGAACCCAGGGGGTAAAACGGGACACAACTTAATGCCTCTTCTAGAGAGGGGAGGGGTTAGACCACAATACGTCCCTTGGAAGCATGCAGACAAGGAAAATATAAAATGCAGACTCCCATCATTAAGTGGAGGTGCGGGTAAATGGATATATGAAATGGAAAAACACATCGCAGGACAGAAGTTGGCAGTGGGAGATGTAAAGGGCCTTCTCATATCAATATTAGGTGATTCTGCGGATGACATCTGGATGAGAGCAGGCTTCCCCGGGGTAACAATAACAAACACATCTCACGATGGGGCACCATTCGCAAACTGCAGACATGCATTATGGCAGGCACTGAGGGTACAGTATCCGGACACATCAGACATAGGAGCTATTACCTCGCGCAAGATGCGTGAGAACGAAGATCCTGTTGATTATATCCAGGAAATTCAAGAGGAGTGGCGTATGGAAACTAGAGAACAATGGGACAAAACACCAGCAATATTCTATCATATACTAGTACAGGGGCTCCCAGAAGCAGTCCAGAAACAACTGAAGAAAGTAGTAGGGATGGAAGCAAAAGCATGGCCAGAAATACAACTGACTATAGTGCATCATCGCAGGACATGGCAAGAAAAAATGAAAAAAAAGGAAGAGGATAGGAAAACGGAAGAGGCTAAACTAGTACAGAAGAAACTAACTAAATACACGATGGAAGGAGCACTAATAACTACACCTGCCACAATAACTCAAAGCCCCACACAAGTAGTGGCTGCACAAGACCCCTCCCAAATACAATCATCGCAGACTGTAACACAACAGATGCCGCCACCCCAACCATACACGACTAACATGGGAGGAGGATACTCAACGCCAGGAGCTGGGTATTATAATTACAACCGGGGAAGGGGAGGAGTAATGAGAGGGAGAGGATACGGATTTAACACACAACAACAGGTGGGGGGCCTTAGAAATTCCTACCCCACCGGGTACCCAGCATACCAGGACAACACAGGAAGCTTTCCATGGCAGAACAGGGAACCACCGGTGTGTTGGATTTGTGGATTGGTGGGCCACATGTCACGTACGTGTAGAGTGAGACCAGGCACACAGTTGTGGAATGAACAGGGACAACAAGAGCTTCCACAGGAACAGCAGGGCATCCAGCAACAGCAGACATTGCAACAGGCAAATGGACAGCAACAACTAGTAACACAACAACAGCCACGGACATACCCACCGCCTCAACAACAGGTAGCGATTACACAACACCCCCTAGCACAGCAAGTACAGCCACCTACACAAGTCCAAGACCATAACATAACCTCAACCAATACCCAACTACAACAAACACAACTGTGTAGGGTGACAGTGCTGGGACACAACCCTTATACGGGAAGTGGTCAATCATTATACCCCCAATAGGACAGCCCACAGACGACCTTGGTGTGTCCCATCCTGTCGGTAACACCCAATAGTGCGGAGGAACCACGCATAGAGGTAACGATAGGTGACAAAAAATTATCATTCCTTGTTGACACCGGGGCGACCCGGTCTTGCATAAGGGAAGGTAAATTTAAGATGTCAGGTGAAGCCATGAACACCCAAGGATTCTCTGGGGCTAGGGGGTTGGTTCCCTTTACTGATAACATTCCCTTATCTATGGGGGATTATGACATGTCAGTCCCACTTTTATATTCCAGTGCCTCACCAGTAAATATAATGGGGAGGGACATAATGAGCAGGTTGAATATGACGATCTCCTTTACGGAGGACGGCATAATTTGCTCCACTCCAGGAATTAACATGCTCACAGTGCAACAGATCATGCAGGCATACTGTGGACAGACAGTGATTAGGGCTGAGCCAGTAGATGGTGAACTGTTCCAGTACGGGACAGACATGGCATTTGCATGGATGCCAGGGATAGAGGGAAAGATCTGGAGGAGGCCAGCAGCCTACTTGTTTAGACCAGAAACGCCAGCTAACGAACCAGAAGGAAAGGTGATTTTGGTGGACATAGAGAGCATATAGCAACCGCTGATTACATTGCAGTGCATGCCCAAGACAGAGAAGGAAGAGCGTGGAGGGCAGTGATAGCACTAGCAGAGGGATGTAGACTTACCCAGATGTCAGATGAGGAGCTCTTCTCAGGAGAAAAGGAAGAAGGTGAAATGGTATTTATGATGAGTGTGGAAATATGGCTAAGGGTGACATACAAACAAGTGGCACAGAAAATTGCAATGGCACTTGAGGCACCCACGTCAACCCCAGTTCCATTTTTTGAGGAAGACATGGCAAAAGTACCAACATCATTATGGACTACTAGCCCCTATGATGTGGGGTGCATAAAACGCATAGGGGGGGTAAGAATAAAATTGAAAAAGGGTGCAATACTCCCCAGAGTAAAACAGTACCCACTATCTAAAGAGGCAGATGAGGGCATACGTGAAACAATAACGGCCCTTATAAATAATGGCATATTGGTCCCATCAGAATCTCCATGCAACACAGCTGTATACCCAGTGCGCAAGGCTAGAGGTGGATCTTGGCGCTTCATACAGGACCTCAGGCCTTTGAACAACATAGTGGAAGCAGAATACCCCATAGCAGCAAACCCGGCCACAATATTGTGCGGCATTCCGGCAGAGGCATCACGGTTTACAGTGATCCACCTTAAAAATGCCTTTTTCTCAATACCACTGCACCCAGACTCACAAGATCTGACAAGCTTCACTTACAGAAACGCAAAGTGGAAACACACCAGATTGCCACAAGGGTACTGCGAGTCACCCTCAATATTTAACAGAGTAATACAGATGGATTTGGGTAACATTGAGGTAGAAAGCACAGTGTTACAGTATGTTGACGACATAATCATTTGCAGCACAAACGAAAAAAGATGCAGAGAGGACTCATTAAAGATGCTGACAATATTGGCTGAAAAAGGTTACTAGGTAGACAAGGAAAAGCTACAATACTGTCAGGAACAAGTACTTTACATTGGACAGCTTATATCCCAAAATGGGAGACAGATTGCACCACAAAGAGCACAGGCAATTTTAAAAACACCATTGCCACAAACAGTGAGAGACCTACAGCAGTTCCTTGGACTGTGCAACTACTGCAGAGCATGGGCGTTTGATTACAGCTCATACATAGGACCCCTACTTGAGGGGTTAAAAGAAGCTAACAAAGGGGAGAAAAAGTTGGGGTGGACAATGGAAATGAAAGAGGCTTTTGATGAACTGAAAGATGCAATATCAACCGCTCCAGTACTGGCCACCCCAGATTATGAACGACAATTTTTCATATTTTCACATTGCGACTCAACAGTGATGAAAGTAGTGTTGGCTCAAAAAACAAGCATGTGCTACAAACCAGTAGCGTTTTACAGCGGTCACTTATTGACAACTAAATACAAAATTCAGCACACGTCTCTAACAACATGTGGTACCAACACATGACCAAAATAGGTAAACAAACAACAGAAGACAGCTGCTACGTCTGCTCATTGATCCCATACGCCATGAGTGCTTTCCGAACTTTCGTTGCCACGGAAATAGATGAAAAAACAGCATGATGTATAATATACCTGGCACTGTGCCAAACAAAAGGGAGATTTCAAGGGAACACGGTGCACCTGGTATGGAAATCACGAAACACATACCCGTACGAAAATAACTTCCTTAAGAGTTATTTGAGCTACCACAAGGCCAGTTTACATGCCGAAGCCTTCAGATACATAACAAGCGGCCCCGAAAAAGGAGAAACGACGAAAGTTACACTACAGTACCTACCATGTGATTGGTACGCCACTGAAGCTGCTGGTAAAAAAGGATGTTGGGAAAGACCTCTGATAATAATAACAGGAAAGGTGTACCTGGGTGACAAATGGGACATAGAAGTGGTTGGCAGCAACATGATAACGAGAGAAGATACTACAACTATTGCAGAGCACAACAACAGATGTTGGATGACTTGGGTGAAGTACGTACCCATGCTAACATGGATAGAGAAGGATGAGGACCCAATAACAATACTGCCGATGACTGCACCTAAGATATACATGGGGAATATCCCCTTTCAAATATCCCCTTTCAGTGCACAATTAAGGATCAGCAGGTCAAGATCTTAAAAAAATGTATCTGCCTAATGGCATTCTTTCTGTGAGCGTATATACGATAGAATGCAGAGGCACTCGTAATCAATATGCTTTTAATATTAGTTATTAAACAGTTTGCATTTAGATCACCGCAGATAAAAACATTTGTGTCCCAGTTAGATATAGACTTCATTCCTAACAAATTAAATACTTTAGGTTGAATATGCATAGTAAAGGACCCTCCAGGAGGATCATATATATTTATCATGAGCAACTTATGATTAGATTCAATTGGCACTTCAACCACTAAAGCATTCTGATCATTCTCTACTTCCATACACTCTTTTGATCTCAGATGATTTTCTACTAATGTAGCCAAGTCACCATTAGGGCGACCTTTTTCGCCCCGATTGGCATGGTGCAAATATACTGTATACCCATCAAATTGTGCATTTCCTATCAACCATGTCCCCTGAAGTCATATGATTTCAGCCTCAAAAAGATCTTTACTAGAGCCGTCTGATCTAAATAGCTCGGCATGTCCTCTGGTATTCCATGATTTAATCTCTATAATGGATCAATGTTTCGTCATAATTGGTGGTAAACATTAACATAGCCACTCCCAGTGAGATTTAATATCTGGGACACTTCCCTCAGCCGATGTTTTCTTTTCCAGAGCTTTCTTAAAAATCCCAAACTTTGTCCTTTCCCACTTCTTTGTATTTTTCTGCTCTTTATATGGGCTTTTCTATTCAACTCACAGTCTAATTAATAAACCCAATTGAGGAGTGATTCCGAGTTTCCCCTGATTAGACTAACTACTTTGGAGGATGCGCAATGTACCCTAGTTACATAACACGGATATGGGTCCAATTGCTCAACAAAACCGAAGTCACTACTTTTTAACACTATTAAAGGAAGGAGATTGCTGAGGATTTTAAGTAGGCAGCTTCTATTTATTGGCTTCTCTGAGTCCTCGAACATGCTCACAACGGTGACCTCTGTAAGAGGAAGAAGAGTGGTAGCCTGAGACGATGGTCTAATACCGCTATCACACTTGATAGATTTTTAGCTTTACTAGCAACAGACACTATTTCATGTTTTTGTTTGAGCTTGGCTGTATTCAATTGGACACTTGCAACAGTAGTTGCAATACTTGTTTCAAAAGATGTTTCCGTAGCATCCATAGTACTTCCATCAGGTTCAGTTATTACCTCTTTTTGTAGTACCGCAATTTTTCTTTTGGGTTCCTTAGAGCCAATTAGCCAGTTAGTTAAATTACTGATTTTATTAGCAGCTCTTTTTGCTCGTCTCACCAATCTTTTCCTAGATCGTTTGGAGGAAGACTGGTTCTTATGGATATCTTCCTCACCTAATTGTGCATTACTTTCTTCCACAACCTGAGGTTTGGTTACAACCTTAAAACAACAAGAAAAAAGGATGATCGCTACAATTATTAAAGTCTCAATCGTAAAACTCTTTACGAACCGCTACCTGATAAAACATAGCACAAGGGAAACCACTGTGGAAATGCGCTACATGAACATTTTGAATCTAAAATAGTCTCGAGATAAACTAATGGGGCACTACTGATGCATAGCATTAGACTGAATTTTTTTTTCCAAATAAGTAGAGCATTTAAACAAAAGGCATGTATGCATCTGATCACTTTAATTGAAAAAGATTTCTTTCTAGAAACCCTCCTGATGAGCCAATTGATTTGGTGAAACACGTGTTGAGGGAATTATTATGAATTAAACACTTCATGACAAATGAATCTAGCATTATGAACATTATTTACCTTTCATGAGCAATATCTGAAGGTGGGCTAGAAGGTGACTAGCAAATCTTAATTTCTATTAGTTACAACCTTAGCCTTTATGTTCTTAATTCTTCGGTTTTCCCTTCTTGAAACCGCAAACCATCCTCATCACTACACTCCAAAATCTCTACCTTTGTTGATTCCATTATTTCAGAATGAGCAGGCGGTAGGATTTCATTGGGCAGCACGATGTTAGTAGCGTAAATAGCCTCAGCATGAGTCATAGTTACTCCTTTATCAAGACAACCCCTTTTTTGTTGTAATAACTCAGACAGGCACGTTGCATTCTTTTGTACTTGACAGAAGATGTTATGTGTTAGATTTAACAAGATTTTTAACGCAAAACGTGTAGCCAAATTATGTGCTTCCTGCTATTTGAATCTTTCACTATACATACTGTCCACATACACTTAGCTAGTAACAGCTTCAGTAAAATCAAGAAAATCACTTAAAATCTTTGAATTTTCATACATAATCCCCGTAAGCCGCGGTGAATATGAAAGTCTTGCAGGAGGTATGGTTGAATGACCACTAACCTCAATCACTGTTTTGTCATTAATATGTACAGCAGTATCAGCAATATCCCGACTAACTTCAAGATTCATAATTTCACCATGTAAGGAATAACACAAATTCAACAAAGAATTATTATTTTCAAATTCTGCCGTGGTGCAAGCCAGTGCACTATTCAGGTTTTCACATACTTCCGGGGTTGGATGGATATCAAATATTGCAGTCTTCCCTTTAAATAAATCAGTTTTATCCATTTTTGCCAGTTCAGATTTTGAGGCAGTTTCCAAATTTATTGTGGTTGTCGTCTCTGCACATGCTAAAGTTTAATTGGTTTTTGCAATGTTTGCAGCTTTCTTCTGTTTCACATTTCTTAAACTAATTTTTCCTGGCATTACACGTGAAATCAAAGCAGTTTTTAATTTATTTCAATTGCACTTTACAATCTCAAGCAACTCAAAGGCCAATTAGACCCACAGTCACTGCTTTCTATGAACGTACTAGCCAGTCCACATAGGCAGCTCAAAGGCCAGTATGACCCACAGTCACTGCTTGTTGAGGATGAAAAGTCAATACAAAAGTTGCCACTATATATTAGCAGTCCAAACAGATTGCTAAGGCAGGTGCGCGAGATCAGGTCAATATGGCGGTTTTTGTCTGTATGCGTGATGATCAGAAACTTCTTACTTTAGTTTTTATAACTTAGTCGCAAAATAGATTGCTTACCCCTTAATAACGATTGTCTAGCATCGTGCAGTTTGTTATGCGTTCAGCCCAAAAGAAAGAGTAGACAGCAGCTTCCTACCCTTCCCACAGCAAACCACGGTAAGCCACACTCACTACCATAGTCCCGCACCGCGCTGGGATGCAGTTTTCAATTGTGTAGGTTGGGGCTCTGCCTCCAGAAAATTAGCAGCCACTATGGACAGACTCGGAAAGGCACAGCTCCCCTTCACTCTGACACTGCGGTAAACCACACTCGCTACCACACTCGCTATTTCTCTACAAAAGGCTTTTATAAAAATAATTAAAACCGTGAGACAAATCTGCTTACTAATAAAAACATTAAAATAATCTCACTGCATACACAACATTGTTTTGATGCTGATTGTCAAAAGGTCAGAATATTGGTACTGTCTGTCCTGAAAAAGGATAACTAACAGACTTCCCGGTGGGGTTGCGATTGCCAGACAGCAGTCTAGAAAAGCCTTGAAAACTTGCACGAATCAGTTATGACACGAGCCTGGGCCCCATTGGAACAGATGGGACTGTCTGGTGTTTCTAGAGCTTATTGGAATGTTACTGCACGGGGCTTGACCCCTCTTCCCACTGTTTCTGTCATAGAATTAGTCCGGAAACATGGGTCACTAATTTTTCATCCATCTAGAATGATTCAGTAGCCTATGGCAGTACAACATTTCCTAGTCATACAAACCTTATAAAGAAGATTACGCCAGAGTAATCACTACAAGCATTAGACCTTTTTAAAGATAACAAAACCCTGGGTCCCGTTTCCCTGCAAATTGATCTATTTAAACAAAATCTGGTCTGTGGTTTCTTCTTCAGTAGCAAATGTGTGTCTTAATTCTGGGACTTTCCCCCCCTCCTGGAAAAATGCAATTATTGTCCCTTTTAAAAAAAAAAAAGGTTCTAAATCGAATCCTGATTGTTACGGGCCCATCTCTTTAATATATTCTTCAGCAAAGTGGCTGGGTAGGACTATCCTAAAGCGTTTGAGGAGTGGGTGAACAAAGCCATATCTTAGAGGAATGCCAATTAGCTTTTAGGAAACGGGCTGGTGTTGATGAGAAGGATTTAAACCTATTTTTAATTCCGGATAAATATGTAAATGCTTTTAAATATGTGATGTACCTCGGTTTTACAGAGATTTCCAATGCTTTTAACTCTGTAATCCAAGGAAAATGATGGCAAATGTTACTGTCAGTCTCGGGAGGATAGCTCAGGGGCAACACGCTCGCTTTGGAAGTAACCTAATGCCCTATTTGCTCTTGCAGAATTTCGACATTTGTAGGATATGTTTTGGCACTGCTCAACTGTGCCTTGCCTTCTTTAAGAGACAGTTTATTAATAACAAATGATTTTAAGCGACATCCACTTTCAAATTCTTGAGGAGGTACTATGTGAAATATTCTCTTTTGCATGTAATCTGTCAAAATAAATCAACATTTTTAATCGTAAGTATATATTAAAATAAAAGACCCTCTTTCATGTACACAAGCTATCAAGTATAGATCCCAAAAGAATCTTCTTTTGAACTTTCCTTGACATACTGAAGTATAATAAAATCCCATTTTAGAGTCTTAACAAAGGCTCAACTTCTTGTGCCCCAGTTTCATTCACATAGTGTTGGTACTTATTAACGGTAAATAGGAGAAACCTATTATTCCTCTACATGACTGGCACGCCATGTTCCATGTCGGATGCCAAAAAGACAAGGAACTCTGTTGGACAGCATGTGAAAGATTTAGAAAAGAGAAGCTCTTCTGATTTCAGAAATAATTGTGAAAGAATTCCCACACAATACATCATTACTGTAAGATTGTATTTATGATCCAAAAAGTCAGATAAAACACCACTAATAAATGTGACCATGTCCCTATTAGATAACAAATCAAATGTTTAAATTGTAGAAACGTGCTTGAAAAGATTCAGGGCCCGTTTCATGGAGAAGTGCGCAGAGATTCCACAAAGGCTGCACGCCGAGAACGACTCCATGAATCGACTAACGGGATTTTGTGTGTGGTTTGGCGCGCAAAGTTCCTATTTACTGCGCAGGAGATTCCATGAATCGGGACCTCAGTGTTGTATACAAAGCCCTACATGTTTCAGTTCCTTAGAAGTATGGGACCGTCTTCAAGGGAAAGTAATAGTACTTGGTGGTCAGATTGGGAAAAAAAAACAATGCATTCATTGAAGGCCCTTGAGGGCACCAAAAGTGTGGACTCGACAGATGGTTCATGGAACAAGATTATACAAACATTTTCCAACCAGGATCTGGAATCTTAACACTTTACGTAGCCGTTTGACAGATTCTAAGGTTGTAAGTGAAGCTGCCTGTAGCATACTGGATTGCTGTTTCTTTTCACCTGTTGATAGTGCCAGCTTTCATTGCAGTGTTTTAGGGTATCTACATAGCAGCACCCTTTGAGTGAATAGCGAATACTTATTGATTGCATCTGTGTTTGGAGTTGCTTGGTGTTTTATTCATTGTGAGAGAATACACTGCTGACCAGTTGATTGATGCTCTAGCAAGGATTCATTCCATTTTAAAGAACTCGATACTCCCAATGGGGCTTGGCAGTGCTAAAGAGTGAAAACTCGCAAACCATTCTTCACCGGAAAGCCAAGTTATATTATAAGTATAAAACCACCATGAGAGAATGAACTGAAGAGAATGTCATACTACAATGAATGGCACAACCAAAGCCTGGAACCGGGACTTGAAGTATATGTAAAGTCGCTTCTCCAGTGTCTCTGGGGTGAAAGGGAAAGCATGGAAGGGTGGAAGGCCAGCAACCTGTGACCAGGTCCTGAGCGACTGGGGGAATGTGGCCTCAGTCAGCTATGTCTTTAGGTCAAATGGTCTCCTGAACCAAACCCTCAGGACCCTTCAAAAAGAATCAGGCCTGTGAAGGAGACCGTGGGTTGGTTGTCTGGAAGCAACACAAATAGTTCGATTATCCCTAGTTGGCAAACAAAGCCCACCTGCACACTCGGTGAAGCAGCAAGAGACTTCGCTCTACACGGACAGCCTTCCAGCATGCAGGGATACCAGGGGGCCAAGCAAAACATAGCGCTGAACCTCAGTCATTTGGAACAGGGCAGATGTGAAGCTCAGGGTGCATACATCCCAAACTGCACCATGGTAGAGAATACCCACCTGAGGTGGAAGTGCAACAAAAGAAGCAGTGCAACTGCAATCCTGGTGAGTGGGTGGCGTGTGAGTTTAACTATAGACAAAGAGAAAATCTTGTGTTAAGGAATTGTGCAAACCCCCTCCCACCTGCCTCCTTAGAACGGGGCTTATTTGAGAGGCAGGTGTGGGGAAAAAAAGTGGTTGGTACAGCCGGGGATCCCCCGGACTGCACCCTCAGTGCATGTGGCGCGTGAGGGACCCTTCAAACATAGACAATGAACATCGCCTGAGGCTCTCTCTCTGGCAGCCCACGCCTCATCTCCGCAGGTGGCTCCAGCCAGGCTTGGACTTCCCCTGGGGCCCCTCCTGCTGCTGTCACAAGAGCAAGGATGCTCCTGACATATGTGGCCCAGCCATAATGATTTCCCAGGCCCCCCTGCTGCTTCTGCTGCCCAGGGCAGCTCAGCACATGGGGCCTGGGCTGAGGAGACCCTTTGCAGACAACTTCATATATGAGATACCGCCCAGGCAGCCCTGGCAGACTGTGTCCCCCAAGTAAGTACTCTTTTTCTAAAAGAGACTTTTTGGAAATATGGAAAGTGCACTTTACAGACTATGAATGTTTTTCTAGATCCGCTTCTTAATGCACCTGCTTAGTTAGGAATAGAGTTATATTTTGTACTGCAAAAATGACTATGCGCTGACTTGGCATGGACTATTCACTGCAAAAATACACGTTGCACAGTTCCATGAATCAGGGTTTGTGTCGGCAGCGCAAAGTCACTTTTCAGCAGTGCAAAGTCACTTTGACCCATGCAAAAAATGTCCATTCATCGGGTCCACAGTTCCAACAGCGGGTCAGTGCCCCAGAGATTCCAGTGTATCAGACTCACTACAGCAGAGCCAATATTAATTTCCTCCCCTGTTGCTGTCAGTCACCGAGGTTGCTGAGTTCTGCCCCACACACAGGAGAATGCATGACACTCCTTGCCATTCCAAAGTATTATAGGGCATTTGGGAGCACACCTATAATTTTCACAGCTTCTTGGCACTTCAGGGCCTGCAAGAGGTGGGGTTGGCCACTAATGCTGGAGCAGAGGGAGCACCGCATGGTTGATGTGTTGGTGTGTTTTTGTTGGCAGATGTGAAAAGGTAAAGCTCTTCGTGGTGTGTACGTTTTAGATATTTTGTGAGTTCTCTGGAGCAGTGGTTAAGGTGCATGTCCGGTTGCTAATATAAATTGTGTGTATGGTTGTCTGTTTGTCAGAGTTGTGTTTGAAGAGTGTGGAGAGTTGTGTTGGTGTATCTGGGGTGTGTTTGGGAAAATGAAGTGCAGACATGGGCCTTCGAGAGTTATATGTTCCATTGCATAACCAGTGTTGTTGGAGTTGGGTACTGAGGTGTGTTGTCGGTTAGGGTGGGAGGTAGGATGTTTTGGGGTTGGTATTCCCCTTCCCCATCACTTGAAGTGTTAGCCCCCAAGCCTTCTGTGAAGTTTCAGCCTAGTTGTACTCCTGCCTAGAACACACATCAGATGATGGCCTGTGGGGGTCTTCACATGTTTGTTTGCTTTGGCATTGTGAGTCAAACGCCACCCTATCATTGGCGCACGCTTCAGCAATGCCACATGCAATCTCATCACCACCACTCCAATCTGCATGCATGCATTCGCCGACCACCCCATCTCCTCTTACAAGTAGAGAGGGGGGATCAAGATTGTGTGTTACTTTTTTCCATTCACCTTTATAGTGGCTGTCCAGAACTGCTGGGCGGTTCAACCAGCTGAGCCCTTGGCAGCCATGCGACCTCAAAGCTACACGCACAGAGCTGCATCAAGAGTTCGTCTACTTTCGCGGCCTGTCTCTTTTACAGAAGGCGGCCCTGAGAGGCGCTATCAAGCGGGATTCCTGCCCCCTCCGTGCTCCTGTTTTAACGTTACCAGTAGTAAACCTTAGCATAACTTTGCTCTAAGCTCTACCCCAACAGTGTGAGAGGAGATGAACACAATGGCGCCGTGACCCAATCAGATCCTTCGCCTAATGTTGACACAGTCTTACATTTATCCCATAAATACCTTCTCGACTGAAATCCATCCCAGGAGATTGGCCAAGAGCCAGTGCTATTCATATTTGCGCAACGCCGCCATTAGCCAAGGATAACATTCAGGACACTAATACGCTTGGGGGCCGCACACAATATCTCTGAGGGTCCTTCCACTCAATCCGCGCCTTGCTAAAAATATTCGTTCCGAATGCTGTCACAAATATGCAGCAAGAAGCTACCAGCGATCTTGTGTGATATATAGAGGCGGTCGCCGGTATATTTAGAACATATTTGCAATTCTTGTGGTGCAGTCAGTTACCAAACGCTCCTAAGTTTCTAGTAAAGCTGGAGCACTCGAGTCTTTCCCATGGCTTCCCTCTGCGACCTTTGACCTCTGCGATGCAAGGACGGGGTCCCAATCTTCCAATCGACTGTGAAGTTTAAGGGGGCGAGGAAAGCAAAAGCTATCTACCCAAAACTACTCTCTCAGGAGGTATTAACGTGTACTCGAAAAACACAAGGCTATTTCTACAATGTGTTTTCGGAGCCCTTTGCTGTCCCAATATAACTGTTTCCGAGCACAAGCGGTGGAAAAAGTTATCCTTACCTTACAGAGCGGAGAGGGTGGATGACTGGCCGCCACTGGGCCCGGCCTACTGGCAGCAGACTCTTGGGGCGCCATGTGGACAGGCTAAGCACATAGGCACAACTTGGTTTGTACTCTTGGGGGTCAAAGGTCAGGCTTCTTCATAAACAGTTGCTACTGGCTCGAGTAATCGTCTGCTCTGGCTAGCAGGGGCAAGGGCTCATTAATAATGTGGGGATGGCTGCCTTTTTTAAGGTTACATACCGGCCACTGCAGTGTGGTGGTTCGACCCCTGGACAGCACTCCAGGTCACAACTTCATTGTACCCACTGGCAGGTTCAGCACACATCTTTAAGGTGGATTTGCATGGTGGCATAGGACCCTGCAGGGATCATGGGTGGGTCTGGCCTACTGTGGCCATGTGACAGAATCACCAGGAACGCTCATTGCAATTCATGACACATAAGACTGAGGACACCCACACTCCCACACTCAGGCTTATTAATGTGAACACCATTCACCTGGAGCCCAAGCAGAAGGAGAAGTAGGAATTGTATGTATATATATATATATAATTTGAACCGTGCAAAAAAATCATTAACCGGGCTGTGTATATATATATATATATATATATATATATATATCCATACACACACAGCCCTGTTAATGATTTTTTTGCACGGTTCAAAGTGACTTTGCACTGCTGAAAAGTGACTGCACTGCCGACACAAACCCTGATTCATGGAACTGTGCAAAGTGTATTTTTGCTGTGCAAAGTCATTTTTGCAGTACAAAGTGAACTTTGCACTGACTTTGCACGGCAAAAATACACTTTGCACAGTTCCATGAATCAGGGTTTGTGTCGACAGTGCAAAGTCACTTTGAACCGTGCAAAGAATTCCATGAATCGGGCCCTTAGACTGAATGTTGGGAACATTAATGCGTCACACTTAGATGGTTGGTTGGGAATAGGACATGTAGATGATTGGTTGGGGATAGGGCATGTACCGCACTTAGAGGGATGCTTGGAAACATTAACGTGTCACACTTAGATGGTTTGTTGGGGATAGGGCATGTACCGCACTTAGAGGGATGCTTGGAAACATTAACGTGTCACACTTAGATGGTTTGTTGGGGACAGGGCATGGACCGCACTTAGAGGGATTGTTGGGAACATTAACGTGTCACACTTAGATGGTTTGTTGGGGATAGGGCATGTACCGCACTTAGAGGGATTGTTGGGAACATTAATGTGTCACACTTAGATGAACGGTTGGGGGTAGGAAATGTATTGCTCCTAACCATAATAAAAAATTACCATTCTGCATGCTCACCCTCAAACTCGAAACTAAAACACAGCCATACCTCTACAGCACCACAAACGGTGCGCACTTCACAACACCCTGCATGAAACCAAACCATACACTACCAGACTTCAAGACCACATGATGGCTACCGACTGAAAATTCACCAACGCCCAGTGACCGGTTTCTCATAACGGAATCTGCCAACAGCAAATCAAAGCTCTCTTGCTCTTCTCCTGCTCAACCCCACTAACAAACTCCCAACCCCCACCCATTGCAGATCCGCCAGAGTGCCAAGAGGCCACGCAAGTGGCGACAGTGCGCGGTGCAAGATCCTTTAACATAACATGTATTTATTTATTTATTCACATTTATATAGCGCACAGCAGCCCGGATGCATCGTGGCGCTTGTTACAGGAGACATGACTGGTTGCAGAGAAAAAAACAGTATACAGCCAAAAATCAGGCTTACTTACATGCAATGTGATGGGAGATGCATACTTAGTTACAGGCAGTGCATGAGGAGAGAGGTTAGTTGAATAGTGTGGTTATGAGGCCTTTGCAGAAAGCTCTGAGTGATGTCTCAGCTCTGAGAGCGTTGAGCAGGGCGTTCCACAGTTTGCGTGCTAAGTGATATTTTATTTAATGTAGTGGTAAAGCCTTGTGATCTTGAGTAAATACTGTGCATCTATACATCAATGCTTTACTTGATATATGGAACACATCATTGATGGATATTTAGATATCTACCCATCCATTCATTTAGTTCAGGCCCATCGGCTAGATTCCAGCCAGCCCTATATTGAGCTATTTCCCTAAACAAAGAACAAAAATATACCCTTGTTTGAGAAAATAGCGCATGGCTGCAACTTGCGCAAATGTGATTGGGGCACAGAAGGAGTGTTCTCCTGGCACATATGAACAGAGTGGCTCTGAAGACATGGGTGAGGGAAGGAAGCCATCTTTGCATGGGGCTCTGGTGTTGAGCTGGCGTCCCTGCTCATCTGAAGTATTAATGACTAAATTCATGAACCACCAGCCGCACAACAAGGACTCAATGGCAACTGAGGATAGCCACCACTGAGATTGGAGTTCTTATTAAAGAGATTGAAAGAGAGAGAGAAAGAGAGAGAGAGAGAGAGAGAGAGAGAGAGAAAAAGTGGGGGAGAAAGGGAGAGAGAGAGGAGTGAGATAGAGCGAGGGGGATAGAGAGATAGACAATGTCTGTGGGTAATGCAAGCACGTGCAGGACAGTAGTGTACATGACAGGGTACACTGTTTTTGGCAGGGAGGTCTGTTGTGGGCATGGATGCGCAAAAAGTGAGTGGGAACGGCCACTGGGACTGTAATGGTCGCTGGCGGTGTTTTGCAGATGTTTCAGGTTTAGGAAGCACAGTGCCATCTAGCCGTCTCTCTACAAGCTTCACTTTTCTTGCAGATGTTTCAGGTTTAGGAAGCACAGTGCCACCTAGCCGTCTCTCTACAAGCTTCACTTTTCTTGCAGATGTTTCAGGTTTAGGGAGCACTTACAGTGACATCTAGCCGTCTCTCTGCAAGCTTCACTTTTCTTGCAGATTTTTCAGGTTTAGGAAGCACTTACAGTGCCATCTAGCCGTCTCTCTGCAAGCTTCACTTTTCTTGCAGATGTTTCAGGTTTAGGAAGCACTTACAGTGCCATCTAGCCGTCTCTCTGCAAGCTTCACTTTTCTTGCAGATGTTTCAGGTTTGGGAAGCACTTACAATGCCATCTAGCCATCTCTCTGCAAGCTTCACTTTCCTTCCCGATGTGTCAGCTTCTAGGAAGCACGTACAGTGCCACCTCGTAGGCAAAACTAAAAACAGGGCTGAATGAGCCTGGCAGTGGAAAGATCTGCGCACACAGAGTGAGGTCAACAAAATGATTTGTTTTGTAGCTAAAATCTTTGCCAGACCTATGAAACGTCCCGTTCTAGTTCTGTAGGGCCACGGTACTTTTAAAAAAGTTGCATGGCCTTATGCATTGTCACCCGTTCTACATTGCCACCTTCCTACGCTACTTAGGCAATGAAATGAGCAGGCCTTGGCACAGCTCTCCCTGCATAATGACATGACTCTAGGCTTTGGTAGTGGGGGAAAGATGCTCTCGGTGCTCAGGCACTCTATTGAATCCACCTACAGACCATTTAAAGGGCGATTCAACCTGACAGGATTTGAAGCTTTGACCCCGGGATTATGTGCTGACCGCTACGAGGCTTCAGCTGCCCCCTGATCTATGTTGACAATTTTAGTAGGATAACCCAGTTGTCAGGAATTGAGTGCCGTCATGTGAAGATCCACGCGACTTCACAATTATTATCATAACCTTCAGCGTGCCATATAGCTTTGCCACTATTTCAAATTCTTCTCAGCTGATCATATTTTATAAATATGTATTGTTGTTGGGAGCACATCCCTTTACTTCCCATTCTGGAAAAGCACCCGAAAAGCAAAAAGGTCTGTTCTTTTTTTTTGTTTCTTTCTTTATTGGTGAGTCACTCTGTGGGTGCTTCTTAGTTTTGCTGGAAGTTGTCCAGTATATTCCTATGCACCAGTGTGTGATGCCAGGTCTGTCCACCAACACAGAAGACCTTGCTTGCAGGCACAGCCCACCCCAAATCTGTACATGCCCACTCTGCCGTGCAGTTTGGGCATTTACAGATGCCACTGTGAAGGCTAGTAGTGGTATCTTGGCTTTCTCGTCATGTATGCATAGGGCTGGTCACTGAGCCGGATTTTCCAGGATCCGGGAAATCTATTTGAACCCTTTCATGTAATTGTTCTGCTTTTATTGTCGAAGACGGGACTCAAACTTATTTGTTCTGCTAAATTAGACGGTGCAGTTAATCAAACTTCATTATAACTCAGAAAAGCTAACTTACAGTAACGCAGATGTCGGGTATATATTCTCGCCGGTGTCGGCAGGAACTCTCGTGACACACTAACTCACAGAAAGCTTTGTTTCGGGAGGTTTCTTGTGCGCGCGCTCTACTGGGAGAACATTGAACTAAGTAGGGTGCACGTCGGCCTCTAGATGGAGATGACCAACACTACTGTACATTTCACGTACGTAGTTTGCGCCTGATTTTTGTTATTACATTAATACAGTATTTTCTCTATCGACCTTTTAATGTCAAGTTTTTGTTTCTTTTAGTTGATTCATTTTTTTCTATCTATTGAAAACAATTTAAGAAAGCTTAGTTGTAATTTTCTTTCAAGATCAAATCAATATTATTTTGATCCGTTTTCACGGGGCCCCTAAAAGGAGTGAGGCCCATAGGACAGTGGCTATTTTGCCTATTTGGTAATCCGGGACAGGCACAGGTCGCCAAGAACAAAGCCTCGAGATGTACCCACTATTAGCACCATGGCTGCCTCCAAACTCTGGTCCGGGTCCATGTTGTCGGAATGGGGACTTAACTGGACATTCTGACCTATGCGGACCAGGTAAGTCCCCATTTCGAAAAGCATTCCCCATTCCCATTTGAGCCCCCATAGGGCTCAATGGGAATGGGGAAGGAGCTAATAACAGGCCCGCAAATTGCGGGCCCGTTATTAGCTCCATGGTCCCTTAACGGGTCCCGCTAGGGCCAGGTGGTAAAGCCGGCCCTGGTGGAACCCGCTAAGGAACCATGTAATAGGGCGATAGGGGGTAAACGGCACAAGCATCCTTACCGGTGCCGTTAACCCCCTACCGCCAGGGTCGGAATGACCCCCATAGTCTCATGCCGCTTTTTGTGGTAAAAAAAAGAGGCAAACACGTCAGGGAAAAAATCTGTAAAGTTGCCATTTGGCAAATACAATTAGCAAAGTCTCATGGATCCAAGAATGAGGCATAGATGTCTTAAAGGCACTCAAACAGACACAGCGTCAACTGTTCAGCCTAAGCAGCAGGGTGGGGGTGGGGTTCTATTCACAGTGTGCAGAACACATCCAGTGAGCATACAACTGGCAACTGGGGAACTTTCAAAGCAAATGGGTCCTAAATACCTGCCCCGGGTTACTCCGAGCTAGCAAAACCAGAGAGCCAGGCCCCCTCATCCACTCCCCGTACACTTTTGTGGGTCTTAAATGTTAGTTCAATTTTCAGATAGTTCATTAATTATTTATTCAGATAATAAATATTAGTATCAAATGGTAATTTTGACAGCAACGTTTTACAAAGAAATGGAATAAACGAGCAATAGGATTGACAGGCAGTTCTCAGTTTGAACACATGAGCTATTCCAGTGCTTCAGGAGCCAGGTCTCGCACACTGCACACTGGAACATTCCTCCAAAACAGTAAATACTGCCCATCAGAAAACTGTGCGCGGACAGAACCAACGCATGCGCAGTAGACAAATCTATGTGCCAGACCATGTGACACCACAACAACGGGAAGCCGAGCATCGTGAATCATATACCCGTAGAAATCACACCAGTTTCAATCATTGCATCAGGATAAATAATCTAGTCAGCTTTTCTAGGGAGGCCATCTCGGCATGTCGCTCCAAATAACAGTGGGTCCCTGTGCAGGCCCAGGTGGTCCCCATTATATAGTAGCACATTCTGGAGATCCCAGGTGGTGTGTCAGCAGATTCCACCCAGCTGCTCCTCATAGAGTGGCGAGGGGAGGGGGGGTGGCATGCACACTGCTTGCAAGAGGAGCATGCCTCTCAACTCCCCCACTCATTGCCCTGCACTTAGTTTCACCCTCCCAAACAAAGAGGTCTTCCATCGTCTTCAAAGAAATATACCTCACAACAAACGTAGGTTATCATCCAAATATGACTTGCCTCCATTGACATCAGTGGGATCACATTCCCAGCAAATCTTAATCCCCCTCTGGCAGCGCGTGGAGGGGGTCAGATGGGCTGCCCCGACCGGGAGAGCAGAGTGGGCAGGGGTGCCCAGTTGGCATTCTGCCACAGATTCATGGAATTCAGCTTGGGACTAGTTCCAAAGATATTAAAGGATGGCATGCCATAGGTGCATGCCTTGGGTAAGATGTATGGTTGCATTGGTGGCGGTTGGAGACGCGGTATCTCCTGGTAGCAACACCCCATAGCTGCAAAGCTACAGGTCAGTGCGGCCTCATCAATAGGGAAAGTGGGGTACCACTGGCCAGGGATACAGGCATCTGGGCAGGTGTTTGATGACATTTGTAGGGGTTGGAGACAGGGTTTGCTGGTACGCAGGGCGCAAGATTGCTTGGCAGATGCATTAGGAAAGGTATTCAAGGGCATGGACCACATATTTGACTGGCAGGGGTTCCATGAGTGGTATATAACCTGAGGGAAATGGAGTGTGGGTATATCGGGTATACAGCCATACTGGGATTTGGTAGAAGGCATTCCCCCAGTGCCTCGACGCAGCACGAGAAGGGGACTGGCAGAGCGTCCTTCCTTCGATGGGTGGATAAGGAAGAGCTCTACGAGAAATTAGTGGGCAGTGTAGGTCGCAGAGTCGAGGCGGCTTTGCTATGGTGTGCTTTTGCAAAGCGGTTGAGTAAGTGTCATGTCTGGAGCTAATTTGTGGGGATACTGCTAACCGGTATGGTTATGGGCACTGGGCGGTGTTTGTCTTGAAATATTGAAAGATTGGAGGCTAAAATCCAGAATATTTGATATATTTAAGAGGATCATTTTACTCCTCTGGGGCAGGGCTTAATTTGTAGGGGTGAGTGCCAGGGCTGAGCCCTGGCACTTATGTTTGAGCCCTGGCACTTATTGTCTCAGACTTACTTTAATTATGAAGTGGTGAAAGTCAGTGCTTCCATCAACCACAATGATCAGGTGTGAGCTCTAGTGTAACCCTGAATATGTCAACATTGTGGGCAGCTGCTATGGGTGGTTAAGGTTAAGACCCTCCAGCCACCATACGGTTTCCCAGGACGATTCCCTAGATGTGGGAGGTGAGAGGGTCAAAGATGGCATTCACCTCCCCACATCCAGCTAGTTTAAGTGTATCAGATTTCTCCAGGTATTAAAGGAAAAAGTATCCAGCATTTTTGTGAATTCTTTATGCAAGACTTGTGTAAGAGCCTGTTTACAAGGGCCAATGTGCAGGTTTTCATTGACACAGTAGGACCGCTACATAGCCTGAGGCAACAGCTCCCTCTAGCGGTGACAACAGGTGAAGCTATGCAAATTGGCATTGTATCTATGTATCCTAAGGCAACAGCATCAGACAAACATACAGAGACAAAAATACGAGAGAGAGAGAGAGAGAGAGAGAGAGAGAGAGAGAGAGAGAGAGAGAGAGAGAGAGAGAGAGAGAGAGAGAGAGAGAGAGAGAGAGAGAGAGAGAGAGAGAGAGAGAGAGAGAGAGAGAGAGAGAGAGAGAGAGAGAGAGAGAGAGAGAG
Source organism: Ambystoma mexicanum (assembly GCF_040938575.1). Lineage (NCBI taxonomy): Eukaryota > Metazoa > Chordata > Amphibia > Caudata > Ambystomatidae > Ambystoma > Ambystoma mexicanum. The sequence continues at coordinate 1,026,400,826 of NC_090928.1, read as the reverse complement.
AGAGAGAGAGAGAGAGAGAGAGAGAGAGAGAGAGAGAGAGAGAGAGAGAGAGAGAGAGAGAGAGAGAGAGAGAGAGAGAGAGAGAGAGAGAGAGAGAGAGAGAGAGAGAGAGAGAGAGAGAGAGAGAGAGGGGGTCTGGCCTAGTAGTGGGATTTGAAGTGGTTAATTCTGCATGCATAATGTTTAAAACACCAAAACTAAATACATATGTTCTGCTATTACATTTTGTCTGGGAACAGCCACTGCAACTCAGTTTCATCTCAATTCACAGGGACGGTGTCAGCGCCTTTCAACATTTTCAGTTTAAAGACACCTTGAGACTCACGGGTGGGGAGGCAGAAACTGTCCTCATGTTGCCGTGCAGCAGTCTTATAACACAGCAATATATTCCTTTTTACATTACTTCCGTTCCGGGGCTTATAATGAGCGCTTTGCAGCGCTCGCCTTGCAAGCTGCATTTGCTGGAGCCCTTCTACTGTCACTTCCCTTGGGGTATACAGAAGTGTTATCACCTCGTTGCCTTTTAACACTGGCTCCTCCACATCAGCCACTTGCTGACAAAGAAGGATGTATAGCTTTCAATGGGCATTTAGTGTTTCAGCTCCCTGCTGGCTGACAGTCTTGTGCTTATCAGTGGCTATTAAGCTCCACCTTATTTGCCTCCATTATAATGGATGCACCCCACAGGTGCCTCAGACTGTTTTCTGCTCTAAGCAAGGGGGGGCCATCATGTTGATGTGGGCCCCCACACATCTTCAGCCGGGCCTGTCTGTTCTCTTTCGCTGCTGCTTTCTCTCTCTTCTGTCTCTCAAACGACCATTCTAATCCTCATCACTGCCTTCCCACTGCAGTTCTCTAACTCTTACACCCATTCTCCCTAATGTTCACCAGTGCTCTCGTGTTTTCACCACTGGCTCACTTTCTCTCCCCCCGCCCCCATACTCCTGCAATCTCACAGGAACTTCAACTCTAACTCTCAGGTATACCATGGCTCTCTCACTCTCATCCCTTCTCCCATCTCTGCTGTCTCACTCTCACTTTTACCTTCCCACTCTCAACAAAGCTCTCACACTCTTGTCATCCCTTTTCACTCACGCCCCTGCTCTCCCTCTCTCTCACTCCTGTATTCTGAAGCTCACCCCTACTCACACGCTCTTTCTCGCTCATTCCTTTCTCTCACACACACATAAACAATCCATTGTCTCACTGTCACTGCTAGTCCCCACCGCCCCCAACCGCCCACAGCCTTTCACTCTTACCGGATCTCACCATCACTCTCAGCCATGTCCTCTATTTCCCAGACCCCTGCACTCTCAGCATCGCCATCACTTCAGCTCCCGGACTCTGAGGCATCCCTTGCACTCTGAGGCATCCCCAGTACTCACGCTTCTTATCTCTCGCCCGCCACCGTTCTCTCACCCGTGCTCTACGCTCTGGCATTCTGTACAGCTTCCAAACTCTCCCCATGGCCCAGTCCTGCCACCCTGAGACTTGTGTTCTGACGCTCATGCGGCTCATTGATGCTGTGAAAACAAGCATTGGTGGAGGCAAAAGCTTTTGCTTTTGTGTATGCTTGGGAAAGGCATTTGCCAGGAACTGCTGTAGTGGTATTACCTGTCCATCATTGGTAGAGCTGCAAAATGTTGTCAGTACATATAATAGCAGTGTCTGGCAAATGCCTTATACTTATACACAAGCCAAAAATGTTGCCTTTGCCAGTGCTTGTTTTATAACATGACGCCAGGACTTTCTGCTTATAAATCGAGTGGCTGAAGGCAGACCTGGTCAAAACATTTTGATTACAGCAGTAGCTCGTTTACAGTTCCAATTAAGTCATTACCTCTCAGAAGACTACTTGGAAAAAATGCTGGCAGACACTTTGAGCACAAGGTTTGATGGCAAGGCTTGAAAATAAAGTTAGCTCACAGAGATCTTACAAGGATGTGTTTTGCGCGGGGAGGGGCAGAAAGTGGGTGGGAAAAGGACCATGTGGATTAGCAGCGCCATGGACAGTCAATGGATGGGTAAATAACGAAACACCTACAAGCTTTGTGTCCCTCCTTGTATGCCATTTCCCCCTGGCAGTACTCGAATGCAGTCGTTTGGCTTACAGGTGGCGCTTTAGCCACGTAAAAGCCAAAACTAAAAAGGGAACGTGACAAACCTGCCCCAATTGTGACATTTTTTCTAATTAGAACACGGGAGAAAGTTCATAGAAAGCTTTTTGGAGGGGCGGGGTTTAAATGGGACTTTACAAACTATGGTTCTGTAATAACATCGCGCAAATTAACTGAAAAGCTTATGTTTTTCTCGTACAATGGGGACGGCTTTGACCAAGGCTCTTGGTAATGCTAAACACGTCAGAACACAGGGTGGGCATTATCTGGGTACCGAAATCGGCTACCACCCCCTGCTGCGCACCACTCTGCCAGGGAGTGTTCGGTGTGGAGGCGGAACTGAGTCTGTTATGCTGCATCTGAACACACAAAGCGCCGAGTAATTACGAAGGCGGCTATCAGCCTTTCCTGGAGAACAGCGTGGAAAATGGACGGCCCTCTCTTCTTTTTATGAGAAAGTAACAGGCACTGTTTGTTTTCGCACTGTAAACTCTGCCTCACGAGCACACGTATCAGGTGTCGCTCTGTCGCAAGGGGCCTCTGGGGCGGCGTCGGGGCAAGAGAGCGCAGCACTGGGACACACGCTCAGGCGCTCTCTCGCCTTTGCCGCGGTCCTCTCATTCCTACCCCCTCTTTTCGGCGGCCCCCCTTCCCCATATCTCACAATGCTCTCATGCTCTCAGACCAGGTCTCTCATGTCCTTGCACTCTCACCCAGGCTCTCTACCATACACACCCCTTACAGTTCACCCCCAACACTCCACTCGTACCCATTCTCTCGCCTCGGGTCGCTATCCAGCTCTCAACCAGCCTTGCTAACTCACTCGCGCTCCATCTCTGCCCCTCTCAAACCTACAGCAACACCCACGACCCATATCATTTATGAGTTCTCGCCCTCCTGCCTTTCCCAATCGCACGTGCTCTGTCACTCCCACACTTACTCCATCCTCTCAGCTGTGCATTGTCAACTTCGCTGCTGCTTCTTAAGTTTCACCACTGCTCTCTGGCCCCTGACGCTCACAATTAGGGACCGGGACAAGACTGTTCACCCTTATCAGTTGAAATGGGCCTCAAGGCTGCTTTTGCTGTCGCTTTCAGGCCCTCATTTGCCTCATACTTTGCAGTATCCAGCAAATGTAGTATCACCTCATTGTCTTTTTACTCTAGGTTCGAATACAATAGTACCTTGCTGACAAACAGTGATTGATATATTTTCAGAGGCCATTTAGTGTTTCAGCTCCCCGTGGTCTACTTGGCCTGTGATAATCTGAAACATTTAAACCCCTCACTACATTCCTTTATATGTTCATTATAATCAACGCGCCCTTCCAGTGCCTCAAAGTGGTTCCCCAGCTGTAGGCCATAGTGCCCACAGACATGTTGAAATGGGTCCCCACAACACATGTCCAGTCGCCCTGCTCATAATCACCACTCATTTCTTCCACACCCTTCCTCGCCTCTACTCAGGCACCCTAGTCCTTTACGGTCTCATTCTAAGCCCTGATCCTTCCATGTGAAAGCATCACTGTTCCCTCCGCCACGCTCAGCTGTGCGCTCTCACCGCCTCCCCTATTCGCTGCACCTTCCTTCTTCTCCCTCGACCGCGCTAACCCTTCTCTCACGCCCCACCGACTCGAAGCACTACCCCGCCATCCTCCGACCAGCAGTATGCATGAGCGAAGATCTGTGCAAGCACGCAAGTTGTATGAGCGATGCGCGTTGGTCCCCGCCCCACCCCCGCCTCTCCCAAATAACACCATGTAGAACCCACGTCGTGGGAGGGGGCAGGGCTCAAGCCGCGTTGTGCTCATTCTAAAAGAGGCAGAAAGGAAAATGTGGGGGTGGTTTACAGACATTACCAGTAAATACCAAGGGGTGTGCATTTAGAACACATGCACATACCAGCCGATGGCATGACGGGTGCAGCTCGGGGAGAAAGCATGTTGTCTGTCAGGCATACCACACAGATAGGTCTGGATGCATGGGCACAGAGTGGGCACATGCCAGCAGGCATCTTGAAGTAGGTGGCCAGCAACGCTATGAATCTTCCAGGGACAGGTGCCGACAAACCCCCAACACCCCCACCCTATCAGCCCAAATCAATCACACAGAAACGAGGTCTTTCGTTTATTTCAGAACAGTTCAGGCACAATGTTAGCTTTTTTTTCTAAAAAATAATTGTTTTGCGAAAAATATGGAGTGTTCATTGATCGTGGTGCCAGGTCAGTAGGATCTCATGTGCCAAGCCAAGGGATATGGGCCTATGTCGCCGCCGTGCCCTGTGGCGGAGGGGTATTCGTGTCACTGCAGGGCGTGTGCTAGAAGTGTTGCGGCTGGGGTGCCCCGTGCGTGGGAGGAGTAGGAACCCTGGGGCCTCACGCCCCCTGGATTGTACACATTGAGGCAGGAGGGTCATCGCTCGGTGTGTGGAGGCATCCTCACGACTGCAGGGTGTGTGCTAGGGGTGCTGTGGCGCCCCATGCGTTGGAGGAGTAGGAACCCTGGGGCCTCACGCCCTCGGGCGTGTGCACATTGAGGCAGGAGGGTCATCGCTCGTGTATGGAGGCATCCTCAGGACTGTACGGTGCGTGCTAGGAGTGCTGCGGCTGGGGTGCCCCATGCCATGCGTGGGAGGAGTAGGAACCCTGGGGCCTCACGCCCTCGTGAGTGTGCACATTGAGGCAGGAGGGTCATCGCTCGGTGTATGGGGGCATCCTCACGACTGCAGGGTGTGCGCTACGAGTGCTGCGGCTGGGGTGCCCCATGCGTGGGAGGAGTAGGAACCCTGGGGACTCACGCCCTCGCGGGTGTGCACATTGAGGCAGGAGGGTCATCGCTGGTGTATGGAGGCATCCTCAGGACTGCACGGTGTGTGCTAGGAGTGCTGCGGCTGGGGTGCCCCATGGTGGGAGGAGTAGGAACCCTGGGGCCTCACGCCCCCTGGGGTGTACACATTGAGGCAGGAGGGTCATCACTGGTGTATGGAGGCATCCTCGCGACTGCACGGTGTGTGCTAGGAGTGCTGCGGCTGGGGTGCTCCATGCCATGCGTGGGAGGAGTAGGAACCCTGGGGCCTCACGCCCTCGGGGTGTGCACATTGAGGCAGGAGGGTCATCGCTGGTGTATGGAGGCATCCTCGCGACTACACAGTGTGTGCTAGGAGTGCTGCGGCTGGGGTGCCCCATGCCATGCGTGGGAGGAGTAGGAACCCTGGGGCCTCACGCCCTCGGGGTGTGCACATTGAGGCTGGACGGTCATTGCTTGGTGTATGGAGGCATCCTCAGGACTGCACGGTGTGTGCTAGGAGTGCTGCGGCTGGGGTGCCCCATGGTGGGAGGAGTAGGAACCCTGGGGCCTCACGCCCCCGGGGGTGTACACATTGAGGCAGGAGGGTCATCACTGGTGTATGGAGGCATCCTCGCGACTGCACGGTGTGTGCTAGGAGTGCTGCGGCTGGGGTGCTCCATGCCATGCGTGGGAGGAGTAGGAACCCTGGGGCCTCACGCCCTCGGGGTGTGCACATTGAGGCTGGACGGTCATTGCTTGGTGTATGGAGGCATCCTCAGGACTTCACGGTGTGTGCTAGGAGTGCTGCGGCTGGGGTGCCCCATGGTGGGAGGAGTAGGGACCCTGGGGCCTCACGCCCCCTGGTGTGTACACATTGAGGCGGAGGGTCATCACTGGTGTATGCAGGCATCCTCGCGACTGCACGGTGTGTGCTAGGAGTGCTGCGGCTGGGGTGCTCCATGCCATGCGTGGGAGGAGTAGGAACCCTGGGGCCTCACGCCCTCGGGGTGTGCACATTGAGGCTGGACGGTCATTGCTTGGTGTATGGAGGCATCCTCAGCACTGCACGGTGCGTGCTAGGAGTGCTGCGGCTGGGGTGCCCCATGGTGGGAGGAGTAGGAACCCTGGGGCCTCACGCCCCCTGGGGTGTACACATTGAGGCATGAGGGTCATCACTGGTGTATGGAGGCATCCTCGCGACTGCACGGTGTGTGCTTGGAGTGCTGCGGCTGGGGTGCTCCATGCCATGCGTGGGAGGAGTAGGAACCCTGGGGCCTTACGCCCTCGGGGTGTGCACATTGAGGCAGGAGGGTCATCGATGGTGTATGGAGGCATCCTCCCGACATCACGGTATGTGCTAGGAGTGCTGCGGCTGGGGTGCTCCATGCCATGCGTGGGAGGAGTAGGAACCCTGGGGCCTCACGCCCTCGGGGTGTGCACATTGAGGCAGGAGGGTCATCGATGGTGTATGGAGGCGTCCTCCCGACTGCACGGTGTGTGGTAGGAGTGCTGGGGCTGGACTCGGGAGTGCCCTACAGTACCCGTGGTTCGGTCTTGAACCAGGAGTGGGGCTGAGTCGTGTGGCACCATTCCCCCAAAGCTGGGCTAAAAATGAAGCAGTGGGTCTACACTCCCAAGGGCAGAGGGGGAGGCAAGTTCCGATTGGTTTGCGGCGAATACGAGCTATAGGGGTGCAGGGGACGGCTTGTTTTGCTAGGCGACCCCTGGGTAGAGAAGGCGTTTTAGAAAAGGCGAACGCGCCTGCCTAATACTAAAACGGGAAGGAGGGGAACCGGCGCCTTTAAAGGGGGAAAGGGGGCAGGCTATGGGCGCGCGTAGATTGTGAAATATGCGCTCAGTGACGGAATAGGTGGGTGTCAGGGGGGCGCTGCCTACCGTAGAAGATAGAGGGTACATTGAAGGGGTGCTCCGTGGCGCAGAAGTGGGCGCCTACTTCGAAGACGTGGGTGTGTGGAGGAAGACGATGGACGTTAGGGCCTTAGGGTCAAAGGGGGGTGGGGGTGCACAAGCTTTAGGAGAGCTGGATTTGGAAAGTAGGGGTACTTTGAGGCCTGTGCAGTCAGGTGTGGACGAGGCAAACATGCCAGGCTGCCCCGTGAGTCACGCCTCCCCTTAGAAGGGCTGTGTGACATGCTTGGAGACACCAGTCTCCGAGGTAGCCACATCTGGGTGGCATGCCTCCCCTTGGCATGGACTGGAGAGGGCAGGCAGCCTGCGAGAGCTAGACCCCGCGGTGGTGCGCCACAGTGCACCTGGGGGCTGATGTGTTTGAGCTGTCCACGGTGTGGAGGAGCGGGAGGGGGGGGGGAGCATGCTTCTGCAAGATGGTGGTAAAGGGACAGTTTCCTTCGGAGGGTGGCATTTTACGGGTGGCCGTTGGGATACAGATGGCATTTAGGGCGATGTGCCTAATGCTGGTGGCAGGCTGTCTAGGCATGGGAGGCAGGTGGCACTTTTAGAAAGATCCCCGGTGTTAGAGGAGGTGGCAGGCTGCCTAGGCATACAATGCAGGTGGCACTCTGAGATCTATCCCCTTGTGTGTGGCATGCAGACACTGGGCATGCGATGCAGGTGGCACTGTGAGAGCTGTCACCAGTGGTGTGGCGTTGGAATTTTGCCCCTGACCCTGGCCTATAGGGAGCACAGCGAGATGTACCCCGAATGACGTGGAGGTTTCAGGCTGCCCCTGGGGTGTGATGCGTGAGCCACTGTCAGAACTACCCCTGGTTGTGTGGAGGTGGCATGCAACCCCTGGGACACGGGATGAAGTGGCACTGTTAGATCTGTCTCCTGTGGTGTGAACCTGGCAGCTGGTCCTCGAGATGTGATGCAGGCGGCACCGTGAGATCTATCCCCGGTGGTGTGGAAGGGCACGAAATGCAGGTGCCACTTTGACATCTAGCCCTGCTGGCGTGGAAGTGGCATGCAGCCTGTGGGCACGGGATGCCGGTGGCGTGGTGAGATCTAGCCCTGGTGGTGTGGAAGTGGCTTGCAGTCTATGGGTACGGGATGCAGGTGGCACTGTGAGATCTAGCCCTGCTGGCGTGGAAGTGGCATGCAGCCTGTGGGCACGGTATGCAGGTGGCACTGTGAGTTCTAGCCCTGCTGGCGTGGAAGTGGCTTGCAGGCCATGGGCACGGGATGCCGGCGGTACTGTGCGATCGAGCTCTGCTGGCGTGGAAGTGGTATGCAGCCTGTGGGCACGGTATTCAGGTGGCACTGTGAGTTCTAGCCCTGCTGGCGTGGAAGTGGCATGCAGGCCATGGGCACGGGCTGCCGGCGGTACTGTGCGATCTAGCTCTGCTGGCGTGGAAGTGGCTTTTAGCCTGTGGGCACGGGATGCAGAGGTGGCACTGTGAGATCTAGCCCTGCTGGTGTGGAAGTGGCTTGCAGTCTAGAGATGGCATTTTGCCCACGAGCAAGGGATCCAGGGAACACAATCAGAACTGCCCATGTGGAGGTCGCATGCTGCCTCCACACATGGCACTGCGAGAGCTCTCTCCTGGTGTTGTGGGGTTGCATTCTGCCCCTGACCATGAGATGCAGCAATCGATCACTATGAGAGCTGTGCCCAGTGGCGGTGGCATGCTACCACCGGGCATTGACTGCCGGAAGCCCCCCGAAGGACTGGTGCTGGTACTTACTTTCCGGCGAGTAGTGTGGCATCATGTCGATCTTGTACACCTCCTTGGCGTAGTAGTCGTCCTCGTCTCGCTCCCGTTCGCAGGCGGCGGCCCTCTGCTGTGCTTTCTCCTGCAGCAGGTCCCGGGTGCTGTTGTAGATGGCGATGATATCCGTGGGCACCTCTTCGGGCTCCAGGAAATCCTCGGGCGGGCTACTGAGCCTCAGCTTGCTCAGGATCTGGCCTCGGATGGCCTCGATGCGCTTCTTCAGGAACTGGTCCATATCCAGCGTGCTGCAGGTAGACAGGCTCAGGGCCACCGTGGCCATATCCAGGGTCAGGCACACGAGCAGCAGGCAGCCCTGCATCTTCCTCCACACCCAAATGGTTGATATTGTCAAAAACTGAAACAAAAAAATTAAAAAATCCCAGCTGGATGCGTTTGCGCGAATACTTTCCAAATGTTGAAAAACAGGGTGCACGAGCGTATGCTGCAACCTGACAACGCAATAGAAAAATATGTCAAATATATATATAAAAGAGCTACAAGTAGTAATACAAAAATATAAATTCTTATGGTGTGGGAGACTCCCCAAAAAAGTCAAAATATCAGGCTATACTAAGTAGAAACATCCAGAACACGCCTGGTAAAAGGATTTCTTTTGGCAAATGGCGTGGCCAGTTTGTTGTAACTAAATGTTGAATTCCTTGGATGGGCATCCGAATAAATCCTAGAAGCCAGGCTTTGGAGCGGGAGAACAGCTCGCAGGCAAGTCTTTCCTGCTAGAAGAAAAGTAGCAGCACTCCAGGAGGACGAGCCCTCGGTCCCCCTCCTGCGCAGGAGGGCAGTCGGCAGGCACTGGAGCAGAGGCTACACGTGTGCGCAGGGATGGGGAGCGCTGCTTCTGCTGGACGGGAGGGGGGGGGGGTGAGGGGGAGGAGGAGGTCTGCCAGAGCGTGGGATCAGCGGCAGCCACCCCCGTGTCCAGCAGGCGGCAGCAGCGGGCCCGCCTCGCTGAGCACATGCACCGCGGGCCGGCCGGCTACTGGCAGCGGAGGCAGCAGGCGGCTCCCTCCTCACACACCACAGCCGCGGCGGGGGTTCCCGCACTTTCCTCCCACACGGAGCCGGCTCTCCCTCAACGCCGGGGAGCAGCAGAGGCGCACGCACTTGTCGTGGAGTCAGAACTTCTCCGAACCGCCCAGCCTGGGAATTAAAATATCAAGTGGAAGCGCCAGACACCAAAAAAAGAAAAGTACCCAACTGTTGACGGCCCGAGCCCTTACGCAGAGGACTGTGTGCCCTGGGTGCTCTTACTCGGCCCTCTTATGAGCAAGTTTGCCGGTCTCTCCTCCTCCTCCTCCTCCCCCCTCTCTCTCTCTGTTAATAACCTTCGCTTCCCCGTGTGCCTCTCTTCCCCGTTCTCTAGTCTCTCAAGACATTTCTCTGCTCTTCGAGTAAGCTTTACTACATGCCCACCTCGTGCTCTCCCAGTATCTGGATCTCGTTTTCCCTCACTCCTTCAAGCTTCACTCCAAGCTCACTCTCACCTTCTTACCCCACCTCTTAAGCTCGCACTACATGCCCACATTTCTCTACTGCATCAGTTATTATTTTCCTTCTTTATTCTGCAATACGCAGTGGAGTAACTGCTGAAAATGTTGGGGGGGACATGACAACTGAATGAAAGGGGTGGGGAGAAGGGAGGGCGGATGGTTGCTCTGAGGGATCGTTTCGGCAAAATTGTTCCAAAAAATGTGGTCGAATTGTAGATTTGACCCAATTTGGTCACCACCACACCGAACATGAAGAGCAGTGGTGCCCCCTCAGCTTTTGCTTGGTATTTTTGGCTTCGGAGGTTACAGGGGTGTCCCCTGCTTCCTCAGTATTGGTGGCAGGGGACCCAACAAAAAAAGAAGAAAAGAGACGCTGCAGCGTCAGATCCGACCCGCGTTAAAGGGATGATATCTATATCAACTAAGCATGGAAAGAAGTGCATTGTCGCTTAAATTGTCCACATCCCAGTTTCACCATTTAACCAAGTGCGTGATCCTTAGCAAATTATTTAATCACAGTGTGCCTTATCGGCATCTCTGTAAGTGATTCTGGTTCACTTCAAAGCTTATGTTAATGTATCATGCTATTATAATGGAAAAGCCTAATGACTATAGAGTTGCTCCACATACAACAATAGTGCAATTTAGGTATTTTGCACCACAAAGTAATTTGTCCCTTGGCTTTTTTATGGCAACTTACTCTAAAGTCACTTCCATGGTACCTCCAAGTATCAAAGACTGATGATGCGCCTTGCAATGTCCTTTTCTGTGAAGTCACTTCTGATGGTTCAATTCATATGCTAATTAGGACGTTTGCATGTATTTTGCCTCAGAGGGCTTGGACAGAACATACACAAACACAATTAAACATTATACATTTTTTTTAAAGTACCTCTGCTCTGCTCTGCTTTCAAATGCCGCCCGAGCAACGTCTCATGTTACACCGACCTAACCTCTTCGCACTCACGTGCCTCCAGACAGAAACCAGGAAGCTGATTGAGCTTCCTAGTTCCTGTCTGTGTGTCGCACGAACACAAAGCCAAAAAGCGATGCTCTGTGCTGATGGCCCCTGGAAGTGATGCTGCTAGAGTGACAGCACAGGTGCCAGGCCCTGCAGCACCCAGTTCAGCACCCTGGCTGCTGACTTTGAGTCAGGCCAGCCAGGGTGAGGGACTGAGCCACGCAGGGCATCCCAGCCCTGAATGTGTTGCAGCGCAGCTGCCAGGCATCTCTGCATTATGTAATGAGACAGCGCAAGCCTTGCTGAGCACCCCAGCTGGGCTTGCGCTGTCCAATTACATAATTGATGATTGCGGCCACCCTGCCCTCCCTCCAAAAGATGGGGGGTAGAAAAAGGCATGCCACAGAAGTTGGGGGGGACAAAACCCCCCTGTCTCCGCCTATAATTACGCCCATGGCAATACGTTTTTATATTTTGTCTCATTCCATTCGTTTCTAAATTGCCCCTCTCTTTCTCTTTCGTTCTCACTCTTTTCTCTCCCTCCACTCGCTTCCATTTTCTCTCTTTTCTTTTTCTCTTTCTTTCTCTTTTCTCTATCTCTCACGGTTTCACTTACGTTATTCTTTTGTCGATATTCACCCTCCATCTCCCTTCCCACGGCCCATCCCGCTATGCTGTTTTCCCTTACCCACTTTGTTCTCTGCTCCACAGTCCTGTCGGTTTACTTGACCAATAGTGTTTCATCTGAAGCATACTCATTCGGTGGGTGATGTGACGTCCTTCTCAGTAGAGTTTCACGACACAGAGCGAGAGAAATGTTATAACTGTATTTGTAACAAATGAAGTGGGTGCCCCTTTCCTTATTGCCAGTGCTGGAAATGGAAAACATTTACTGGGGGAACTCTCTCATCCTTAGAGGGGGCAGGCTGAGGAGCGTGACCCCAGCCCAGGTCACGCAATACAGTAGGTCTTAATAGAACCCAATACTGGCTATTTGCTTAAAAACAAAGAGAAGTATGGGAACATAATGTCCACAGTTTTAAATTTGAAAGATGTCTTATAGTAAGTCAGTAAGAAACCCATTTGACCGAATAATGTAAGTTGGGCTCTGCAGCTTTGATTGATCACATTACTCACCCTAAGAAAAAAATGTCGGTACATTGCAGGACATATATGGTATGTTATGTTAAAGGATATGTATACAACGCACTATCACCACCGAGTGGTGCTCTAGTTGATCTGAAAAGCAAGATGGTAGGATAAGTTAGTAGGACTGAGTGGGAAAAGCATAAGAGAGCTGTTATGTGCTGTTGGCAGCTTCAGTTCGGTTTACACTGTTCGCTGAGCGTGGGTGGGATTTTTCGATCAGTAGTTGTCATGTGCTGTTGTGCAAGGCTATGTGTGGTTTCCTTCATTGTTGCAGTGTAATGAAGTGCGTGCGGTTTGTTGTGCAATATAGGTATAGTTGTGTTTTGTTTAGAGTTTGAGAGGTGTAAGCAGAGGGCTGAGTTGGTTAGTGGTGGAAGACCATCATACCACCTCCGCTTTGACCACCAGTGGTATGCGCGCCTACCAGTGTTGCGTATTGTGGTGTGTTTGGTGGGGGGGGGACGCCCTCCTATATTCGGTGCATGGTTGTGGGTTGTCTGCAGGGCTATTTAGTGGTGATGCCTCCTCTGCACCCGTGTTCAGACTAATGGATGTCTCCACCGCTTTGGTCCCTGGTATATCCTGGTGTGCATCTGCCATTGCCTGCCTGGGCCCCTTAGGGGAGGGGGGACCTCTTCCCTGTGCCCTTGAGATACCTAAGCCCTGTGGTTTATCTGTTTGTCACCACTCTTTCCCCTTCAACTCTTATGCCCTTTGTCTGTGGTTCAGCCTAGGTCGCTCCCATCGCTCTCGTTAGCCTCCGGTAGGGCCCTGGATGGGAACCAGAGTCTCCCTGCTATTCGGATGTCTCTCCACCTCCCTGCACTTCCCGTGGTATGGTCTTGTCCTCCGTCTTGTGATATGTGTGCTCATTCCGAGGGGTGTGGGTGTTGCTCATTCGTTTTCGTCGGTTCTGAGTTGAAGAGCAGGTTTTTAGGAGTTTTCTGAATTTTAGATGGTCCTTCATGTTTCGTATTTCTTTCGGGAGTGAGTTCCACATTTTTGCAGCTAGGCAAAAGAATGATGATCCACCAAGTTTTTTCCTTGTGTACGGTTTAGGTTCCAGGAGGATGTTGTTGCTGGATCTTAGTGTTCTGGTCGGTTGGTAAATGGTGATTTTCTTTTGTAGGAATTCTGCTACTTGGCCGTGGATTGCTCTGTGCGTTATGCACCTTGTTTTGAATGTGATTTGTTTTTTGACTGGCAGCCAATGTAGCATCTTTAACGCAGGAGCGATGTGGTCCCTTCGTGAGAGTTTGAGGAGAAGGATGTCCGCTGCTGTTGGGACAAACTCCCAGGTAGGTTTGAGGGCTACTAGGAGTTTGCCGACTAGCGACTCATGGAAGGCTGAACACCTTCCCCCAAAAGGAACGCAGGTCCAGCCAGACAGCAAGTTCAAACTGTGGTTTATTACAGCCAAAACCAAAAGGGATCAGTACAAGGATAGAAGGAAATCCTGGGACATCTCAGCACTCTCTCGCTCGCAGGCCAGTTTTGGGGGCACATTACGTCATAATGATGTCACAACCTGGGCCCCTCTCCAGTGTAAGTGACTTCAATCCAGCAATCCAACTAAGTCAATGCTTAGGATGAGATGGCCAATGGAAGCCCTTATTTATATATTTTGATGTCAAAGTTCTTTAAATCTGGATGATGAACCCTTATATATCGCCCCTCTCTTTGAATCCCCCTGACCTCACTGAGCCAAGAAGTAGGTTTGTTTTGCAAATTAAAAGGTTTATTTGAAGAATTAAACAATATATATAGATCACACTTTTATGAACAAAATAATATCTGAATAGCACACTTATGAATATGGACGGTAATCAACAAGGGGTAATATTACAAAATTGACAATCTCTTTAATCACTTATGGAGTATGGATATGAAGGATACTGTAGCAGAGAATACTTTATCTAATTCAAGGAAATGCAATAATGGGAAAGAATGCAACACAGAAATAAACCTTGATATGATTTCAATCAAAAGATAATATGGTCACTTTTTCCCCTATGACTTCTCACTCCCCCCTATGCAATATGAAGAGATGGAAATGAGGGCACACAGGTTTCAGGAATACAATCAAGAATGCAGTTCAATTCCAGTTACCCCCAGCAAGTTTAGAGAAAACAGGTATGATTTTAAAACAGGCAAAAACGCTTTAGAAAGTTATTGCAATGGATGGAAATATCTGCTAAATTGATTTTAATTTACTAAAAGAGATTCAGGATGAGTGATAGTTACTTTAGATTGGTTCAGGTCAACACTAGCAATGATTCATGAATGATTTGGGTTTGTTGGAAAGCTTAGGACCTTAGCTTTAGAATGACAGTTACATTTCGCTTCTAGGACGTGCGGTTCAATAGTTACGGATGTTTTTGTGAAGGTAGATTTTGCAGAAATAAAGTCAAGATTTCAGAAATGACAGATGCGTTTTACAGATTTGAAATCAACAGGATGGACACAAGATTCTAGAATGCAGTTCTGGACAGGTGTAATGCTCACCTGACTCCCACGGAGGCGCTGGTCTAGTCTGGGTTCCTGTGGCCTCTTCGAGCATGATGCGCAGAACTCGGAACACCGACTGAGCAGGACCCTCAAATCTTGCTTGTCTGGCCCGTAGGAATATCCTTCTGCAGATGAGAAAGGGGATTAACAGTTGCAGACTAGTGTGCTTGCTCCCTCCTTCCCCCCTTCGTTCTTCTCTAACTTCCTCCAAAATTCCCGGTTGAAAGGATGAACTCTCCATCCTGCTTCTGGTGCAGGGGCACGTGTTTGTCCAGTTACTTCACTGGTTTTCAGAATGGCGCTGGCAAAATCCACTTGACTTTTCCGAGCGGAACGCCGTAAGTATGAAGATTACAAAAGTTCAAGTGTTGAGCCTCCTTTTCTGTTGCCTTCCTAACCTGTGATCTGTCCTTTATTTCAGGTGTAGAATGAAGGCGATGAGTTGAGGGATTGAATTGCCGATGGTAAACTCAGGTGAGTTAGCAATGGGGGCGATCCCTCTTAATGTCTTTATATTCCTCCAGTAATGTCTTTTGTCCTTTCCCCATAGGGGCCGGGGTGCGGTACCTGCCAACGAAGCGGGGCCGACCCGAAATGAGGAATGGTCCACCAACAGAAGACCGGTAAGTGTTATGGCGGAAAATTAGGCTTTCCTCATATGTTCCTTCTGCTCACCTTTTGTCTCTTCTTCTCTCCCCTAGGCGCAGAGATGTGGCGACCGGTGCAGACAGTTGCGGTGGAGCCAGAAGAACTCCCGAGGACAGGTGAGTGAAGCGCGGCGCTGCAGCGAGCAACGCGGTGCTTTTAAATGAAAGTCTTTTCTCAGGAACGCTGGCGTGAAGGTTCCAGATGCAGGTACGAAGTTTTGATAAAATTCTTGGTTTTCACCTTTCTCTTCTCTTCTTTCCTTACAGGTGTTCCAGGATCGAGGCGGGCGTGGCTGGAGACCAGATGCAGGAGCAGACACGGTGAGCGTTCAGCTGCTTGGATGAAGAACAACGCGAAGCGTGAGCTACTGTCTGGGCGTGGCTTAAATAGCCCCCAAAGTAGTTCCAGGTAAGTATCCTTCCCCGGCCACACCCGAGTGGCAAAATAGTCCCAATGAAAAAATAGTCCCTTTCAGGTCTCAGGAAGGCCTGAATCTTGCAGCGTGGTCTGCATCAGGTAAGTGCACAAAACACCTTCCTTTATGAGCCTGGCGCCTATGGCGCCAGGACTGATGTTCAACATGAGCCTGGCGCCAAAGGCGCCAGGACAGAGTCCAAAGAGCCCCTATAAGGGGCCGCTGGGCTTTTACCCGGGGGCATGATGCCTGCTCCCAGGGGTGCTGGGCCTGCCCTGGTGCTCCGGGGGTAGCCATCATGACAGCACTCCCCCCAAGGCCCCTCCCAAGGTCGTTCCCTCTGGAGGTTTCGGTTTGTTTGGGAAATTCAGATGGAACCTTTTTACCAGCCGAGGTGCATGTACGTGGTCGCTGGATTCCCATACCCTTTCCAATCAATTAGATAGAAAAGTTTTGATTTTGAGATCTTAGAATCCAAAATGTTCTTCACCTCGAATTCAGGCTCCCCATCTATCTGGATTGGTTCTGGTGGCTTTATTAATCTGGTTCCTGGTTGCACTGGTTTCAAAAGTGACACATGAAAAACGGGGTGAATCCGCATGTTAGCTGGTAGATCGAGCTTGACTGCCACTGGGTTAATTACAGCTTTGATCGAGTAAGGGCCCAAATATCTTGGATTAAAAGTTCGAGGTCCCTTGAGCAATAAGTGTTTGGTAGCCAACCATACTTGATCCCCTATTTGGTATGGAGGCGCCTCACTCCGATGCAGATCCGCATTCTTTTTGTATTTCCCTTTCGCTTGTTGCAAATGTGCAGTTGCATCCTTGAAGGCTTGAGTTATCGTGGAATGCAATTGGTCCACTGCAGGCATTTCAAGGCTCAGAGGTGAGTCCAGGTCTGAAGTACGAGGGTGATGTCCATATTGGGTATAAAATGGGCTTTGTCCAGTTCCAGAGTGTACCGAGTTATTTTATTCATATTCGGCCACCCATAAAATATCCTTCCAATTACCCTTCCGATTGGTGCAACATACATCGTAGGTATTGTTCAAGGGTCTGGTTCGTTCTCTCCGTCTGACCATCGGTCTGTGGGTGGTGGCTGGTTGAGAGTCTTACGTCGATTTGTGCCAGTTGACAACACTTTCTCCAAAAATGAGAAATAAACTGGCTTCCCCGGTCGGAGACTAGTATGGACGGGAATCCATGCAAACTGATATTTTCGAGGAATTCCTTGGCTAGGACAGAAGCTGAAGGTAATCCTTTCAACGGAATAAAATGGGCCATCTTGGAAAATAAATCCACCACAACCAGAATAGTATTGTATCCATTACAAGGGGGCAGGTCCGTGATAAAATCTAGTGACAAGGTGTGCCAAGGTGCTGGTGGAATGTCTAAAGGCTGAAGAAGACCGGCGGGTTTTGTCTTTTGGCCTTTGTTTTGGGCGCAAACTCCACAGGACATCACAAAAGATTTAATATCCTATCGCCAGGAAGGCCACCAGAATTGTCGTTTAATTTTTTCCTCAGTTTTGGCAATGCCAGGATGTCCTTCCATCAGGGTATCATGATGAAGGGAAATAACCAGTTCTTGCAATTCCTTTTCTGGCAGAAATAAGCGTCCTTGGAAGTAAGGTAGGCCATCGTTGACCGAAAAGTAAGACCCCCTTTCGATCCAATCCTGCAAGGCTGTAGAGTCCAGGAGTTGTTTTACCCATGCTTGAATGTCTTCAAGGGTTTGTAAAGAGGTTATCCCCAAAATTCTTTGTTCGGGAATTATCGGCACAGGTTCTGAGTTTGTGTCTATTTCTCCCATTCCTATTCGAGATAGTGCGTCCGCTTTGCCATTCTTACAGCCGGGCCGTTAAGTGATTACAAAATCGAACTCAGCAAAGAACAAAGCCCATCGGAGCTGACGTGACGATTGAGCCTTGGCAGTTTTTAAATATTGTACGTTTCGGTGATCAGTGATCACGGTGATGGTATGCCTGGTGCCAAGAAGATAATGCCGCCAAGCCTTAAAGGCGGACTTAATGGCTAATAATTCCTTGTTGGTGATTGCATAATTTACCTCAGGTGGCGAGAACTTTCTGGACCAAAATGCTACGGGGTGCAGTTGGTTGGTTTCAGGGTCTCTCTGAGACAGGACAGCTCCCATGGCTAAGCTGGACACGTCGGTTTCGACTATATATGGGAGATCGGGACGCGGGTGCTTCAAAATAGTTGCGGACGTGAATTTAGCTTTCAATTCCTGAAAAGCCTGTTCGGCTTCCTCGGTCCATTCGAAGCGTTTATTTTTCCGCAAGAGTACAGTGATGGGTTGTACCACACGTGAAAATTCTGGGATAAATCTGCGATAAAAATTGGCAAAACCAAGCATGCTTTGGACACCTTTCACCGAACTAGGTGATGGCCATTTGAGGATTGCATCCACTTTTCGTGAGTCCATTTGGACCCCTTTAGGTGTCAGGATGAATCCAAGAAACTCAACCTCGGTGGTATGGAAAACGCACTTTTCCAGCTTTGCAAACAGTTTGTGCTGGCGCAATTTCTCAAGGACGGCCCTGACATGATTTCTGTGATCAGATTCCAAAGAGGAGTACACAAGAATGTCATCGATATATACGACAACACAAACATCGATGAGTTCCCGAAGGACATCGTTCATGAAGAATTGGAAGGCGGCAGGCGCGTTGCACAACCCGAAAGACATCACCTGGTATTCGAATAATCCATATTTTGTACGGAAGGCCGTTTTCCATTCGTCACCTTCTTTTACTCGCACCAGATGATATGCCCCCCGGAGATCTAACTTGGTGTATACGCAAGCGTCCTTCACCTGGTCAAGGAGTTCAGGGATCAGAGGCAGAGGGTAACGGTTTTTAACAGTTATCTGGTTCAATGCGCGGTAGTCGATACAAGTTCTAAGGTCGCCTTCTTTTTTGGGCACGAAGAACAAAGCCGAGGATGCCGGAGACTTTGACGGGCGAATGAAACCATTGGCTAGGTATTGATGTAAATATTGTCTCAAATGCAGATTCTCAGGTTCAGTAAGGGCATAAATCCTGCTACAAGGGGGTTGTGCACCGGGCACCAGATCGATTTGGCAATCGTACAATCTGTGGGGAGGTAACGTGTTGGCCTGTTCCTTTTGGAAGACGTCCTGAAAGTATTGGTATTCCGGAGGCAGTTGCACGGAGACAGAGGTTACAGACGCTAGACTAATCTTCAGATTTTCTGGGTAGCAGGTTTGTGCACAATCCGGGAAGGTTATTCTCTTCGCTCGCCAATCAATTCGAGGATTATGTGTCTCTAACCAAGGGATTCCGAGAATAACCTGAAACTGTGGAGCCTTGATTACATCAAACACAACTGCCTCCCAATGGCCGTCCGGACCTATAAGTGTCACCTCAGCAGTGGAATGTGTTACCGTTCCAGAGGCAATTTCGGTTCCATCGACTGTGGTGATGACATCTTTGCTGGTTTTAGGACGCAGAGGGAGGTTAATCCTAGAGACCAATTCACGATCCACATAATTTCCTATAGCCCCACTATCGATGTATGCCTTTATTGCATGCAACCGCTTAGGCTGTTCCGGACCTGCGAGGACCATTGGCACAATGAAATGCGAGGTCTGAGAGTTAGTTTTCAAGCTCGGCAAGCGGACCCCTACGCTTGTCAGGCGTGGTCGTTTCCCGAAACACAGTCTTCATGGTTTTTATCAGCGGCTCCTACCACCTTCTTGGGCGGTTTTGCCGGGCAATCTCGTAGAAAGTGTCCAGAGGACCCACAATAAAGACATAATTGCATTTGCCGTCTTCTTTAACGTTCTTTTTGAGTTAAAGGTCCTTTAACCCCTCTGATTTGCATAGGCTCAGAGACATCAGCACCCTTGGGGTTAGCGTGGGCCTTGACCAACACCCGGGTCTCAAACTTGGACCAATCTGCTTTTCTGTTTTGAAGTCTGTGATCCAATTGGACCACTAAGTCTTTATATTCTGTGCATTCTTGGGGCAGATTTACAACTTGGGCCAGGACATCTTTAAGTTCTCCGCGTAGACCTCGATAAAATAACGTGATTCTTTTATCCTCTGGCCACCCAGCTTCCACAATTAGTCTATTAAAGGTTGCAATGTAGGATAGGAGGTCCTGATTGCCCTGTCGCAGGGATAGAAGTTTGTCATCCAGAGCCTGCCCCTGAGAGTGTCGAGCAAATAACCTTTCCATGCTTGCTTGAAATCCTTGAAAATCACGGAGAATCGGGTCATCTTGAGTAACCAGTGGAACTGACCAATCGGCAACACAGCCGCTGAGAAATGGCAATACAAAGGCTACCTTGGTCTGGTCATTAGGGAAGGCCCCAGGTCTGCATAGGAAGTGCAAACGACACTGATTCATGAATACGGCGAATCGTTTGGGGTCCCCAGCAAAGCGTTCGGGTGGGGCCAGCGGCATGTTTTCAGGTAGATTAATCTGCACAGGGTTACTGGGAACCACAGGAGCGGGGTTCCCCCCGGAACCGGGTAGAGGAGTGTGTCCAGCTTGACCTTGCAAAAACTGTCTAGCCAGGTCATCAGTTCTTTCCTTTGATACAATCACTTCCCTCCTGAGAGCATTAGTCTCTTGACGAGCGGCGTGTACTTCGGCCCGTAATTCCCCCAGTAGTTGGGCCAACTGATCAGTCTCGGAAGTTTCCATAGCGCCTGGGTGGGAATTTGTAGGAAGGCTTCGCGTTCTGTAACGCTCACCTGACTCTCACGGAGGCGCTGGTCTAGTCTGGGTTGCTGTGGCCTCTTCGAGCGTGATGCGCAGAACTCGGAACACCGACTGAGCAGGACCCTCAAATCTTGCTTGTCTGGCCCGTAGGAATATCCTTCTACAGATGAGAAAGGGGATTAACAGTCTGCAGACTAGTGTGCTTGCTCTCCCCTTCCCCCCTTCGTTCTTCTCTAACTTCCTCCAAAATCCCCGGTTGGAGCTCACCTTATGGTTTGAAAGGATGAACTCTCCATCCTGCTTCTGGTGCAGGGGCGCGTGTTTGTCCAGTTACTTCACTGGTTTTCAGAATGGCGCTGGCAAAATCCACTTGACTTTTCCGAGCGGAACGCCGTAAGTATGAAGATTACAAAAGTTCAAGTGTTGAGCCTCCTTTTCTGTTGCCTTCCTAACCTGTGATCTGTCCTTTATTTCAGGTGTAGAATGAAGGCGATGAGTTGAGGGATTCAATTGCCGATGGTAAACTCAGGTGAGTTAGCAATGGGGGCGATCCCTCTTAATGTCTTTATATTCCTCCAGTAATGTCTTTTGTCCTTTCCCCATAGGGGCCGGGGTGCGGTACCTGCCAACGAAGCAGCGCCAACCCGAAATGAGGAATGGTCCACCAACAGAAGACCGGTAAGTGTTATGGCGGAAAATTAGGCTTTCCTCATATGTTCCTTCTGCTCACCTTTTGTCTCTTCTTCTCTCCCCTAGGCGCAGAGATTTGGCGACCGGTGCAGACAGTCGCGGTGGAGCCAGAACTCCCGAGGACAGGTGAGTGAAGCGCGGCGCTGCATCGAGCAACGCGGTGCTTTTAAATGAAAGTCTTTTCTCAGGAACGCTGGCGTGAAGGTTCCGGATGCAGGTTCGAAGTTTTGATAAAATTCTTGGTTTTCACCTTTCTCTTCTCTTCTTTCCTTACAGGTGTTCCAGGATTGAGGCGGGTGTGGCTGGAGACCAGATGCAGGAGCAGACACAGTGAGCGTTCAGCTGCTTGGATGCAGAACAACGCGAAGCGTGAGCTACTGTCTGGGCGTGGCTTAAATAGCCCCCAAAGTAGTTCCAGGTAAGTATCCTTCCCCGGCCACGCCCGAGTGGCAAAATAGTCCCAATGAAAAAATAGTCCTTTTCAGGTCTCAGGGAGGCCTGAATCCTGCAGCATGGTCTGCATCAGGTAAGTGCAAAAAACACCTTCCTTTATGAGCCTGGCGCCTATGGCGCCAGGACTGATGTCCAACATGAGCCTGGCGCCAAAGGCGCCAGGACAGAGTCTAAAGAGCCCCTATAAGGGGCCGCTGTGCTTTTACCCGGGGGAATGATGCCTGCTCCCGGGGGTGCTGGGCCTGGCCTGGTGCTCCGGGGGTAGGCATCATGACAACAGGTTGAAATGGATGGAAGAGGATTACTTTAAACTAAGAGATTAGTTATGGACAATTCTAGACTAGATACTCACTCCTAGCTTTGGAATAGAATGGGCCTCGTCAAAGATCTGGTCAAGGGGTTTGGCTTCACTCTCGCCACCGGACAGGTCTCAGGCCCTCTGGGTTCCTCGTTCAGCACTGCACGGTGGTCTGCAGCCTCTTAAACTGGATGAGACAGGTCTTGGATTACAGCACTGCTTTCTGGGTCCGGATCTGGGTTCTAGCACAGGGTTCTTAGCTAGAAGCAAACAGCATGGCCCGGCTGTTTTATGGTTTGGTTAGGCCCAGTGAAAGTTTAGGGGTTAGAATCAGGTTGCAAAAGATTCTGAAGGCATGCTGAGAAGGATTTAGCTTGTGAATTAGGCCTTTGCTTCAGGGTTCTAGAGCTGGGTTCTAGAGTCAGGATTCTAAGTTCTGGTCTCTGGATCTAGATCTGGAGTCTCTATCTGGATATGGTCTGGATCTGGTCCGGCAGAGTGCTTTGCAGGAATCGTTGAGTAGTGGAAAAAATGAGTCTCTATCTGGGTCTCAGCAGTTCCTTTTTATGTGTTTCCAAAGTGAGTGTGGAGGCTGATTCTACATGCCCAACCCCCTAAGGATTTGATAGGTTAAAGGATTTTCTGGGTTCTGACTGGAGAAAGGACCAGCGTGTCATGAGGTGTCATAATGATGCTGTGGTTATAATCCAAAAGAAATCCCTCCCTTTTGCTTTTACAGAGAAAATCTCTTTTCTCCAGCATGGAGTCTGGCATGGATTCACATGCTCATAAATATTCCCCATCGTCAGGCCGGGAATCCTCGGTAAAGAACAAATCAGTATCAGTTTCGTTTCTGATCTGTCTTTCTTAGTAACCAATCACTGATCTCTGGGTCATACTGCCCCCAACCAATGACTGCCCTCTACCTAAGCCCCTCCCCTGGCAGCCATCCTAAGATTTTTACCGCACGTTCAAGTGTTGGGAGTCCTCGTGTTTTAGCTCACGAGCTTTTAGTGCGTTTTTGCGCTTTTTCAGGAGATTTTTCTCAATTTTTCAGTTAATCGAGCCTCAAGCTCCACCGTTTCTACTTCTGATAACGGGGACCCGTTTCGGAATTCTTCTACGCCCCTCAAGGGTGAAGTTTTCGTCGAGTTACGCTTCTTGGAGGATTCCAGAAGATCTGTGGCCTACCTCAACGGACATGGCCCAGAACAAGGGAAGCTCGACGCCCGGATCCAAGCTGTTCAGGAGCTGCCCAGGATGCGGATTGCAAAATGGTTTCAAGCAGGACGAGCATTCGACATTGTCTCTACTGCCTTCATTAGGACAAGACGCATGTGGAGAAGGACTGTGCGTTCTGCAAGAACCTGTCGGAACGGACCAAGCAAGATCGTCGTTACCGCCTCGCCGCCTGGCTGGGGAAGGGCACAGCAGGTGAGAAGGCGAAGAAAAAGTCTGAGCGGTCTTCTACGTCCTGTGAGGGTGCCCCGGCCACGGGGCCCAACAGAAGGCCAAGCACCGCGAGTCTGCGGGCACCGGGAGCGCCGAAAGGTCGGGCTCCTCGGCTGCCAGGCAGAGCGCGACTTCCCCGGCACGATCAACCACGAGCCAGTGCTCTGGTTCGGGAAAGAGGAAGTCTGAGAACCCGGGTAAGCTTCTGGAGAGGCCCCGGTCGATCTCAAAGGGAGCCGAGGGGGAGCGAGGCGATGACCCTCCCCCCAAAGCGAAGGCCCAGGACGTACCTAAGGTGGTGAGGGCCTTGATCCACTCGGCAAAGGCCTCTATCGAGGTTGTCGCAGTGGCCCTGGCGAAGCCAGCAGAGGCTACGCCAGTGGAGGCGGCCTCGGGGCCCAGAGTTTCCCTGCCACCGCGGAGGGAATCCTCTTTCCTCTTTCCAGACCATCGTTAAGACCCCCCTGAAGACCCTGGCGGAAAAAGAGGGGGGGGCCGTGGCCATTACGGACTCAGATTCAGCCTCCGAGGAGGATCCGGTGGAAACCGTAAAAGGCCTCAATGAGAGGTTCATAGGCCTCAATGAGAGGTTCGAGAAGCTTCGATCCCAGGGGAAGGTTCCCGCTGATGTGATCGAAGATAGCGTCAATGGCGACGACGAGGGCCCAGTGGAGCAGCCATCCCGTCCGTCGCAGCCATTACCCGAGCCCCAGGATAGCTCGGTGGCCATTTTGTTGGTGATCCAATCCTTATGCACTGAGATAAGGACGAGGTTACCACGGACCCGACAGAGCGTCCAGAACCAGGCCCGTCGGGAAGCCCTCCGAACAAGCGGAGGAGAGTCCATCCCGCTCTGCCCTTCATGCCCGCGAGGCCTGTGGACCCCTCATCCCCCTCGCCGGACCCTCGGGAGGATACAGCGACGGATACAGTGACGGGGACGGACGACAACGGCGGCGATGACACAATGGACATCCCGTCATCACCCCCCCTCGGGCCTCTCCGCCCGACGAAATTGGCTCTTTTCACGCCATGATAGCCAGGGCATCCGAGCTCTTCCAGTTCTGCCCTGAGGAACAGAAAAAGGAAGGTTTTCTTTACCAACGACAAGAGGCCAAGAAAAAGACGGTCCTCACGGTGCTGTTGCTCGGCGACATCTGGGACGAGGGGCTGGCTATCCTCAAGAACCCTTCCACGACACCCGCCAAGAGGGACAGGTATGAGAAGAAGTACCGGGTCCCCGATGCCGTCCCCTTGTGCCTCAGGGCCCAGCCCATGCCGGACTCTGTCGTCTCGGCAGCGGCCAAGAAGAAAGCAGCGGGTGCGGCGGCTTCAACTTCCACTTCCACTTCCCCGCCGGACAGCGAGAGCAAGAAGTTGGACTCCATGGGACGACGAGTCATCTCGTCGGCGGCAACGACGATTAAGGCTGCCAATGCCTTAGCGATTGTGGCCATGTACGACAGGGAGCTTTGGTTCAAGATAGCTCCTCTGCTAGACTTCCTACCGGACGACAAGAGGGCAGAGACCCTACAGATTCTGCAGGAAGGAGAGGTGGCGTCGGATCACGCCATAACGGTGGCAACGGACATTGCCGATACCGGATTTCGCCAACTGGGCAACAGGGTTTGCCTCCGACGACAAGGATGGCTCAAGGCGACGGACTTTTGCCAGGACGTCCAGACCAGAGTGTTGGACATGCCGTTCGACGGCAACAACCTGTTTGGAAAGACGGTGGATGAGTCCCTCCAGGCCATCAAAACAGACACGGAAACAGCACGAGCCCTCGGAGTCCTTCTGCAATGGCGGCCTTTTCGGAGCTCTGGAGGCACACAGGGAGCCTCCAAGGGATCCAGCGGCAGCTCTTCTACTTACCGCCAGGTGGCTCGCTCCTCGTCCCAGGAGGCCTACAGAGGCCGCGGCAAGCAAGGAGGGTCTCGCCGCCGTCGGCAAGGAGGCCAAGGCGGCAAGGCCTCTTCCAAGCAGGACTGAACCGGCCGTAGCGTCGGGCCATTAGCGAAGCACCCCGGTGCGAGGCCGGCTGACGAAATTCGTCAGCGTGTGGGAGTCCATCTCCACAGACCGTTGGGTGCTGGACACCCTGGCCCGTGGACACTCGCTGGAATTTCAAAAGAAGTGTCCTCGCATTCCTCCTGTGGCCAGGAAGGAGAATCACGTCCCTCAACTGCTGTTGGAGGTAAGGGCAATGCTCAAGAAGGGTGCCATCGAGCTCGTCCCCAGGAGGCTCCAGGGCTCCGGAGTATACTCAAGATTCTACCTCGTCAGAAGGAAGACAGGCAGTTAGCGCCCCATCCTGGACCTGCGTCGGTTGAACAGGTACATCAAGGCACAGAAATTCAGGATGGTCACCTTCCAGCATGTGCTGGGACAGCTGGAGGAGGGAGACTTCCTATTGTCACTGGACCTGGAGGATGCTTACTTCCACATCCCCATTCTAAAAGGACACAGAAAGTTCCTCAGATTCGTAGTCCAGGGGCGTCACTACCAATTCAGAGCCCTGCCGTTCGGATTAAAGTCGGCACCCAGGGTGTTCACCAAGTGCCTCGCACCTGTGGCGGCGCGGCTGCCCCTGCAAGGGATCCACGTCTACCCCTACCTGGACGACTGGCTAATCCGTGCAAGGTCAAGAGAACTCGCCGTCGAACACACAGAGAGGACTGCCCGCCTGCTCACAGAGCTGGGATTCGTCATCAACTACCCAAAATCCCATCTGGTCCCGTCGCAGGTGGCACTGTATCTGGGAGCGAAGCTCGATACAGTGAAGCGACTGGCATCTCCGTCGGAAGAAAGGACGAAGGCCATTTTGGGCAAGGTGCAGCGCCTGTTAGCCACAGATGTGGCCAGAGTGAGGTCAATCAAGTCCCTCCTCGGGATGATGTCCTCATGCATCTACCTTGTGCCCCTTTGCAGACTTCGGATGCATCTGCTACAAGAGTTCCTCGACGCCCGCTGGATTCAAGCGGTGGGCAGCTTCGAAGACAGGATCCGGCTCGACGAGGAGTTCCGTCGGGCGATTCTATGGTGGGGTGCCCGTGCGCTCCTCGCGGCAGGCATGGACTTTCAGGCCCCGGCGTATCAGGAGATGGTAACAACGGACGCCTCCCTGGAGGGATGGGGGGCCCACACCGGAGATCTCCACGCAAGAGGCCTCTGGCTCCCGGAGAAGAGGTCTCTTCACATCAACATCCTGGAGCTACGAGCCGTGTTCTGGGTGCTCAAATCGTTCCTTCCGTCCCTCAAGGACAAAGTGGTGAGGATCTTCACCGACAACACCACCACGATGTTCTACATCCAGAAGCACGGAGGCACCAGATCCCGAGCCCTATCCAAGGAGGCCCAGGATCTGTGGCATTGGACTGTCGCCCAGGCTATGTTTCTGATTCCCTTCCACCTGGCAGGAATAAAAAACACCATCGCCGACTCACTCAGCAGGGAGCTGCGCTCGTGCCACGAGTGGGTACTATGCCAGGACCAGGTGGATCGGCTCTTTCAACGGTGGGGCAAACCCCAGATTGGCCTGTTCGCGACGACGACGAACTCCAAGTGCCAAAGCTTCGCCAGCAGGTTCGCACAACCGAGGAGCATGGGCGGTGCATTCTAGTTCCCTTGGGACGGCCTGTTCCTGTACGCGTTCCCTCCGTTGCTGTTGCTGCTCCGTCTCATCAACCAGCTCAAGAGGTCCAGGTGCAGGATGATCCTCGTCGCACCGGCGTGGCCGAGACATATCTGGTTCCCGGACTTTCTGGACTTGTCAACGTCCCCACCTATCAAGTTGGCGACGGACGCGGATCTTCTCTCCAGAGAAGGAGGCGGCATTCTCCATCACGACCCGGAGTCGCTGAACTTGCAGGCTTGGCTCCTGCAGCACTAGAGTTTGGGGGATACGATATCCCGGCTGACTTCAGAGAGGTTCTTGCAAAAGCCAGGGCGTCCTCAACTCTCAAATGCTATGGACATAAGTGGAAGAGGTTCTCTGTCTGGTGCCGTGCACAGAAGATTAACCCTCTGCGGATTACGGCCCCTCAAGTATTGCCGTACCTACTGTCGCTGGCCAAAGCTGGACTGGCTCACGCCTCCATCAAGATACATCTGGCTGCCATTTCCCGATACACCAGAACTACAGGACGGGCGTCCTTGTGGTCTCATCGCCTGGTGAAGGAATTTATGAAGGGACTATTGCGATCGTTACCGCCGGTGAAGGCCCCTGCCCCGGCGTGGGAGCTCAACGTGGTGCTGACCAGGCTCATGGGGGCCCCATTCGAGCCTATGCATTCGGCGCCGTTGAAGTTCCTGTCATGGAAGACAGCATTTCTTGTGGCCATCACCTCCGCACGACGAGTGGGAGAGATCCAGGCCCTATCTTGCAAGCCTCCATACTTGACATTTCACAACACAAGGGTGCTGCTGAGGACGCACCCCTCCTTTATGCCCAAGCTGCCGTCGGACTTCCACCTCAACAAGCCCTTGGTGTTGCCAGTTTTCTTCCCGTCGCCTTCGTCTCCGGCCGAGAGGACTTTGCACTCGCTGGATGTGGCTAGAGCGCTGAAGTTCTATGTGGACCGCACAAAGAGTTTTCAGAAGACATCACAGCTGTTTGTGAACTTTGGACCTGTGAATCAAGGGAAGGCTCTCTCGAAGGCTTCCATTTCCAGATGGCTCTCCGGCTGCATCATACACTGTCACCGGTTGGCAAACCGACCGCTGCCCGGCCGTCCGAGAGCCCATTCGACCAGAGCGATTGCTGCTACCACGGCGTTCCTGTCTGGTGTGCCCCTGCTGGACATCTGCAGGGCTGTTACGTGGAGGTCGACGCACACCTTCACAAGATTCTACTGCATCGATCGGGACTCCAGGGAGGAGTCCAGGGTCGGCCAAGCAGTGCTGCGCAACCTGTTTGCTTAAGGTGAGCCTGGTGGGGAGGTAAGAGATGCTTAATGTTGAGTTGTTGTATTGCTTAATGTTGAGCCTGTTGCCACCTCCCGTGGTTGTGCATGTGTATACTGCTATGTATTCTTATATTCCTGAGCATGTGAATCCATGCCAGACCCCATGCTGGAGAAGAAACAAGTTACTTACCTGTAATTGTTGTTCTCCAGCATGGGTCTGGCATGGATTCACATGCAAACCCTCCCTCCTTCCCCTCTGCGGTTCTTCACTTGGTCATACTGCCACTTTACGTGCTACCAAATCTGAGGATGTCTGCCAGGGGAGGGGCTTAGATAGAGGGCAGTCATTGGCTGGGGGCAGTATGACACAGAGATCAGTGATTGGTTACTACTAAGAAAGACAGATCAGAAACGGAACGGATACTGATTTTTTCTTTACCGAGGATTCCCGGCCTGACGACGGGGAATATTCATGAGCATGTGAGTCCATGCCAGACCCATGCTGGAGAACAGTTACAGGTAAGTAACTTGTTCCTTTCATAACAAACACATTTCCAAGGTGCACAACTTGTTCATAATGCATACACACATCACAGATTACTTAAGGTACATTCTTGTCCAACTCTGATCTTCCTAGGAGCTTTGGTTCAGAAATGACAACTTATTCGCGATTCTGGTGGGTTTTCCAATATTGGTTCTGCACCAAATTTGATACATGCATGCAGATCCTCTCTGGGCATATTACTGTAAGTTCGTATGTTCATAGCAACAACACTGCAGCTGTGATATTAATAATTCCGTGGTTGGGTCTCACAACATCACCCGGCGTGCAGCTTAGTCTTAAATTGTG
This sequence comes from Ambystoma mexicanum, assembly GCF_040938575.1. NCBI lineage: Eukaryota > Metazoa > Chordata > Amphibia > Caudata > Ambystomatidae > Ambystoma > Ambystoma mexicanum. The sequence continues at coordinate 1,026,371,681 of NC_090928.1, read as the reverse complement.
AGTGAATTTTTCATTGTAACCATCTCAAAGTTTAAATTGTTGGTCAGCTTGGTACAATTTGTTATAAGCATTTTTATAAAGCATACATTTGCTTTCCATCCAATTCACATCTCAGTCTAGTCCACCCCCAGAGCTGGGTGAGTCAGATGGTCACATGGCCTGCCTTCCTGCTAGAGCAGTTGTTGACCAGGCACACCCAAATCAGCATATTCTATTCAGCTGAAAGAATCCATTGTCTTGTTTCCAGGCAGCAGAGGATCAGTCCAGGGTGCCTTGGCTAGTTCCTGTTCACACCAGCTTGTCAATCTCTTGACCCGGGGCAGGAGAAGTCTCCTTTGTCCAGGGAAAAGGTGTGAATGGGAAGCAAGCCTTTTGGAGTTTTAACTGCATCAAGTTACTTTCTGATCAATTGTAACATACTTCCTTGTAAAAAAAATCTATGTATAACTCACAATAAGAAACATATTTTTAAATCAAGTCTATTTCAACAATGAAATCATTGTGTGGCACTCTATGTGGCATTTTGATGGAATTCTCTTCTTTGGCATAGTTTGGGTTCCATGTACACCCGCCATATGTATACCTGACCTGTGTATGCCTCTATGCATATTATGTGTTACGCCTATGTACCCAATCTGTAATTTATGCATAATGTAACTAAGTTGTCTGCAAGTAACAGCGCCACAATGCCCTTGGGCTGCCTGCGCGCTATACAAATGTAAAAAATAAATAAATAAATAAATGTTCAACTTTTCAAAGAATATGGTTTTAAAACGCTGGCTTCTGGTAGTGGTGAGTACCGGTATTGCACCCATTTTTGACAGCTGTCTTTTCATCAGTATCTTTAAAATAGGATTTTGCTTGATAGCATATGATTCTTGCTGACATTGTATTGATGTGGATTCTTGCAGCAGAGTAATGTGGAACACTCAACAAAGAGGTTGGATCTTTTAGGCGATTTTGTGAACCATGATTTTAGCAATTTTTGGCATCAAGAAAATATTTTGTTTTGGAAGCTAGCTCTGTTTCTTTTGCAATCAGCATTGCTATTTCCAAGTGGTTTCAGGCTAATTGGTGGATAGCTCAATGGTGGTTTTGGCCAGTGATCTCCTGTGCTCGCTAAGATAGGCAAAAGTGGATGGCAGCCTATCTTTCAGATTTTTACTGCGCACTTTTGGATGATTTTGAGCGAGCAGCATGCTTTCCAATGGCCATTCTGATGTTTCTGCTGCCAGCAATGCCTGGTGATGTTGCAGGGCTTGGATGAGTGGGTTAAGACATCCCACACCAGCAAACCTAACACATCACTGCATTGGGTGCCGAGCGATAGTCCACCTATAGCAGACCCTATACATGTTAGTTTACTGGCTTTCCCATGTCAGGTGACAGGCCTGGCCCAATATTGCTATCACTAAACAATGTTGCAGTGTGAGGGTCTTACAATTGGTTCTTGCCCGTTGCTACCCACCCCCAGAATGCTGAACTGTGATTGGCTAGAGCTGATGTCCCCAGGCCTGGGATCCTAAATGATTCTCAGCTCGATGTGTACCTTCTCAAGGTAATAAGTATAACTATGTGTCTGCATTGTAACGTGTGTTTTACCACCATAGTCTTTGAGGGTGCCCGTTCACATCACATAACACTTGCCTTTTCGTTGTAACGACTTTGTTGCAAGCTTATGTCTGGCCACCTGAGATCGCTTCTGTTTCCCAGCGCCGGTTTCGATTCCTCACACGGGCCTGCCAATTCACATGTTCAGAGACAGTGTTTTTTGGCATGTGAAGCTCTGAATTATGAGGAATTATTCGGAATTATTCAGCTTTATTGCAGCTGGTGTTACTGCTGTTCTTGGAATGGAATGTCACTTGTATCTGGTAGCTTTGGCAACAGGCCTTGTCTTACACGGTTGCTTGCTTTCCTGTACAGCCTGAATTCAACTTAGCTCAGCTCCTGCCGACGGTCTGTGGCCTGTTGTATTTTTCCTAAACCATAACATGGCTTCTACATGTTTGGACTATTCTATATCCTCCACACGTTAGTCATACATGGCTCGATCAGGTCCCAAAGGTGCCCCTGCAGCTCCATAGGGTTAGTAGAATATAAGCATCTGCAAGCTTGCTCAGGATCTCTTGCTTCTTGCAGTTCTGCGTTACTGCGTTAGTTTATGGCAAAATAATAAAGCAAAGACAGTATGTATATGTGTCTGTCTTCTAACTTGTAGAACTGTTACGCATGTGTTGTCATGTATTTGGGTACGTGTTTGTCTCCCAATTTGCCGATGGCACCTGTGCATCCTGTCTAGCGCGGCTATGTCATGGTGTCTCTAAAGAAATCAGTGGCTTTGACATCTTGGCGCTTTAGTCAATACTGTCAATTGAAGTCTCCTTAGTTGTATCCTGCATCTCCTCGTCCACTCTAGGTAGCGTTTGCACTGTTCCTGGGTTGTAGGGTTGGCTGAGTGGATTTCCCCCGACATACTTGTCTATCATAGGAGTGCTAGGAATCAGTTTGAAATAGTATGGGCGATCCCAGTATCTCCCGTTCTTCTTCCGGGCCATGTATTTTATGAGAGGGGAGCAGGGGTGAGATTCATCCATCCCTCTTCCCTGCGTTCTGTATTAATTGCAGTTTCTTCAGTAGATAATCCAGCATTTGGAGGTATAGGCTGTTTGCGTAGTCTATCCTGGACATGAGGAGATGATGGCTAGTGTTTTGTGTGTAAAGGAGAGGAATGGCAGGATCTTTTTGATTGTGTGTAGGTGGAAGAAGCATTTATTGATTATTGCGTTTACTTGCGGTTCTAGTGTTAGCTCGTTGTCCGTTAGGAGTCTAAGGTTTTTGACTATTTTTGATGGGGTGGGTGCTGTTCCAAGTTCTGTGGGCCATGATATGTATTGGTTGTTGTTCTTGTTTTTGGAATTAATCATGATTTCTGTCTTGCCCGGGTTGAGTTTGAAGCTGCTTATGTTCATCCATTCTTAGAGTTCTTTCAGGCAGTCTACTAGCGTTGTGTTCTCCTCTTGCACCTCTTTGTTTTTGTAAATGTTGAAGAGGCTTGGGGATAGGGAGGATCCTTGCAGTACTCCACAGGTGGTGTCCCATGGCACAGATTTTAATGGTTTTATCCATACTGTTTCATTTCTTTCAGATAGGAACACTTTAATCCAGAGCAGCGCTGTGTCAGTGATCCATATTTCTTCCAGTCTCTTGATTAGGATGTTGTGGCTGACTGTGTCGAACGCTGCAGAGAGGTGAAGTTGTATCAGTGCAGAGTTTGTGTTGGAGTGTGCAATGGTCCATAGGACATCCCAGATAGAGAGGGGTGCCATCTCTGACCTTCTCATAGGTCTCAAACCGACTTGTGTCTGTCCCAATATTTGATGTGTTTCTAATTGTTCCAGTGTTTGTTCGTAGACATAGGTTTCCAGCAGTTTTGCCAGATAGGGAATGTTTGACATCGGTCTGTAGTTAGAGAGGTCTTCCACTTCACCCATAGTATCCTTGAGGAGTGGTTTGATGTACGCAGATTTGAAAGACCTTGGTACTTTCCCTGTTGAGAGCGATCGATTAAAGAGGTTTCTGTGGCATTCCAATGGCGTGCTTCGTGTAAGAATTGATTTATAGATGCCTGGTATGCAGGTGTCCATTGAGGAGCCTGCTTTATTGCTAAGTTTCACCAGCTTCATGAATCTCTTTACTGATATTTGTGTGAAGCTTCGCAGGTTGTTCTGTGGTTCCAGGGTCAGTGGGGCATGGTGCACGGTCTGGTTGGTTAGTCTGCATTGTATGATCCTATGTATGTCAGTGATTGTATTTTTGAAGTGGTCTGCAAAGTCGTTGCATAGTTTTTGTGAAGGTAACAGTGTGTTGTTGCATCCAGGTGGGTTTCTCATCTCATTTACGAATTTGAATCGTTTATTTTGGGTGTTGGTGGTTATTGTGCTTCAGTTGTCGTGGTATTTCTTTTTTGCTTTGAGAAGGTCCTTTTTGTATGTTTTTGATAGTTTCATTTATTTCGCCTGGTCATAGGTTTTCCTCCATTCCAGTTCAAGTTTCTGTTTTTTATCTTCACTGTACTGAGGTGGGGTGTGAACCATATTGCCACTGCTTTTGAGGAGATAATGTTTTTTTTTCCCGAGAGATGCTGTCTATTGTCTCGGTGACCCATTTCTGGATTAGGTCTGCTTTTTCATCTAGGTCCGTTCCGTCCAGGCTTGAGGTTGATAGTTTCGAGGATTCCAGTTGTTCTTTTAAGTTACTACTTTTTATGGTATTTCAGTTTCTTTGTCGGGTAGTGTGACTTTTTAGTAGTAGTCTAACAAGGTTTCTGTGACAAATAAGATGTCTATTCCACCGGTGTAGAGTAGATCCTAGATCTCTGTTGCATGTTTGGACATTGATCTGTGTTGATTAGATTGCAGTGTATTTTTTCAACAGGGCTTTGTTTTGTTCTTAGTTTTGCCTTATGGTGATCTTGTTTCTCTTAGGATGAGCGGTGTGCTCAGTAGGGTCTGTTTCATCATTGAGTAGATCTGCTAGGTTTTATATTGGGTTCCTGACTTCTGCCGGTTCCTCTACTGTATCTCATTGCAGTTGCTGTAGGTACTCCAGTGTTTTGGTGATATATGGAGTGAAGACGTCATTTTCACTGTTGTTCCTTCTGGATGTTTCTGTATTTTCCTCTGTGGTCCTGGTATCTAGCTGGAGCATCTAGCATTGTTGGTTGTTGTGAATTGTTCTGGTTGGTGGTCCATTGCCAGGTATGGTGTTAGGTATAAAGATTTTTCCCTTCTCTTCGAGTTTGTTCAATTTTCTGTCATGCTCATGGGTGTGTGTTCCATTGTCGTGTCTATGCTTATTGGCAGGGTGCCATGGTGTAGTTCCATTCGATTTATTCTTTCTCCTAGTTTTCTTTTACATCATCCCATCATGTGTCGTGGCATATTGCTGTCCTTTGGAGTCTACCAGATTAATGAGTTTGCAAATATTGTGTTTCGGTCGCAGAGGCCCTTGCCCACTGGCAACACTTTCCTGAGTTTTGTTTGGGTTGTTGTGTTCCTTTAGCATCTTTGTGGTTTTTGATGGCCTGTGTTTATGGACAAGGGTGTGTGATCGGGAGATGGGGGTTACAGTCTGATAGCTATTACATTTGGGTATGGAGTGGCTTTTAGAGGCAGAGGGGGTGTCTCTAAAAGCCCCTGCTTCCTTAGGTGTCCGTATCCTTTGATTCTGAGAATTGTGGGCGTGAGGAGTGAGGTTGTGGTTGTTGAACCATGGGTTGTAAATCCTCGCCATTTGGTTGTTAGCTGCTATTTCCTTTGTGTTTCTGGTTTGGTTTTTGGTGTTTGTCTTGGGGTTCTTTTGGTTATGGTTGTTGAACCAGGTGTAGTAAATCCTCGCAGTTCGGTTTTTTGCAGGTGTTTCCTTTCTGTCTCCGATGTGGTTTTTCCCTTTTTTATCTTTCAGTATTTTTCTATAGGGCCCTTTGGTTGATGTAGATAGAGGGTGGGTTGTGTGGCTAGCTAGCCATTGAATTGGTAACGACCTGGTGTTTTGCGTGCAGCAGTGAGGGCGTTCGCATAGGGCAGAGGTCTTCAAACTGTGGGGCATCCCAGGGAGGTGGGGGCGCCAGAGCCCAGCATGAAATGTAAAAAAATAAAAAAAAACATTATTATTTTTTTTAATTTTATTTTTTTTAGATTGGATGAAATGGGAAGGGCCAGCTCACATGGTCAGACTGGCCCATAAAACGGTCTTAGGCACCAATGGAAAAATGGCCAGCAGTTGCAAATGGATATTCAGTGTTTAGTCACAGACTGTTTGAACAGTACCCAAGGGGTTGTTTTTTGTTCAAATGTAAACAAATGGTGATATTTAAAGAATAGTTATTCAGCAACAATGGTCAAAACTACTAGCTGCATAGTGAAGTAACTCCTCAAACTGACCCACATTGGCCAAAACAGTGGCCCATATTTACTGGCCTACACTAGCATTTTGCATTTTCGGTACGGTCATCGCCCTATTGCCCCATAGGCCAGTCCAAGCCTTCCGGCTCATCCATAATGGGTGAGGGGGGATCCACCCACTGGCCGCCTCACCCATTATGGAGGAGCCGAAGAGCCAGCCCAGTGACTGAACTGTCAAAGGGAAACTCTGTGACAGTTCATTTCCCCAGCCGCACATGATCACTGATCCATGCAACGCTGGGGGTGTTTTGCTTCGTCAGCCTTGCATAGCTCATTGGAAATGCTGGCTGGGGCACTGCATGTATGTATGTATGTGCGAGGGGGTGCTCCTGCACCTCCTCGCACATACGGGCAGAGCAACCTGGAGCGGGGCATTTTAGCAACCAAGCGAGGTACGTTTATGGCGATTTATTTTTTATTTAAATGTGTATGGATATGTGTATGCTTGTGTTATGGGACTGTGGTGGGAGCAGGATGGGCAGCAGCACTGGGATAGTGGTGGGAGTAGGGTGGGGAGAGCCCAGGGTCTGTACTGGGAGTAGGGTACGCTGACGGCGCGCAAAAGTTCATAGCGATTTCTACATACTGTCCATCTGGCACTTTTGGGGGGGCCCGGCCTGCCCATACTTTGCTCCGGGGGGGCCCAGTCCAAAAAAGTTTGAAGACCACTGGCATAGGGGCACTGCTGATGGTGCAGCAAACAAGCTAGATTTGGGCCATTGTACTAGGTGGGAGAGCTGGGTTATGCGAAACCCGTGATTGGTGCAGGTGTCTGGGGTGGAGACACAGTGATTACTCCAAATGCACCTGAGCCTTAGCTACCAGGGGACGTGGAGTACCCACGCTGGGGTACAGCAGCAGTATTTAGCATTGGGGATGCCTGGTAAGTGGGTGAGGGCCTAGGATTGCAGTTAAAAAAATGTAAACACATTGATACCTAGCTTTGGGATACCTAGTAAGTGGGAGAGCGTCCACGACTGAGAAAGCAGCAAAGAATGTGGTAGCACCTAGATTTGGGATGCCTGGCAAGGGGGAGAGAAGCTCAGTTTGAGGACACAGCAGCATTGCCAAATATAGCTAACATACACAGTTGGCCTAGATGCCAGATATGGCTAACTGCAGTGTGGTTATCTTGAATCTATTAACACCTATATTTGGGGCACCTGGATAGAGGGAGAATTCCCTAAAATGTGGAACAACAGTAGATGCAGTAACACCTAGATTTGGAATGCCTGGATAGAGGGAGAATGGACTAGGATGGGGCACAACAGTAAATGCACAACAGTAAATGTTGTAACACCTACATTTGGGACACCTGGATAGAGGGAGAATGGCCAAAAAATGTGGGCACAACAGTAAATGCAGTAACACCTGGATATGGGACACCTGGATAGAAGGAGAGGGGCCTAAAATGGGGACACAACAGTAAATACAGCAACACCTATAGGTGGGACACCTGGATAGAGGGAGAGTGGCCTAAAATGGGGGCACAACAGTAAATGCAGCAACACATATATTTGGGACACCTGGAAAGAGGGAGAGTGGCCTAATATGTGGTTACAACAGTAAATGCACAACAGTAAATGCAGTAACACCTAGATTTGGGACACCTGGATAGAGGGAGAATGTCCTAAAATGGGGTACAACAGTAAATGCAGTAACACTTAAAACGTATGGTTTACCAAAGCAATCAAGCTAAATGCGAGATATAGCTGACAGACCCAATCAGGCTAAATGCGAGGTATGGCTAACTAACACAATCAGGCTAAATGTGAGATATGGCTCACTAACATAATAAGGCTAAATGTGAGATATGGCTGACAAACCCAATCTAGCTAAATGTGAGATGTGGCTAACTAACACAATTTGGCTAAATGCAATATATGGCTGACGGACCTAATCTGGCTAAATGCAAGCTATGTCTAACTAACACAATCTGGCTAAATGCAAGATATTGCTAACTATCGCTATCAGGCTAAAAGCAATATATGGGTAATTAACACAATCAGGCCAAATGTAAAATATGGCTTAACTAACACAATCAGGCTGAATGCGAGAAAAGAGTACTATACAAACTGTGGGCTGTACGCATCAGACAACCAGCCAATAGAGAATAAGATTGGGTTGGTCAGTTAAGTGGGGAGCAGTGATGTTTGCACCCCCTGTCCGAACCTCACTTACCTTGTCAGTAGCTGCTGGTTCACGGCTGCCCGCTAACAACGGCCAACACAACTGGAGCTGCTTCTTCAGGAGCTGCCTTTTGCCTCTGGGCCATTCGCTGAATGAGCTGAACAGGCAGAGGGCTGCCCTGGATGCTTGGTCTAAATGGGATTCTGGAGCCCATCTGGGAGTTGGGGCGGGATATCAGGGGAGCAGAAGTGAGGCTGATGCACCCAAACAGGCGTGGAGCGGCAGGTGCCGAAATACAATTTAAGATTTTAAATTTCCTACAAATGTTGGCAATAACGAGTAGAGAGCTTGAGGCAGGTGCTAACGCACAATTCTAGATGTTAAATTGCCTACAGGTGTTGGCAAAAATGAGCAGAGAGCTTGAGGCATCGGTGGAGCACTTGCCATGTTGTAGGCGGCTGCTGGAAGGGCCTCGTGGAGCCTAGAGCATGGGTTACACCCTGACTGTGTTTGCTGTAAGGGCACCAGGACCAATGTGGGGGTCGTGGGATGGGTGGGGCACGGGAGGGGGCGAGGAATCAGGAAATGGAGGGAGTGAGGTGTGGCTGATGTACCCAAGCAGGTCACAGAGCGGCAGGTGCAGAAGCACAATTCAAGATTTTAAGTTTCCCACAAATGCAGGCATGAACAAGCAGAGAGCTTGAGGCAGATGCTAAAGGACAATTCTAGATTTTAAATTGCCTACAGGTGTGAGGAAAAAGGCGCAGAGAGCTCAAGGCAGCAGTGGGCCACTTACCACATCACAGGTGGCAGTATGTGAGGCTTTGGCTATATCTGTATTCAGTGTCCCATGGTGAGTCTACCGAATGTGTCTGCTTGGTGAAATGTTGCACATTCCTGCAATAACACGGCTTCAGAGTAGATCCATGAGTGTCGTGGACAAGCCCCTGGATGTGGGTACTGGGCAGCACTCCAGCAAGATTTGTCTTGCTGGAGCGCGCCACTATCTTGTTCCAACCCATGACATGAGCCAGACAGATGTAGGGGGAGAGAGGTCCACCGCTGCTTTCCTTTCAAATAAGAAGATACCATCCCTCATTTCTAGGCCACGAGCTAGGGTGATCTCTTTTTATTTGGCCTTGTGTGGCATCTCGTTTCTGGGAGTACATGCAGGGAGTAAGGCAAGTGTCCTATCTCTGTTTGTTGCTAATGAATAGACAGTTTTCTGCAATTATTGGTCAAGTGTAATGGGACCGTGTTTGGAATTATTTTACCCTGCATTTGTTAAGATGTTAACTAATATTAATGTAAGTGTTATGGTTTCTTTTACCACTGGGGACACTCTTGAGTTATTCTTAATGAAGTCCTATGGCTTATAGTCATCCTGCACCTGTCCAACGAAGACTGGTTGTATTCTTAAGCAATCTGAAAATATATGGCTTTCCTCTTGGGTATCATTATCTCGTATTTTCTCTCTGCCGTTCCTATCCTCTCTTATTCATGCTAACCTTTGATTGCTTGCTACTGTCTGAGCTCTGCTCAGATCTGTATTTCTGTAGTTTCAGCATTTTGTGTTCTCTCAAAGTCTTGAGGCTCTTCTCTATCTGGAAGCGTGTTGCAGCTTCCATTTTGTAAAAGATGGCTGCTCATTGCTCTCGAGTTTTTTATGTTAATGAGCTATATTCGCATGTCATTCATGTTGCATTCAGCTTATACAATCCTTTTGTTAGCATTGTTCATGTCTTGTGATTGCTATATTGATATTCTTCATGTGTTAATGCATTATTACCTAGTGTGTATGCTCTTAATGATGAGTGCACTTTTGCTTTGTGTCTAATGCATGTACATGTATTGTTGCAATGTTAGTTTTATTACTCTTATCATTTTTAGCTCAGATTGTCCATATCTTGCTGTACATGCCTGGGATATGGGTGGTACAGTTGTCTTAGTGAGTAACGTTTCTCAACTGTGCAGTATTGGGCTGGGGATGGTGCAGTAGCTATGGGTGACATTCATCTGGCTCCCAACATTCCTCCCTCTGGTCAAGTCCTCAACCGCACTCTTCTTCTTGCCCTCCCCCACATAGTACTCTTTGGGTATCTATACTTTAACCCCCCCCAAGGTGCCTGCATGTTTGACATGTTCATCACACTCGAGGTCATATAGCAGTATTCTCCATGGAATCACAATATACACAGTGGTCGGTATAATTGTGAGGGTCCTGAGGACAAATACATTTTGATCCTGGAGGGGCGGTAGGACTTTCCATTGTTTTGGCATGGGGAAAGTCCTTTGTTTGGGTACACTCATACACTTGAGCATCAAAAGTGTATTACTATTTTGCTATGTTATGTTATGTTGATTTATACTGCGTACCACTACCACACAAAGGCAGTCTCCAGGTGCTCATGTGGCTCTCTAAGAAACAGCACTCGGTTGATAGTGAGGGTAGAGTGATAGGATAGGTCCAGAACCAGGAGAAACTGGCGTCTGTGTGTTTTGGCTTGCAGATGGTTGATTGCGTACACTGGCTTGTTGTATCCATACAGGTAAGGCCCAATGCCTGGGTTGTTTTCTATGTGAATGTTTGTTATGTTGGGGCCTGTGTGTTTTATGTGTAGATTGACTGGTATTTAATGTTGAGGTTGTGTGCACTGGCTTGTTTTATCCGTATGAGTAATGTCCAGTGTCAGGGATTGTTTGTTGTATGCAAGTCTTATTTTTGTTTGGTGTGTGTTTGTGTATCATTTGGCTAGCCCAGTGGGCGTGTATAGTATATGAGTGGTGTGTTGGAGGGGAGCAAGTGCGAGGTGGTTAATAAATTGACTACTCTCTTTAAGTTCTTCTAGGTGGTTAATCTACATATCCTATCTAACGTGACACATGACTAATCTTCACAATCCTACCTAGTGATACGCATGGTTAATTTTGTAATCTATTTTACTGTGACTCGTGGGTAATATCCAGAGATCTAGCTAAGTGTGACGCATGGCGAATGCTCACAAATCTAAGTGTGATGCATGGTTAGTCTTCACAATCTTATCTAAATGTGACGCGTGGCTAATCTTCACAAATTGATTTAAATGTGACGCATGGCTAAACTTCACAAATCTAAGTGTGATGCGTGACTAATCTTCACAATTCTATCTAAGTGTGATCTGTGGCTAGTCCCTGCAATTTCTAAATGTAGAATATTGCTACCTTATACAATTAGGCTAGATGCAGAAAGTGGCTACCTTACACAATTAGGCAAAATGTGAGATATGGCTGGCTAACACAAATCGGCTAAAAGCAAAGTAATTCTACCTTACACAGCTATCCTAAATGCAAGATATGGCTATCCTACACAATCAGGCTAAATGCAAAATATGGCAGACTAACACAAATGGGCTAAAAGCAAGGTAAGGCTACCATACCCAATTAGACTAAATGTGAAATATGACTACCATACACAATTAGGTTTAACGCAAAATATGGCTACCTTAACTAAATAGGCTTGAAACACCATTACATAAAACACACCTTGAAACACCATTTGCTGTATAGGCACATTATAAGTACCCAATAAATAAAATAAATGTGAAATATGGCTGTCTAACACAAATGGGCTATAAGCAAGATAAGGTACAATTAATTAGGCCAAATGTAGGATATGGCTAACTAACACAAATGGTGTTAGGCGATCCTCAGCACATCAGGCCTCCCCACATCAGAACACTGCTCACATTCCCCCAACATCTCCACCCCAGCTTCGAGGCTCAAGGGATTCGGTGAACCCACAGAACCGAAAACACCGTACCTTCTTTGGTGTACGGGCTCGATTACAAC